>NC_041812.1:28831885-29509715 GCF_900964775.1 Scleropages formosus
GAGTGCCCTATAAAGATTAATTGAACTGAATAGAATCTGAACGATTACCATGGAACAGAGATCAGCACAAGCTAGAGGGGGCCTTGGGTCATACATAATTGGGGTTTTCTGCAGCATATGGGCAGCACATTCTGGGTTGCCATGTTCTACGTCATCAGCACCCTCCAAACTTGGCCCAGGATTGTTTCTTACAGCTATACGGCCCTACATCTAAGGTACTGGACACATAGAAGTACTGTGCAGAGATGCACACAATCCTGCTCGTGGCCTGAGGAGAATTGTTTCCAAAGGCAAAATATTGTATTGTGGTGAAAAGAACTGAGAGCTGCTAGTTAAAGTCCACAAAGGAGCCATGCTGCATTTAGCCTGACCTACTCCAGTAAAACAAACAGCAATAACAAATAAAAATATTAGTTTGGAAAAAGTAAGTTTGTGAAAAGCAACAAAAATAATAACAATGTTACAGGCAAAGAAACTATCTCTGATCAAGGGTTGAATAAGCTACAAACTGCCACTCCCAAACTCTATGTAACTCCATTGGTAAAAAGGGGATACATTTACACTAATAATCTTTAAAAGGGTCTTTATTAAAAGTTATTTATAAAGTAAGAAATTGGAAATGGAAAATAGCTGATATATTCAAATCTGGACGAAGTGCACTTCAGGATTCAGCAAATCTATGTGAAAATGATTTTCCTTTGTTGAAAAAATTAGAAAAGAGAAAAAAAGAAGAAAAAACTATTTCAAGTACAAACACTAACTGTTAAATAGTCATAAATAAGCTGTGACAAACAGATCACGCCAACATTTATTCATTTAGCTGACACTTCTCTGCAAAATGACTTGCTATTATTTACCCATTTATACAGCTGGGTAATTTTACTAGAGCAATTTAGGGTAAGTACCTTGCTCAGAGGTATTACAGGTACAGGTGAGACCTGAACCTGTAAGCTTTTGTTGTCTTGCACATGAAAAAGGCGTTAAAATTTTTAAATAGGATTTATATGGAATTTAATTAAAAAAATATATTTTAAATCTAAGGGGGTGCAGTGGCGCAGTGGGTTGGACCACAGTCCTGCTCTCTGGTGGGTCTGGGGTTTGAGTCCTGCTTGGGGTGCCTTGAGATGGACTGGCGTCCCGTCCTGGGTGTGTCCCCTCCCCCTCCGGCCTTACGCCCTGTGTTGCCAGGTAGGCTCCGGTTCCCTGCGACCCTGTATGGGACAAGCGGTTCTGAAAATGTGTGTGTGTGTGTGTGTGTGTGTGTGTGTGTGTGTGTGTGTGTGTGTGTATTTTAAATCTAATATTTAAGAGGGAACCCAGATCACGGGTTCCTGGGCAAGAGACAGGGACGTCTGGCCTCCTCTGCTCTCCATATTGCCACCGCGACCCTAGAAGGACAAGCGGGCAAGAAAATGGATGGATGGATGGATGGATGGATGGATGGATGGATGGACCCAGATCACATGAAACCTTTGGGTCAGTTCTGGAGTGAAAGGGGATGTGCTATTGTACCTTTGTTCCAATGAAGAAATAATGCTCTAATCTTCACTGTCAATGCTCATAACTGAAAGTGCATATGCCTGCTCAGGAAAGGAGCAAATACTTTCTGGAACTGATGGGAGGGCATTTATACGTACAGGTAAACAGAGTACTGCACACTCCCAAAGCTCTGTACACTCTTATGCTTTCAGTTCATATTCTAACTGAAACACTAGAGCCGTGTGGTTCATGTGTAAGGCAGTTGTAAAGATTTTTCCTTACATTATTTAGACTGACATATTTAGGCTGTGTTATTTAGAGAGGTTTACTAGGGCAGAGACGGGAAATGGGACCCTGAGTGGAAAAAGGAAACTTCTAACAACATCTGCATAACAATTTTCTCTTGCCTTTTTTGCCTTTTCCCCTCCCTCTGTTCCAGAGAGGAGGCACACAGAGAGAGGCCCGCAGGCGCAGTAAGCCATGTGGAACCCTAATCGGGGCCCCTCGCTAAAGGTTAGCTGAGGGAAAGAGTGGTGGGTAAGGTGCACCCAGCCAGAACAAAAGGGAGGGAGGGAGGGAAGGAGGGAGGGACGGAGACACAGACTCAATCCTAAAATGAGAAAAAGACACATGGATGGAGAGCACAAAGACACAGTGTGGTGGAAAGGTGAGACGGGATGAGAGCAAAAGGAAGAGGGGAGCACAGGGTAAAGAATGAAGACTGCAATGAGCATTAACAGAGAAAGAAGAGGACTGGTACAGAACGATGAAAGCAATAAGCAGTTGTATAAGCAATGTCAAAAAATCAGGTTAGTTTCTGGTGGACCTTGTTTCGCTTCTTGGCAAATTATTGAGCACGAGTGCAGCTCTGATCCATGAACACAACGATCTCTCTCTTTTTCATGGTAGAACATGTGGGGTGACAGGCAGGCAGGCAGGCAGGCACACAGGAGAGGGGCCCTGGGCGCTTATGCAGGCTGTGGCTGATTTAGGATTTTTGAACTCAAGCCAAAATTCCTGAGGGGAACAGAAAGAACACAACAGTGAGCTATAAAACCCTACTGCAAATGGAAAAAGTCTGTCTGTATGTCTATGTGCGTGTGTGTGTGTGTGTGTGTGTGTGTGTGTGTGTGTGTGTGTGTGTGTGTGTGTATACATGCACATATGTGGCAGGAATTGAGTAGTGATTATCAGCAAATCCCAGTCCTGAACATTTCCAGTATAATATGTTGATAAGCCACAGCACTGACATCCGTTAACTACTCACAGTTCTAGAAAGCAGAAAGAGGGAAACTAAGAAAGAAAGAAAATAAGCAAGAAAGTGAGAACAAGAAAGAGAGAGAAGGAAGAAGGGGAAGCAAAGATCATAAAATGGGATTACAGTGCAGTTAAAGGGCCTGGACGTCAGCCAAAGGTCTGGGCCTCTCCAGCAGTAAGCATGCTGAGCTGGAAGTGGCTGAAAGAGAAAGGAAATCAGAGTGAAGCCGCCCAGTCCCTCTTCTCCTCTCCCACTCTCCGCTTGCTATTGTAGTGTGTGCATATGGCATCTCTGGACAACCCACGTTCACTCCTTCCTTGTTTTGGAGTAAACTGTCCCTTTCAAGTCCAGCAGCTGTCAACAAAAATTCCACCTGTAACTGAGACAGGATTCCCTTCCGTCAGCACTGTTGACAGACTGGGATGTCTACCTGAACAAAAAATGCAAGCAGTAAAAATGAATAAATGTCAATTTAAATGCAGTAGGAGAGCAGCCAGGTTTGTTGAAGGCCAAAAGGATGATCATAGCGACCAAATGCAGCACTCTTATTCACATTCTTGCACATCCTGTCCACTTTGGCATGAGATCATACCTGTTCCTTGCCAGCAAGCAGTTTTTACAGCAAATGTATTGAACAATGGGTGCTACACTGGAGTAACCAAAACTAGGGTGGACAAAGAAGAAAGTGATGCACTGCCAAAGGTCTGGATATCAGTAATGGCAAGTATTTTTACTGATAGAGGGGCAGTGACTTGTCTGTGCAAACAAAATAACTATTTAATTTATAGCTAGGAGGGTTGGCACCTAATTAGGGGATGAGGCCACAATAATAACTGGCACCCCGTCCAGGGTGCCCCCCGTCCACAATCCTTCAACCTTGCACCCAATGTCTCCGTGATGGGCTCCAGCTCGCCGCGACCCTGCTTGGGACAAGCGGTTATTGAAATTGATTGGTTGGTTGATTGGTTGGCCACAATAAGACCTGAGTTATGGGGTTAGAGAGGGCCTGACACTGGTGGAGTATGATATGGACTCTTCCGAAATACCAAACACCACATACAGCTAGAAGAACCTTATGGGGTCAATGTGTACCTTCTTGTACATTATAGATACGTAAGGGTATAATTACTTATTGCATCAATAAACTTCACATTTATGAAAAACATGTGATTTCCTGCCTGTGCTGTCATTAAAACTACACACACACACACACATTTTCTAAACCGCTTGTCCCATACGGGGTCGCGGGGAACCGGAGCCTACCCGGCAACACAGGGCGTAAGGCCAGAGGGGGAGGGGACACACCCAGGACGGGACGCCAGTCCGTCGCAAGGCACCCCAAGCGGGACTCGAACCCCAGACCCACCGGAGAGCAGGACTGTGGTCCAACCCACTGCGCCACCGCGCCCCCTCATTAAAACTATTCATGAAAAATTTTTCAAACCTTTGTGTATATTGCTTGCATATTTACGGCGGTCTGCGTGTGTCTATTTTTGCCTTTCCTTTTCTATAATCGCAGTCCCTCTGTGTAAGTTTTGCTTCTTGTAGATGAGTTTGCAACCCTGCTTTCATTTAGTGTAGTGTACTCACGTGAAGCACATTTGTGTGGCAGTTGCACATGAGAGCTGTAGAAAGGGAATATTTGTGGTCAACAACAAAAGGGAAGAAATGCCCTCTGCAGACCTCCCTCCCCATTTCCCTGTTACTGTCACCCACTTTCAACTCCCTAATCGCTATACCTCTATCTCTCCTCTCTCTTTGCTCTCTTTAAAAGCACGTCTGGAACTGATTAGAGGCCATGGTTATCCCACGGTAGACAGCCATCCTGGTTTCTCTGAAGCAGAGAAAGTTCTTAAGATCGCAACAAGATGTGCTTTTCCCTGTGCCCTGCATCAATTTCTCATACAACTTTGTGTTTACAGTTCTTTATCATCCAAGTTTTAACCAAGTATTTTCAGCCCATACATGTACATGCAAAGCATAAAACGTAAGCGCTCTTTCTCATTTCAGGATGAATTATTTCAGATACGAGGTCTGTAGAGAAGGCAACATAACAAAAAGGCCAGCCTCAGATTAAGTGAAGCAGTGAAAACTTTACATTATCCAGCTCCACAACATGAAGTGAGTCTGTTTGAAATCGGTGTAATTATAGTACGATATTTGGTTGAAGGGCTGGTGTTTTGTCACAGTACATAAGCAGAAGGAAATTTCCTCTGCACCTGAAGAGTGTTTTAAGTGGATATCGCTCTTTGTTTCATCTGCCTCACACTTCAACAACAGAGCCGAGAGGGGAGCAAGGAGTGTCCCCTGCCTTTTCACTGAGCTCATTTTTCTGCTGTATTTCCTTGCAATGTACATTGTTTCCAGAGGGCTACTTCACCATGTTCCCAATCAAATGAGAATAATTCCCCCATTTCCCTAAGACTTTTTTTGTATAAAAAACAGCAATTAAATATAAAAAAAACAACCACAAATACTTAATTGTTTTACTATAAGAAGCCTTAATAATTTTTATCTTCATACCACAATAATGCCCCAATATGCACTGTTTATGAATTGCAATAATAAATTATACTGTTTTACTTAATGGATGAGAAAGATAGAAATATGGCATGAAAAGTGTTTCAGATAATGTTCCTTAGTATTTCACTGAATTTTCAAAAAGTCATTTGTCTAATTGTAGTTTCTTAAGATTTTTTTTTTTTTTTTTGTAATCTGTTATTTTGAATGTCCATGTGTGTACCAGAATTAGTACGCTGACATTGTTTAATGTCTGTTTATACATATTTGTCTTGGCAATAGCTGTGTTTAAGAATGTCAAAACACAAGCTGTGAAACTCTGATCTGCCAATAGATATTTTGCTATAACATATTCAGTGAGAAAACCTACGAGATGTCAGTAACACTGAAAAATTAAGAAATAAATAACCCTTTTAGACAATAGTCACTGGACAATGTCTCACTGTCTTACTACTTAATACTGCTGGGCCAGCAAACAGGTGATGCCAAATGTTTGAAGTGACTAGCGCACACAAGGTTTGGTATGCTACCCTGTAGAGCTCATAGCTCTTGTGAGAACTACTATGCCATGGCGTTTGCCCATTACAGCTTTTCTGTGTTCAGCTTTCTCACAGGATGTGCAGTTGATGGACACACTCACTCCTGCTGCTCAATACTGTTTCTTGATTTCCTGCCTCTGATAACACACCACTGGCCCATTCAGCACTTCTGGTGCTCACAGTTACTGGACTGTCATGTCGCTTTCTTGACACCCAAACAATTCACCGAGGGCTTGCCTTTGTTGCTTTTAATGCAGGACTCAACATGGATGTATAGAGTGCAAACAGGGTCACATGCCAAGTAGACTTCTGGAGAAAAATATCGAAAATCATACTAAGTTTGAAATCCCCAAAATGTCTCAAAGATGAGAAATGTGAATGTTATGTACTTTCTTACATTTCTGGCCTTTTCTCTGCAAAATTTAGGTTAGGGTTCGGGCTAGGGTTAGGGTCAGGGTCAGGGTTAGGGTTAGGATCAGGGTTAGGGTTAGGGTTAGACTGCAGAGATATGGCTCAGGTTCATTAATATTGACTTTTCTCTTTGTCATCTAGCAGAGCTTGACGGGTACCGCTAACAACTTTACAACTTATCAAAACTGAATTGCTTTATCATCAGATGGTAAACGGCTTTGTTGAATTTATTGCTGACACAAAAACACTAAGAACAAGCAAGAAAATGTAGGGTAGATGCAATGCCACAAAGATGCAGATGAATACCATGTGGAACATAACCTGGTCTGACCCCTTTTTACTATTTTCCTTCAAATAACCCCAACCCCACTGCAGCCAACGCATCAGTTGCTGGATTGATTTGCCCCAAAAAAAGGCTGGTGTCAGATCATTGCATCTCTGTGTTTAGAGGTCATAGAAATGAGCGAGCTAACAAATCACCCATAAAAGAGCTTAGAAAATTAGTGTCAGTCTTCTAAGCAGACAGCATGTTAATAATCACAATCACTTAAACCATCTATGGCTGTAATAATATATATGTATATAGAACAAAAGAATGCTGCAATATATTTGTTGATAAGCAACCTTCACCTCTTATGACAGTTATGTTAATTTAGCTTGATAGTTCTTGATATTCTTCAATTGCTCACACAATGTCAGCTATGCAATATTATTTGCAAATTATGATTACGAGGTGGTTTAAAACTCATATGACAACCATAAACTTCTACAGCTGATTTTAGACACGTGTACCTACACAGAAGACCTCAGTTTTGGTTTTTAAATTTCTGTCATACCGTGTAACAGTGAATGAGGTGGTCAGATAAAAACCATAACTGAAATATGTCTATCATCTGATTGCTTCATAGCAGGCCTGCAATAATGTAGTAGACTGAGTTTTCCATCTCAGTTGTATTGGTAAACAGACACTTGTTGGAAATGAGAGAGTGACACACTAACTTTGTTTGTTGTTTGCTCACCCTTTAAACTAAACACTTTTGACTCAAGAATCTCATTCTCTAAATCAGTGCTTCCGGGCTACTTTAGAGGGTCGACTTTGAAGGTTGTTCCACTTTCAGAGCCAGTTGTACATCTACTATGTCATATACAAAGTCTCTTCTTTTGCTTTGCCTTCTGAGGCAAACAAGACCTCATATTGACCTAAACAGGAAGTACAACAGAGAGGAAAGGAATAGCCAATCATATGGAACTGGTGAGAGACGAAAGAGTAAGAGCAGACAGGGTTCGAGGGACTGCTGAGCTGAGTCATACCAAGTCTTCCAGTGCAACTCCTAACTGTCACTGGAAACTAGGACACCTCAAAACAGTCTGGGTAAGCTCCTGATTCTCAAGCTCATGTTTTGTTTGGATGGAGGAGACTGCAGTTAAAAATGAACTAACAATAACAGAAAAGATTGAGACAACATAGGACAAAACCCTTCTTTACCCCAAACCCACTGTACAACCTTCATCGAAGTAATGATTTAAATTAGTGTCTGGATTAAACGAACACATTTCCCTTATTAGCCTAATTAACACCATCTCAAATAGCATTTCCTCTTCTCCATTATCACAAATATGGTTTCTTTCTATGAAAACTGCTAAGGAGCAGCAGCTTGAACCACTACGCTACCAGCTTTCCTCAATGGCTCACTAAACTACTAAACACACAACTAATTGTCTTAAAATATTAGCTTATGGAAAACTTTGAATATGGATAAAGTATTTGGACACACAATGCTATCAAACCTTGTCCACTATATCGCTGTTATTTTTGGGTGTTCCCTTGCACGTGGTCAATCAAGGTAATTCATCACGGCCAGTGAAAAGAACACCTTTTGTCACTCCATCCAGCCCTAGCAGTCTCAGCATGGCTATGCTTTTCCACAGCAGGATCTCCATATTCTGTAAGGAATCACCTGACTTTTGGAAAACAGTATCTGAATTAGAACAGCAAAGGTTCAACTGTCATAGACTGTCTGTGAGAAAGGTGAGCACACAGGTGTGAGAACAAAAAAGGTAATAAATGATTTCCTCAACTGTCGCACGGAGACACTAATAGCTATGTGTTCACTTGTGGATCTGTCCAAAAGACAAATCGCTGTGCCCTTGGTGTGAACCTGCCAGACATGCATTTGAGACAGCAAAGGACAGGAGAGGCAGAGATGTCCCTCAGCCAAAGTTCGTGTTTATACAGGAAACCAGAAAATAAACAACCTTCTCTCGAAGGAGAAAGACTAATTGTTGAGGTCATGGGTCATTTTATGTTATATGTCTGTGTATAACACGTAATAATATCACATCACTGTGAGCAGGGGAGAAATAGAATTTTCACAAAATTATGGTTAACCTAGCCCCCACAATTAAATTTTCAGTGATAAAATATTTTCATGCCCTTTCTGCCTTTTCAAAATCCTCCACATGTTGTCAAAAATAATGCTAAATTTGTAACATTTATCCACTTAAGAATGAGAAATATAAACACATAAGGTTTCAGAAAAACTACATACGTATAGCACTAGTGTTTAAAATATAAGCTACATGCATGCAAAGGATTTGGACTCTGCACTGCCATGTGCACCAAAAAAAAAAAAAAAACTGCCAGACGTGCTTAGCTGTAATTCTTTCTCGTGACCTCTGTGCAACATATCAGGTCATGTCCTGGTGTGTACAGCCTAAACAAAGCACTGAGCATCAGCACTGGAGCCACACAGTGCCACGACTGCAGCTACAAGATTCCATTATAGGAGGAATTAATGACTAAGAATGAAACAACGACTTCTTAATCATCAATGAAAGTGTAAATTCCCTTCAACTACATCTGCACAAACAAGTAATACACAATCAGGAAGATGATTCTCCTCAGGGCCCTTTTGCAGGAACTGGGATGGAGCATGAACAGGGCAGGGGGAAAAAAGTTTGGAATAAAAATATAAGCAGTTACTATGAGGGCATATGTGAGTCTGAATGTTAAAACAGCTATGTTTTTGTGTCCATGCATAGCTCTTTGTTAACTGCAATACTCTGCAGGGTCCTACTAGCTGTAGCACATGTTTCAACAGAATGCAGTGGTAAAGAAAATGATGAACGTATCTTCCTCGCAGGAACTAATACAACAGTTAATTCTTATTACGGCTGAGGTATCTTGAGAAGATTCATTTTTTAAAGGAACTAGCACTCCTGCTAAACTACAGCCAAGTGCAAGCCTAACCCATGAGCCATCAACAAGGTGAAAGCATAACATTTCACTGTGATGAGAATGAAAATTCATTCCCAAACATATGCATATAACAATATTATACACACACACACACACACACACACACACATTTTCAGAACCGCTTGTCCCATACAGGGTCACAGGGAACCGGAGCCTACCCGGTAACACAGGGCGTAAGGCCGGAGGGGGAGGGGACACGCCCAGGACAGGACGCCAGTCCGCCGCAAGGCACCCCAAGCGGGACTCAAACCCCAGACCCACCGGAGAGCAGGACTGTGGTCCAACCCACTGCGCCACCGCACCCCCAATATTATACATAACTAAACAAATATAAACCTTTGTCTGAAAAATACACTTCCCAGGACTTTAACATTGATGTAAAGCCTTTTATTCCACGGACAATTCCCCTCATTTATATGGCCAGCCAAGGTTACTCTTAATAATTTTCAGACTGTCTGCAAAAATATCATCATTCAATAAACAGCATTAAAAGTTTTTAAAGTCATTTTGTTATGGATGGATGGATGACGTAACCTTATGAAACATAAATACTTAATAAATAAATTAATAAACGTGACAATATGTCAAGAAAATAGAGTAAGTCACTCAAAGTCCTTGACTCCTTGTCCATGTCAGGGATGTGGCACTCTGGAGCATGTCCCAGAAGCACAGGGCACAAAGCTACACAGGGTACTCCATAGATGTGGCAGTCCATTGCAGGACTGCTACACTCGCACACTTGCACGCAAACACACACTACAGCCAATTTAGAGTCACCATCCACCGGATTTCGACAACGACATGTCTTGAGCAGGGTCGTGATGATCCAGAGCTTATCTCAGAAGCACTGGGCACAAGGCTGAGGGCTGTACACCCTTTGTCATGGCGCAACTCAGGAATCCAGCCAATGGACTCAGATGCGGTAGCAGGAATAACCAACGGAGCAGGTAGGAGAATCGCCACGGACAGACACAGGTCGGTTGATCAGCGAATGTCGTTCAGAGGGGCAGTCAGGAGTCAGAACCAGGAAAACAAGAGCAAAGGGTCCAGGAGCCAAGCAGGAGGATAACAAATGGGTAAAGAACTCAGGCGAGGCGCTGCGGTTGCTCTCATGGAGGTTCCACACTCAGGAATGTCTGAACTGCCCTTTTATCCCATGCCTTCGTGATCAGTTACAGGTGCAGGAGCAGGGCACGCGGTCATGGGCGTGAAACCCTGGATGGCATTCCAGTTCATTGCCGGGTAGCCACACTCACTCACTCAGTCAGAAGCACACTAAGGGCAATTTAAAGACATCAATTCACCGGTACTGAATGCCTTTGGATTGTGGAAGGAGTTGCAGCTTAGGGTCAGCAGTTAACCTGAAATGCTTGTCCTTAGGCTTTGAGAAAAACTCAGAGGAAACCGACGTGGGTTTGATCTCTGCTCAGTCTGTATGGAGTTTGCATGTTTTCCCTGTGTCTGCATGGGTTTCCTCCCACGCTCCAAAGACATGCTGTTCAGGTTCACCCATAGTGTGTGAGTGACAGAGAGAGACAGTGTGTGTTCCACTGACATATAGCTGAGTGACCCATTGTAAGTAGTGTATCTAGCAGTGTAATTCACCTTGGTGAACAAGGTGTGTGGGCTGATAGCGTTACATAGTGTTCCTTGGAAGCTGCTTTGGAGAAAAGCATCTGCTAAATAAGTACATGTAATGTATATAGAAACACCATGCAGACTGAGCTGGATTTGAACCTATGCCCAAATAACTCAGGCAGTACAAGGTGACAGCACCACCATGCTGAACTTAAATGAATAAGTAGAACTACATTTTATTATTGTGTAAAATAATTAACCATATAATAATAGTAAGATAATTAACAATATATTAATAATATTAATACCATTATGTTAAATAATTGTTCAATATTATGTATGTTTATTATTTCAGTTTTTAATCTAATTAAGTATTAATATGTCAAGAGAATATAGGAATCAAACCCCTCAAGACTGTAAGCTGACAATATATAGATCACTCTTAAAAGGAATTTCAACCAGCCTGTATATTTATTCATTTAGCTGACACTTTCCTCCATACCGACTTAGAGTTAAGCTACTTACAGTTGTTAACCCATGTATACAACTGGGTAATTCTACTGGAGCAACTGAGGGTAAGAACATTGCTCTAGGAGTCTACCTCTAGGAGTTCACAGAGGAAGGACGCCACTACTGTGTGAGTTTTGCTGTCCATATTCTGTTCTAAGAGATATCATGCTTGCCTAACATTGAAGCTGGTACACTGAAACTTGGCTCAAGCACCTTTGCAACTGCCAGTCTGCTGTGAAATAGACTGACTTCACCCCAGTCTATGTGTCCCACCTCTCACTTGACCTCCTTCAAAAAGAAACATCACCCTAGAAAACCAGTCTCTCTCGCAACTACTCCTTCTTTCATACCCCTCGTCCCTCTGACAGAGATGGAGGCACAGGTATACTCATCTCTCCACAGTGGGAATATTTGGCTCTCTCTCTCCACAATCCTCATCTGACTTCCTTTGAATTCCATGCTCTCTCTATAGCTGTCTTGGCCACACTCTTAGTAGTTATTTAGTATTGTCCTCCTGACAGATTCTTATTAAGTTCACACCCTGTGGACAGCAGACCACTGATCCTCCTGAATAATGACAACTTGAGGACATTCATGCCTGCCTTCTGATGCTCCTGCAGTCCTTTGTCTTTTCTATGTCTCTGTCCCCTGCTACTCACAAAACGGGCCATCATCTTGACCTTGTCTTTCCAGAAACCTACTTTACTGTCCCTACTTAGTTTAATGTTTTTGACTGTTTCTTCATCTCCTTTTAGCCTTCCATCACAATTATGCACCCTCTTCCATCTCTACACCCTCTGTCCCCTTCTACTCTAACTTAAAATCTCTCCTGCCTCTACCATGTCCTCTGCTGTATTAACCATGGTTCTATCTAATGCACAATCCTCAGAGCTGTCCTCCTCTCCGGTCTCTCTGTCCTCTAACTCTAAATCTGCCTTAAATCCAGGTTATCAGATCTAGAACGTGCCAGCAGAACCAAACTCCATGTCGATGAACAGCAATTACAGAAATCAAAATGTTAAGAAGCTCCTTCCATCCTTGCTGTTTCTTCAGCAAAAACTACTTTCATTTGGAGCAAACTACAGTCAGCAGTCAAGAATCCACACCACTTTCTCCTCTTTCCATTGCCTTCCTCCTCAGCCCTCAATGCTGAAGATTTTGTCTTGTTCTTTTGAGATGAAATCAAATCAATCACTGAAAAGCTTTCTGCATCCACCAATCACGTTGGATCTACCAAAAAAGCCTCATTCTCATTTCCTTCCCATCACAAGATGAAATCTCCAACCTCTTTCTCTCAAACAGACTACTCACGCCACTACATATACTCTTAATCCCATTCCTTCCCCTTTCTTCGATGCCCTTTCCTCACAAATTATTTCTTTCATCTGCCCTATCATTAACTCCCCACTCTCCATTGGTTTTCAAAACTATCCACATCGGAAGCTATTAAAGAAACACTATGGACCCAAACTCAGTCCAGAATTGCAGGCCAGTCTCTCTTCTCTGTAACGTGCAGCCTCTAACCAGTTACCTGTATTGCTTTCCCAGAATGGCCTTGACGCTTATCAGTCTGGATTCAGTGTCAGCCATTCTACTGTGACTGGCACAATTCTCAGTGACTGGCCACACTGCAATATCAAATACTCTCCAGTCACCTATACCAGCCTCCCTTTTCCTTACTTCTTAATCTCCTCAACCTGTCTGCAGCATTTCACTCTGTCTACCATTGGATTTCACTTTCCTCTCTTAGACAACTTGGTTTCAAAGAAATGGCACTGAAGTGTAGTCCTAATTATCAGGTACATCTTACCGGGTAGTCCTGCATGGCTCCCTGTTTTCTCCTCAACCTCTTTCAACTGGTGCTGGGCTCCCTACTCTTCTCAATTTACACCTCTTCCCTTGACTCTGTCATTGTTTCTTAAGAATTCTCCTGTCATTGCTATGCTAATGATACCTAGCTCTTTTTTACCCTTCCCTTGCAGCTACAAATGTATCCACATATATCGCTTACCTCTCAGACATCTCTGCTTGGATGACTGATCAGCATCTATAGCTCAGCCTCTCCAAACTGAGATCATTCAAATCCCATCTGGTTAATTTGCCTGCCAGGAACTTTCTATCAGACTGGACATCTCATTTCAGCCACTTCATTGGTTAAGAGCTTGGGAGTAGTAATCAACATATCTTTACTTCTCTCAACACAGTGATGTCATAATCTTATCCTGTAAATACACGCTGCACATCATTTGCAGGATCCACCCTTGTCTCACAACAAACCATATACAGTCTGGTCTAGGCCATGTTGATATCCCACTTTGACTACTGAAACTCTCTCTTGTCTGGCCTTTTGGCCTCCTCCATCTAAACCTCTCCAGCTGATACAGAACTAACAGAGTTATGTTTGACCTGCCAAAGCATTCCTGCATATCTCTCCTCCTTTTCTCTTTCCATTGGCTGCTGAAGCTGTCTGTATCAAGTTTAAGATACCGGTTACACCCTCCAAGACATCAACATATTTGCTCCTAGATACTGTAACTACAAGACCTGGTTGCTCACTACACTCCAACAAAACTGTTATGCTCCCCTACCTCTGACTGCCTGGTGGTCCCATGCACAAGAGGTCCAAAATTAAAAGCCCAAAGGTTCTCAGTTCTAGGTCCAATGTGGTGGAGTGATCTCCATCTATTACCAAAGCCCTCTGAATGTTCAAGAAAGGTCTCAGAACACATCACTTTCAGATTAATTTTTCTCTGGATCTTCCATCTAGTCCAAAAATGTGCATTACATTAATTGTCACAATTACCATTGCATCTCCTATCCGTTCTATATGGTGCTATTTATGAAATGTATGCTGGTTTGACTGGTGACAGCAGACAAAAGGACTGTACTTCAAGAATCACATGTCTGCATCTATATCGCTTCATCTGTTGGTGAAATGCACTTTAGTCCAAGTTGCACACCACTTCGGAGAAAATCATCAGTGAGGGACAGCTGGTAACATGGTGGTTAGAGCTGCTGCCTTTGGACCCAAAGGTCCCAGGTCTGAATATTACCTTCATTTGTAAAACCCTTAAGTTAAAAATAAAAAAAAAATTAAAAAAAAACTACCTGGCTGTACAAATGGGTTAATGCTGTAATTGTTCAAGTCCTGCTTAGAGTGCCTTGCGATGGACTGGTGTCCCGTCCTGGGTGTGTCCCCTCCCCCTCCAGCCTTCCACATTCTGTTGCCGGATTGGGCCTTGGTTCGCCGCGGCTCACGCTTGGGACAAGAGGTTTCAGACAGTGTGTGTGTTCATATGGTGGAAGGTAACAAACTACTTTAGAATCAAGCGTCTTCATCTAAGTCCCTCTTTCAGCTAATGTAATGAACACATTGTATTTTCTATGAGATGTACGTCGCTTTGGAAAAAAGCATCTGCTAAATGAATACATGTAAATGTAAAATAGATATGTAATTATATTTCCATGGATGTCTTTCACCAAACGTATGAATGTATTTTGTGATATAAAAACACCTTTAGCAGCTCTTGTCTGAGACAGTTGTTTTTTTTCCCCATTGGAAACATTTTCAAGACCAATATTAAAACCTTTAAGTTCTCATGAAATACAAGAGGCATCTCAGTATAGGCTTCATGTTCTGATAACTCTTCCTTACAAGGCCTCCACAAAATTATTGGCACTGACTCAATGCCACACACAAACTGGAAAATAGATGAATTACCACACTCAGTATTCTTATGAGGAATGAGGTTGAGCTATTTGGGAATACCTTTTTGTTAAAGAAAGTTGTGTTCCCATACAACCGGTGCATTAGACAAGTGCAATAAGGCTAATAATGCTAATGCTCCTATTACTACTACTACTACTACTACTACTACTAATAATAATAATAATAATAATAATAATAATATATTGTGTTCTGAACAAATTCCATATTTTTTACAGGAAATGAAATACAGTTAATACAGCTAATTGAAAAAAAGTAAATGGTAATTTTAGTGAAACAATACGGAAAACTGGATGGGGCTAAAAGTGCTAGGCAAAGCAAAAGCTCATGGAGTTCAAAAATGTACTGCATTCAAAAGCCTAACTATGACACTGTTGTTCAGAACTAACTGTCACTTGAGCAACAAACTTCCTGTGTTGCTACACACTAGGGCAAAGGGAACACTCTGTGCAATAAATGTTGATGTCATTATGAGCTCACGTCTCTGTTTACATACCGCTGCATTCACAACGGAAATCTTTCTGGAGGATCTTGTGCTCATTTCTTTCCTGCTCTGTTATGTTTAAGTTTCAACTATGTGAGGCTATAAATTGTGCAACAGCTTTGAGGCACGGAAAGTGAGCCCACTGCATTAGCATGCCATGACTGTCACTACTGTAGCTATAGCTGGAACACAGCTTACACACAGTATGTGCTTGTAACGGGAGATTCAAGGCACAGGCTATCTATCCATTTTTTTGGTTTGTGCTCATTGGTAGATCAACCAACAACAGGTGCTTTTAAAGGTGGTGTCATCATTTGTTCTCGTCAGTGAAACCACCGCAAGATTAACATGTAAATGCCTTACAACACACTCAGCGCTAACACAGGGAGGATGTTTTGGTGAACTACGACTGGCACACGCACGCACGCCAATCTACAATCGCTAATCCCAAGGGGGGCTGCGGCAAGCTGGGGCCTAGACCGGCAACACAGGGTGTAAGGCTGGAGCGGGAGGGGACACACTCAGGATAGGATGCAAGCCCGTTGCAAGGCACTCCAAGCAGGGCTTGAACACCAGACCCACCACAGAGCAGGCCCTGGCCAAACCCACTGCACCATCACATCCCCCCACAACTGGTACAGAAAAAAACCATAATTGGTGCAGATTTGAAATCTATAAGTCACAAGTCAGCTTGTATCAGCTTGCTAGTGGACAAGTACCCATAGAGAGGGGTGATGAGTGGTTCTACTGAGGATGCTGTATAACGGTAGGTTTTTCCAAGGGAGTCTGTTCTCACCAGTGTCAATAGTCTGTCCTGCAGAAAATTAAAAGAAAAAAAAAACAGGTAGACACTGAGCAGGAGGATTTCAAAGCCATGCTGATAATTTGGCTTGTATGCACCTTGATGCCAGAATCATTCTGGTCCAGTCATAAATGAAATACTGCACCAAGAGAGCAGTGAAGTAAGAACAAGGTGACACAATTCTGTATCATTTTGATGTGTGTATCTACATGTATATTTATGATTATAAAGGGATCAGGCAGGTTGTCTATATACACACACACACACATTTTCAGAACCGCTTGTCCCTTACGGGGTCACGGGGAACCGGAGCCTACCCGGCAACACAGGGCGTAAGGCCAGAGGGGGAAGGGGACACACCCAGGACGGGACGCCAGTCCGCTGCAAGGCACCCCAGGCGGGACTTGAACCCCAGACCCACCGGAGAGCAGGACTGCGGTCCAACCCACTGCGCCACCGCACCCCCATGTTGTCTATATAAACATGCTTAAAGTTAAACATGAATTCAGTTTTGAGTGAACATGGGAATGAATCATCATTGGTCTAGGTGGTTAAAAGCCTGTCACATTTCACCCAGCAAAAAACACAAACAATTGCACAGAATTCACATTCACTTTCAGATTGCCCTTGTCCTGAGTTGGACATCTTACAAGAAAACCGCTGGCAGAGGTCAACGTTTCTCCACAGATAGGTATGAGATGGGTATAAGGTATCTTATTAGTACATCTCACCAGAGGGAAATAACGTGTAACTAGAAACTGCATTCTGTTCTTCATCTAGGCCAGCAACATGACTGAATTTCAGACCGTTTCAGCAGAGGGAGTCCACCACACACTAACTACGCCAAGATGTGGACTGATCGACTGGGCTGCAGCCAAAACAGGGCCCCTTCTTGGCTTGAACCTTGAGACAAATTCCTTCTTGTTCCGTCTTCCCTTTACATGGCCAACAGCCGAAATGTCAGATGCCATTTTTGACTATAGGTCCTTCCTGAAAAACCATACATATACTGTACATTGCTATTATTTTTTCAGGGAATGTTTTAAAGGTAGTAAGACACTGCCACTAAGCCATCCACATCTCAACACATCACACAGATCTTGAGTCTTCTTGACTTTTATGGTGCTGCCAGTAAAATGTATACCACCAGAAAAGGCACACTAATAAGGGCACTGGTGCTGTGATTGCCAGTTTGACAGCTCCCTCCCTGCCTGCTGCCATCATCATGACACCTTGCAAGCTATTCAAGAACTGCCTTACCACCTGCCTGTAAAGAGTTTACACTGAGAGGTCTATATGTGTGTGCGCATGTGTGCAGGTGGGTGTGGTGGTCGTGGGAGCCTGTGATATGCCCAAATCTCCCCTCGGAAGCTCTCAGCAAGCCATATGAATGGCTGAAGAGCAATACCACACGAGCATGCAAAGCACACCCCTATGCACACTGACTCTTTGATCTAAGTAAACAGAGCTATAGTCTCTAGTGCTTCATTCCACAACTGCAGACACCACTAGGCAGTATGAACTACACAAACTCTTCTGATATCATTATTGAGCAAAAGCCTTATTGGTAAAGACTCTAAAAGGAATCTGACCTTACAGGAAAATCTTTAACCTTACGGGAAACATTGAGCTGTTGTGCAATAAATGTCTTTGTGACTGTATACTCGCAACAAAGTAATGAGTCTTAATGAGCTGGGTGTCCGTTTTTTAACCTTGACTAAACTCTCTTAGGGGGGCGTGGTGGTGCAGTGGGTTGGACTGGGTCCTGCTCTCTGGTGGGTCTGGGGTTCAAGTCCTGTTCGGTGTGCCCTGCGACAGACTGGCGTCCCGTCCTGGGTGTGCCCCCTCCCTCTCCAGCCTTACGCCCTGTGTTGCCAGGTTGGGCTCTGGCTTCCCGCGACCCTGGATGGGACAAGCGGTTCTGACAATGTGTGTGTATGTGTGAACTCTCTTATACTGAGATTCACACATTCACTGCTTCTCTTATCGACATGCACATCCATCCACACCAGACCACTCAATCAATCATACATTTCAAACCCAACCATAACTAATCACTAATATGACCTTATAGCATACCATGAATAGCATAACTAATCCATCACAGACTAGAACTCGTTCATAACATTCAAATACAAATTTTCAAAAGATACAAACATTTTTTAGTTTATTTCCAAATTTTATCTTCTTTTTTCAGAACGGTGTTGCTGAGCGAACGTCACTGGCATTTCTGCACGCAGTTGTTAGTTGAGATCAAAATACACCCAACGATAGCTGGAATGTGGAAGACATTAATTCAACTCGCTTCTTGAAACGTGACCTTGTTATCGATGGTAGATGAGTTCTAATGTTTCCAGCTTGTTTCTGATGTTCTTGACAGTTGGTTGAGTTTGAGAAATGTAGCAGACAACAGGAGTCTGAGATAATGTGTTCTTATTTTCTGTCTTATTTTCTTTTTTTGCAGCTCAACGTTAAAACTGTTCAAGTAAAAATTCCTGAAGCATATATTTTATTATGGCTATATCCAAGACTTTAAACAGCAACTGTAAACAAAATAACATATGTGTCAGTTATGCTGTTTTGGTTTAATAGATGGTGGCATGATTGTGCAGCAGGTGCCACAGAACTTGAGCTGCTCAGACATAGGTTTCAATCTGATTGTCTATGCAGTTTGCATATTCTGCCCATCTTGATTTCCTGGGTTTCCTCCCAGTCCACAGACATGCAAGGTAAACTGGACACTTTAAATTGCTTGTAGTGTGTGGATGGGTGAGTGAGTGTCTGTTGAATTTAACTGATTCAACAGACAATAGTTAATAAGTTAAAGGGAACAGATGCTAACAAACACGATGCATACTGCAGAGGAAACATCTAAAAATGTACCATTGTATGCTCTTATATGCCTTATTGTATGTATAATTTTCAGTGCAGGGTGATAACAACTGTTGGGTGTAGAACACATGGTGCTATCTCCAGGTAATAGCAGACACAGGGTTTTGTTACTAAATGTGTTGCTAATGGTAACTAGAGGCAAAGTAGAAAACAAGTTGTAACCTGGTTGATAAGGAAGCATGTGTATTTAGTCAGTAAGGAAACACACACATACTTTCAGAACCGCTTGTCCCATACGGGGTCACGGGGAACCGGAGCCTAACCCGGCAACACAGGGCGTAAGGGACACACCCAGGACAGGACGCCAGTCCGTCGCAAGACACCCCAAGCGGGACTCGAACCCCAGACCCACCAGAGAGCAGGACCCGGTCCAACCCACCGCGCCACTACGTCTCCCCTTCCTCCTTCCCTCCCTTCCAGTAAGGAAATGTTCCATTCCAAAATGTTATGCAGCAGTATGCAAAGAACCTACAGAAAGCAAGTAAACAAACATGTAGCCAATTAAATGTATACCATGAACTGGTAATGTGTTGAACATTCATGAGGCTTGTTATAAACTGTAAGCATTTTTGTTTTTCAGGGAGACTCCCAGATCAAAGTTGTGTTACTGCAGATCAATATTCTCAAAATGATGGTTGATAAAAAGTTAGGATGCAAATCAGGTGGTACTGTATGTCTGGACAAGTGTGTCTCTTGAAAAGATGATCCTGTTTGGGTCAGCAGCAATCACCACTAACGCAGAAACAGAAAAGCTAATAAAACAGAGGCTGCCATACATGCTGTGTTGTTCTGTTGCGTTGAATGTGTATGAATGCGAGCATCCATCATGTCAAATTCCTTGTATGTTGAAACGTGTAACGGAAGAGACTGTTCCCTTCAGTTGCTGGATATCTCGGTGATTCTATCACTGTTGACAGGCTCTTCCTCCCCTTGATCTTAAGCATGTGTGAAATTCCCTGACATGACACATATTTCCTAACTATTCCTCATTTCAGATTATGGGAAATGTTATAGCTCTGCTCATCACCATTAAGCTGTTGACCCTGTCTGGGCATAGGTAGGCATGGCAAGGTCCCCCAAGCAGGAGCACTATATTAATCAAATGTCAAAAAGCAATTCTTGCTAGAAAATACCCTTTTGACTAAATTAACCTTGTATTGCTACTTCAGGGTTATACATTTAACAAACATTTTAATAGGTACGTGAAAAAATTTTGTATTGTGTTTAACAATAAAAATAACTACGAACTTTTACCTGGTATTTTGTATTGAGATTTCTGTGCATCACTGCATACAGTAATATTCCTTCATACTCATGAAGCTAATTGTTTCACTCAGGTGGTACTGTTGAAAGCAACAAATGATTGTGTTACCCTAGCACCCTAGCACACAAGGAAGTAACAATGGCTATGGAGGGTGAAAAATGGAAATATGTTAAGGATGCGCCAGCTCATTGGTGGTCAACGATATGAAGATTACAAAGAAGTTGACAAAGAATGCAGTCTGCAAGCTTTGTAAGATGGTGCAGCCTTATTTTTGCAACAATACAGCAAACAAGAGCACATACATTTGTGTTATTATCACAGTGAGGAGCTAGCTAAACCAGGAGGTATATAGCCATGAGACTGAAAGGACAAATGACAAATTCCCATGTAATGCCTGAGAGCAGAGAAAATCACAAAGAGCACTGGAATTTATATGACTTGCGACCTGACTCCATGCTTGTATAGAAAGGGTTCAAACACCTGATTGAAAAACTAGAGCTGAGACACAGCATGCCTAGACCATCACACGTCAGCAAAAGTATTTGCATATCACACAATACTGTTATGTTGTTAGTATTTTGAAGGTTAAAAGACTGATGTCCGTGATCTTAATAGAACTACTGTATACAACTGTGTACCATTGTATAGGGCTATTACTTAGGTTAATATTTGCCATTTTAGAGTGAACATGGCAGACACTGAAATTTCCTCTGTATGTGTTCAGTTACTGAGGCAGAGTCTTTTTAAAGGCTGCCTTGTATGCTTTCTCTCTGTGTGATTATCTTGCTCTTGGTATTGCCAGACTACTTTCTTTCTTTTTTCCATTTCATCCCAATATTTTCCTCATCCTCTCTGGTAATACAGAATCAAAAACTCTAAATTACTTTTGAGTTTCACTTTACAGTCTTTGCTAATGCATTTACATCACATTTATTCATTCAGATTATGCTTTTCTCCAAAGCATTTACAAAATTAAGGTCTCAATTATTACAAGCTTACAATTATTTACCCGTTTATACAGCTGGGTAATTTTTTTACTGGAGCAACTTAGGGTAAGTACAGAACCTTGCTCAAGGTACTGTACAAGAGAGGTTGCTGGTTACAAAAACGGCAAACTGGAGGTCCATGTAGGAGCACTAGTCTTCTACTGGAGAGGCACGTTAGCAAGAAGAGCCTAGACCTCCTAAATAGACAGGTTGGGCTAACGAAGGAGAATGTGTATTTTCTCAGAGTCAAAGCCTTGGAGAGAAGTGTTGTGATGGTGGACACTTTCAGTCGGAGAACGACTAGAAATGGATGTCGGATGGAAGGGTACAGAAAACATAATGAAGACTAATGATGGTGATCACCTAATCCCTTGGGGGGTAATCACTGGAACAAGTAGGGGCTTATCCTACTTTTTGCATGCCAACTGCACTTTAAACAGTCAAAATATTGTCCAATCAAGTCTACTACAGGAAGAGGTGGGGATCAAACCTCCAACCTTTGGATCTAAAGGCAGCAACTTTAAGAACTACTCTATCAGCTGTCCTGATAGCAAGCTTCCTGTTTTATTTACTTCTTTTACTGTGGTCAGTATCATATGAGTGTGAAGGTAAAAACTGGAGCAGTAAGTAACACTGCCAGGAGAACAGCAGCACAGGATGCAGACAGCACTGCAAAATGTATTGAGTGATACTTTACTCATTTAGCAGAGAGTGACAGATACAAAGGGAGGTGGAGTTGTACAGCACTGACACTTGTATATGAACAGTCATCCTCTTGGCTGGGGGAAAGACAACGCACTCAAATTTTCAGCGCTTTCTCCTCTGGCCAATTAATGCCTGTCTGTCTCTACAACATCTGTACCAAGGGAGTGAATCTTTTCTACTGTACATGGTGAGAGCTCAGTTACTTCCTCACAGTGTGGACATGACAATAATTTAAAAAAAAAAAAAAAAAACATGACCATGACTTGAACACTTTTAAGCCATCTGTTGCTGAATTATAACAACAATAATGTTATTGTACATTTAAAAACAACAAACAAGAATTCAATTTTATGTTTTACCAATTTCAGTTTGCATTAGTTGCAACAGGGAAGAAAATTTCTAGGAAATGTACTATTATGAAAAAAATTACATTGTGATGCCTGTATCTCAACTAATGGTGTGGCTGTATTGCCTCATGCCTACCCTCCACCATGAACATATACCACACCAACCACCCACACGTTCCCTGCTGCCATTGCTGTGTTTTTTCTTCTGTTTCAGTACTGTACCATGTAAAGCACATCTCCCAAAGGGCTGTAATCCAAACTGTTCTCTCACTCAGAGCTGTCATTTCAGCTACAGGACTAGAGCTCAGTCGAAACTGATACTATTAAAAATGTAAAGCAGGAGCAAGGAATTACATGTTTCGATATCAATCTGCCAACACGAATTGTTCACTCTTTTTGTGATAATGGTGACACCCCAATTTCCTTTAATCCATCTCAGCGATTGAATCTTCAACTGTGCCATTCCAGTCATACATTGGTCACCCCTTTGACAAATCAGCAGAGATACCCACAAAGCAACCAAACCCAACACACTTGAGCTGTTCAGATTGCTGTGCATATCCCCATTAAAAAAGCCACACATAATGGCTAATACCTTCTGTTTATCAGATGTATGTACACTAGAAGCTGAGTATCTCAAAAGATTTCTGCTAACTCATCTCTTCACTAATGATCTAGGACTACCTTCTAAGAGAATTTAATGGCTTGCTTGTTTGATAACCTACCCAACCCAATTCTGATTGGTCCATCTTCACTAGTTAACCTTCTCCATTCATAGGCTGTAGCGGCACCTCTGGTGAGCCAGGATGCCTGACACCACTGGATTAGGGATTTTGGCTGCATTGACTCAGCATCAATCGATGGGCATGTGCATCTCAGCTATAGCAGCACAGGCATGCTGTAATACACTAGAATGCCCAGGGTGGGTGGGCAGCCACTGCTACTTGAACCCCCGAATGTTTGCGTAGCACGCCAAGGCTGCCCGGGGAGGGGGCGGAGACGGGAGTAAAGCAGCCACAGCTGGGGTTCATTTCATCCCCGATTTCATCCCCTATTTCTTCCCCGGTGCCTGGCAGTAGGGGGAAGAGACCAAGGAGGAGAACCACACCGAGACGACCGCCGACCCGTTCCCTGACATGAAGCCCTCGCCCCGATCGACCCTACTCTCCCAGCCTGCACGAAGCCCTTCCTTACCTGTTCCCTGCTCCCCTTTCTCATCTCCGTCCTTCTCCGCTGTCTAGCAAATAAAAGCCCACAGCTATGGACAACTGCATCTCCTGCTTCATCTCTTACAGTTTGTTTTTTGCAGTTTTCTGGGCCTGGGAGAATTTGGTTTATCTTTCTTCAGTTGTCAGTTTAATTCATTAGCAACTGCTTTAATTTTTTTCCCCACTGTGCTAACGAAATGTGCTTGGTAATACACACACACTTTCTGAACCGCTTGACCCATACAGGGTCGCGGGGAACCAGAGCCTACCTAGCAACACAGGGCATAAGGCCAGAGGGGGAGAGGACACACCCAGGATGGGATGCCAGTCCATCGCAAGGCACCCCAAGCGGGACTCAAACCCCAGACCCACCAGAGAGCAGGACCCAGTCCAACCCACTGCACCACTGCGCCCTCACTGCTTGGTAATACGTATTTTAAAATATGTATTAAATTGTTAATCAAATTATTGTTTATTTCTTTCCAAGAGTGAATGTGTTGGTTGGAACACTAATATCATCTGTTGCTTATCTTGAAACCTTGTAAGCACTCTTTTGCTTTGTATGACTAATCCCTGTAAGCTGTGTAGGAAAAAGGTAAGAGCTAAATATACCGATAAAAAAACAGATATACCAAGGTTCAATGACCACATTTCTCCCAGTCACAAAGGTTCTTTTTCTTTTTCTATAGCTGAGCTGTGGGTGATATTGTTGCCTGTTGACTAATCCCCAGTTAAATGAGTATTTGCAGAACATGTCGGGACAACGGTCCCTCGTAGTACCCAGCAGCTGTCAGCAGCACGTGAGATCTCCAGATGTTGTGCACCAGGAAATAAGCTGAACATGTGAGGGAGGATCCCTGTCTGGACAGAGTTGAGGATTGTGCTGTCAATAACTATGGATAACAGTGTAAGAACTAAGACTGAGAAGTTGGATGCATGTTAATTTGATGAACTACAGTTTAAATTAAAAGAAAGCTGAAAGGCCAAAAGGGGTTCTTTTAAAACCTAGGTGTTTCCAGGGATAACTTAAGAACAGAAATGTACTAAAATTGAAGGTAAAAAGGTTAAACAGTTCAACTGTTGTTTGGAGATCGAGTCCTAATTATTAAGTAACAGAAAGACTGTATTGCTAGTACTGTTGACTACTTTAATGTATTTGAATAAAACAGAAATGCTCAGCTGTTAACTAAAGTAGAAAGTAAATTTTACTTTAAAATGTGGAACATTTACATGAATGCAGTGGACTTACTAGTTATGTCATGTGTCATGTCTACCAGCAAACTGCAATGCAATTTTTTTTTTTGCAGTTGCTACAATTACTTGTTCTAAGTGGGGTCGCGGCAAGCTGGAGCCTAGCCGTGCAACACAGGGTGCAGGGCCAAGGGGGGGGGGGACACACACCCTGGACAGGACGCCAGTCCACTGCAAGGCACCACAAGCGGTGTTCAAACCTTAGACCTGCCACATAGCGGTGGAGGGCAAACCCATTATGCCACCTGCAACCCGTCATGCGATCCCCCCCGGGAGTGCAATGATTTAATTTATATTCTGAAAGAGTGACATCCAACAGGCAGTTTCAATTTTCTCTGTAGAAAGTTGTGGACAGCACGGTTTGTTCCTATATTGTGATCTCTACAATTTCTTCAGTGAGAATCAAGATATCCACTTCTGAGGAAAAGGATAATAGTCATTAATACTGATGAATATTTAAAAGCTTTTACTACCAAGAGAATGAGCACAGATAGTTTATTTATTTAGCCTCACAAAATGTTCCTGAAACAGGACTGGGATAATGGAAAAGGTTAAGGTTGAAGATGTGATGCCAGGAAGACTACATCAGCAAGGTGTCAGTTCAGTGAACTCTGTAGCACTCGTTCAAAGACTGCAGGCATCAGAAGAGGCACCTCAAGCTCAAGCTTCATTAAGGGGCTTCAGTGAACAGAATTACAAGGCCAACTGTCCTCTTCAGGCTTCCTATGACCTAACGTGGAAAAAGACCCTACCCAGCATCAGTTAGTGAACTCAAGCACCATGTTTCTGCAGATCTCTTTTCCTCCTCTGCTAATGCATTTACATCATATTTATTCATTCAACTGATCCTTTTCTCCAAAGCAATTTACAGTGTAAGGTCACAGTTATTACAAGCTTATAATTATTTACCCATTGACCCAGCTGAGTAATTTTTAGGACAAATAGCCTGCTCAAGGGTACTACACCCAGGGATGGGGCTTGAACCTGGGATCTTCAGTTTCAAACGCAGTAGCTCTAACCACTATAATGCCAGCTGTCCCTACACCAAGCTTCCTGTTTTGTGGTTCTTCTTTTGAACTTCTTTTAACATCGCCTCAGTTAACGTTTCAGTTAACATGAGGGAAACTAATAGCTAGTAAAATTCAACTAAAGTTTTGAACAAAAAGTCTCACCAATACCAATGTTATGATTTCCACATTGAATAAAGTGTGCTAAAAAGACCGATATCACACCATTCAATCTCACCAAGTTTCTTTGAAACAGAAACTCAGGTTTTCACGCTTAAACTTAAAGATGGACTTTTGAATTTGATCACTACTTAGGAAGTGAATTTAACACATCTTGTATTTCCCTGTAATGGCCAGTCTCCTGCTTTGATTGCATCTGCTAATAAAGTTCTATAAATGTGGAGAAATACTTTAAACTTGAATATGAAAAAATGCATACTCTAATAATTCTATTGACACAAATGCTCCTTTATTGCAAATTACATCTATTACATTAACAATTTCAACACGCTGTAAAGCAACAAACATGAAACTCAACATAACAATAACAAAATAAAAATATTCAACAGTATTCCCTTGCCTTCAAATAATTTCACAAAACTTCAGTCAAAAAGAAAAAAAAAAAATTCATGATCATTGTCAAACCAAGTGGGAAACATGAAGGAGCAGGTGTGGCACAGGCAGACAGCAAGCAGAATGTGTTGATAGATGGAGCCAAGTATGTTCCATGAAACATTATAGTGATACACCATGACTTCCTGTTTCAGAGACGTGAGCTTTGTAGAAGTCACCAAGAGGAATCTTCACTTGAAACCCCATACAATACACACTTCTTCCTATTTTTGCAGTGTAATATCAAATGCTCCTTAGTTAGGAATATTTTCAAAACATTATGTTACAAAATTTCATAACTGTATCCCTTTTCCAGTTTCTCTCTTTGTGCTGTTTTTTGAAATTAAATGTGGCAAGAGCTTTTTGTATTTATATTTATTTCTATTTATGTATATAAGGTCTATGTAGGTATATATATCTGGCCTATACCTGTCAGCTGTTTAAATACGATCAAGCCTGATCTGAGGTACCCCTTTATAAAACAATGCTCAACTACTGAAACCCTTACCAGCAAAAGTCAAATTGACAGCTAGCTAACAAGAGATTCATAGTAGCACATACAGCTATCAGAACCCCCAGGATGACTGTAGAGAGCAAAGCCGCTGAAGCGACTCAGCTGCATCAAGCACACTTGAACCCAATAAAGAGTGAATCCCCAGCACCATAAAACATGAAGTTGCAAATTCTGGATCAGCTCTCTACCGCATTTCCTAGGAAGTACTTATTGATTCTCAATCCATGTTTATTCACATGCTTCCGAAGTCCTGCTCAGAGTATGTTTGTGTTCTAGTCCAAAGCTCCAATCCTGTCGGCATCTTTTCTCCATGCTCTGCTCCCGGTCCCGTATTCCTGCCCAGTTTAAGTCACATTTCTGTGTGTCTCAGTCTGAGAATAACACTCTTTTCATCTGCATTTGGACACACAGTAACACACATTGGTGTCCATGTTACCTCCGGACGTAACACCAGCGACAATCAAAAGAAATTTCCGAAAACCTCCAAAAAAAAGTTACTCACTCCTATCAGTCTGGACAGGGTTGCACAGCCATTTCAAAGCCTTTAAACCGCAACTAAGACATGGCCAAAGACTTGCTCCTCAAAGTTTACAAGAGTGGTGGCAAAGTCAAACAAAATCAAAAAGGCCTAGTCAAAGTCCTGACCTGAATCTCATTGAGATGTTGAGGCAAAACCTAAAAAGAGCTGTTTGTGCTTAAAAACCAGCAAATATAGCTAAGCTAAAGCAGTCTTGCATGTAGGAGTGGGTCACTACTTGGTAAAAGAAGTTTCCTATTGTGGAAAAGCAAGGAAAATGCTGGAACTGTTTACAGAATTTAAAATTGCATCACATCTTCTTTCACCATGTTTACCATAACTACATAGTGCACTGCATGTTGGAGATTTACTCACAGATTTTCAACAATTTTGAAGGCTGAGGACTGTGAAAGCCATTCCAAAACCTTACTGTTTCTTTTGTTTCTTGAACTAGTTCATGGTTGAGTTTGGGGTATGTTTTGGATCATTGTCTTGTAATATCCAAGCTCTTTCAGCTTCAATTTCTCTAATGACTATGGTAGCTTAGCTTCCTGGATTTGTTGATACTTAGTAGAATCCACTCTTCCCTCTACCCACACAATATTTCCTATGCTACTGGCGACCATACAACCCCAAAACATAAAAGATCCACACCCATGCTTAACAGTAAGGTGCTCTTCTTTCCAAACGTTTTTCTTTTTTCTTCAAACTTACCTTTGGTGACTGTAACCAAAGAGTTAAATTTTTATTTCATCATGCCACAGCATTTGGTTCGAAAACACCTCTGGATTATCTAAGTGTTAGGTTGCATAGGATACAAACTGGGGCTTGTGATGAGATAAGGTAAGGTTTCCTTCTTCTCATTACTCTTCCATGCAGACCATGTTTGTGAAAGCAACCTGCACAATGGACTGGAGCACCAGTACTCCCATGCCAGCTAAACCTTCCCGCAGGTCTTTGCAGTCATATGGGGATTTTACTTTGGATGCTTGACCATTATACGAGCAATTCTATCAGCATTTTTTCTTTCCAGATCTTGTTTTGACTTCAACCGTTCCCCTTAAATTCCGTTTCTTAATGACGTTTTGCTGAGTTGAAATTGCAAGCCGGAAGCATTTACATATCTTTTTATAGCCTTCCCCTGCTTTGCAGGAGTCGATTATCTTTATTTTTAGATCCTCATTCAGCTGCTTAGACAAGCCAATCGCTGCTGAATGTAAGCACAACCCCCTGAGAGGTTTTAAGGGTCAAAGAATTTATTAAGTTCTCGAATTGTCTTCACTTGACTTGGATTAAGGTCTTTCAAGTCAATTAAGTTCTCAGACCTTAGAAAAAACTTGAAGTAGTGGATCAGCCAGAAGGGTGCCTAAATCTTTTTGTTTTGTTTTTTTGTATAATCTATTAAAATCACCAAGTAAACAGTAATTGTGCATTGAATCTTGCAAAAATATGTCATGTTGAAGTTCGCTACCTACAGAAGTTGTGTTGATTTCTTTTCACTGAGAAAATGAAAACATCTAATTTGGCCAGGGGTGCCCAAATTTTTACGCAAAACTATAGTCAATAAGTTTCTTCTTTGAGTCCTATGCTTCTATGTACACGACTTAATTACAGTTGACCCAATTTAGGTTAAGTGTAATTATTCTTATGCAGTGTACTGCCGTTCTATTTTTGGAGTGACCATAAAAACAAGGCGGTGTTTACTTGGCCTCAGTTCAGCTGGTACCTGTTAAAATCTCATGTCTGGAGTGTTTTCAGAGTTGCTAAACATTCAAGTTCTGAAATTTACCTGTGAAAAGACAAACACTGAATCACAAGTCATTTACACAACTGTGTTGTTTCCTCATATTTTTTTTACATCAAGGGGAATTCCACAAAAAAATAAACAGGCAACATATGTTATTGCTTACTTTTTTACAGTGGATGGAATTTACAGAACATACACTTGTTTTGTTTTTGCAGATAATGAGAATATCTGAGGATATTTCTGTTCCTTTGCCTGGATTACTGAAGGAAGTTGCCAGGGTCATACCATACCACCTGAGACTTTCTTCTTCTTAACCTTCACACCACATTCATGGAAAACCAGTTATTAAACACTAGCAACAGGAAAGAAATCCCTAGCATTTAATGTAAATATCACATCTCAAAATTCATATCTATAGGACTTGGTTATGTCAGAAACACCTTAATGGATTTAACACAGCTGTGTATTTGTCTATTACAAAAATGTTTATTCTTAATATGCTGAGGTACATCAATGTTGTGTACATCAATGAACATATAGGTAATTATACTTTATAATCACACCTTTGCTCAGAAATGGTACCATGAATGGTCAGTGGTCATATTCACATACAGTATATTCTTCTTGTTACAACATTGTTAGCCATCAATGACCACAACTGTAACAATCCACAGAACTTTACTGCTTTCAGTTTGAGTTGAAACTAATCAGTAACTGACACCTCTGTGGCTGATGAGTAGTAGTGCATGTTGTATTAAACACTTCTTCATACAAGAGATTCTAAACAAAAAGGCCCCTGTTACAAAGAACATGTACTTTCAACTCTTCAGTGTCAGTTCAACACACTTGCTGTTTGGTTTTTAGGCTACCTAACACAGAATAGTTTTAAGAAAGAAACAATTCTAAAAATGCAATCAAATATATTAGTAAAATAACCCCAGCTACCTGTATTGCATTATTTCAACCAGCAGTTTCTAAAGAAAACAAGTCACGCTGTGGGCAGCACAGCTGCTGACCAGCTTTCAGGCTTTCTGCAATCTGGTAAACGTACTTTCACTCACCTACTCACTACCATCCAACAACATGTCCAAGTGAGAATTATGGTGGTCCAAAAGCCTCTCCCAGAAACACAGGACACAAGGCTAGTAAGGGTACACGCAGAATGGGATGGCAGCCCATCACACGCTAGTGGTGGAAGAACAGCTCAGAAAAAAACAATGTCAATGTTTAATGTTAACACGTAAAAAATGCATACCTTAAAAACAAATCAGAGACACTGAGTGCTTCCATGTGTTTCCACTCTTTGGGTTTATATGGAATAACTGATTAGTGTACGTAAATATATACTATATGGATGGGTGTAATATTGTCCCCAAATTCTGTTTAAAATTAATAAATGGCAGCCTTTACAAACCAGATAAAATATGTTGCGTCATGCCTGCGGCAAACAGGAGCTTTAAGCAGTAATGTGTTTTTAATTTTTAATTCAAAAAGAGGAAAGCAGGACACTCACTCTTCAAAGCAATATTGGACACTTTAAAATGAGACTAAAATGACACTGCTTTTCTCTCATGTTATTACAAGGAAAAGCTCAGCAGCTGTTTCTTCATCTGGCATGCAAAATATGTTTAAAATATCATAAAATGTGGACCACAACAACCCTGCACTGGAAAAGTTATTAATGATGAATGAAGAAAAATATAACATTAAAAGACAGAAAAAACTTTTGGGATAACATGAAAAAATTTCAAATGTTGATATTACACAAAAAATGCCTTTTATTTTTGTGTACTTAACTGTAGGTGGTATATACCTTGCTAGTTAAGAGCTTGTTTTTTACATAATAAATAATCATACTTTAACCGCCTTGCTGGATTTCACATCATTAATTAACTGCATTATTTCCGGGATGTGTGTCCAATCATAAAACACAAGTTTTGTAAATATCTGCATTAAATTATCCACTAAAAAGTGCAGTGTAAAAACTCAGTCACTTTTTTCTTGTAATTACTACACTTCTTTCACATACACACACACACACTTTCAGAACCGCTTGTCCCCTACGGGGTCACAGGGAACTGGAGCCTACCCAGCAACACAGGGCGTAAGGCCAGAGGGGAAGGGGACACACCCAGGACGGGACACCAGTCCGTCACAAGGCACCCCAAGCAGGACTTGAACCCCAGACCCACCGGAGAGGAGGACCCTGGTCCAACCCACTGTGCCACTGCACCCCCTAGTACACATCTTTCAATATCTCTAAACAGAGGTTTAATACCACAGAGCTTTTTTGTCATTTTCCTGCGCACTTTGATTCTTACTTTGCTACTGAAACTGGGGACAGCAAAAAAACAGTAAACCCTCACGTAACAATGATATCGCAATGTTTATTTTCACTTTATATTTTTACTGCATTATAAAAGGAGTTCCACAATACAACAAAAATTCACTATATAATGCCTTCTTCTACGCCTGTGGAACTGACAGCAGGGAAATAGGTGGAATGGCAGCCAACAAGCAATAAGAATGTGAGTACAGTGTTCCATGCTATTGCTATATAAGAAGCTGCCTAGTGGACAGTATCTCAGTGGTTCTGGTTTGTGGTGTGGGAGGAATTGCCTCATTGTTTATATGACCGCAGTGAAGTTTCAGTGCTTTGATTGTGTTAACTGTGACCTTAGTGAAATTTATGAAAATTTAATTTTATATGTTTCATTTTTTCCTTCATTGCAACCCCCCACATTAGCAGCAATAACAGCCAGTAGCTCTTCCACTCAAAGGGAAATATGCAATGCAATTTTATGTTGATATTTACAGGTGACTGTTTTATTACAAATAACAACATACTTTATCAATACACACACACACACACACACACACACTTTCAGAACCGCTTGTCCCTTATGGGGTTGCAGGGAGCCAGAGCCAACCCAGTAACACAGGGCGTAAGGCCGGAGGGGGAGGGGATACACCCAGGATGGGACGCCAGTCCGTCACAAGGCACCCCAAGCGGGACTTGAACCCCAAACCCACCGGAGAGCAGGACCATGGTCCAACCCACTGCGCCACCACACCCCCAGTACTTTATCAATAATTAATAAAAATTATACTTTATTAATCCCAGCAGAGAAATTTACTATGACTGCTACTGCAAAAGGGCCAAACATGTTTTTGGGAGGGAACACACGCAAACACAGAGAGAACATGCAAACTTCACACGGAACAAGTGTGGATCATATTCCCTTTCTTTTGCAGCATTCTGGTGCTGTGAAACAGCAACATGATCCACTGTTTTGGCCTCTTTGCATTTTATTGTTTGTTTTTTATTGTTAAGTTATTAAGGTTGAAAAATATTTTTAGAGCTGGAAATGGTTTCGTTATTTAATTAAAAACAAATGTTTAGTCTTGAGAACAAGCTGATATTAATCCCCTAAAATCTTTGTGCCATGTAAGATAAAGCCAGTTCAACATCTGTCAGTTGCTTCACCTTACACTGCAGACATGGCTAAAGCATAAATAAGAGTGAAGCTCAGCATATACAAGTTTATTATTATTATACTATGGTAATGTTTTCATTTTACATCACCATTTCATTATGGGTAAATGTTGGCGATGTAAAATCAAAACCTAAAATTATGTGGACCATGCAGCTATTGTACTACAGTGTTCTGACTTAAGTAATTATACAGCAGTATTAGCAAAATAAATATAAATTTAAAACTGAACAATTCTGGCTAGTCATTGTTATGTTTATTTAATGTTTTGAAGACTTTATTGATGATAAAATAGAAAATATTGTAATTTGATAATTTTCAAAGTGCTGTGTAAGGCATAAAATACAGTAAAATTCTACATGCCTGAGGTCTGGGCAAATTTTCATCATGATGTTCTTTTTTCCTGTGTATATTTGGGGCCAAAAATAAGGGGTGAGAGAAAACATTTTAGAAAGACCAGATGACGCCACCTAACTGCTGACAAAATAAAATGGGCATCGAGCACGCTCAACTTCTGACAGAGTATCACCGTTTTCCGAACCAACCTTGAGATACAACAAGGGCAATGCATGGAAAATGAGGCAGAGCACATCAAACACCTTCCATTATGTATTAGCAACAACATACAGTTATTGATATGGTGCACTGCTCCCTTGATATTTGAAGTAGATACATTAAGAGAAAGTCATAAAAAGCACATAGAGAACCAGCCAAGAAGAAAGACCAGAGACAAAAAATAGAAATACAGATATACATATATATTCACCAGGTTGAGTTTTTGCTGACAGCCAGAGTGTTCCTGGAAATTACAGACAGGGTTTACTATCAAGCCTGTTCTATCCAGTTACTGATACTAGAATACAGTGAATTCACACCGGGACATCACCTGCACTGGCAGGTTATATAATTGAACTCTTTTTCATATTTTTAACATGCTCCTGTGCTGCCTTCACACTAAAACCTGGGCTAAGAAGGATTACAGCCTGTTTATAATGTAGAACATAGCAGTCAACCTACTGTGGATAGACAGTGAATACAAGAGTCAATTGGCAGCGACACAACTGTATCCATTCCCCCGCTCATTACCCTGCCACTGACAAGAGGCTCTTCTTCAAATAGATGCTACATCGTTCACATTTACTCATATTATGCGCTGAAAACATCCCAGTTCTTTTACTGAAATTATCTGGAAAGGAATGTTTACGCCACCAAAAAAGACTGCACAACTGGTCTGCATAACTGAAGGCGTTAGCATTAAGCAACAGAAAATAATTAATGTAAGCCATTCATTTTTGGACACGAGCCAACTCAAACTGATGTTATGCCCCCTCATACTGTTTCAGCTATGAATTCTAGTTTAAAATGTGCAGAAGTGATTTTTTTTTTTAGCCACTGAGTTTCCCAATAACATTAGATTAGAACAAAAACAACAACAACAATAATAATAATAATAATAATAATTGTAAGGACAACAAAATCCACACTGTCAATACACAGGCAAAAACTGCAGTACTGCAGAACAAGCTGCATATTTCCACACACAAAAAAAGTTGCATGTATAAATAAATAAATAAAGATAGTGATCCTCAGGACTTTTGCTGTGCAAACTGCCCTGAAAGGCAGAGTGCCTTGCTAAGCGCTCTCTAGTAATATCCAGTACAATGCAGTACAGTACAATACTTCAGTTGAAGGTGGGCTCAGGAAATTACTGCTCCTGCACCTCTTTTCTTGGGATGCGAGGCCTACAGTAATTGTTTCGGGAACTGTGACAAGCCGGGCAACATTTTGGAGGTGCCACTTGGCCTCCATCACAGCGCACCTGCTTTCTTAGCGTCTCAGAGCTTGGTGTTTTGGAGCACAAACTGAAATTAAAATGAAATAAGCGCATGTCATCATGTCATGCTTGCAACAAGCTCACTTTCAGAGCCCTGGCCCGGGTTGTGTGCTACAGGCCAGGGACAGGTGAGGTGTGTTTCCTCTTACACACTCCTGGTCCTCCTAACGTGTCCTCCAAGTGCAATACATTACATTTACACTGACGTGCCAGAAACACGGCAATATCAATGCGGCACTGCTGGCACTGCGGACACACTTCTACCCTGCTGTACTGGGAGGGAGGAGCACCTTCCCACTCGTGTCCATCCGACACGCCACGACGCTCATTAATGGAACTCGAGCACAATCGTGTATGATCATGTGGTGGGGACCGCTATGTTCAGGGCAGCTGTGCGCATTGATTCATTGTCACGTCTGAGACTCAGTGAGAGTCGCGTAACACTCGCAGTGTGTGAAAATGCGAAGCTAGCTAAGCTAAGGCACAAGAACGCCGCTCTTGGGCCGGATAAACACGCGAAATGCATAACAATCATATTTAGAAATTATCAACTACACGATGATTATATATTATGTATGTATAACCACCGAGCACTCACCGCGCACTGCTCAGTTTGCTTTGTCGCGCCCCTCTCTCTCAGCTCAGCCCCAGGTTTGCTTTCTTTCAGCGCAAGACGAGAAATGTCCACGCAGTGTGTGAGTGTCCGTATCCACCGCGAGTGTACAGTAACGCAGACTCGGAAAGACACGCTGGGCTCCAAACCGTCTGTCAAATCGGCCTTCTCCCGTACTTCTCCCAGTGCCACTTGCGTGTTTTCAGCTCATGTTCCGCACGCTGCTCATTTCTGCGTGCAAGTAATGCGGTTCGCCCGTGTCGTTCGGCTGTCACGACGAGGATAGGAAATCAACAAAAATACCGCGGCCGCCGCTCCTCCCTCCGTCCCGAGTCATGTACAGTATGTGGGGGCGGGGCGCGCGGGTACAGAACGATCTGCTGCACTCTGCAGGGCGACACTGTAACGCTGCAGCTCCCGGGGAGCCTATAGTGCGCGCGACTTACGCGCAATTCTACAAGTGAGACCACATGAACCCTCTCCTTATACCCCCACATACCCCCCAGTATGTGAGACAGTGTAAAAACGTGCTGAAGTACTTATTACAAGTGTATAACGTACAGAACTACATATACACACACATTTTCCATAACCGCTTGTCCCAGACGGGGTCGCGGGAAACCGGAGCCTACCCGGCAACACAGGGCGTAGGGCCGGAGGGGGAGGGGACACACCCAGGACGGGACGCCAGTCCGTCGCAAGGCACCTCAAGCGGGACTCGAACCCCAGACCCACCCGAGAACAGGACCCGGTCCAACCCACTGCGCCACCGCGCCCCCCCGTACAGAACTATTTAGTGTGTATTCATATTTTTTAAGATTTTATGAGCAATTACTGTGTTTTCTATAAACTTCTTTTAGGGGTGGCTGATAGTGTAGTTGGAGTGGCTGCCTTTGCACCCAAAGGTTGTAGGTACAAATCCCACTGCCTGTTGTAATACTATTCGGCAAGGTACTCACACACACGCACAATGTGTACAACCACTTGTCCCGAGCAGGGTCATGGCAAGCCAGAACCTAACCTGGCAATGCAGGGCTGCGGGGGGAAGGGGACACACCCCTGACAGAATGCCACTGTCTCGCAAGGAACCCCAACCAGAGCTTGAAACCCAGACCCGCCACACAGCAGGCCCCAGCCAAACACACTGCACCACCACGACCCTCCAGCAAGGTACTGACTATCCTAAATTGTTCCAATAAATCTAAGCAGCTGTAAAAATGGGTATGTAATAAGTACCTTAACACTGCAAGTTGTTTTAAAGAAAACTGTAAACCTAAATGTGTGAATGTGTGTTATTATATGTACAGTTATTGTTGTCTACAAGCTTATGGTACCATGTCTCATCCAATGACCTGCTTTTACTCGATTTTTGCCATTATGTACTATGTAAATCCCCAATCCCCATTTACACTGTACACTGGGGCAAAACTTACATTTTTACATCTAAGTTCCTTATATTCCTGCTCTCCACCTAAAATTTGGCCTAAATTGTTGTAAAATACGCATGTTGAATACAAGGCCATAGGCTGCAGGTAGCGTAATGTTTACTTCTGTTACCATGTAATACAGTACCCCTTGTTGCAAACCACACTCTTGCTGTACTACCTCTGTACACCCATTGCTCGTGTAATGGTTGTGACGTGTTCACCTTTTCATGACTTTTCAGTTTTTTATAGGGAAAACAGTCAGTTCTTCAGTAAAATTATGTCAACATATTTATTTTATTTCATGTATTTTTAATTGGTTTTATGCACAGCACAGGGTCAAAACAGTATACAGACCTTACACAGAGAAAAAGTAGATCGTCAAACACAGAGCGAGGGCTCAGGGTCAAAAAGTTACACTTTATTACAGGTGTGATCATGTAGCTCTTTCTAATAATTTCCAGAAGGGTATACAAATATTCCGGGGGTGCGGTGGTACAGTGGGCTTGACCAGGTCCTGCTCTCTGGTGGTTCTGGGGTTTGAGTCCTGCTTGGGCTGCCTGGTGGCAGACTGGCATCCCATCCTGAGTGTGCCTCCTCCCCCTTCAGCCTTGTCCCCTGTATTGCTGGGTTAGGCTCCAGTTTGCCATGACCCTGCATGGGCTGAGTGGTTTCAGCCAGTGTGTGTGTATCCAGATATTCCAAAATTCACTGGTGTTGTCACACAAATCAAATGTCATTTTTTTCAAGTGGTAGAGATTTAACCCCTTCTGTCAACCACATGTTTACAGAGGGAACTTCAAGTGCAGACCACAACATTAAAACACATTTCTTTGCCAGATATGTAAAAGTGGATAGCCTATGTACCATAGCATAATCAAGTAAGAAGTTTGCATTGTAATTTAACAAGAGAATGACAAGAGAATAATTGTGGGAACTCAAAGTTTTTGGTAAAAGCTTTCTTGGATTGTTGAAATGTACCCCAGTCTAATAAGCTTGTATCTTATCACATTTACAGAATAAATGTATCAAAGTGCCTAGAGAAGCTTTGCATTTAAAATACGAAGGCACGGTGGTACAGCAAGTAGCACTGCTACTTCACAGGACCTTAGTGGTACTAGAGGACAGGGGTTTGATCCCTGTGGAGTGACCCATTATAAGTAGTGTATCTAGCAGTGTAAGTGACCTTGGGTAGATAAGGTGTGTGCTAATAACATTACATAGTCTTCATTGGAAGCTGCTTTGGAGAAAAGTGTCTGCTAAGTAAAGTAACATTAGAGGTGTCCCTGGGAACATCTTGTGAAAGTACACTAGAGTGAGATAGATTCTGTGAATGAACCTTCAATTTTGTTCCTGCATACTGAGTATGGTGCAGGCAGGGAAGACTTTAGCCACCCATCTAGACAACCATTCATGCTTGCAAAAAGACACGTAAGGGTCCTGTTCCCAAGTGTCCCTCGGTGCATCAAAACAGCCAGTGCTAGTGTTAAAATGGTATATGACGCAGAAATCAAGCACCTGGAGTTGTTTGGTGTAATAAGCTCTTTCTCAACTTTTGTTAATTCTCTCAGTAATCTGTACTTATTTTGTAGGGCAACAATAAAGTGATGGAGTCGCAAATATTTCTGGAAGTCTGTATTCGATAGGTTTAAATTATCTCTTAAAAGGTTCAAGCTCACTAGTGACTGATCCGCAAATAAAGATGAAATATTCAAGATCCCTTTAGACAGCCATTTCTGGAGCCCAGTTTGTGGAAGAGTTAGGAGTAGATCTGGACTGAGAGCAATAGGAGACCACAATGATAAAGTGTCAGGACCCCCCAGGTTTCTCAACACCTTTGTAAACAAGAAGATTGTTGAATACCAAAAAATTTTTGAATAAACATTGAATCTTAAGAAATTTCTGAATGAAAGGCAAAGATTTTAGTCTCGGGAGGCATGAAGCAGACTCCATACCCAATCACAGAGATTCTGGTCTAGCCTGGAACCAGTTAATCACTTGTTTAATCTCTACAGCCTAGAATTTCAAAGAAAACCGGATGTCATGGCCCAATAAGGAGCTAACAGATGTGATTCAAGAGTAGCTGTGTCTTTTATTGAGGGACAAGCGAGAGAGTTGTCGGGGACAGGCAAGGGTCGGTCGATTTTCACTTGTCATCTAAGGAAGCATTCAGGAACCGATGTTGAGAGGACAAGAGCAAGAGGCCCTGCTGCCCTATGCTGGGTGGGAGGACGTTCTCAGGGATGCGGCATCAGCCGGTCTGGGTGATCCCTGTGAAAATCAGCGATTAGTGCATGATCTAAAATGTCTCACCCAATATCTCTCCTCCAGCCCATAACCCTTCCAGTCAACCAAATACTGTAGTCCCCCACGTTGCCGTCGGAAGTCCAGTAAAGCCTTCATAGTATAGGCAGGTCCCCTATGTACCTGCAGTGGCGGGGGCGGTGCAACATCACTGACGGCCTGGAGGAGGGACGTTCCAGAGGATTTGAGTAAGGAGACATGGAATGTGGGGTGGACACTTAGATTCAAGGGCAGCAGGAGCTTGTAGGTAACAGGGGTCATTTTTCTGAGCATCTTGAACGGCCTGATGTAACGGGGCTGAGGTTCTTGGAGGGGAGGTGAAGCTTCAGGTCCCAAGTGGACAGCCAGAACCTTTACCTCAGCAGGAAGGAAAGGTGACACCGGTGGCGATCGGCTTGGCGCTTATATTGCTGCGAACTCTGGTGAAGATGGTTCCAGACAGTTTGCCAGGTTTCACTTCTCTCCTTGTACCAGGCGTACATTGCTAGAGCAGGGTTGCCATGGGAACAAGGTAGGCTGATAACCTAACACACACTGGAAAGGCGACATACCTGTGGACGTGTGGGTCAGGGCATTGTGGGCATATTCTGCCCAGGGTAGAAACCGGGCCCTTTGGTGCTGTTTCTAGGCACAACAGGTGCGGAGGTACTGACTGATGCAGCTGTTCCACCTGGCTTTTGGCTTGGGGCTGGTACCCGGAGGTGAGACTCATGGACACTCCCAACCTGCTCCAGAAGGCCTTCCATACCCTTGAGGTGAACTGGGGGCCCCCGTCCGATACATTTCCTCTGGGAGTCCGAGAAAGAAGAACACCTGCTGATCGATAACTTCAGCCATCTCCAGGGCCGTGGGCAGCCTGGGCAAGGAAATCAAGCAGCTGGCCTTGGAAAATCGATCAACCAGGGTGAGGATTGTGGTCTTACCTTCTGATGGGGGAGATCGACCAGGAAGTCCACAGCCACATGGGACCAGGGGTAATAGGGCACCTGCAGGGGTTCCAGCAGTCCTGCAGGTTTCTGGTTTGGTGTCCTGGACTGGGCGCAGGTGGTACCGGCTGATAAATATTTCTGGACGTCCTCCCTCATAGAACACCACCAGAACCTCCCCTTGAGGAAGGAGAGGGTGCGGCAGGCACCCGGGTGTCCAGCCGCAGGGGAGTCGTGAGCCCATTGGAAGACATACAGCAGCATACTGACTGGCATGTATTCCTTGCCTGCAAGTTTGTCGATGGGGTCTGGGTCGGCCGCCTGGGCTGCCTGGAGGTCTTGGAAAAACTGCTATCTTGCCGTGGCCATGATGCAGCTCCGAGGCAGGATGGGCTTAGGGTGCTCGGAGTCTGGATTACTATCGTGAAGGTGTGAAAGGGCATTGGCTTTCATGTTCTTGGACCCTGGCTGGTACAACACAGTGAACCAGAACCAGATGAGGAACAAGGCCCAGGGGGTTAAGTTGGTGCAACGAGTGGGGATACTCCAAGTTATGGTGGTCTGTCAGAACCAGGAAAGGCTGTGTAGCCCCCTCCAGCCAGTGCTGTCACTCTTCCAGCGCCAACTTTGTTGCCAACAATTCCCGGTTCCTAATCTCGTAATTTCTTTTGGCTAAGGACAGCTTGCGAGAAAAGTAGCCGCAAAGGCGAAGCTTAGGGGGTTGTCCTGTCTCTGTGACAGCACTGCCCTGACCCCCACAACAGATGCATCCCCTTCCACTCCGAAGGGGAGAGTGAGATCCAGGTGTCAGAGGATGAGGGCTGTCGTGAACTTGCCGTTACGTTCCTCGAAGGCATGTTGGGCCTCTTTGGCCCAGGCCAGGCGATTCCCCTTACCTGCAGTGAGGGCCATGAGGGTAGCAGCTATGGAGCTGAAACCCTGGATGAATCACCAGTAGAAGTTGGCGAAGCCCAGGAATCTCTGCAACGCCTTCACAGTCTTTGGTCTCGGCCACTCCAGCACCGCCTGGACCTTCTTGGAATCCATGGCCACTCCATTCCTACTTAAGATGTACCCTAGAAAAGACAATTGGGACTGATGAAACAAACATGTCTCCCCCTTGACATAGAGGTGATTCTACAGGAGTTGGGTAAACACTGCCCTGACCTATTGTACATTTTGTTCCTGGGTCCGAGAAAACACCAAGATGTCATCCAAGTAAATGAGGATGCATTTGTTAACCAGGTCTCCGAGAACATGATTAACAAAGGCCTGGAACACGGAGGGCACGTTCAACAGCCCGAAGGGCATCACAAGCTATTCATAGTGGCCCAGGGTGGTGCTAAAAGCAGTCTGCCACTCATCCCCCTCTCGTTTCCAGATCAAGTTGTACACGCTCCGGAGATTGAGCTTTGGTGAAGATTGTTGCCCCGTGCACTCGCTCGAGAGCAGCCGTGATCAGCGGTGAGGGATGGGGGTACTAAGCCATGATAGTGTTTAGCTGCCGGTAATCTATACAGGGGGGCAACCCCCATGTCCTTTCTTCCTATAAAGAAAAATCCTGCGGAAGCCGATGACGTGGAGGGCTGGATGATGCCCACGCTCAGCGCCTCCATGATGTAGTTCTGCATGGTCTCCGGAAGGGACAGTGGGCAAACCCAGCTTCGGAGTGGTGTCGTACCAGGCAGGAGGTCAGTGGCATAATCCCAGGGTTGGTGGGGGGAAGTGCTGGTGGAGATGGCTTGACAGGGGAAGGCTAGGCAGAACCATGCGCATTTCGCACCACATGATATCAGTTCCCCGGAGCTCCAATGAGAATCACCATGGCCTTGACCAGGGATTACATAGAGTTTGTTATGCGATAAGAGTGGATCCTACAGATCTTGAGCAGGAAGCAACTGCAGGACTGGGCTGGATCTTCAATATGTTACTAATAACTGCCAGTCTGCTATGAGAAAGGCTGACTTCATTCCAGCCTTCTCCCTGTCCCAATCCCCTTCTACTCACAAAGCAGGCAATTGTCTTGACCTTGTATTTTCCCGCAACTGTGGCTGTCCCGTCCTCTCTGACACTCCGCTGCATGTCTCTGATCACTTCTTCATTTCCTTTCAACCCTGCCTCACCATTCTAATTCCTTGCCTCTTTCTGCACCCATTGTCACCTTTCGCTGCAGCTTAAAATCTCTCCCACCTTCCTGCTTTGCCTCTGCTACGCTGTCGGCTCTCCCTTCTGTTGCGCAGTTCTCGGATCTATCAACAGACGATGCCACTAACACTTTCCTCTCTGCCTTATCTTCCACCCTTGACTCTCTCTGTCCACTGTCTTCTAGACCAGCACATCCCAGTGTCACCCCATGGCTGACTGATACGTTACAAGCTAACAGGACCAAACTCAGGGCTGCAGAGCGAACATGGCGTAAATCCAAAACTTGCTTGGACCTGGATGCCTACCATTTGCTCTTAATTACTTTTCACTCTGCTGTCTCTTCAGCTAAAACATCCTTCTACCACAACAAAATACAGTCTGCATCTAAAAAACGAGACTCTTTGCCACCTTCTCATCCCTTCTGTGTCTTTGGCCACCTCCTCCTCCCTCTTCTCTCATTGCTGATGACATTGCTTTGTTTTTCAGAGTCAAAGTCAAAGCAATCACTGACAAGTTCTCAGCATCACCCTGCCGGGTTCATGCTAGACCTCCTGCGAAGCTATCCTCACCAAATTCAAGCCTCTCTTCAAATCTGGAATCTCTGACCTCGTGATATCGCACAGAGTGACCACCTGCTCGCTTGATCCAATCCCATCATCACTCCTACAGACCATTTCCCAGCAACTCAACACCTTCATCATTAAGATCATTAACTCCTCGCTCTCCTCTAGCTGTTTCCCAGCTGCCTTCAAAACCGCTCTCATTTCACCTCTATTAAAGAAATTATAGCTGCCCAAATCAAATTCAAGTCACCCTATTTCTTCCCCTTTGCCTGGCAGTGAGAAAGAGAGACGGAGAAGGAGAGCACGAGCACAAGCACGAGTACAAGCACGAGCACGCGGACGGTGTATTAGCGACCGAGCCTCAGCCCCTGTCCCGAACAACCCCGGAGAAGCCTCTTCATACCCGTTCCCTGTTCCCCCTTTTCCTCCACTTCCTTCACCATGACAGGGGGTAGGGAGCAATCCCTGGTGAACCACAAAATAAAAACAGACACGAGCACCCACACCTGCAGTCTCTGCTGTGTATCTGTTACAACTTTGTATGATGCTAAATATAAAATTAAATTCTGAAGCCATGACAACTAAACAGGATAAGAGTCTAGGGTGTTCCAACTATTGTTTGTAGTATAGAGGTGGAGCAGGTAGCTAAGGTGCCTCCTGAAGCCTATTCAGTATGTATGACATTTTCTTGTTTGTGTGGATTTTATCCCACACTCAAAATTCAAGTGTTTGCAATGAATTGGTGATTCTGAATTGCCCTCTGCGTATGTGTGAGAGAGTGTCTTCTACAGTTCTCTCCTATATACAGTAATTCGGTGAATGACTATAGGGAGTTTAGGAACAACCATGTGCTCCCAAAGACAGAAGGAACAGCTAATGTACAATTTCTGCACATGCTGGAAAATGCTCAAAGGCACTCACAGCACAATTCCCAAGGCTTGCACAGCATCCAGTAATCTAAATGTGAATTTCCTCCCATAGGGATTTCACTTGTCACCTACTTTTGTAACCTACTTAATTGCTATGCATACCCTGACTGCCTGTAATGGATGCAAGTACAAAACACAGAAAACAGCAACTACCTAGCAGACATTGAATTTCAGACAGAACTGGGACTGATTTGCTTTTCCTCTGAGCTCATCCCAGGAGAGAATCATTGCTTTATTTAACAGGAAGAAAAGCAAAACCTAAAAAATATAGGCAGCCCTGATGACACAGTTGGCTTGTTTTCCTAAACAAGTAGTTACTCAGAATATATCAAAGCCAGGTCTAAAACTCTTGCAACCCACTCACTCAATCTATATTTTTGCACTTGCTCATGTTTTTTCGTGTGGAGAACTATTTTTGTAACCTGCAAATGGTTGTAAATGTCTGACTGTTCATGTTCCTCTTCTTGCATCTACTACACATCTCCTGGTAAGTTAAGTTCCTATGATAAAAAGAGTATGATAAACTACACACACACTGACTAAAGCTGCTCTTTCTAAGTGGGGTGGGTCACATCCAACTGGAGCCAAACCCAGCAACACAGGGCACAAGGCTGGAGGGGGAGGGGACACACCAGTCTGTCACAAGGCACCCCAAACAGGACTTGAACCCCAGACCCACCAGAAAACAGGACCTGGTCAAACCCACTGTGCCACTGCACCACTGTGCTACCACACTCCTCTTCCTAGATCTAAACAAAACATTTCTCACTTTTGCATTCCTGTAAATTACTCCTAACAGGCATATCCTATTTAGCTATTCTTAGAAACTGTGTAATTAGTAAGAATGGATCTCCTTCTATGGGGTATGCAATGCAGTTTTAAAAACATAAACTTCTAACAAACAGCTTCAAAGACTTACAGATAGCTTACTTCTCTGTTTGCCATTTTAGATTTTAATTTCATCATGTACCTTTATTTTTTCTGTCATCCTTTATTTCTTAGTGAAGTTGTATTCTATTTCTTTATCAATTCAATTATTTGATATTCATCCAGAGACACCGAGTACTACTTCACATTTATTCATTTAGCTGACACTTTTCTCCAAAGTGTTTTAAAGTATTAGGCTACAATTAACATTTGTATAGCTGGGTAATTTTTTTCTGAAGGGTCCTACAATCAAAGGTGAGAGTCCAACCTGCAACCTTGGGTCTAAAGGCAACAGCTCTAACCACTACATTACCAGCTGCCCTCCTTAATTTGCCCTCTTTATACGCAATTTTTGTTTCACCAGTTCATAATGTTCATGATTAAAATGGAAATGAAATTTCTATCTTGTGGTTCTTTAATCATCATTATATTACTTGCTATCCCATGTCAGTCCTTAACCACAAATTGTACATAGCCCCACTATTTCTTTCATAGGCTGAAACACTTTTGTTACCAATACTCGTTCAAGACTTCTTAAAATATCCAATGTTCGTAAAGATGAGCTGTCAGGCCACCAGCCAGCTGGACAATAGCATATCATTGGTTGAAGTTATGTCTATCCTTGCCAGCAATGATGCAGACTTTGGTTGTTGAAAATATCGCTTATCATTTTTCAAACACCCAGGCTGTACAGTTGTGTCTCAAAAATTTTGCTTTACCTCTTTACTTACTACACTGAAGTGCTCAAGCCACAAGGAACATAAACTTCAAAAAAGAACAGTCAGTTGTTTGAAACATTCTAATCCCTGGCATTTCAGCTGTCTTCACTTTTTACAGACCCTTAAAATAACACCTTATTTACACTGGTTCCATCTAGTATCTCTAATGTCTTACTTCCGATAAATCAAGACAGAAAAGCAGAAACACTTGATTTCTTAGAAGAAAAAGTAAAGCTACATAAGTGGTTGATTAATGTAGGAAAGATTAGCAGAACTGAGATATGATTGAATTATAGACTGTGCTTCAGCTGACCTTGCTGCAACATGCTTGAGGAGAATTGCCTGCAGTGGCAGTTTCTGGAGAAGAGGCATTTTGCTCGCTTACAGTGGCTGCCTGAGATAATCTGCATTCCAGTGCTGTACTTCAAGGTCTTCTGCCACTCATTGATAGGATGTTGCAGTGCTTAATCTCCTTGGGGAAGTCTTGCCTTGTTAAGGGAGTAGTGTCAAGGTGGGTGTGACATAGTTGATGATGCTGAAAGAAAAGGGAGCCCTTATTGAACTGAATTGAAGGCTTTGTTGTCATTGTACTGCTGTGCAATATGACAAAATTATAGTGGTACTCTCTGGGTTCTTTAGACAACAATATAAAACACAACACACACACACACACTTTCTGAACCGCTTGTCCCATACAGGGTCGCGGGGAACCGGAGCCTAACCTGGCAACTCAGGGCATAAGGCTGGAGGGGGAGGGTTAAAACACAACACTTAAGTATAAAAATAGAAAATTAAACAGTTAATAAATAGATACACACACACTGGCTGAGGCCACTTGTCCCAAGCAGGGTTGTGGCAAGCCGGAGCCTAACCCGGCAACACAGGGTATAAAGCTGGAGGGGGAGGGGACACACCCAGGAAAGGACATCAGTCCATCACAAGACACCCAAAGCAGGACTCAAACCCCAGACCCACCAGAGAGCAGGACCCGGTCAACCCCGCTGCACCACTGTGCCACCGCACCACCGTGCCCCCTTCAAAATAAATAGATAATACAGTATAATACACTAAAAATGAGGCAGTGTTCAGTTGTTTCACAGCTATGGGAAAGAAGCTGTTTTTCATTCCTGTGGTGTGTGAGCGAATTGTCCTGTATTGCCTTGCAGAGGGGAGCAGTTTGAAGACGCGGTGTGCAGGGTGACTGGAGTCCCTGATAATTTTGGAGGCTCTGCTCTGACATCTGGACAGATAAATGTCCTCGACTGCCAGTAGCCATGTGCCGATGATGCTCTGAGCCGTCCTGATCACCCATTGCAGAGCCTTCTGTTCTTCTCTTGTGCAACTGTCGTACCATGCTGTAATGCAGTATGTCAGCACACTTTCCACTGTACAACGGTAGAAATTCCCGAGAAGATCCTGGGGCAGTCTTGCTCTCTTTTCCAATGACAGTAGAGGTGTGTTTGGCCCAAAAGAAGTTTTCTGTAATGTTCACCCTGAGGAATTTGAAACTGGAGATTCTCTCCACAGCCTCACCATTTATAAGCACAGGACTAAGGTCAGTTCTCCTTTTCTTCCTGAAGTCCACCACTATCTCCTTTGTCCTTTCTGATATTAAGAATGAGATTGTTGAGACTGTCTCGAATCAGGCTGTCAGGTTTTATATCTTGTTCCTGTATGCAGTCTTACTGTGCACTCTGTAAGCTTACGCCCATACACTCCAGTACACACATTTTAATTTAGCAGATGCTTTTCTCTAAAGCAACTTCCAATAAACTCTATGCAGTGGTTTCAGCCCACACACCTTATTCACCAAGGTGAGTTACTCTGCTAGATACACTGCTTACAATGGGTCACTCATCCATAAAACAGTGGAACACACTCACTCCGTTACTCACACACTATAGGTGAATATGAGTAGCATGTCTTTGGACTGTAGGAGGAAACCGAAGCGCACCCATACAGACACAGGGAGAACATGCAAACTCATGCAGACTGAACAGGGATTGAATCCACACCCTCTTACACCACAGAGACGCTGTAGAACATCAGCACTACTCGCCATTCCACTGTGCCACCCCTAGCAAAGACATTTTTTGTAGCATAGACAGCAAAGCATATTCACTTTCAAATGCACTGACAGAATTGAATGGTTTACTAACGTAATGTGCCTACCGAATGACAAGCAATATCAATTGATTAGGCACACGAAGGGCTGAGAGGTTTGTACTTTTGCAGACATTTTGGCATCAGACAGAATATTATCTTCAGCGTGGTAAAACGAAGAAATGGGGAGGCAATGAAAAGAAAGTGTTTAAGTAGGTTATCATGTTACTTTGATAGGTGGGCAGTCGTGATTGGCAGTTCAGTTTACCTCTGACCTTGATCTTCTGCCGCCAGTCTCATGGGGTTTTCAATAAATTTTCATTCTGCAAGCTCCAGTGCGGACTTCAGTGTGTGTCCCTTATCTCTGATTGTTACTAAGCCATGTCAATGTCTACGTGCCAGAATCTTCATGATGTTCCAGGTATGTCTGGTGGTTTCTTCATGGGCTGGTGTAAGTGATAGCTGATCATGTGTTCTCATTTCCAGGTGTTGTTTGCATAACTGCATCAAGAGTTTTCTGTCTGTTTTCCAATGTAGTGACATCCTCAATTGCTGTGCTGTATTCCGTAGATAACATTCCTTTTGTCATGATCAATGATAGTTTTCTTCTAGTTTCGAAGTGTAGTTGACAGTGGATTGCTTGTGAGCCACTTGTGTCCCATACATTACTGACGTAAAACAGAATAATATGTGTGTGTGTTTACGCCGTATGTCCTTGGCAGGCAGACATCTGTCATGAATGCATCTTCTGACAAGGTGGAGTGAGTTCCCAATCAGTCTGACTATCCATCCATCCATCCTCATAGAAGTCTTTCTCCTCATCTTGATGCAGGGGATCTGTAAATAAGAAGTGTGTCCTTCTACAGTTAACAAGGTCCAGATGCAACTCTTATGGCAGTTGGGGTGGTTGCTGTTATAACTGAGGACTTGGTGTGTACATGTACTTTTTTTGTAGACCAGTGTTTCCAATCACTCTCTAATGCTCTACTTTACAGAGACACAGAGGAAGGGGAGGTTGTTGTTATGTTCCTTTTCCATTGTGAATTGTGAATCCAATGTTGTCAAAGGTTATACTTCTACTTCTATTTGCTATTGCCTGGTCCGCACATTTTATTATAACAAATGTGTTGTAGATGTACTGCATCCAAAATTTTGGTCAAATTTCTATTAAGGTAATGCATTCCAGTTTCGGAGTCAGCATTAATCAGTGAGATCGTTGGTGTTCTCCTGCACTGTTGGTACATCTGGCCATTGAAAGTGTCTTTCTCCAGCAGTCTTAACAAAGGGGAAACATAAAAAAACATTTATACATAAACTTAAACATTTATACCACACAAGTTGCTATATAAAGGTTAATTCATGGTTCGATAACTTTTAGTCACAAAATTGTTAAACATAAATATTTGTGCATTTATCATGCTCTTAAGAGATCAATTCTGACCAGCTACAATCCTGAGCTCAAAAATATTACTTTTATGTGATATATTGCCTTATTGTCATGACCCACAGGGATAATACCCCTGCAGGCCAGAGGAGGTGCCACTCAGTGCCTCTAGCCAAAACCCATTCACCTGTTCACAATCTGGTAGTTTGTGAGGTATAAAAGGAGCAAGCAGCGGGGGATAGACTGCGGATTCTTAATAAGTGTTTCTATTGCCCTCCCTTGGAGATCATTAGTTCCCTGTTTTCTCAGTTTGTTCCATAGTGTGTTAATGTTCCAGTCCCGAGTGCACGTTCTGTCTACTCCTGCCTCTTGTTCTCCAGTCCTGGTCCAGTGTTTCAGTCCGGTATTTCATCACACCTCTGTGTTCAAGTTCTACTCACAGATTCACATTTCACTTTTCACCTTTGTGAGAATATATTGTGTGTCTTTTTGTCCCGCATTCATTGTTTCACCTCTACCCAGTACTTTACAATTTGCACTGTGCACCTATAAATACACTCTACACATGGGGTCGTTTTACTTTTCGCCCATGTTGTGACGTAACAGCAACGCACATCCGTGTCGGACACCCATCTGGACGCTACACTTACAGTGCTGTGAAAAAGTATTTGCCCCCTCCCTGATTTTTTTTCTTTTTTTGCATATTTGTCACAGTTAAATGCTTGAGATCATCAAACAAAGTTCAATGTTACACAAAGATAACCCGAGTAAATACAAAATGCAGTTTTTAAATGATGATTTCATTTATTAAGGGAAAAAAAGCTGTTCAAACCTACCTGGCCCTATGTGAAAAAGTAATTGCCCCCCCCCCCCCCCTTGTTAAATCATGAATGAACTGTGATTAACCACATTTTTTGGAAAGCTGAGTTAAATTTCACTTGCCACACCCAGGCCTGATTACTGCCAGACCTGTTGAATCAAGAAGTCATTTAAACAGTATCTGTCTGACAAAGTGAAGCACGCTAAAAGATCTCAAAAAGCAACACATCATGCCGCAATCTAAAGAAATTCAAGAACAGATGAGAAACAAAGTAATTGACATGTATCAGTCTGGAAATGGTTACAAAGCCATTTCTAAGACTTTGGGACTCCAGCGAACCATGGTGAGAGCCATTATCCACAAATGGAGAAAACTTGGAACAGTGGTGAACCTTCCCAGGAGTGGCCGGCCTACCAAAATTACTCCAAGAGCGCAACGACGACTCATCCAGGAGCTCATAAAAGAACCCAGAACAACATCTAAAAAACTGCAGGCCTCACTTGCCTCAGTTAAGGTCAGTGTTCATGATTCAACAATAAGAAAAAGACTGGGCAAAAATGGCATCCATGGGAGAGTTCCAAGGCGAAAGCCACTGCTAACCAAAAAGAACACAAAGGCTCGTCTCACATTTGCCAGAAAACTTCTTGATTATCCCCAAGACTTTTGGGCAGATATTCTGTGGACTGATGAGACAAAAGTTGAAGGTGTGTGTACCATTACATCTGGCATAAAACTAACAACAGCATTTCATAAAAAGAATATTTTACCAACGGTCAAACATGGTGGTGGTAGTGTGATGGTCTGGGGCTGCTTTGCAGCTTCAGGACCTGGACGACTTGTCATAATTGATAGAACCATGAATTCTGCGCTCTACCAGAAAATCCTGAAGGAGAATGTCTGGCCATCAGTTTGTGACTTCAAGCTCAAGCGCACTTGGGTTATGCAGCAGGACAATGATCCGAAACACACCAGCAAGTCCACCTCGGAATGGCTCAAAAAAAAAACAAAATTAAGGTTTTGGAGTGGCCTAGTCAAAGTTAACTTAAATCCGATTAACTATTAAACTTTACCAAAAACTGTGTTTCTCTTGTTTTCTCATATACGTTATTTTCAGTAAAACGTTACCTTAAATAACAAGAAACTGAACTCTGATAACTTAAAGCAACAAGGAAAAAATAATAATTTGCTTACACACAATACACACCATACAAATTGTAGCAACTAAGGGTTAGACTAAGGGTGCACCCCAATATAACTATATTAGGCATACCCAAGCTAACACTTGTTTGACAATTGGAGTGTAACACACCAGTGGAACAATCAGTATTTACAGTTCAAATATTAATTTCTCAGTGCTTCCAGTTTCAACACAGCCGTTCAATCACCAAAGTTTAAATTAGTTCCATTGCCAACAGGGGGAATCGTGTCCATCAAGTAGTGATAGTGTTCATCATAACACAAAACTTGCCAAACTCCTCACTTGAAGATTGAAAATCGAGTCCTTTTCCTACAGCGGTGAATATGCCATTCATTTCAGAGCTATTCCTACCACACTCTGGAAATCATACCATGGGTCCCGGTCACAGTCTTCCGAATCCAAGGCTCAGTTCTTCGGGTGGCTCGCCATCTACGCCTTCGCGTAGAAATTTGTTGTTGCTCAAAAAAAAATATTTCAAACTGACCGAATCCGTGTGCAACGGAAACAGCAGTGGAGTGATTTTCTCAATTTCTTAATTTTATCCCACTCAGTCAGAAAAGTTTTGCGTGTGCGCTCCACTCAACGACGTTCAGTTACAAGACTGAATCAGTGGCACTCCTCACAGAACTGCCACATGGGAAGGCGGGACTTCCAGTTGTGCTCTCACCCTACTGGATGATTGACCCAGTCAATCAACTCTAAGAAATTAGGAAAAAATAAAAATAATTCCTCTCTATCATAAAGTTATTTCCCTTAATTTATGTTAAATCTGCTAATCGTGTAATATATTGTGCAATATATTTACAGGGTTACACTTAGATCGTCCTTTGCTTTCTCCAGGGTTCCGTCGACCTTGATTCTGCGTGTGTCCACAGCCTTCACCATTGTTGATACTCCTTCTTTTGTAGAAGGAGAGTTGTGCTGCCATCAGCTTGGTTGCTTTCTTCTCCTTCTGTTCTTTCTGTATCCGCTGCATGCTATCTCATATCTTCCAGCTTGGCCTCATGCCAGCCAATGCAAGACATTTTCACTTCCTTCTGTAATTCAGATCTCAGATCATTCACAGAGATGCCATTACGGTGTTGTGTTCCTCAGCATTCTGTATACTTGAATGATCGACTATCATTTCTCTAACATAATGTTCCCACTCATTGACATTCTTACCATCTTTCTGTCTGGCCTGAATCAACTTTGTCTAGTCTGTGCCTCACTTGTACTTTTCTAGAATTCAAGTACGAAGGTTCTGCCACTCACCGCTGAAGCCGTTTACATCTTGGTTCAAGCCAGTCCATCCTTCTCGCACACTGTTCCAGTCACTCCTGAGCTTGCGTCTCAGGACTTGGGGCCATTTACCACCACTGGGTTTGTAGATGTCGTTTAGGTCCTAGATAGCGTCCCAGAAATGCTGTCCCTCCACCTCTCTGTGATTGGGAAGACTATTGCAGACATTGATCAGTTCTTGGATGCCTCAGTTCCTCTGCACCCAGACTACTCTGGGGCTTCCATCTTGGTCAGGGCTCGGGGGTCAGGCATCTGGATCAGTGGCATCTGGTGTTGTGAAAGTGGTAAGGAAGTGGGACCTGGCAGACCAAATAGGGAATACTTACAGTTGCTTCTGGTGGTGCTAGGCGAGAACAGTACTCCCAAGCCCAGGTCTTTACTCTACACATTGTCACATCCCTCACAGCCAGCACATTGGCGATACCTGTCGTTTCCTAATGGAAACAAGTATAAAGAGGGACGCCGAGGAAGCCTGGATGTGGAACCTTGTTTTGCCACCCTTGTTTCTTCTCTGACAGTGTTACAGTGAACCTTTTCCAATATTGACCTTTGCCTTTGTATTTCCTGACCACGTTCTTTGTCTAGCCCTCTGTACTACGCTTGCTGATCGCCTGACCTACACCTGTCCCACGACTTTGTTTTTTGGATTACGTTTTGGATTACATTCCATCCTCGTTAAAGCGCAACCATGACACATATTGCCTGCTGCTCCGTGGTCAGGGTTGCAAGGAGGGCGTTGGGGCACTGCTGGATACAGAGACGTATCTTCTTTCTTTTTCCTCCGTTGACCTTTTCTTAGATCAGGCACTTGAGCAAGCATGGTTAATGCACCAGCTTGGGCTTCAACTTTTGCTTTCTCGGCTTTCAAACATACGCCAGGTCATCTGCACACTTTTGTGCAGCCTCTAATGCCCTTTTCCTGCCCAAATTTTCCCATTCTTCCAACTTTTCTAACATCCGTTATTTACCACAACAGCCTCCCCGTTTCTTATGTAATTTCTTCCTCACTTCCTCTCTTTTCAGTGGGTCGAAACTCCCTTCTTTCGGCCACACACCTAGAGTAATTTTATTCCACTCCTTACACGCCTTCCCATAATTTTCTCCCATGACACTCTCTACTATTTGAATAGGGGTTAATTTTACTGTTCCACCTACTGCTCCAGAGCTCGCTTTAGGTTCATGTCCATCTCTCTTACTCAATTGGTTTTCAAACCGTTATTCTGTCCAGATCACCATCCGGATCTGGTCGGGACGGTTTAGAGTGGTCCTGACCCATTCTACTCCCCCGTTTTTGGCTGCGCAGTCCAAAGAATGAACCTGCGGATTTTTATTCTAACAATAATTTTAGATACTTCGTCTGGGTTTGGACAATTTTGGCATGTACACTTTCTTATACTTGACTTTTCAATAATTACTTCTGCTCTCAGAGAGCATTATTTCCTGCTCACTATTTTTGGTTTGCCCAAACACCTTCAAAACATCAGAAAGAGCAAAGCAGTTCTTCATTGCGACAGCCATAAGTAAAAAGTGTTCTCTTCGCTACAGAGCAGAATAACCTTCAAACACACAGAAGGAAAGCCTGAGCACAATAGTATTCGCTATCTTTTTATTTGCACATTCGGATGAGTGGAGCACAGTACCATTTCATCCAAAACCACTCCCCAGCACAGCGCAGTATGTACAGTATTCCTTGTAATAATATGCATGAAACATCAATACATTTGCAATAGAATAAATCTCCAATTTATTAATTATCCCAAACTTTGTAAACAAGTATTCAGCCTACTTAGAGGATTAAGTTGTGCAATACACAGATGCTAACCAATTACAAGCCACAATAAAATAAAGTTTTTATTTGTTTTGGACAACCTTCCATATGAAACACCAAGACTGTCAAATGATTACACTCCTGTTCTTATTCTTACCCTATGGAAGCCTTTTAACATGTACCTTCCGAACACACAACATAGAACTTTGCACAAAACACAGAGACGCACAACACAAAACAAAAAGACAAGGACAACCTGGATCTCCTTCTCCGAAGTTTGCCGATGGATTTCGGCTTGCCCCAGCCTAGTCCCCAGCTGAGGAAGCAACCCTTGTAGTGGAGGGACCCATCCCCCACTTTACCTGTCGATCTGTCACAGACCCACTGTGACTGAACCATACACGAACCCACCGTGTAGAAGCGAAACGACCCTGCACTCAGAGCCCTCCATGTTTACCCATTGGGACTCTGGATTTACTGTAGCTAGTACAGGTTTTATGGTGAGTGCTTATTGCTTACCCTAGGGATCTGCCCTGGGTTACTAAAACCAACCAAATTACAATCCGCTCAAGATGATACACTGCGAAACCCATCCATTGCTAGTGTTTGTTGTTTCACACTGCAGGCGTTACAGAAGATGGAAGATAACAAGACAACCCAACAGCATGACTCCCACTTGATTGCCTGATGTCAGTTGTCTTAATTTTGTTTTGACCTGTTTTTATCCTTTCAGTCAGTGACAACGGTCTTAATTTCTTCAACGTGACTTGTTTTTATTCTTTCCTGTTAGGGCCTTAACCAAAATCTGCAATTTGACTTGTTTTTATTATATATACATATATATATATATATATAAGAGCGGCTGGATAGCATAGTGGTTCGAATCCCGGTCATGGCCTACCTCCAGTAGGGGGCCCTTAGGCAAGACCTCCTTACTCTTGGCTCTGCCTACCTCGGATATGAGAGTGAAACAAAGTAAGAGAATTTATTTATTTTTTTTATATATATATATACATACATACCCATACATACATAAAAAAAAAAAAAAATTCCCCACTCGCCCCTTTTTGCGGGCAGTCTTACTCCTTCAAGCTCGGGTCCTCTACCAGAGGCCTGGGAGCTTGAGGGTGCTGCGGAGTATCTTAGCTGTTCCTAGGACCGCGCTCTTCTGGACAGAGATCTCGGATGTTGTTCCCTGGATCTGCTGGAGCCACTCTCCCAGCCTAGGGGTCACAGCCCCAAGTGTTCCGATTACCACGGGGACCACTGTTGCCTTCACCTTCCACATCTTTTCTAGCTCCTCTCTCAGTCCTTGGTATTTCTCAAGCTTCTCATATTCTTTCTTCCTGATGTTGCCATCACTTGGGATGGCGGCATCTATCACTACGGCTTTCTTCCTCTGTTTCTCCACCACTACTATGTCCAGTTGGTTAGCCATTACCAGTTTGTCAGTCTGGATCTGGAAGTCCCACAGGATCTTATCTTGGTCATTCTCGACCACCCTTGAGGGTGTATCCCACTTTGATCTTGGGACTTCCAGCCCATACTCGGCACAGATGTTCCTGTACACTATGCCAGCCACTTGGTTATGGCGTTCCATGTATGCCTTGCCTGCTAGCATCTTACACCCTGCTGTTATGTGCTGGATTGTCTCAGGGGCATCTTTGCATAGCCTGCGCCTGGGGTCCTGCCTGGTGTGGTAGACCCCGGCTTCTATTGATCTTGTACTTAGAGCTTGTTCCTGTGCTGCTATGATTAGTGCCTCTGTGCTGTCTTTCAGTCCAGCTTCGTCCAGCCACTGGTATGATTTTTCGATATCAGCTACTTCTTCAATCTGCCGGTGGTACATACCGTGTAGGGGTTTGTCCTTCCATGATGGTTCCTGTTCTTCCTCGTCCTCCTTCTCGGGTTTCTGCTGCCTGAGGTATTCACTAAGTATCTCATCAGTCGGGGCCATCTTCCTGATGTAGTCAAGGATCTTTGTTGTTTCATCCTGGATAGCGGCTCTGACGCTCACCAGTCCTCGGCCTCCTTCTTTCCGCTTAGTGTACAGCCTCAGGGTGCTGGGTTTGGGGTGAAACCCTCCATGCATTGTCAGGAGCTTCCTTGTCTTGATGTCAGTGGCTTCTATCTCCTCTTTTGGCCACCTTATTATATCAGCGGGGTATCTGATGACCAGCAGGGCGTACGTCTTGATAGCCCGGACCTTGTTCTTCCCATTTAGCTGGCTTCTCAGGACTTGCCTTACTCTCTGCAGGTGTTTGGCGGTTGCTGCTTTCCTTGCGGCCTCTTCATGATTCCCATGCACCTGCGGGATTCCAAGGTACTTGTAGCTGTCCTCAACATCTGCTATGTTGCCTTCTGGTAGTACAATCCCCTCAGTTCTGACTACCTTCCCTCTCTTTGTTACCATCCGGCTACACTTATCCAGTCCGAATGACATTCCGATGTCATTGCTGTAGATCCTGGTGGTGTGGATCAAGGAATCGATGTCTTGTTCACTCTTGGCATACAGCTTGATGTCATCCATGTAGAGGAGGTTACTGATATTTACTCCATTCCGTAGTCGGTATCCGTAGCCAGTCTTGGTGATGATCTAGCTGAGGGGGTTCAAGCCTATGCAGAACAGCAGTGGGGACAATGCATCTCCTTGGTAGATGCCGCACTTGATGGTGACTTGCGCAATTTGCTTGGAGTTGGCCTCTAGGGTTGTTTTCCACTGCCCCATTGAGTTCCTGACGAAGGCTCTTAGTGTCCTGTTGATCTTGTATAGTTCTAAGCATTCCAGGATCCATGAGTCATAGGCTTTCTTGTAGTCAATCCAGGCAGTGCACAGGTTGGTCTGTCTGGTCTCTGCTCTATATAAATTCAGTATTATAACGATACCACATGGGCACCTAATATTTTATATGAATCCTTCATGTTCAGTTCTAAACCATTCCATGTAAATTACAGCTCTGTCAGATACAATACACCAACACATGACTCTGACTGCCTCAGCACGCAAAATGCAATACACAACCTTCACATGAAACATATATTTTGTCCTGTGGGCTGACTGGGGTCTTCTGGCATTGTACTCTGTCTGCGTTACCCACACATGCCACGGAACGAGCTGCCCCTAACTTTGACCCGGGATTGGTCTCCCAGGTTCTCCTAGGACACCTGCTCCTCTTTGAGATTGCCTTGATGACGTGTCACCATAACAAGAGGTTAACCGCCCCACGCTGGGCTCAAGCTGTGAAAGAAATTAGATTTCCTTTTCTGGAACCAATTAGCCACAGGAGAGCTGCACAAAACACCCAGACACATAGAGACTTTTCACGACAACAGTGGCTGATGTGAGAGTCCAGGACAGCTGGGTGTTTCCTCGACTTGTTTGCATTGCCTCCTTTTATTTGCAAGCTTGCACACAGATCATCAGAAGCCATGGCAACAGTATCAAAACTGCCCTTGTGTCCGATGCAAAAGTGATCTACTCTGAACAACAGTGCATCAGCTCGTCAACGGTCTGCAACAAATTATGTTTTCTTTTCGTTTCTCTATCAACATTTCTCCATTGAGTCAAGCAGCACACATTTGCTGAACATCTTAACTTTTACATCACACTAGAACATATTAATCACCTGAAAATATTAACTACTTGAACATATTTTCACACCACACTTGAACAAAACTTTCTTTCACACCACATACTTTACACTGAACAATTTGCTCTGGGTGAAACAAGTGCAGATATTACACTTCCATCTATAGTTATCCACCCTGACACTTCAGATGCCTTTCATGGGTGCTATAGGTCAATCACCAGTAAATGAGAGTTACGGATGGAATCCTCAGCAGGTAATTAAACCACCTGACCTCTGAAACCATATTGCATGGTTCTGAGGCTGCAGCAATGTATTATGAGAGAAAGTGTATAAGGGAAGAATGTTCAAAATGACAGCCAATCTACCCAAAAGCAGCATTCCAACCAGATGCATACACACACACACACACACACACACACACACACACACACACACACCCACACACACTGTTTGCAGCCACTTGTCCTAGGCAGGGTTGCGATGAACTGGAGCCTAACCCAGCAGCGCAGAGAGCAGGGCTGGAGAGGGTACACCCAGGGTGGGACGCCAGTCTGTTGCAAGGCACCCCAAGGAGGACTCGAACCCTAGACCCACCAGAGAGCAGGATCCAGCCAAGCCTGCTGTGCCATCGTGCCCCCCGCCAACCAAATACAGTATCTGAAAAATAACAGAATAAATAGGAACCCTCTGTCATGACCCACAAAGACACAATGCCCTAGTGACCACAGGAGGTGCCATTCAGTATCACTAGTCCCGACTTGTGTACCTGTTCACAATCTGGTGATTTGTCGCATATAAAAGGAACAAACAACTGATGCAAGATTTTGGATTCTTAATCAGTGTTCTACTGCGACTTCCTAGTAAACCTCTTGATTCCAGCGTAAACACCTATGGAAACTTGTGCCTGCACTGTCTACACCTGCTTTTTGTGCTTCTTTCCTGGTTCAGTTTTCCAGTCTGGTATTTCATCATACCTCTGTATTCAAGTCACTGACAGATTCATATTTCACTTTTCTTGTTTTTAAGAATACACAGTGTTTCGCTTTGTCCCATGTTTATTGTTTCACCTCTACACTGTATTTGTCAATTTGCACTGTGCACTTATAAATACATGTGGGGTCATCATATTTTACTTTCATGTTCAGACATTATAGCAATACGAATCCGTTTCGGTCTCATGGCCAGATGCGACACCCTCAGATCAGTTTCAAAGGACTTGCAACAATAAAATACACACACACACACACACACACACACACACACACACACACACACACACACACACATTTTCAGAACCGCGTGTCCCATACAGGGTCACGGGGAACCAGAGCCTACCCAGTAACACAGGGCGTAAGGCTGGAGGGGGAGGGGACACACCCAGGACGGGACACCAGTCCGTCGCAAGGCACCCCAAGCAGGACTCAAACCCCAGACCCACCGGACAGCAGGACCATGGTCCAACCCACTGCGCCACCGCACCCCCCACACAATGAAATACACTGACTCAGAAATCAAAAAGCCTGAAAAAATAATTGTGCTCTGAGATCTTGTTTGTATTCATGGACAAATAATTTTGGTTTTAACAATGGTCTTGTCAAAGCCTTGTATAACAGATTTCTCAGCAGTTGCAAAAATGTTCAGTTACAGTCAGTGCTGGCCATGGAGATTCAAACATTTGCTAAATATAAAGGTTCACACATAAAAAGTGTAGGGTGGAATGTTATCAGGATTCATCTATCCTGCGTTTTATGCATGTACTTGAGCGATGAACATCGGTGCATCAAGTGTAAAGTGACAAACTAGGTATACTTAAGAATCACACATCTGCAACTATCTCTTTTTCTCCTAACGTAATGCACAAATTTGTATTTTCGCTGAAGTGTACGTCCCTTTGGAGAAAAGCATCTGCTAAATGAATAAATGTAAATTTAAATGTAAATGTAAATATACTGAGGACAAATAAACCTGAGCAGTACTTTTTTCTCACTGCATTGCTCCAATGTGGAATATGCATATCACAATTTTGATGGAGGATATAACATAGTTGCAGGTAAGCACTGTGAATTTGGTTCAATAGTAACATGTTCTAAACTTTTGATCCCAAAGAATCCTTTATGAAGTGTTGAGTCTTGTATTTATTTGCTGTCTACATAAGTACATAAGTGTTAGAATTTTGTAGCTGCCAGCATGTACTGTGGAGCCGTTTTTGCAAATCACTATATTTACATTGTTGAATGCTTGACAAGGATGTAAGCACATTTGGCACTTGGGGTGTTTGGATTAGAAGTGGAATTGGGTTTGAGATAAGTTTGAGAGCCAGAAGACATAAAAAAATTCCTTTTAAAAAAAAGAAATCTTTATATAAAACTATAACAACAGCTTTTACTTCCCCTGAAGGTGTAAGTAATTGTAAAAACAATGTCAACATAATTTAAAATGTTAATCTGAAATATTCATGCAGCACAGCATAAGTTCAAAGAGAATGATTTAAGTGTGATGGATAAATCATATTAAAGTAATATGTTTACGAGTAACCAGCATTAGCATTCCATCCACATCAGTTCCCTCTGTTATCCACAAAACACCCAATACATTTCCATCCTCCTGAATTGTGACTGTGACGCTAGTAGCTCAGTATCTTTGAAGACCTGTAGTTATCTAATAATCTGAGACTGATGTGGATTTGCTTTGTGTGCCTTCCACAAGACACCATATAACAGCTTTAAATAGCTAAATAATCAATCTCTTGTAGTTTGGAGTATTATAAGACTGCCTTAGAAATCCCATGACCTGCATCCATTCATAGTTTCTCAAAAGGTTCAATGGGTCACATCTGTTCATATGTTTAGTTAATGAAGAATTCTGAGTAAAAACATATTTTCTGTTCTTTGCAGGGGACATTTGTGACAGGATTGTTAATGGAACATTTCAATTGGACATTTTTGATCAATGATACAAGTACAAGGTCATTCATGGTTACCAGTCAGGTTCCTACCTGCTAATTCCTATCACATTTTTGCCCTGACAACCCCATATAATTGAGTTGTCAGCAGGAATCCTTACCTTCCCTTCAGCACTTCTTTGACAGCCTTGCCATCAAAAATGGGGTGGGCATAGGTCAGTTTGGGTGAAATCAATGACAAAACATCTTCTCATTTGATTCTCCATTTCAGTAATAGTTTGTTTTCAGTCCCAGCTGACCTTAGTACATAATAATTCATATTTAAATTCTCCCTTTAGATCCAGACTGAGGCATTACACAAATTTTACAATGCTGTTTTATCAATGTGCTTGCCAAGATACAGATTATGAAACATATTGGCACTTAATTTTCTCTGGACTACTTACTGAAGTCATTTTAAAAGTTGTGTGTATTTAGGTCTGGCTTTCTGACACAGCTGGTAGCATAGTGGTTAACACTGCTGTCTTTAGCCCCAGAAGTTGCAGGTTTTAATCCAACCTCCAGCTTTAATACTGTTGAACAAGGTACTTAACCCAAATTTATCCAGTAAAATTACTCAGCTGTATAAATGGCTAAATAATTTAAATAAAGTACCTTAGCACTGTCACCTGGTTTGGACAAAAGGTCAGCTAAGTATCTAAATGTCTATGAATCATCTGATGCTTTCATGTTTTCCTTCCTACACCACTTTTCAGGTGTCTGAGACTTTGGTAAAATGAAATTGTTTATTTAGATTTATCCAAGCACATGGTGGGTGTCATTTTTTCCTCACCAACATGTTTATCATATTCTTTTCCAGGATAGATAACTCTTTTACATCACAGCAATGGATTTGCATTTCAAACCTGTTTTTTACCCTTAAAGGAAAGACACTTTGATGTTCCTCAAATCTTATTACAGCCGTGGTGGCTTGATAGCACAGTCCAATCTCCACTGGTCTCTGGTGTGTTGAGACAGATGAAAAATATGGATTCCCAGCAGAGCGTGACCAAGAATGGACACAAATCACTCAGAGGAAACCTTTGAGATTCACAGCACGAGGTTGCTTCACTTCCCAGCACCAATGCACACTTCTCACAGTTATGAACAGCTCGCAGTGGGACAGGGAATTACAGAGACAAATTAAACCCCATGCTGCACAAGAACTGTGTAACAGAAAGCAAACAGAGTCCTGGGTTCCCTGGGGACACAGAATCAAGCACAAAGTGTCCATACACACTGACAGTGCTGTCTGTCTCAGAAAGCCAATGAGAGCTCCTGGTTAAAAGTAAAACAAGGATGCAGTAAAACAGGGCAAACATGTATTGTAAATTTGTACAGCCCTCTTCAGAGACAAGGTACAGAAAACTCAATGCTTTAGTAACACAAAAAATTAGATGTGGTCTTAACAGCACAACATTTCTTTTCAGTTCAAAAAAAGGCCAGAGTTTATGAGAAACAAAGACAATTATTGTTAAAGGAAATCAAGAAAAAGGAGCTTCTGCTGCAATCCACAAAGATACAAAAATTGCTCCTTTTTGTAACAATTTCACAGAATGCATGGATCCCAATTTGAAGAGAGTTAGAAGCAATTCACAGTCCTTCCTAGTATGTTATTTGTATATATTTGTTTTATAGTCACAACACTGTCAAAAGGAAGTGTGGCATAGTTGCAGATAATGCTCTGCAAATATTTGATTAAAATCTGATTGAATAATAAAACATGAAGATTTAAAAAGTGTTTTTAGAAGAAGTGTATGAAAATTAGAAAATATATAGGAGGTGTTTTGTTGTATTTATAGTTTTGTATATAGTTTGTATAGTTTTAATTTGTAATTTCCAAACACCAGCTAATACAACTGCAGTGCATTTGCAACACTACTGTTGAACTCTGCAACAATGGTTTTCACCTGAAGGAAAAAACAGGCCTTGCTTTCAAATGCAATTTGCAGGGTGGATCTGCAACAAAGACTATGTGGAATCCCTGACAAGAAAGGACAAGGAATATGTTTGTCCAAGTTATGATAGTTTTATAGGCCTTGCATAAAATTGATGATTTCCAAATCCCATATATCCCATACATTATTCTGATGTATTGATTTCTTCACATTACCCTTTTCATGAAAAGAAATAGCAATTTTATCACAGATGCTAACTGCAAACTGTGAGGATGGAAAACAGTATAATCTGTGTAATCCTCATACATTTGGAAGTTCATGCCAGAAATTGAGGTTCTGTGTTTTTACTTTATTGAACTCTTTAAAGATAATATTGATGTACAGACCTATGTTGACTGAAAAAATTTGGAAACAATAAGTCTCATTAGGTGTCTTTAATCACATGGTAGTTCTGTATCCTTCTAACTTTCATTGAGACTGGAAATGCAAGTATAAATCTTAACATTGCCTTCTTACCTTTATTATACATTTGTTGCATAGCAATTTTATAACACAGAATGCTGAGCAGTAACATGAAACAAGGCTAGATCAGAGGCAGGATGTACAATAGAAAAGCAGGAAACTGCAAGTGGCTTGTATCACCCTGCAGTCTGTAACTGGCTACTCAGTTTTTTGGTCATCAACACACTCCTATTGCGGGAAACTGGTTAAATGCAGTAATGTGAAAAAGTATTTCTGATTTACTCCATTATTGAATTTTTTGACTCAGAGTGATCTAACTTCAAAGTGGAAAGGGAATAAAGGCAATAGCAACATCCTACTGTCAGAGGAAAAGATGTTTCTATGTGTAGAGAGAGAATGTGGGGTGGAGTCAAAGGGAGGGTGAAGGGTAAAATGAAGGCTCTTAGCTGAGGAAGTAGGTGAAATAAGATCCATTTTGAAAGAGAGTTCTCAACAGGGGGGATCGGCCAACTGGGAGGTGAAGGATCTCTGTTTAGGAAAGTTTGAGTTGTAAGTTGTGATCAAATCAGATAAATCAGAGAGGTAGGCAATGATGCATAAGGAAACTTCTGTAGCTTTGGGGAGAAAAGAAAGGAGGAGCAAAGTATCATTGGCATAACAGTGGTAAGAGAAATCGCGGGAAGAAATGACAGGGCTGATGGAAGAGGTGTAGATGGAGAAGAGTATGTGGCACAGCATAGAGCCCTGCAGAACACAAGTTGAAAGAAGCTGAGGGGATGACTGGAAGTCATGCCAAACCACTTGGTAAGATTTATGTCATAGGCAGGACTTCCATTTCAGTGCTGTTCCATTGATGCCATGCTGTCCAAGAGAGAAGAGTAAAATTCATTGATCAGCAGTATGAAATGCTGCAGACAGGTTGAGGAGGTCAAGAACCATCAAGGAGATCATTCTGGGAGAGAAATGTAGATAGCTGGTTACAGGTTGTGCATTCCAGATTTTTTTACAGAAAAGGGAGGAGGGAGATTAGCCTGGAGATCTGGACTGAGCGTGGATCCAGCAGTGAGATGAGGGTGGATTTGAACGCAAATGAAAAGCAACCAGAACAGACCAAGAAATGGATGATCATGGAGACAAAACAGATAAGTTGTGGGGAAATGTCCTGTATGAGAGGTGAAGGGAGAAGATCGACTGAGCAGGTGTTGGCTCTATGTGACAGAAAGACGTGGAAGTTGTCAACTTCTTACAGGGGCTGAAATGTGGAGAATGAGAATTTGCAGGCAGACCCAGCTTGATCATGGCAGATGGGTGCCAAGAATTTTTCTGTAATGAAGTTGACTTTGTCTCTGAAGAGCAGAGCAAAGTCATCGGTGGTGAGACGGGGGAAGGAGGTAAGAGTAGGGAAGACAAAGTGGTGAAGAATCGGTATTGACTGTTGTCTGCAGACTGTAGTTCTTGTGGAAGAACGTGGTTTCAGATGAGTTCACAGCAAAATGGCAGGTCTCTAGGACTTCCTTTTAAACTGCCATGGTTCCTTCCTTCCATCCACCTATCCATCCATCCATCCATTTTCTTGCCCGCTTGTCCTTCTAGAGTCATGGTGGCAACAGGAAGAGCAGAGAAGCCCAGCCACCCCTGTCCTCCGCAACTTCCTCCAGCTCAGCCCAGGGGATTCCCAGCTGTTTCCAGGCCAAATGTGGGATATAATCCCTCCAGCGGGTCCTGGGCCAACCTCGGGGCCTCATTCCAGTTGACTGTGCCTGGTATATCTCTAAAGGGAGGTGCCCAGAGGACATCCTTATCAGATACCGAACCACCTCAGCTGGCTCCTCTCAATGTGGAGAAGTAGCAGCTCTACTCTGAGTTGAATGAATGAATGAATGAATGAATGAATGAATGAATGAGCTTTATTGCCAAGTTTGTTTACACATACAAGGAATTCGTCTTGGTGACAGGAACTTCCACAGCACAGACAGAATGACAGTGACAAGACACAGATAATAAAAGTAGAGTGAGCTAATAAAAGATTAAAAAAAAAAATATATAGAGTACAAAGTACACAATATACAAAATAGACACTATATGTTTGTACAGGTATGTTATATATAATGCAAGAGAAAGTAAATAAGAGATATGATGTAAAAAATAAATATAAATAGCGTTGTTTATCGCACCAGTTTTCTCCCTAGGGGGCATTTAGCTGTTCATGAGGTTGATGGCCTGAGGAAAGAAACTTTTCCTGTGCCTGGCTGTCCTGGTGCTCAGTGCTCCGTAGCACCAGCCACACGGCAAAACTTCAAAGAGGAAATGGCCTGGGTGCAAAGGGTCTTGAATGATTTTGCCAGCCCTTTTTCTCACTCTGGACCAGTACAATTCTTGGAGAGTGGGGAAGGTGTGCCGATGATTCCTCCAGCCGTCCAGACTAGCCGCTGCAGTCTTCTGAGGTCTGATTTTGTAGCTGAAGAGAACCAGACAGTTATAGAGGTGCAGAGGACAGACTGGATGACTGCAGAGTAGAATTGCATCAGTAGCTCCTGTGGCAGGTTGAACTTCCTCAGCTGGCGAAGGAAGTACAACCTCTGCTGGGCCTTCTTCACAATGGAGTCTATGTGGGGCTCCCACTTCAGGTCCTGTGAGTTGGTGGTGCCCAGGAACCTGAATGACTCCACTGTTGCCACAATGCTGTTCATGATGGTGAGTGGGGATAATGCTGAGGTGTTTCTCCTGAAGTCCACAATCATCTCAACCGTTTGGAGCATGTTCAGCTCCAGGTTGTTATGACTGCACCAGACAGACAGCTCTTTAACCTCCTGTCTGTAAGCAGACTCATCGCCATCCTGGATGAGGCCGATGAGTGTGGTGTCATCTGCGAACTTTAGGAGTTTGACAGAGGGGTCTTTTGCAGTGCAATCGTTGGTGTACTGGGAGAAGAGCAGTGGGGAGAGCACACATCCCTGGGTAGCACCAGTACTGATCATCCGAGTCTTGGATGAGAATTTTCCCAGCCTCGCTGGCTGCTGCCTGTCCGTCAGGAAGTTGGTGATCCACCGACAAATGGAGGTGGGCACAGAGAGTTGGGTTAATCTGGACAGAAGGAGGTGTGGGATGATGGTGTTGAAGGCTGAGCTGAAGACAACAAACAGGACCCTCACATAAGTCCCTGGTTTGTCCAGATGTTGCAGGATGTAGTGCAGTCCCATGTTGACTTGGACAGACCTGTTTGCTCAATAATCAAACTGCAGGGGATCCAGCAAGGGTCCAGTGATGTCCTTCAGGTAGGCCAACAGCAGTCTTTCAAATGACTTCATGACCACAGACGTTAGGGCAACAGGTCTGTAGTCATTAAGTCCTGTGATTTTGGGTTTCTTTGGAATGGGGATGATGGTGGAGCATTTGAAGCAGGAAGGAACTTCGCACATCTCCAGTGATCTGTTGAAGATCTGTGTGAAGATAGGGGCCAGCTGGTCAGCACAGGTTTTTAGACAGACTGGTGAAACACCGTCTGGGCCTGGTGCTTTCCTTGTCTTCTGTTTGACGAAGACCCGACACACCTCCTCTTCACAGACCCAAAGTGTAGGAGGGGGGAAGAGAGGGGTTGCTGGATGCATGGAGAGAAAGTCAGAATGGGTGTGGGGTGTGAAACACACACACACACACACACACACACACACACACACACACACACACACACACACACACACACACACTTTCAGAACCGCTTGTCCCATACGGGGTCATGGGGAACCGGAGCCTAAGCCAGTAACACAGGGCGTAAGACCGGAGGGGGAGGGGACACACCCAGGACAGGACGCCAGTCCGTCACAAGGCACCCCAAGCAGGATTCAAACCCCAGACCCACCGGAGAGGAGGACTGTGGTCCAACCCACTGCGCCACCGCACCCCCCCGGGTGTGAAACAGGGTTTCTCAAACCTGCAATAAAACTTATTTAAATTGTTGGCCAGTTGTTGAGTTGACACGGTGCTGGGGGATGGTGTCTTGTAATTGGTGATGTCTTTCAGGCCTTTCCACACTGATGCAAGGTCGTTGGCTGAAAACAGCTTTTTCAGCTTTTCAGAGTAGTTACTCTTAGCCACTCTAATCTCCTTTGTCAGTGTGTTTTGACTGACAAGATTTTGTCCCCATTCCTGTAGGCATCTTCTTCAACCTGATGAAGCTGTCTGAGTTTTGCAGTGAACCACGGTTTGTCATTGTTGTATGTTAAACGAGTCCTGGTAGGGATGCACATATCCTCGCAGAAGCTGACATATGATGTTACAGAGTCTGTGAGCTCATCTAGATCGCTAGCAGCAGCCTCAAAAACACTCCAATCAGTGCACTCGAAGCAGGCTTGTAAGTCCTGCTCTGCTTCCTCAGTCCATCTTTTAACAGTCCTTATTACAGGTTTAGCTGATTTCAGTTTCTGCCTGTAGGTCGGTATAAGATGAACCAGGCAGTGATCAGAGAGCCCCAAAGCTGCCTGTGGGACAGAGTGATATACATCCTTCACTGTGGTGTAACAGTGGTCCAATATATTACTGTCTCTGGTAGGACATGTAATGTGCTGTCTGTATTTTGGCAGTTCACGGGAGAGATTTGCTTTATTAAAGTCCCCGAGAATGATTATAACAGAGTCCGGGTGTTGTTGCTCTGTGTCAGTGATCTGGTCGCCCAGCTGTTGCAGCGCTGCGTTCACGCACGCTTGCGGTGGAATGTAAACATTTACGAGAACGAATGAGGAAAACTCCCGCGGCGAGTAGAAAGGCTTACAGTTGATGAAGAGCGCTTCTAGGTCAGGACAGCACATCTTCTCCAGCGCTGTTACATCTGTACACCACCTTTCGTTGATGTAGAAGCATGTCCCACTGCCACGCGATTTCCCCACTGATTCTGAGTCATGATTTGCTCTGAACAGCTGAAAGCCCGGCAGATGTAGCGCGCTGTCCAGAATGGCTTCATTCAGCCAAGTTTCCGTGAAACACAAAGCGGCAGAGTTTAAGAAGTCCTTGTTTTTTTGGGACAGGAGGAGAATTTCGTCCATTTTGTTAGGTAGGGAGCGGAGGTTCGCTAGATGGATACTAGGCAGCGCGGTTCTGAAGCCGCACTTTCGGAGGTTTACTAGCGTGGCTTGCTTTCCACACTTGCACGTCTTGGAGTGCTTGAGCAGCGCCGCTGCACCTCCGACTAAAATGTCCAGCAAAATGTCAGAGTAGTTGAAAACCGGTAAAAAGTTGGGTGGTGTGTACTGCTGAATGTTCAGCAGTTCTTCCCTGGTAAAACTGATTGTAGAAGTATAACTAAAGACAGGGCAAACTAACAAAGACAGTAAAACAACTGTGGAGCTCCACACCAAGGCGGCCATCCGCAGCGCCATGATTTCCCAGATATCCGAACTCCTCACCCTGTCACGGAGAGTGAGTCCCAACACCCTGCGGAGAAAACTCATTTCAACCGCTTGTATCAGCAATCTTATATTTTCGGTCATTACCCAGAGTTCATGACCATAGGTGAGGGTAGGGACGTAGATTGACCAGTAAATACAGTAAATACAGAGCTTTGCCTTATGGCTCAGCTCCCCTTTCACCACTACAGTCCGGTACAGCGACCATATTACTGGTGCCACTGCTTCCAGTCTGCGGCCGATCTCACGCTCCCTTCTCCCCTCACTCGTGAACAAGACCTCAAGATACTTAAACTACTTCATCTGGGGCAAATTATCTCCCCTTACCTGGAGGGGGCATGCCATTCTTTTCCATGAGAGAACCATGGACTCAGACTTGGAGGTGCTGATCCTCATACCAACCGCTTCACACTGCAAACCGTTGCAGTCTGCTGCAAACCATTCCAGTGTGTATTGGAGGCAACCATATGACGGTGCCAAAAGGACAACATCATCCACAAAATGCAGAGACATCACTGTAACACGCTGAGAGGGCCCGGGAAGGGGGCTGAGATGGGAGCAAAGCAGCTATATCTGGGACTAATTATGTTCCCTATTTTTTTCCCTGCACCCAGCAGTAGGAGACAGAGATGGAGGAGGAGAGCTACGACTAAGCAGCAGGAGAGCACACGAGAGCGAGCACAATCCTGAACCCCATCCCGAAGCCGAGCCCGCGGAGGATGCTGTTGGGACCGGATCAAAACTCCTGCCTACCCCTTCCCGGTTCCCCCTTTCCCCTCCCTTGCCTTCTCCCCAACGGGGGAGTAAAATAAGTCCATCATCACAGACGAGCACTGCACCTGTTGTCCCGTGTCGTCTGTTGCAATGACCTTCTGGATCCCACATAGAATATCCTCCTGACCTTGACTGCGCCTTGATATCCTGTTCATGAAAACCACAAACTGGAGTGGAGACAATGCAAAACCTTGGTGAAGTCCGAAACCAACATTGAATGGGCTTGGCTTAATGCCTAATATGCGGACAAAGCTCTCGCTCCGTGTGTACAGAGACCTAATGGCCTGCAGTAGTGGCCCCGGCACCCCATACTCCCTAAGCACCTCCCACAGAGTTTCTTGGGGAACACAGTGAAAGGCCTTCTCAAGGTCCACAAAGCACATGTGGACTGGAGTAGCTAACTCTCATGCCCCCTCAGTTATCTGTGAGAAGGTAAAAGCTGGTCCACTGTTCCACAGCCAGGACAGAATCCCCATTGTTCCTCATCAATTGGAGGTTCAGCTATTGGCCGGAGCCTCCTTTCCAGCACCCTGGCATAGACTTTCCCAGGAAGGCTAAGTATGATACCCCAATAGTTGGCACACACTCTCCAGTCCCCTTTCTTAAAAATAGGGACCACCACCCCAGTTTTCCAATCCAAAGGCACTCTCCCTGAGGTCCATGCAACATTGCAGAGGCATGTCAGCCATGACAGCCCTACAACATCCAGGGCCTTAAGCAGTTCTGGGTGAATCTCATCCACCCCTGGGGCTTTGCCACTGTGGAGCTTTCCAACTACCTCAGTGACTTTCACCAGGGAAATGGACACTGATACCGCGGAAGCTGCTGACCCTGACTCCTGTAAGGGAGGCATATCTCTCAGGTTTAGGAGTTCCTCAAAGTGCTCCTTCTACCTCCCAACAATGTCCTCATTAGAGGTCAGAGTTTCTCCACTCTTATTGAGCACAGCTTGAGCGAAGCTCCTCCAACCCCTCTTGAGCCACCGGATGGTTCTCCAGAACCTCTTTGAGGCAGACCGATAGTCATTTTCCATAGCCTCTCCAAACTCCTCCCATGCTTTGGATTTTGCTTCTGCAACCGCAGCTGCAGCCACCTTTTTGCCTACTGGTACCTGTCTGCTGAGTCAGAAGTCCCCAGAGCCAGCCAGCCCCTAAAGGCCTCCTTCTTCAGCTTGACGGCTTCCCTCACCACTGGTGTCCACCAGCAGGTTCTTGGGTTGCTGCCATGACTGGCACCAACAAGCTTTTGGCCACAGCTGTGCCTGGCTGCTTCCACAATGGAGGTTTTCCACAGGGTCCATTCAGTCCCCTACATCCTCTAAGACAGGGGAGAAGCTCTTCCGGAGGTGTGAGTTGAAATCATTCCAGACAGGGTCCTCCAACACTCATTCTCAGCACACCCTCACTAAACGCTTGGGTCTTCTGAGTCTGTCCATCAGTTTTCCCTGCCATCTGATCCAACTCACCACCAGATGATGATCAGTTGACAGCTCAACACCTCTCTTCACCTGAGTGTCTAGAACATGTGGCCTCAAGTCAAATGAAATGACTACAAAGTTGATAATTAACCTTTAGCCCAAGGAGCTCTGGTATCAAGTACACTAATGAGCATCCTTGTATTTGAACACGATGTTTGTTATGGACAAACCATGACTAGCACAGAAGTCCAGTAACATTTCACCATTTGGGTTTAGATTGGGCAAGCTATTGTTCCCAGTCACCCTCCTCCAGACTTCCCAGTCATTGCCAATGTGAGCTTTGAAGTCCCCCAGCAGGACTATAGAGTCTGTGGGTGAGGCCCTGTCCATTACCCCACCCGCCCTTTCCAAGAAGATTGAATACTCTGAACTGCTGTTTGGTGCATAAAAACACATAACAGTCAAAGTTTTCCTCTTTGCAACTTTAAGTTGCACTGAGGCGACCCTCTCGTCCACTGGGATAAACTCCAAACTGTATGGTAGCCACCTGGGGGCTTGTGAGTATCCCCAAGTCTGCTAGGCACCTCTCACCCTGTGCAATTCCTGAATAGGAGAGAGACCACCACCTGTCGAGGAGTTTGGTTCCAGAGAGAGCACTGTGAGTGGAGGTGAGCCCAATTATATCTAGTTGGTGTCTCTCAACCTCCCGCACCAGTTCCAGTTCCTTTCTCCCAGTAAGGTTACATTCCATGTGCCAAGAGCTAGTTTCTGTCACGAGGGCCTGTGACACCATGCACCACCCTGCCCGCTGCTGCTGCAGCCTGGAAAGCATCGCACCCGACCCCCATGTTGGACCTTGCGGGTGGTGGGCCCACAGGCCCCCCCCCCCCCCCCCATGTTGCCTTTTTGGGCTGAGCGCAGCCAGGTTACATAGGCTGCCTGGCCACTAGGCGCTCGCCTAGGAACACAACCCCCAGGGGTAGGTCCTGGTGACCCTATTCCAGCCTGTTTACTTTTTTCATGGGGGTTTCTGGATCTTCACTCCAGACCTGTTTGCCTTGGGAGACCCTACCAGGAGCATACTGCTCTCAAGAATATAGCTCTGGGAATCCCTAGATCACACAAACCCTTCTGCCACACCAAGGCCTTGATCCAGGAAGGGTTTGTAAGACACATCAGAATAATACACACACACACACACACACACACACACACACACACACACACACACACACACACACACACACACACACACACACACACACATTTTCAGAACCGCTTGTCCCTTACGGGGTCACGGGGAACCGGAGCCTACCCGGCAACACAGGGCGTAAGGCCGGAGGGGGAAGGGGACACACCCAGGACAGGACGCCAGTCCGTCACAAGGCACCCCAAGCGGGACTCGAACCCCAGACCCACCAGAGAGCAGGACTGCGGTCCAACCCACTGCGCCACCGCACCCCTTCATCAGAATAATATCCAATTCATATTAAAGCTGTTTAAGTTCATGCAGTCACATTCTGGATTCATACACCACTATTAACATCATTAACAGAGCTTGATGTAACAAATATAATTTTTTTCTCCATTTTCTGGATAGTTGTAACTTGAGCAACAAAAACACTCCCTAGATGGACAAAGTAACACATGATGTGGGATTTGAACTCATTTCTATCATTAGAAAAGTATCTTTTTCCTCCAGCAAACCACCATGATGCTGCAAACCCCCCATACTGTAAACAGCATGTATCTGGTCATTATATCTACAATATTTTTATTTTTAATACTATCTGCGAATAAGTCTGCTTGCGTTGTGTTGTCAGGTATGCGGACACCAGTGACAGACAGGATTAAGTACACTGAGTATATTTTCAGCAAAATGAGTGTCATTTGTTCCAACAATTAATTACATATTACATATTGATATACCTGTTTTTGTTGATATTTCCACATAGGAGGAATAAGTTTGGGTATTCAGCTGAGAAAGACCAAATAGCTTTGTTATTGGGTATCATTAAAAATGCATTCTTAATGAATCCACAAAATTCTCATCAGTATTTAACTAAAATAAATTAAATATTTTATGAGTAAGGTGGTGGGGGCATGGTGGTGTGGCAGGTTTGCCCTTTGCTTGCTATGTGGCACGTCTGGGGTTTGAGCTTCGCTTGGGGTGCCTTGTAGCAGACTGGTATCCCATCCAGGGTGTGTCCCTTCCCCCCTCAGCCTTGCGTTCTGTGCTGCTGGGTAAACTCTGGCTTGTGGTGAACCCCCTTGGGACAAGTGGCTGTAGACATTGCAAAAAAAAATTAAATTAATCGATTTAGGCAGGTTGTGTCATGGCTGATGAATGCAGTACCTCAAGTAACCACCAGAGGTCCTGCACAAAGTTACACAGATCTTTAGAAGAGAGAAGCAGACTCACAGTCAGTGCAGAATAATACATTTATTCATTTAGTAGATGCTTTTCTCCAAAGCAATGTACAGCTCATGGAAAATACAATGTGTCCATTACAAAAGCAGAAAGAGAAACTTGTGATTTTTAAGTACAGTTAGTTTCTGTCATATAATTCCCACCATATGACCCAACGTACATCACATGAGTACACACACACACAAACACACACACACAAACACACACACAAACACACACACACACACACACACTGTCTGTAGCTACATAAAATGTGATCTGAATATCGACAATTCCGAGTAACCTTCCTTGTAATTAAAAAAAAAAAAATCTGTTTAAACATGTATATAAACATTAATCCACTTCCTTCCTATTCCCTTTTATAGTTTTGTTGGACTATTATCATATTGGTTTCATGTGCGCTAAGCTCTATTACGTGGATTGGGGCTGAACGTCCCACATTCAATGAATATACTGCTACCATAATCAGGTGTGTACAGGTGTGTATGATTATTTTACATTTATTTTACATTTACATTTATTAATTTAACAGACACTTTTCTCGAAAGTAACTTCCAATGAACTCTATGTAGTGTTATTGCATCAAGCCCCCGGGAACAAACGGAGCAATAACACCTACCCTCACTTAAGAAGACACAGATAAAAGGAGCTCCATGTCCACCTGTTGATGGGGATTCTTGCAAATGCACTCATGGTTTTGCAGTCTCAGCAGCTTCGTCTTGCTATGTGTCTTGCTTGTTCTCTCGTTCCTGGTTCTTGACTCTCGCTTGTTCTCTTCGACTGCTGAGTTTGGATTACCTGTGTTGTGACGTTCGCTCCTGGAAAGACCTTCACCTGTCCCTGATCTTGATTGTGTTCTGTCCTACGAACCTCGTTGAAAGATTAAAGCCAACCCGCAATTGGGTCCACTACTCACTCGTCTCCAGCCTGCCTGTCCTCAACATTTTTAAATGTGGACAGAGATTCAGCAGTTCTGAGTAAGAGAGGGAGGTCATTCCACCACAATGGAGCCAGAACCAAGAACTTTTTCTACTTTACCTTTCATGTGTGGGACTAGGGCTGTAACTAGGGAGTTCTTGGCCCCCTGAAATGATACTGATGTGGACCTCCACCTGGCTCAAATGTAAATTAAAACTACTTAAATTTCTCATTGTCTTAATTTTTGATGACATTTACATTTATTCATTTAGCAGATACTTTTCTCTAAAGCAATGTTGTGGCACACCGAGGCAGCCGGGGAAGGGGGCGGAGAGGGAGACGAAGCCGCCACAGCTGGGAGAGAGATGAAGGAGGAGAGCCAACACGTGCAGGCGAACCCGGATCTGAACCTGAGCATAAGCACAAGCCCGCGGATGCTGTCGCCACGATCAGTCCAAGGCCCCTGTCCCAACCGACCCCGCCGAAGCCCCATCTTACCAGTTCCCTGTTCCCCCTTTTCCTCCCCTTTCTTCTCTCCAACCAGGGAGTGAATAAAAAACCACAGACGAACACCACACCTGCTGTCTCCAGTCCCATCTGTTACAACTGTACATCTCAGCGAAAATACAATTTGTGCATTATATTAAGATAAAGACAAATGGCTTCAGACATGTGATTCTTAAGTAAACCTAGTTTGCTACTTTCCACTTGATGTACCGATGTTCATCGCTTGAGTAGTGTAATGATGACGTATTATGGTGGAGACTAAGGGGTTGCTCCTCCCCTCGGTCCTCTCTCCCGCGCGCGCGCAGGCTGATATACTTGGCCGTGTACACATTTTGTGCCTCGCACGTTTTGGAGTTTACTTTAATGTTGTTTATTTTATTGTAAAGACAGCTGTGTGAAATATGTCATCCATAGTTGCCTACAAGATATTAAAAAGAAGAGCTTCCTTTTTTCTGTGTCCGTCTGGGTTTATATAATTATACGCCTTTCTGGAATCCACGTGAGGATCTGGGCTAACTCATTAGCCAGATCGTTACAGTAGGTGCATGAAATGCAGGATGGCTGAATCCTGAAAACCTTCCTACAATTTTTTTTTTTTTGTTGAACATACACAAACAAACAAACATTGACATACAATGCCGAAGTAGTGGCTGTGTAAAGGCTTATGAAGTAGGTCCGGAAAAGGGGAGATTTCAGACTCTTCTTACCTTTATTGATTTAGCCGACACTTTTCTTCAAAGCGACTTACAATGTTAAGGGTAGAATTATTTACCCATTTTTACAGCTGGGTAATTTTACTGGAGCAATTGAGGATAAGTACCTTGCTCAAGGGTACTACAGCTGGAGGTGAGGCTCAAATCTGCGACCTTTAGGACCAAAAGCAGTTGTTTTAACCACTACGCTACAGGCTGTCCCCTTCTTCAATGGGTGTGGAAATGTCTGACACTCCAAGTGGAAAGGAGAGGAAGAGCTGGGTATCATCAGCATAGCAGTGGTATCTGAATCCATGGGAGGCTATGACCAGGCCGAGGGAGGAGGTGTAGATTGAAAAGAGAAAAGGGCCCAATACCGAGCCCTGTGGGACACCAGTTGAGAGAGACAGAGGAGAAGAATGAGAACTCAGCCATACCACTTGATAGGATTTGTCCGATAGGTAGGAGTCAAATCATAGTGCTGTTCCTTTGATCCCAAGCTGACTAAGAGAGGAGAATAGAATCCGGTGGTTGACGGTGTCGAATATTGCAGACAGATCGAGGAGGGTGAGAACCGAGGAGAGGGAGGCGGCTCTAGCAGATTGGAGAGCATCAGACACCCCCAGAAGGGCTGTCTCAATGGAATGACTAACTTTGAAACCAGACTGAGATATTCATCGAGGAGAAGGTTCCAGGTGAGATAATCAGGCAGCTGATCACAAGCCGCCTGCTCTAGAGTTTAAGACAAAGGAGAGGAGGAAAAAAGGTCTGTAGTTTTGGACCGAATTAGGATCCAGGGAGGGTTTCTTTAACAGAGGTGAAATGAGAGGGGTTTTGAAGGCAGCTGGGAAACAGCCAGAGGAGAGCGAGGAGTTGAAGATTTTAGAGATGAAGATAGAGAGTTGTGGGGAAATGTTCTGTAGGAGTGACGATGGGATCGGATCAAGCGAGCAGGTTGTGGCTCTGTGCGATATCAGGAGGTTGGAGATTTCAGATTAATTTGGAGAGAGCATACCTTCGCAGGGAGGTCCAGCGTGAACTGGATAGGGTGATGCTGAGAACTTGTCAGTGATTGCTTTGACTTTGTCTCTGAAAAACAAAGCAATGTCATCAGAGGGAGGAAGAGGTGGTGGAGGACACAGAAGGGATGAGAAGGTAACAAAGAGTCTTTGTGTTTTTTAGATGCCGACTGTATTTTGCTGTGGTAGAAGGAGGTTTTAGCTAAAGAGACAACAGAGTGAAAAGCAACTAAGAGTGACTGTTAGGTATCCATGTCCGAGCGAGTCCTTGATTTTTGCCATTTTTACTCTGCAGCCCAGAGTTTGGTCCTGTTAGGTCGTAATGTATCAGTCAGTCACGGGGTGGCACTGGGGCATGCTGGTCTAGAAGACAGTGGACAGAGAGAGTCAAGGGTGGAAGATGTTAGTGAGAGGAAAATGTTAGTGGCACCGTCTGTTGATAGATCTGAGAACTGTACAGCAGAATGGAGAGTAGACAGCATAGCAGAGGCAAAGCAGAAAGGTGAGAGACATTTTAAGTTGTGGCGGAAGGTGACAATGGGTGCAGAAAGAGGCAAGGAATTAGTGGTGAGGCAGGGTTGAAAGGAAATGAAGTGATCAGAGACATGCAAACCACAAAGGCGGTCATTGACAGGTGTCGCTGCATCTCTCCCAGACGAACTGAATGCGTTTTATGGCCGCTTTGAGTTCGAGAACAAAAACCCCCCACAGTTCATGATAATGCCAGTCTCACTGTCTCTGTGACACAGGTGAGAAGAACTTTTAGCCGAGTCAATATCTGCAAAGCTGCTGGACCAGACGAAATTTCAGGGCGAGTTCTAAAAACATGCAGTGAGCAACTGGCCACTGTCTTCACGGACATATTTAACACCTCCTTAAAAAGCTCAACTGTAGCCATTTGTTTCAAAAACACCACCATCATCCTCGTTCCCAAGAAGAACAAAGTGAGCTGCCTTAATGACTATCGCCCAGTGACACTGACCCCCATTGCAATGAAATGCTTTGAGAGGCTGGTGCTGGGACACATTAAGGACACCACCCCAGACACTCTGGACCCACTGCAGTTTGCCTACCGCCACAACAGATCCACTGAAGACGCAATATCACACATACTTCACACCACTCTGGCTCACCTGGATAATAAAAACTGCTATGCAAGGCTATTGTTTGTAGACTATAGCTCAGCATTTAACACTGTCATTCCAACCAAGCTGATCCACAAACTATTAGGGCTGGGACTGAGTGCTGCATTGTGCAATTGGATCCTGGATTTCCTCACCAACAGACCCCAGCGTGTGCGGATTGGCAGTAATACTTCCTCCCACTGATCCTCAACACTGGCACTCCACAGGGAAGTGTCCTGAGCCCAGTGTTATACTCCCTGTTCACACATGACTGTGTAGCCAGTCACAGCTCCAACACAATCATAAAGTTTGCTGACGATACCACCATTGTGGGTCTGATCACCAACAATGATGAGACGGGCTAGGTGAGGCTCCTGGCAGAGTGGTGCCAGGATAACAACCTGTCTCTCGATGTCAGTAAAACTAAGGAGCTGGTGATCGACTTCAGGAAACAGGATACGGTTCAGGCACCCATCTACGTAGGAGGGGACATGGCAGAGAGGGTCAATAGCTTCAAATTCCTCGGGGTCACCCTCACTGCCAAACTCACATGGACTGAGCACACAGCATCAACCATCAAAAAGGCCCATCAACATCTCCACTTCCTCAGGCGTCTGAAGAAAGCCAAGATGTCCACCACAGTCCTCACCACTTTCTACAGGTGTGCTGTGGAGTCCATCCTCACAGGGTGTATTACATCCTGGGGTGGCAGCTGCTCCATACAGGACAAGAAATCCCTACAGAGGGTGGTCAAAACAGCTCAGGAAATCATCGGCACGCAGCTACCAGCAGTCGAGGACACCTACATCACACGCTGCCTCAGAAAGATGATCCGCACGGGCACTTTTCTCTTCCCTGCCATCTGCAAAATGGCTTAGGTCTATTCGAACCCACACAGCTAGGTACAGGAATAGCTTTTACCCCACTGCTGTAAGACTATACAACACTAAACAATGCGCCACCTTTAGTAACTGGAGTTGGACTGCTCCACTCAAGCACATTGGTAAATTACACTGTAACTTCAAGCATTCACATTCTCTCGTTCTGAGTTCTCTGACTGTTACCATTATTGTTACTACTGTTACGATTATTTATTGTTATTGCTCTCATTGCTGCTATTGTTATTTACTGTCATTGACACTGTTTTGTTTGTCATTGTTTTATTTGTGCAGTATTTCTATTGTCCTTGCCCATAGTCTGTGGAGAAGCATTCAGGAAGATTTTCATGATACATGTACAAGGTACTTGTATCTATGACAATAAACTTGAAACTTGAACTTGAGTGACAGAGAGGACGGGACAGCCACAGTTGCGGGAAAATATAAGGTCAAGACAATTACCTACTTTGTGAGTAGCAGGGGATTAGGACAGGGAGAGGTCAAAGGACTGTAGGAGGAACAGAAGGCTGGTTGCATGAATGTTGTCGACATGCAGGTTGAAGTCACCCAGGAGAATCAATGGAGCGTTTTCCCCTGGCAGAGAGCTCAACAAGATGTTAAGGTCATCCAGGAAGCAGCTAAGAGGGCCAGAACAGCAATAAAGAACAATCACAACTAGAGTGACTGGGGCAGTGAAAGAGACAACATGCCATTCAAAGGAGGACAGATCATGCAGGTGAAGAGGAAGAATAAAATATTCTCCCTGGGGAGAAATGAGCAGGCCTGTGCCTTCACCTCTGCCGGAGGGATGAGGAGTGTGAGAGAAAGAGTAGTTAGTGGAGAGAGCTGTGGGTGTGGCTGAGTTGTCTGGAATGATTCGGGTTTCAGTTAGGACCACTATGTCCAGTGAGAGATGGGAGGTGGAGGCTGGTATGAAGTCAGCCTTCCTCACAGCAGACTGGCAGTTCCAGTGTCCCATGGAGAAATTAAAGAAGGATGGAGGGTTTGACAGGCGAGGATAAACCAGGTTACTGTAGCAGCGAGAGCATCCAGGTGTCTGGTGGTGGTGATGTTGCATGGCTCGGTTGCCATAGACGACTTTGATGGTCAACATGTTTGACGCATAATCCTTTGTGGAAAACGGTACCAGTGGCCTTCTTCAGGGGGCTCCCACAGGTAGACTCCCTTGTTTTTGCACCCCGAGTCTTCACACTAAGAGGCTGCTGCAACCGCTGCTGCTATGGGTCACCAACCACTATTTAAACCGAGCTAATTCCTATAAGCTATGATGCCTAATTGAAATCAAAACTACTCCAACAATGGCGACCAAAGGAAACAACCAAACAGACGTGATTAATTGATCGATGGAGTCGTGCCCACTCCACACTACGGGACACAGAATTGTTCAGGAGAACGTGCCCCCTAACAAACTACAAAATACAATTTAACAAACAAATTAATAAAAATACCACCCACAACTACACAGACACACAACCAATTGTGTCTGTCTATCTGCACAGCTACATGACAACTGCCTGAAGCGTCTTTGTTAAGATTGCAGTCAAATGACATGTCCCTGGAAAATAAAGAGCACGTTCCTTTTACCCTAGCTCCAAAGCCTTTTTCTAGTAGCTAATAAATGTATCCATCCAAGAGAAGTGAGCTGTATTTGCATGTTCTTGACAGTATCGTTATCTTAAAACATATCACATCAGCAGCCTGCAGGTCTGTAATCCTTGTGACACACATACCATACCATCTTCCTCCGCTATCCAGGGCCGGGTTGCGGGGGCAGCAGTCCGAGCAGAGTCCTCCAGACTTCCCTCTCCCCGCACACCTCCTCCAGTTCCCCTGGGGAAACCCCAAGGCATTCCCAGGCCAGCCGGGAGACATTGTCTCTCCAACGTGTCCTGGGTCTGCCCTGAGGCTTCCTCCTAGTGGGACATGCCGAGAACACCTCCCCAAGGAGGCGTCCAGAAGGCATCCGGAACAGATGCCCAAGCCACCTCAACTGGCTCCTCTCGATGCGGAGGAGCAGCGGCTCTACTCCGAGCTCCTCCCGGGTGACTGAGCTCCTCACCCTATCCCTAAGGGTGCGCCCAGCCACTCTGCGGAGGAAACTCATTTCTGCTGCTTGTATCCGCGATCTCATTCTTTCGGTCATGATCCAGAGTTCATGACCATAGGTGAGGGTAGGAACGTAGATCGACCGGTAAATTGAGAGCTTCGCCTTACGACTCAGCTCCCTCTTCACCACAACAGACCGGTACAATGACCGCATTACTGCAGACGCCGCACCAATCCGTCCATCAACCTGCCGCTCCATTTTTCCCTCACTCATGAACAAAACCCCGAGATACTTAAACTCCTCCACTTGAGGGAGCGGCTCCCCCCTAACCCGGAGGGGGCAATCTACCTTTTTCTGACTGAAGACCATGGCCTCGGATTTGGAGGTGCTGATTCTCATCCCCGCCGCTTCGCACTCGGCTGCAAACCTCCCCAATGCACGCTGCAAGTCTTGATTTGATGAAGCCAACAGGACCACATCGTCCACAAAAAGCAGAGACGAGATCTTGTGGCCACCAAAACAGACACCCTCCGTTCCCTGACTGCGCCTAGAAATTCTGTCCATAAAGATAATGAACAGAATCGGTGACAAAGGGCAGCCCTGGCAGAGTCCAACATGCACCGGGAACAGGTCTGACTTACTGCCGGCAATGTGAACCAAGCTCCTGCTCCGGTCATACAGGGAACGAACAGCCCGTAGCAGCGAGCCCTGAACCCCATAATCCCGAAGTACCTCCCACAGGATGCCACGAGGTACACGGTCGAACGCCTTCTCCAGGTCCACAAAACACATATGGACTGGTTGGGCAAACTCCCATGAACCCTCCAACACCCTACTGAGGGTATAGAGCTGGTCAAGTGTTCCACGGCCAGGGCGAAAACCGCATTGCTCCTCCTGAATCCGAGGTTCGACTATCGGTTGGATTCTCCTTTCCAGTACCCCAGCATAGACTTTCCCAGGGAGGCTAAGGAGTGTGATCCCCCTATAGTTGGAACACAATCTCCGGTCCCCTTTCTTAAAAAGAGGGACCACCACCCCGGTCTGCCAGTCCAGAGACACGGTTCCCGAGCTCCACGCAATGCTGCAGAGGCGTGTCAGCCAAGACAGCCCCACAACATCCAGAGACTTGAGAAACTCGGGGCGGATCTCATCCACCCCCGGAGCCTTGCCACCGAGGAGTTTTTTGACTACCTCAGCAACTTCAGCCAGGGTAATGGACGAGTCCCCCTCCAAGTCCCCAGCCTCAGCTTCCTCTACGGAAGGCGTGTCGGAGAGATTGAGGAGATCCTCAAAGTACTCCTTCCACCGCCCGAGGACATCCTCAGCTGAGGTCAGCAACGCACCACTTCCACTGTAAACAGTGTTCGTGGAACACCGCTTCCCCCTTCCGAGTCGCCGGACGGTTTGCCAGAATCTTTTTGAGGCCGACAGAAAGTCTTCCTCCATGGCCTCACCGAACTCCTCCCAAGCCCGAGTTTTGTCACGGCAACTGCCAGAGCCCCGTTCCGTCTGGCCCGCTGGTACCCGTCAGCTGCTTCAGAAGTCCCATGAGCCAGCCAGGCCCAATAGAACTCCTTCTTCAGCTTGATGGCATCCCTTACCTCCGGTGTCCACCACCGTGTTCAGGGATTGCTGCCGCGACAGGCGCCGGAGACTTTATGGCCGCAGCTCCGAACCGCCGCCCCGACAATGGAGGTGTGGAACATAGTCCATTCGGACTCAATGTCCCCAGTCTCCCTCGTGACCTGGTTGAAGCTCTGTCGGAGGTGGGAGTTGAAGACCTCTCTGACAGGGGCCTCCGCCAAACGTTCCCAACAGACCCTCACTACGCGTTTGGGCCTGCCAGGTCTGTCCAGCTTTTTCCCCCGCCACCGAATCCAACTCACCACCAGGTGGTGACCAGTTGACAGCTCAGCCTCTCTCTTCACCCGAGTGTCCAAGACATATGGCCTAAGATCAGAAGAAACGACTACAAAGTCGATCATCGACCTCCGACCTAGGGTGTCCTGGTGCCAAGTCCACTGATGGACACCCTTATGCATGAACATGGTGTTCGTTATAGATAAACCGTGATTAGCACAGAAATCCAATAACAACTCACCGCTCGGGTTCAGATCAGGGAGGCCGTTCCTCTCAATCACGCCCCTCCAGGTGTCACTGTCGCTGCCCACGTGGGCGTTAAAGTCCCCCAGTAGAACGACAGAGTCCCCAGTGGGAGCGCTTTCCAGCACGCCCTCCAGGGACTCCAAGAAGGCCGGGTACTCTACATTGCCACTAGGCGCATAAGCACAAACGACAGTGAGAGACCGTTCCCTGACCCGAAGGCGCAGGGAGATGACCCTCTCATTCACCGGGGTAGACTCCAACACATGGCGGCTAAACTGGGGGGCTATTAATAAGCCCACACCCGCCCGCTGCCTCTCACCCTGGGCAACGCCAGAGTAGTGGAGAGTCCACCCTTGGTCGAGAAGAGTGGTTCCAGAACCCAAGCTGTGAGTGGAAGTGAGCTCGACTATATCTAGACGGTATCTCTCAACCTCCCGCACCAGCTCAGGCTCCTTCCCCGCCAGTGAGGTGACATTCCAAGCCCCAAAAACCAGAGTTGGTGCCCGAGGTTTGGGTCGGCCGGGCACTCAGCCCCGACCACCGCCCAAATCACAATGCACCAGCCCCTTACAGTCTCTCCGGCAGGTGGTGAGCCCACCGAAGAGCGGCTCCACGTCATGGCTTCGGGCTGAGCCCGGCCAGGCCCCGTGGGCATAGACCTGGCCACCAGGTGCTTGCATGCAAGCCCCCTGCCAAGGCCTGGCTCCAGGGTGGGGCCCCGGTGACCCCATACCGGACGGGGTAAATGAAAGCCTTGGTTTTATTTTCTTCATAAGGGACTTTTGAAGGTCTGTAATCCTTGTGACACGCATATCCATTTTTTTTCCACATGTTATACAAAACAACTCTACATAATAGCGCAAAAGATGGAAACTTTGACAGTGTAATCGTTCGGTCAGTGCAGGCCACTACAGTAATGAGAAAATTATGTGACAATATTGGCAGGGGGGCGTGCAGGGGGTGCCTAGGGGGGCGTGCAGGGGGGCGCGTAAGAGGCACGGGGGTTGGCAGCTCTTATTAGGTGTCCTATTCCCGCAAAAGTAAATCGTGCGGCGAAATGATCAGGGCACAGCATCCAATCACAGAATGCTTTAGCAAGTCAAATTTGACTTGGGCACCAGCGTGCTGTATCAGCTGTAAAGGTTTGATAGCAGTAACAGGAAGGCCACATAGGAGAGAGTTGCAGTAGTCCAGTTGGGATATCATCATGGCCTGGACAAGTGGTAGAGCAGAGTCCGATGTGAGATAAGGACGGATCCTATGAATATTATGCAGGATGTATCTGAAGGTCTGGGTTGTGGCTTCAGTGTGCTGAGAGAAAGATAGACTTGAGTCAATCATCACTCCCATACTCTTAGCCGAGGAGGTAGGTAAAATGAGTGAGTTGTTCAGTTTGATGAAGAGTTCATGACAAGGAGACAGGCCAGCTGGGAGGTGAAGGATCTCTGTTTTGAAGATGCTGAGTTGTAGGTGATGATCAGACATCCATGCGGAGATGTCCAACATGCAGGCAGCGATGTGCACAGAGATGTCTGATGCTCCAGGTGGAAAGGAGAGGAAGAGCTGGGTATCACTGGCGTAGCAGCGGTAGTTGAATCCATGGAAGGCGACAACAGAGCCGAGGGAAGAGGTGTAGATTGAGAGGAGTAGAGGGCCCAGTACTGAGCCCTGTGGGACACCAGTTGAGAGAGGCAGAGGAGAAGAATGGGAGCCTCACAAAACCACTTGATATCCCTGCTAGGTATGACTCATATCATCTTAGTGCTATTCTTTTGATGACAAGCTGACTAAGAGAGGGGAGTAGAATCTGGTGGGTGGCAGTGTCAAGTGCTGCAGATAGGTCAAGGAGGATGAGAACCGAGGAGAGAGAGGCTTCTCTAGTTCATTGGAGAGCATCAGGCACTGCCAGGAGCGCTGTCTGGGTGAAGTGACCAACTTGGAATCCAGACTGATATCGATCAGGGAGATGATTTTGGGTGAGGAATTCAGATAATTGATCACATGCTGTCTGTTCTAGAGTCTAAGCAGAAAAGGGAGGAGGGAGACTGGTGTGTAGTTTTGGACTGAGTTAAGCTGCAGAGAGGGTTTCTTTACCAGAGATGAAATAAGGGCAGTTTTGAAGGCACATGGGAAGCAGCCAGAGGATAGTGAGGAGTTGGTGATCTTGGAGATGAAGGTGGAGAGTTGCAGGGAGATGGTCTATAGGAGTATTGAGGAGTATTGTTGGGATTGGATCTAGCGAAGAGGTGATGGCTCTGTGTGGCAGTAGGAGATATCACAATCCCCTACCTTGTGCTGTTCTTTCAACTCTGTTGACCACAGCTTTTCTGACCATAACCTAAATAACAGCTTGGACCCCACCCTCAGCAGTGACCCTTACCTTGTCTATGTTCTCCTCTGTGTCTTTCTAAAGCCTCATCCTGTGCCTTTCTTTGCCTCAGCCCTCACAAACAGTGGCACCAGTTGCTCCGTCGCACTTACAGTCACAAAAAGTACTGTTTTAAATTATATTGATTTATATTCCTTTATTTATTTATTTTCTGGACAGCTCATGCTCACAGCAAAATACAGGTTGGCAGCACACCAATAAATTGCAATATGCTGTAGAGCAAGAGCTCAATTTCAAAAGGTTATTATATATCCCAGGCATGATAGCATTTGTCTATAGTGTTGCTGGTCTTCCTATTTTGTGTTGATCTTTTTCTAATGATCTTTGTCTTTGCAAAATGCTGTTGTCACAAAAATGTTATCCTTCCCAACCAGTACCGTGCCATACTGCTGTTACCCAGTATGAACAGTTTGTCTTAGTCTGGCACCTCACCTAAGACCAGTCCAACCAAGGGAAGTCCTGTTCACAGGTAAAACTCATTTAAAAAAGAGCCAAATTTCATACTGATTTTTCTATTGCATTGTCATCTTGGCATATAATAATAGCTACAATAAAAAATAAAAAGAAATTCACCCATTGCTTGCCTAACAGGGTAAATTAGTTACGTGAAATAACTCAGTTTTAATGAAATAAAACTAATTAAAATGCCAAAATAATTACAACACCAGATTTATTACATAAGATGTCATTGTGATACTCTGTCTTCCTTACGCTTTTCTTCCTCCTCTTGTAAATCCTTAATTTCTCTTTCTTTTCATTATGTGAAAGAGCTTGTCCTTTTAACAGGAAGGAAGAAATTGTCATACTGGAACAGTGGAACCTGGGGCAAAGGTGAGTAGGACCCAATTGCTGGTTCCGTTTGTTAACAAACAAAGCCAAGGAGCAAGACAAAAAGCGATGGTCAGGGACAGGGGAAGGTCGGGCGATGAGCATTCAGGGTTTCTTGGTACAGACAAGGGACGTAAACAACGACACGAAATGAAGGCTGGTAACCAGAAGATCAGGAACTTTGAAAGGACAGGCATCATTGGACACACAGGAGTAAAGGTTGCTCAAGTGAGGTTCTGCAAGCAGGCGTGGAATCCTGGTCCTTTTATCCCGTCAAACCTTGATAAGAGGCAGGTGCGGGTGAGGTGAGCGTCAGAATCAGAATCAGAATCAGAACAAGCTTTATCGCCAAGTATGTTCACATATACAAGGAATTTGTCTTGGTGACAGAAACTTCCACAGCACAGACAGAATGACAGTGACAAAACAGATGAGAAGATAGAAGATGTGAATGAAGGATAAAAAAAATAGAAAAATAAAAAAATAGAAAAATATAAAATATTAAAAAAAATATATAAAGAGAGGCAGGTGCGGGCGAGGTGAGCATGACAGAAATATTAAATGTCCCATATTCCTGAATATCATTTACTATCCTTGAAAGCTGCATATCATCAAGTACCTGCAAGTAATTTGATTTTGGTAAGAAAGTGTGCCTTTAGCTATCGAACACCTAAACTCTGGAACAATTTGCCAAGTAGTGTCCAGAATGCCCTTTCAGTCTCAGTCTTTAAATCCAGTTTAAATCTACCTTCTGCAGAGCTATTCTTGATTTGTTCATTGTGTTCTCTTGTTTGCTGTTCACTGGCATACATTTTATTCCATCATCAAACCTTTTATTTCATGGTATGTTGTTAGTCATCACTCCTTTTTCTTTTCTGTCTTTTACCTTGCAGTGGCATTGAATCTGCATTGCTAACCTAGGATGTTTGCTGTATTTCACTGTCAGAATCCATTAACACTATAATTCAGTTTAGTTGCATTTATTTTTATTGAGTATTCTCAGATAGTGACAGAACACTGAACAAGAGATCAGAGACATAATGCAAATTAAAGTTTGGCTACACATTCAGTTACTATAATAACTGTATTAGTCAACAAAGCAAGTAAGCCAACTGGACAAAAGGCACAAAAAAAAACCTCTCAACTGAGAGGCAAGGGAGAAAAAAAGAGCCTCTGAGGTCCAAAAAAACTGGTTAGGAATGAAGAAGACATTAACTGACCCAAATGCAGAGAAGAAAACATGTTGCAAAGTGTATATAACTTGGGACTAGGGAAAAGATTCTCCTTTCATCTTGGCAACAATACAAACAGCCAAAACAACGCTGTAGTGGCTTTAGAACAAGTTTTGAATGTCCTTGAGCAGCCCTGCCAAAGCCTAGATTTGAACACCATGAAACATCTGCATGGAGAGTTGACAACTGCAGTACTAAAGGGGTGCTAATGCATCCTTTCAGTCTGACAGAGTTTGAGAGAATCTGCAAGAAAGAGCTGGAGAAGCTACCAAAATCCAGCTGTACAAAACTGGTAGAAGCATACTAAAAAGACTCACAACTGTAATCACTGCTAAAGGTCTGGATAAAGGGTCTGAATACTACTGCAAAATAGAAGATTACATTTTTTTAATAAGTGTATAGCACAAAAAAACTGCAGAAAAATTCCTTGGGTCTGAACACTTTCTGAAGGCTCTGTATGGGTGTGTATGTATGTCCAGAATTTTACACTATTTTGAGATTGTTACAGAGCTAGCAGTGAAATTCCCCAGTTCTTGGTAATAAAAATTTCTTAGTCCTGTAATATCATCCCTGTATAATAACACTGGGGTGCTCAGTGATACCCAGTGTTATGAAAATTTTAAAAAATAAAACAAACTGCATGACCTATGTTCACCAGGGACAGGAGCAACAGAGTAAATGAATACTGTAAATGTCAGGGAGATATTTTTAAATATCAATGAATTTTTATAGAATCTTAATCAGTATCTATATGCATGAGAGAAAAATTAAAATGCCAGCTCCAGTGTCTGAAGAACACATGGGAAGATTATGAAAGGGCACTGAGATATGGATTTACATTTATTTCCACTGATACTTCAAGTCAAACTAGATTTGCAGTATCTAGTGTGAATATTGGAGAATACTGTTCTATTTTTTTTTACTTGTTTGCAAAAATCATGAGACCACTTGAGGAATAAAGGTACAGAGATAGAAGCCATGTCCATGCACTGGAGTTCTGTGATTTATATGTTGACCCTGAATCTGTTGCAGAAGATTCTCTATGTGTCTTTAGTCTGTGGTAATGACAGATAGGCCAAAATATGTAGCCATGTAATAAATGCAAAAAAAACATTGTAGGCCAGAGACTCTCTGATGTACTGCAACACTGTTTAGAGTTGCTTTGGCCCCAAAGAACTAGAGCGTGGCACGCCAACGCTACAGGAGAGACGGGTTTTGAGGAGAAAGTATTAACACCCCCCTGCTCGTAATCATTTACGCTGTTTAATTTCGCTACCTAACAATAAAGGGATTGACAATCCAGCACCAAAATGACAGCAAGGATTGAAAACATGACCCCCCACTCAAGCATGAGTTAACACCGGTCACTGACCCGTCACTGACCAAACCCCATTCCAACCAACAAAAAAAAAAATCAGCATTTGTTGTTACTTATCTCTCTTTGCAGAGTGGTCACTACTGCAAAGAGCAGGGTTCATGGATGTGTCTCTATCAGCATTCCCAAAATACACTGCAGAATTCACAGGCACAAGGCGTTAATTGCTTAAGACCACTGAAGTAGCATTGCAATTCATGTAACCTTTGGTTAACCCTCATTACAAAATGAATAAGACAATTCAGGAGTAGTTGAGGGTGGATACAAGACACTTTCAAAGGAAACCAGATCGAGCCTGTTTGATTATTCTTCTCTCTTTTATCCTAACATAGTTGGACACCAGGTGAAACAAGAGATTAAGCGGGTGATAAGAAATTACTTTCCAAAAAGATAATTGCAGTTGAAAAACTTATATGAAAGCAGTCAAGTCATCTTGCCTGTGAGATTGTAATAAGCATCACCGCAAACACAGAAAATGGCTAAACATCCATTATGCATCTTGCACGCCTGTAACCTAGGACATGTGAGACATTTCATCAAATACTTTGTATTCGACTGTGGCAACACTTATTTTTACACATTTCGTTTTCATGAGAAAAATTACACTTGCCTTTGGGGGGAACATGAAGCTGTAATCCCCACTCTGAGCCCCTTTGCCAAGAAGGATCATAGTTTGACATCCTTAGTGCTGTTGCTTTGATCCCTAGCTAACCAGAAGAGTAGGATCCGGTGATTGACAGTGTTGAATGCTGCAGACAGGTCAAGGAGGATGAGGACCAAGGAGAGGGAGGCTGCTCCAGCCGAGTGGTGAGCATCAGACACTGCCAGGAGTGCTGTCTTGGTGGAGTGACCAACTTTGAATCCAAACTGATATCGATCGAGGGGGCGTGGTGGCTTTGGTCTGTGCTTGCTCTCTGGCAGGTCTGGGGTTTGAGTCCTGCTTGGGGTACCTTACAATGGACTGGCATCCTGTCCTGGGTGTGTACCCTCCCCCTCCAGTCTTGCTGGGCCAGGCTCTGTTTAACCGCGACCCTGATCGGGACAACAGGTTTTAAACTGTGTGTGTGTGTGTGTGTGTGTGTGAGTGTGAGTGTGTGATATCCATTGAGGAGATGGTTCTGGGTGAAGAATTCAGATAGTTGATCACAGGCTGCCCGATCTAAAGTTTTTGACAGAAATGGGAGGAGGGAGGCTGACCTGTAGTTTTGGACTGAGTCAGGATCCATGGAGGGTTTCTTTACCAGAGGTGAAATGGGGACAGTTCCGAAGGCAGATGGAAAGCAGCCAGAGGAGAGTGAGGAGTTGATAATCTCGGCATTGCTGGGAGATGGTCTGTGGGAGTATCAATGGGATCGGATCTAGTGAGCAGGTGGTGGCTCTGTGTGACAGCAGTAGGTCAGAGATTTCAGTTTCTGACAGGGGCTTGAATTTGGAAAGCATGACTTTGCAGGGAGGTCCAACGTGATAAGAGAAGGGAAATGCCAAGAACTTCTCCGTGATTGCGTTGACTTTATCTCTGAAAAACAAAGTTAAGCCATTAGCAGAAAGAGAAGGTGGAGGAGGAGGTGGTGGAGAAAAGAGTAGGTATGAGAAGGTGGCAAAGAGTCTGTGTGATTTTTTTAGTTGCAAACTGCATTTAGTTGTCGGAGAAGATTGTTTTAATACGTCGTTACTAAATGGTTGTGTTCCAAAAGATTTTAAAATTGCCGTTATTAGACCCTTACTAAAGAAATTGAATCTGGATTGTAATAACCCATGTAATTATAGACCCATCTCCAACCAACAGCTTTAATCCAAAATTCTAGAAAAGATCAGAATCAGAATCAGAATCAGAACGAGCTTTATTGCCAAGTATGTTCGCACATACAAGGAATTTGTCTTGGTGACAGGAACTACCACAGCACAGACAGAATGACAGTGACAAGACAGGTGAGAAGATACAGTATGTGAGCAAGGGATAAAAAATATTTAAAAATGTAAAGTACCCAATATACAAAAATAGTCACTAGATACAAATGCAAGGGAGTGTGAGTAAGAGATATGTGATAAATAGTTATAAATATAAATATAAATAGCATTATGTATTGCACGGTGTACTCTCTAGGGGAGAGATTTAGGTGTTCATGAGGTAGATGGCCTGAGGAAAGAAACTTTTCTTATGCCTGCCTGTCCTGGTGCTCAGTGCTCTGTAGCGCCGGCCAGATGGCAAGGGTTCGAAGAGGAAGTGGCCTAGATGTGAGGGGTCTAGAATGATTTTGCTAGCCCTTTTACTGACTCTGGACGAGTGCAGTTCTTGGAGAGCTGGGGGGGATGTGCCGATGATTCTTCCATCAGTCCGAACTATCCGCTGCAGTCTTCTGAGGTCTGACTTCGTAGCTGAGCCGAACCAGACAGTTATAGAGGTGCAGAGGACGGACTCAATGACTGCGGAGTAGAATTGCATCAGTAGCTCCTGTGGCAGGTTGAACTTCCTCAGCTGGCGAAGGAAGTACAACCCCTGCTGGGCCTTCTTCACAATGGAGTCTATGTGGGGCTCCCACTTCTGGTCCTGTGAGATGGTAGTGCCCAGGAACCTGAATGACTCCACTGTTGCCACAGTGTTGTTCATGATGGTGAGTGGGGATAATGCTGAGGTGTTTCTCCTGAAGTCTACGATCATCTCCACTGTTTTGAGTCTGTTCAGCTCCAGGTTGTTATGACTGCACCAGACAGCCAGCTCTTGGACCTCCTGTCTGTAAGCAGACTCATCGCCATTCCGGATGAGGCCGATGAGTGTGGTGTCGTCTGCAAACTTCAGGAGTTTGACAGAGGGGTCTTTACGGTGCAGTCGTTGGTGTACAGGGAGAAGAGCAGTGGGGAGAGCACACATCCCTGGGGGGCGCCAGTACTGATCATCCGAGTCTTGGATGAGAATTTTCCCAGCCTCACTATCTGCTGCCTGTCTGTCAGAAAGTTGGTGATCCACTGACAGATGGAGGTGGGCACAGAGAGTTGGGTTAATTTGGACAGGAGGAGGTGTGGGATGATGGTGTTGAAGGCTGAGCTGAAGTCCACGAACAGGATTCTCGCATAAGTCCCTGGTTTGTCCAGATGTTGTAGAATGTAGTGCAGTCCCATGTTGACTGCATCATCCACAGACCTGTTTGCTCAATAATCAAACTGCAGGGGATCCAGCAAGGGTCCAGTGATGTCCTTCAGGTAGGCCAACAGCAGTCTTTCAAATGACTTCATGACCACAGACGTTAGGGCGACAGGTCTGTAGTCATTAAGTCCTGTGATTTTGGGTTTCTTTGGGATGGGGATGATGGTGGAGCGTTTGAAGCAGGAAGGAACTTCGCACATCTCCAGTGATCTGTTGAAGATCTTTGTGAAGATAGGGGCCAGCTGGTCAGCACAGGTTTTTAGGCAGGCCGGTGAGACGCCGTCTGGGCCTGGTGCTTTCCTTGTCTTCTGTTTGATGAAGACCCGACGCACCTCCTCTTCACAGATCAAAGGTGCAGGAGGGGGGAAGGTGGGGGTTACTGGAGGTGTTAATTGATTCGTGGAGAGAGGGTCTGAATGGGTGTGGGGTGTGAGACAGGGTTTATCAAACCTGCAATAAAACTCATTCAAATCGTCGGCTAGTTGTTGAGTTGACACGGTGCCGGGGGGTGGTGTCTTGTAATTTGTGATGTCTTTCATGCCTTTCCACACCGACGCAGGATCGTTGGCTGAAAACTGTTTCTTCAGCTTTTCAGAGGAGTTTCTCTTAGCCACTCTGATCTCCTTTGCTAGTGTGTTTTTGGCCTGTTTATACAAGACTCTGTCCCCATTCTTGTAGGCGTCTTCTTTGGCCTGACGAAGCTGTCTGAGTTTTGCTGTGAACCACGGTTTGTCATTGTTGTATGTTAAACGAGTCCTGGTAGGGATGCACATATCCTCGCAGAAGCTGACATATGATGTTACAGAGTCTGTGAGCTCATCTAGATCGCTAGCAGCAGCCTCAAAAACACTCCAATCAGTGCACTCGAAGCAGGCTTGTAAGTCCTGTTCTGCTTCCCCAGTCCATCTTTTAACAGTCCTTATTACAGGTTTAGCTGATTTCAGTTTCTGCCTGTAGGTCGGTATAAGATGAACCAGGCAGTGATCAGAGAGCCCCAAAGCTGCTCGTGGAACAGAGTGATATGCATCCTTTACTATGGTGTAGCAGTGGTCCAAAATATTACTGTCTCTGGTGGGACATGTAATATGCTGTCTGTATTTTGGCAGTTCACGGGAGAGATTTGCTTTATTAAAGTCCCCGAGAATGATTATAACAGAATCCGGGTGTTGTTGCTCTGTGTCAGTGATCTGGTCGCCCAGCTGTTGCAGTACGCACGCTTGCGGTGGAATGTAAACACTTACGAGGATGAACGAGGAAAACTCCCGCGGCGAGTAGAAAGGCTTGCAGTTGATGAAGAGCGCTTCTAGGTCGGGACAGCACATCTTCTTCAACGCTGTTACATCTGTACACCACCTTTCGTTGATGTAGAAGCATGTCCCACCGCCACGTGATTTCCCCGCTGATTCCGTGTCGCGATCCGCTCTGAACAGCTGAAAGCCCGGCAGATGTAGTGCGCTGTCCGGGATGGCTTCATTCAGCCAGGTTTCCGTGAAGCACAGAGCGGCAGAGTTTAAAAAGTCCTTGTTTCTTTGGGACAGGAGGAAAAGTTCGTCCATTTTGTTGGGTAAGGAGCGGAGGTTCGCCAGATGGATACTAGGCAGCGCTGTTCTAAAGCCGCGCTTTCGGAGCTTGACAAGCGCGCCGGCTCGCTTTCCGCGCTTGCGCGTCTTGGAGCGCTTGAGTAGCGCCGCTGCACCTCCGACTACAATGTCCAGCAAAACGTCAGAATAGTCGAAAACCGGTAAAATGTCGGGTGGTGCGTACTGCCGAATTCTTCCCTGGTAAAACTGATTGTCGGAGTATAACTAAAGACAGGGCAAACTAACAAAGACAGTAAAACAACTGTGGAGCTCCACACCAAGGCAGCCGTTCGGCGTTCGCGGCGCCATCATGATTCATTAAAAGATCATAGCTTCACAAATTGTAAAATATCTTAATCATCATAATACATTTGAAAAATTTCAGTCTGGTCTCCACACTGGTCATAGTTGTCCATACCAGACTGTATCTAGGCTACAGTTGGTATAAAATGCTAATGCGAGAATTGTCACTAGAACTAGGAAGTACGACCATATAACACCGGTACTTAAATCATTACATTGGCTCCCGGTCGCATTAAGAGTTGATTATAAAATCCTTCTTTTGACCTATAAAGCAGTACATGGTATTTTTCCGGCTTACCTTTGTGAGATTATTGATTCTTATATCCCAGGACGATATCTTTGATCACTGGATGCAGGTTATCTTAAAGTACTTGTGATCAATAAGACCACAGTAGGAGGTCTCGCCTTTAGTTATAGAGCACCTAAACTGTGGAATACTTTGCCAGTTACTGTCAGAAATGCCTCGTCTGTTTCTGTTTTCAAATCCCGACTAAAGACTTACATGTTCACTCAGGCATTCCACCTCGAAATGTAATTCCACTTGCCTTGGTTGTTTTTACCACCTGTAGCATACCAAGGACACCCGGGGAGGGGGCGGAGATGGGGACAAATCAGCCACAGCTGGGGCTGATTACACTCACTATTTCTTTCCCGGTGCTCGGCAGTAGAGAGAACAGACTGAGAAGGAGAACGAGAGAGAGACGATCCCGATCCCGATCCCAGAGACGACGCCCGCGTCCCGACTGACCCAACTCTCCCAGGCCCCTGACCCGCACGAAACCTCATCCTACCTGTTCCCTGGTCCCCCTTTTCCATCCCCTTCCTTCTCCCCGCTGTAAAGGCAAATAAAAGCCTTCCTCAATGGATAACTGCACCTCTTGTCTCCTGCCTCGTCTCTTACACCACCTTTATACCAATGCATATTAAATTGACTTGTTTCAGTTACGAATTAATAACCCTGTTCTTTCTTCTTGTTGAGCATTGCCTCGCTACATAAGACTTGAGGAGGCTCGTCGGTGGTGACAGAAGGACCCCATGCTGACTGAAGATGATGACCAATTGCCATGATGGACAAGATGTACCATGCTGAGCTGGAGATTCAAGCTACCATATAGTAACAATAGATTACAAGTAGTAATGATATCTTAGAATTGTTACTTAATCTAGAATGCCCAGGAGGGGTGGGAAGCCACTGGCCCTTGGACCCCTAGAGGTTTTTTCTCCCTCGACTTTCAGTTGGGAGTTTTTGTTCCTTTCCTCCGTGGCCAATAGGCCTACTTATAGCTCTGTAAAAGTACTATATTATGGTAGTCATTATCCAAGTCTTCTTTGTTTCTTATCTGATGTATTTGTTTTCCTTGCCTTATGCCTGTGTTAAAGCGCTCTGTGTCACTGCGTGAGAAGAGCGCTCTATAAAAATAAATTGAATTGAATTGAATTTTAGCTGAGAAGACAGCAGAGTGAAAGGTAGGTATTTTTTGTAGACATCCAGGTCAGTGTGAGTCTTGGATTTTCGCCATTTTCGCTCTGCAGCCCAGAGTTTGGTCCTGTTGCCATGTAATGTATCAGTCAGTCATGGGGTGACACTGGGGCATGCTGGTCTAGAAGACAGTGGACAGAGAGAGTCAAGGGTGGAAGACAGAGCAAGGAGGAAAATACTAGTGACATCATCTGTTGATAGATCCAGGAATTGTGCAGCAGAAGGGAGAATGGACAGCGTAGCAGAGGCAACGCAAGAAGGTGAGAGACATTTTAAGTTGTGGTGGAAGGTGACAACGGGTGGAGAAAGAGGTAAGGAATTAGTGGTGAGGCAGGGTTGAAAGGAAATGAAGAAGTGATCAGAGACATGCAGCGGAGTGACAGAGAGAGTCACTGGGGCGTTGCTGGTCTGGAAGTCTGGGGACAGGGAGAGTCTAGACTGGAAGATAGGGCAGAAGAAAAACATTAGTAGCATTGTCTGTCGATAGGTCTGAGAATTGTGGTGCAGAAGGGAAAGCAGACAGTGTGGCAGAGGCAAGGCAGGAGGGCGAGAGAGATTTTAAGTTATGGCGGAAGGTGACAATGGGTGCAGAAGGAGAGGGATTAGTAGTGAGGCATGGTAGGAAGGAAATAAAGAAATGATCAGAGACATGCAGCGATGGAGCAGAGAGAATAGGACAGCCACAGTTACGGGAAAAGACAAGGTCAAGGTATTTTCCAGCTTTATGAATAGCAGGGGACTGAGACAGGGAGAGGTCAAAGCTCAAAGGACTGCAGGAGCAGCAGAAAGCCTCTTGCATGAATTTCCTCAACATGCAAGTTGAAGTCACCAGGAGATTCAACGGAGTGTTGTCCACTGGGAGAGAGCTCAACAAGATGTCGTGGTAATCCACAAAGTGGCCGGTAGGCCGTGAGGGCCAGGAGGACAATAAAGAGCAACCACAAGAGTGATTGGGGCAGTGATAGAGACAACATGTCATTCAAAGGAGGACAGATCATGCAGGGGAAGAGGGAGAACAGAATATTCCCATTGGGGAGAGATGAGCAGGCCTTTGCCTCCACCTCTGCCAGAGGGATGAGGGGTGTGGGAGAAAGAGTAGTTAGTGGAGAGGGCTGCAGGTGTGGCTGTGTTTCTGGGTCGATCAAGGTTTTAGTTAGGGCCAGGAGGTCCAGTAAGAGATGGGAGACAGAGGCTGGTATGAAGTCAGCCTTCCTCACAGCAGACTGGCACTTCCAGTGTCCCATGGAGAGGTTGAAACAGGCTGAAGGGCTTGATAGACGAGGATAAACCAGGTTTATGCTGTCAGTAATGTTGCACAGTTTGGTTGCCGATCATGTTTGACACATGATCCTTCTTGGAACACGATGGTGACGGCAGAACTCATGTTGTAGCAGAGGTCTCCCTCAGTGGACTCCAATAGTTTTACTCCCTTCTCTTTGCACCCCGAGTAGTCTCACCTTTAGGCTGTTGCTACCCGTCACCTGCTGCAATCTGAACCAGGCTAATTCACGTTAGCGGAGAGGCCAAATCAAAACTACTCCTAATCTAGGAATAATTTCTAATCACAAAATTGTGAAACATAAATATTTACATGTTTATGATGTCCTTAAAAGAATTTAGTCAGAAAGAAGTGAGTTTTGTATGTGTTCTTGAATACAGAGATTCAGCAGTTTGGAGTGAGAGGTGGAGGTCATTCCACCACATGAGTCAGAACCAAATACCTTAGTGCTTTTCACCTTTCATGTGAGGAACCACCAAGCAGGTTGGAGGTGAAGAAGCATAGCAGTGTGGACAGGGTGTAATGAGTGATAAAGTAATTGGAGAGATCAGGAAGCTCATCTGTTGATGGTTTGTAGACTGTAACCAGAGTCTTGAATGGTGATCCAGGCAGCCTAGGAAGCCAATTCAGAGGAGATGAGGAGGGGTAATACATGAGAAGGTTTTGGCAGGTCTTTTCATACGCTCAGCTCTATATAAAATTCACACTCTATGGCACAACCTAATCATTCTAAGGCCCTGTGTACCTGGATAGAGCTTCCTCAATATCCTTGAAAAGGTGACAGCTGGGTGAAATACTACCCGTCCATACTGGCATTCTCCTCCAGACGCCAATAAAATGAGTGCCTTTATAAGTCCCTTTTTTTGATGTCCTGATGCCTCCCTCCATTGTGGCCTTTGCTTGCAGGAATTGCTTTGATATTTGCTTTATGAAATTTGCGTGAATGGCATCTTCTGCCAAGATAGTGCCTCTTATTCCTTTTCTTGTCCTCACCCAACCCTTTCCCATGCTTTAATCCCTGCAAACTAAATTTCATCTCAAGCTTTATTTATTTTCATTTCAATGAAATGAAAGTAGCGTTACAAGGCTTGGTTGTGTTGGTTGTCCACTCCCTGTGTGCTTCATTGTAACACTTGCCTTGGTGCTATGATTAAATATCATGTTGGCATTCAACATGATTTTCCCATGACCTGATGTGGTACTTCCTGTTGTTTCTCAGATTAACCAAATAAATTTGCTTTCCGCCCCACTCTTACTGTTCACACCAAATGCTGCCTGTTATTTCACCTCCTTTCCTTATTTCCCATGTGAAGGAGTCATGAGCATAAATGGGTTTTTCACCTTGCATTCAAAATTGTCTAAATTAGCCATATTGTGTTATGGGCTTCCAACAAGGGACACTAATAAGGATTAATATAAAAACAGAGTTAAAATATGAGACAAGGGATGATGGTATGCCACTGCGACTTCCCTTTCCAGTTTAATTACATTCTGACATATATAGTCTTTTGTTAGGATTAGGGTTAGACATGTATTCCTCTTCCATCAATATAGGAATTTTTTCAAAAGGTTTTTGAAAGAACAGTCATGTTGCACTTATAAAAACCAACCCTGATTAAGTGTGAAAACTGCCCATTAAGCACTCCTTTTTACAGTTCTACATGTAAGATTTTGTCAATAAAGCAATTCATCTTTCAGGACCATTGTGTGGGGGCCTAAGATCTGTGAGATTACAAATTTACACACATTTTTAGTGTAGAACTCTTCAGAAAGTTTTTCTTCTTGGGAAAATTATGGTAATTTTTTCATACTGTAGTGAACTTATTCATCAGTGACAAACCATATTTCTTTCTATGGATTTTTTTCTGACACACTTACAGGCAACAGGGTGTAGGAAGGGCTGCAGTGGGGAGCTGGTAAATAGCCTACTCCAAGTGTGCTTCAGTACCTAACTAAAGTCTCCACCTTGTAGTGTGAATAGAAGAAAGTGATTACTAGTGGAAGAGGACCTATATCCACCCCTTTCTGAATTAGAGGGGAAGAACTGAAAAACTGCAAAGAAATTGCAAGGAATATGAGTATTCAATGACTAGATTAATAGATGTAAGACCTTCACATACTCCCATTGTGCAAAATAAACTGAAATATAAATTATTTCATCAAATTAAACATAGACACACACACTGGCTGATACCGCTTGTCCCAAGTGGTGTCGTGGTGGACTGGAGCCTAACCCAGCAGTGCAGGGCACAAGGCTGGAGGGGGAGGCGACACACCCAGGGCAAGATGCCAATACATCGCAAGGAACCCCAAGCAGGGCTCGACCCCCAGACCTGCCAGAGTGCAGGTATAGGCCAAACCTGTTGTGCCACCGCACCCCCCTTCAAATAAAACACACACACACACACACTTGTCCCATACAGGGTCACAGAGCCTACCCAGTAACACAGGGCATAAGACCAGAGGGAGAGGGGACACACCCAGGACAAGACACCAGTCCATCACAAGGCACCCCAAGCGGGACTCAAACCCCAGACCCACTGGAGAGCAGGACTGTGGTCCAACCCACTGCGCCACCACACCCCTTCAAATAAAACATCCAGGTTTTATTTGATGATGCTGATTTTACTAATTGATCTGAGGATACTAATTGTTACCATTTTGCAAGTGGAATTTTAGCCCATTCTTGCTTGAGAAGAGACTTCAGCTGCTGAACAGTCCGTGGTCGCTGTTGTCTGATTCTCCTCTTTGTGATCCGCCATATATTTTCAATGGGAGACAAATGTGGACTGCTAGCAGGCCAGTCAAGTACATGCTCTGTGCCTACAAAGCCATGCCATTGTAACACGTGCAGAATGAGGCCTGGCATTGTCTTGCTGAACCATAATCATGGACTTCCCGGGAAAAGACTTGATGGCAGCATATGTCTCTCTAAAATCCCAATAAACACCTTCGCATCAATGCCACCTTTACACATTTACAAGTCACCCATGCCATGGCCACTAATGGACCCCCACAACATCACAGACACTGGTGCTTGCACCTTCGGCTGATAACAGTCTAGATGGTCCTTTTTGTCTTTCGCACAAGGACCTCACACATGCTGGCTGAAAACACTTGTCCCGAGCAGGGTTGCAGCAAACCGAAACCTAACCCAGCAGCATTGGGCACAAGGCCAGAGGGGGGGAGAGCCACAGCCAGGATAGGACACTAGTCCATCGCAAGGCACCCCAAGTAGGGCTCGAAGCCCAGACCTGGCAGAGAGCAGGCACAGGCTAAACCTGCCACGCCACTGCACCCCACAGAGTTCTGAAAACTTTCTGACTCAATACATTTATGATGTCTGGATGTAAAACAGACACAGATGTGAAGTGTGGTGATGTCACATGCAGAGCATATTTACAGATGGACAGTATAATTTGAAAAGTACAGTGATATGATGAAGACAGAACAAAGAAACACCCAGGGGATTCTCACAAAGGCAACAAGTGAAACAGGGGTCTGTGAATGGGACTTGAACATGGAGGTGTGACAGGATACTGGACTGGAACTCAAAACCTGGACAGGAGCACAGAAGATGGGCATAGACAGGCGAGACACTTAGGAGTGGAGCATAGCTATAGAACAGGACTTGGGAAAACTGGTGAGTAAATAACATTTACAAGGGAGTCACAGTAGAAAGCCAGTCAAAGCCAATTCCCTCAGCTGATGGGAATTAGCCTGGTTTAAATAGCAGCTGGTGATCCGTAGCAGGAACCTCTTGGTGCATAGACTCGGGGTGCAAAAGCAAGGGAGTCTACCTGTGAGAATCCACCGAGGGAGGTCACTGTCACTACGTGAATCCTGCCATCGTAATCTTGTTCCGGGTGTGACCATGCGGCAAATATGTCAAACATCAAAGTTGTCTAGGGCAACCGAACTGTTTGACACCACCACCAGACACTCAGATGCTCCCGCTGCTACCAGAACCTAGTTTCTCCTGGTCTGTGAAACCCTCAATCCTGCTTCAACTTCTCCATGGCACTCTGGAACTGCTGATTTGTTGTGAGGAAGGCTGACTGCATACCAGCCTATGCCTCCCATCTCTCACTGGACCTCCTGGCCCTAACTGAAACCTGAATCACCGCAGACAACACAGCCACACCTGCAGCAGTCTCCATTAACTACTCCTTTTCTCATACCCCTCGTTCCACTGGCAGAGGTGGAGGCACAGGCCTGCTCATCTCTCCCCGGTGGGAATACTCTATTCTTCCCCTTCAACTGCATGATCTGTCTTCATTTGAATGGCATGCTGTCTCTATCACTGCCCCAATCACCCCCATGGCTGTCTGATACATTACATGCTAACAGGACCAAACTGTGGGCTGCAGAGCAAAGATGGTGTAAATCCAAAACTCCATTGGACCTGGATGCCCACCAGTCACTCTTAGCTGATTTTCACTCTGGTGTCTATTCAGCTAAAACCTCCTTCTTCCACAAAAAATACAGTTTGCATCTAGAAAACCGCACAGACTCTTTGCCACTTTCTCATCCCTTCTGTGTCCCCTGCCACCTCCTCCTCCCTCTTTTCTCATTGCTGATGACTTTGCTTTGTTTTTCAGAGACAAAATCAAAGCAATCACTGACAAGTTCTCAGCATCAACCTGCCCGGTTTGTGCTGGACCTCCCTGCAAAGCTATCTTCTCCATATTCAAGCTGCCGTCCGAATCTGAAATCTCTGACCTACTGATATTGCGCAGAGCCACCACCTCCTTGCTTGATCTGATCCCATTGTTACTCCTACACAACATTTCCCTGTAACTCTCCACCTTCATCTTAGGATCATCAACTCCTCGCTCTCCTCTGACTGTTTCCCAGGTGCTTTCAAAACCGTTCTAATTTCACCTCTGTTAAAAAACCCTCCCTGGATCCCAATCTGGTTGAAAATTACATGCTGGTCTCTCTCCTCTCCTTCCTGTGTAAAACCCTAGAGCAGGCGGCCAGTGATCAACTGTCTGATTTCCTCACCCAGAACCATCTCCTCGATGGTTATCAGTCTGGTTTCAAAGTTGGTCACTCCACTGAGATAGCCCTTCTGGAAGTGTCTGTTGCTCTCCAAGCTGCTAGAGCTGCCTCCCTCTCCTCGGTCCTCATCCTCCTCGGTCTGACTACAGCATTCAACACAGTCAACCACCGGATTATACTCTCCTCTCTTAATCAACTTGGGATCAAAGGTCTGGCACTAAGATGGTTAGAGTCCTACCTATCTGACAGATCCTATCAAGTGGTCTGGCCGAGCTCTCGTTCTTCTCCTCTGCCTCTCTCAACCGGTGTCCCGCAAGGGTCGGTATTGGGTCATCTTCTTTTCTTGATCTACACCTCCTCCCTGGGTTGAGTCATAGCCTCCAATGGATTCAAATACCACTGCTATGCTAATGATACCCAGCTCTTCCTCTCCTTTCCACCTGGAGCGTCAGACATCTCCCCATGCATTGCTGCCTGCCTGTCGGACATCTCTTCGTGGATGTCTGATCACCACCTCCAACTCAACCTCTCCAAAACAGACATTCTTTATCTCCCATCTGGCCTATCCCGCTGTCATGATCTATCGATCAAACTGGACAACTCACTGCTTTCGCCTACCTCATTGGCTAAGAGTCTGGGAGTAACGATTGACTCGAGTCTGTCTTTCTCTCGGCACATCGAAGCCACAACCTGTTCCTGCAGATACATCCTGCATAATATTCGTAGGATCCACCCCTACCTCACAACTGACTCTGTCCAACTACTTTTTCCGGGTATGGCGACTTCCCGTCTGGACTATTGCAACACTCCCCTGTGTGGCCTTCCTGCTACTGCCATCAAACCTCTGTAGCTATTACAGAATGCTGCTGCACGAGTTGTATTTGATTTGCCAAAGAGTTCCCACGTATCTCCCCTACTCATTTCTCTGCATTGGCTTCCTATAGCTGCCCGAATCAAATTCAAGACCCTGGTTATTGTCTACAAATGCATCAAAAGAACTGCTCCCAGCTATTTACAGGACTTGATCAACCGCTACACCCCAGCTAGACCCCTTTCCTCGTCTACTTCTGCTTGCTTGGTGGTCCCGCGCACTAGAGGTAAAGCACGGAGGTTCTCGGTTCTGGCTCCGTTATGGTGGAATGACCTTCCCCTCTCACTCAGAACTGCAGAAACTCTGTCTACATTCAAGAAGGGTCTGAAAACTCACCTTTTCTGGACCCATTTCGCCCAAGATCTCTCCAGCTCATATACGGTGTAAATTTTCATGCACCATAACTTCATGAGCATCCCGAGATAAGCCCTTATTCAGCCGCTACTCCAGCATTGTATGTGATTGTTTGTGTATCATACTTAAAAAAAAAAAAAAAAAAATGGTAGGAGGGTATCAGGATTTGTCTGTCCTGTGTTTTATGCACCTACTTGAATGATGAACATCGGTGCAGCAAGCAGAAGGTAACAAATTAGGTTTACATGAGAGTCAGATGTCTGCAGCCATGTCTCTTTCTCTTAATGTAATGCACAAATTTTACTTTTGCTGAGATATACGTTGCTTTGGACAAAAGCGTCTGCTAAAAGAATAAATTTAAATGTAAATGTAAATGTAAATCTAAAGAAATTTTATATCCTTTTCTGGAACTGATCAGCCGCTAGAGATCCGCACAAAACAGTCAGACACATAAGCAGACAACTTAAGTAGTGTATCAGGATACATCCTAAAGGTTAAACTTTCTTTGCATTTTGTTTTCCCTATCAACATTTCCTTATTGCGTTAAGCAGACAGCATATATTTTCTGAATGTTTTAACTCTTACGTCACATTAGAACCTATTAATCACTTGAAAATATTAACTATTTAAACAATTTTTCACACCACACCCCCTCCTTTGAGCATGAAATGCTCACATATACTCACCCTCGTTGTCATCTTGTAACAGGACATTATTCTGGTACTACACTATCATGGTGTTGATGGAGGAGGCAATTCTTGTACTCACTCACTCACTCACACATTCACACACTCACACATTCACACACACACACACACACCATCTGAAACCGCTTGTCCCATACGGGGTTGCAGGGAGCCGGAGCCTAACCCGGCAACACAGGGCGTAAGGCTGGAGGGGGAGGGGACACACCCAGGACAGGACTCCAGTTCATCGCAAGGCATCCCAAGCAGGACTCAAATCCCAGACCCACTGGAGAGCAAGACCCGGTCAAACCCACTGCACCACCGTGCCCCCCATTTGACAAATAAAAGCGACCAATAAAGACTGATCGAAGAGACACCCATCTGGGGTTCTACCATCGGCCGATGTTGTTGTGAAAGTCTTTATTTGTACGAATGGGTTTCTTTCAGTGTCTCCTATGATTGAAACAGGAAAGGGAAAATTTTCTTTCACACCATCAACTCCTACTATGGTCAGGCTCAGACAGGCCCAAATGAGAACCACTAGAGTCATGGCGATGGTGGGGTGGTCATTTTCCTACAAAGTGACAGATGAGACCAAGAGTCATTGCCTTCAACCTTAACAGTGTGTTGGGTAGCTAACAACACTTTGGGGGCCTTCTCCAGAGGGGTTGGTTCCAGTGCATTTGAGGCATGTCCCGAATCATGACCCAGTCACTGGGTGTCAGTACAGTCAACGATTCAGCACCGGCATCCTCCAGCAATCTCAAACCCGTTTGTGAACTGCATTCGGATTCCACTTCAGCCCTGCAAGACCCTGTCAGAACCTTAAAAGGTGAACAGAGTAGCAGATCATCTACATACTGGACCAGTGTGCTCTCTCTAGGTGTAGTGAACATTTTGATATTCTTTCCGACCTCCTGACCATACACACTTGGGGATTCGGTGTAACCTTGTGGTATTACTGCCCACATCCACCTCTTACCCTTAAACGTGTAGGCAAACCAGTACTGCAAGTCCGGGTGCACTGGAATAGAGAAAAATGCATTAGCTAGATCAATTACTGAAAACTACTTAGCCTCTGGGAGTATGGATGACAGAATGGTAGCAGGATTCGGCACAATGGGAGCATGAGGGTGTACAGCTGTGTTTACCCCCTTAGATCCTGCACAAAGCTCCAGGACCCATCCGTTTTTTTTAACTGGTAAGATCATGAATTAACTGGCGAGTAATCTACTGGCACTACAGCACCCCTTGCCACCAGATCCTTGTGCACTGCACTGATCCCTTCCTCCGCTTCTTTCGACAGGGGATATTATGCGATGTGGTCTGTAATCGGATTTTGGAACTGTTACTAGGGGGTTGGGCTGTTTTCATCTTTCCAAAATCATTTTTCTCTTTTGCCCAGAGACAACAGTCAGGGAAGTTCTGCAGCTAGGTTGGTTCTAACGCTTCCTCCCTGACCGTTTTGCTGCCCACATCTACAATTTGTCTCTTTACTGTCACCTGTTGATCCACACTAAACTTTTGCACCTCACCATCTCTCGAAACCCATCTTCCACATTCTACTAACACCCAGTCTTCTCTACACTCACACTGTTGGACCCATGGACCCAGATTCTTCCACACAATGGTTTCAGTCTTACCCAGCAACAGATGTGGAACTGACCCCCCTTGTACCACTCTTTCTGTTCTTCTGACAGGAGGATGGAGGCGACTGTTAACTGGTCTAATACTACAGGTATTTGATGAGCAGTTTCTCATTTGGAGAACCTACCTCCACAAAATCTCTTTTCCATCCATCATCATCCTCCTGTTGTTCTGCAAAATAACGTACTGTACAGTATAAGCATTCAGGCTGTTCTTGTGAGGAGGGAATCATGTCCCTCAGCAGTGTGTTGTCTTCTAGAGTCCATGCACAGTAAGATGCTTTTTCAGCAATGAGGGTAAACAGTCTCAAAGTTGAAGCAGTTAGCGTGATGCCTGCTCTGGAGACCTTGATTGTGGCCCCCATTGTCTACTAGGAAAGACACCGTTTGATAGTTAACAGAGAGCGTCACCATAGAGTCAGTTTCAGGACACCAAGTTAGGGTGACTTACTGACCCTTTTCCTCACTGTCACCCACCCTTTCGCCTCCCTAGGTGGAATGGTATGCAGTGACATTTTCTGGAGGACCGGCTGTTATACAGTACCGGGGTTATACAAACGTTTGTATGATCGCTCTTCTTAGTTCTAGTGAGAATTCTTACAATTCTTCCATGTAAATTTGAGACCATTACCATATGCTCAGGATGTGGTGGCGCAGTGGGTTGGACTACAGTCCTGCTCTCTAGGGGGTCTGGGGTTCAAGTCCCACTGGGGGTGCCTTGTGACAGACTGGTGTCCTGTCCTGGGTGTGTCCCCTCCCCCTCTGGCCTTACGCCCTGTGTTACTGGGTAGGCTCCGTGACTCTGTATGGGACAAGTGGTTCTGAAAATGTGGGTGTGTGTGCCATACACTTCAAAAGTAGAATTCTTCTTCTATGATGATCTATTTGAAGTGAAACCCACTGATGATATGTCAGTATATCTGGCCATACCTTTACGTCAGACAACTCAGTGTAGCACTGTTCAGAGTGTGTATGATCAGACAGCTGGACACTGGAGAAGCAGGGCGGCTGGTGCACCAGAAATGGGTTCTGTTTTATCACTGTATTGAATATGTCCTGCATGGGACAACAAACTGATTATGCTGCAAGATGGCTGGAAAAATAGTCTGAAGTTTGAACTCTTAATACAGCCACAATATGACATTTTTTTGTTAACAGTATAAATAGTAATGTTAAATTATGTAAATAATGATAGGTATCTGCTAAAAGGATAAAAGCAAAGTTCATTCCTTATTCTTCACCGTCTCTGTCTTTCCAGATCAGTCCAGTTCATTATTCACTCAAAAAACTGGATCCCTACAGGAGCTGTGGGTTTAATAAAACTGTTTGCAACTTCAGAATCTTTAGTTTAATGGTTTTTTATAATTTTTCTGGCTTTCTGCTGAAATTTGATTTGCTCATTTTCAACAATAAAAACATTATGTAGGGTCTTACTACATATGAAATAAAGATATTTGCTTAAGGAAGTAGAATTCAATCAGCAAAACTGCCTCACAGTGCTTTGATGTTTATGATTAACACTATACAATATTCAAGAATATATAAGAATAAATCATTCTCTGTAGTTAAAGAAATACCCTTCACATTGTTGCATTTGATATTTGAAAACAGTGCTATTACCTAGTTCATTCAGGAGACAGATGATTGTGAAAAACATTAACCCCTGATGGTACAGCCTTTTAAATGACCTGGTAAGCCAGTGATGTGAGCAGCATGCTCATGAGCTCCGTCTCTTCAATCAGTCTCCACATCTGCTCGCAGCCAATCCCATGCAATTGATCCAACATCAGCAGGATGAGCCATGTGATATGACAAAGGACGCATCCAATCACTTCCACCAAGAACACTCAAACCATTTGCACTGAGTTCTAGAGATAATAATTGCTGGTCCTATACCCTACAGGTGTTCCTTGATTTAAAAAGGAGATTCATTCTGATAATTCTGTTATGTCAATGTCATGGTTGGGTCTGAAGGAAGTGGCGGACCCAAGTGCAGAGCGGTAATCGTGGTGGTGTCTTCAGGGAAATCCAAGAGAGGAGGTCAGAGGACGGGCAAAGGGTCTTCGAGGTGCGAACGTCGTAACAGGGAGGATCCAAAAGGCGAGGTCAGTACACAGGCAAGAGGTCGATGATCAGAAAGAGGCAGGAGATCACGGGAACAAGGGATGAGTTCAGGGAAGGCGTTCGGGAGCAGGAAATGGCTGGAGAAGGTCACTAACGAGGAGGCAGATCAAGGTTCCACATCAGCTGGTGGTCTGACGCAGCCTTTTATGCTGTAGTCTGCGTTGTGTCCCAGGTGTTCTGTGTTGGCCAGGAGGTGTGGGCGTGGCAGTCAACTTGTCACTGGTTGAAAATCGCCTAATTCTGTAAAGAAACTACACTGTAATTTACTATAGAATACTGTACAGTAGAATCCTATGGAAACCGCTAATAATATATTAACAATTAAGATGTTTTGATGCTGGTTTTGTTATACTTTTCACAAATCCCACAGATGTTAAAAAAGGAAAAATATATGCATGTAGTATATTCTTCTTCTTCTTCTTCTTCTTCTTCTTCTTCTTCTTCTTCTTCTTCTTCTTCTTCTTATTATTATTATTATTATTATTATTATTATTATTATTATTATTATTATTATCATAGGGGGTGCGGTGGCGCAGTGGGTTGGACCACAGTCCTGCTGTCCGGTGGGTTTGGGGTTCAAGTCCCGCTTGGGGTGCCTTGCGACGGACTGGCGTCCTGTCCTGGGTGTGTTCCCTCCCCCTCTGGCCTTACGCCCGTGTGTTCCCGGGTAGGCTCCGGTTCCCTGTGACCCCGTATGGGACAAGCGGTTCTGAAGATGTGTGTGTGTGTGTGTGTGTATTATTATCATTATCATCATCATCATCATTATTATTATCATCATTATGGGGGAGCAGTGGCACAGTGTGCTTGGCTGTGTCCTGCTCTTTGGTGGGTCTGGGGTTCGAGTCTTGCTTGGGGTACCTTGCGACGGACTGGCGTCCCATCCTGGGTGTGTCCCCTCCCCCTCCAGCCTTGCGCCTTGTGTTGCCGGGTTAGGCTCCAGCTCGCCACGACCCCACCTGGGACAAGCAGCTTCAGCCAATGTGTCTGTGTCGTATTGTTATTGTGATTGCTTGTGATTCTTCCACAGGTTTCCCAAGTACCAGTAACTTTCGCTCTTGACCAGTCTGATGGCCTGCTTGCCTGAGAACGAAGTGACAGTTGGGGTGAGGAGCTGAACACAAGAGCAATAAAACAACTGTTACCTACCAGACAGAGGTGTGATACCCTTCACCAGAAAACTTCCTGAAGACGGCCCACAACTCGGACATAGCTGTAGCGAAAGTGATGTCTGTGTCCAAGACGATGGCCTTACCAATATCGGTGAGCAGCGCTTTGGTCAGAGTCAGCTTCATCAGACCATATATCTCAGAGTATTGCTTGTTGGGGACCCATGCCACCTCTGGCTACAACATTGAACCAAGAGACACCATTTCAATGGTCACAGGGAACTCAATCTACACCTTAACGCAAGGTTTTGACACTCTATGCGCTCAGAATAATAACCAAATAATAGTCATTATTTCAGCAGGTTGTGCAATGGTTTCAGCTGCTGCATTGTACTCAAAGGTCCCTTGATCATGGTGTCATGGAGTGAGTTGGCTCCAGTTTCAGCAAACTTCACCTTATGCTAAAGTTTTATCTGTGCAAATGCGGACCAGCCTACTTTCGGAGAAATCAAGGAGTTAACAGTTTTCTGTTCTGACGTTTACTTTCTTTTATCTTAACCATTTGTGGCATCACATCACAGTTTTCTCGTTTCAGTTGTTTCGTTATACTGTTTTATCTTGATCTTTTTTTTTCTGAGATGTATCCTCTCATTTCTGTCTATCATATCCCCTGCAAAGAGTGCTTCTCTCAGCCGATGTTCTGGTGGTCAAAAGAGGTGTAAGATGTGTTACCCTCCAAAGTAGGTTGATGAGATGAAGATGAAGGAGTGCTAGGTTTTAACCCTAAGTACTGTGTAAATACTTATGCATCTATGTAAAGTCTTACCAGTATTGTGGAACTGTTTTATGAATAAGATTTTTATTAGTGTTTACTGCATGATGCAATCCATGTGATAGGTTCTGAGCTTGTGTTTAACAACAGTGCAACAATATCCCATCACTTTTGTAATTTACTTATTTACTTATTTTTCTATTTATACTATTTGTACTCTCGTGTTTGTATACTCTGTAAATATGTTATTTATTTAATCTGTAATTCTATGTCAGCTGTTTGTTCTCTGTAAATACTGGAAGCGTTAAGAACCAAAGCAAATTCCTTGTGTGCGTCAGTACACCTGGCCATTAAAACTCATCCTCATGTTTAAGATTTTATTTTCCTGTTAAATCATTATTCAGATGACATATGTGTTGGAAGCCTGAGACAGGTTGTAATGATAGGTTACTTTTGAAGAAACTGGAGGACAAAGGTGTTAGGTGAAGTTGCCACACACACATGTTACGGAGCTCACTTGGTTAGCACCGTTTAATGAATGTAACAAATAGTATGTAAATAGTGTTCAAACAACTGAGGACTGTTTGTTATGTGAAAGATACAATGTCTGGAGTATCTAGTCTAAGTTGTTTGAACCAGTTTCTGTCATGGCTGGTTCCGGAAGGAAGAGGCGGACCCAAGTGCGGAGTGGAATTCGTGCTTTATTCAGGGAAATCCAAGAGACTTCGTCACAGGACAAGGCAAAAGGTCTTCTAGGCACGAACGTCATTAAAGGGGCAATCCAAGAGGCAAGGTCGCTACACAGGCAAGAGGTCGATGATCATAAGGAGGCACTAGGACTAAGGAGTAGGGTTACAGGATGGGGAAAGGAAGGAATAGAACAATAGCAAGGAGGTCGCAAGCAACAAGGCTGAACAAGGTTCCACATCAGCTTCTGGTCCGACGCTGCCTTTCATGCATCAGCCTGCGCTGTGCCCCAGGTGTTCCACGTTGGCTCGGAGGCGTGGGCGTGGCAGTTTCATTTTGTTTGGGAGCCTAGTGTGAACACTAACACTTGCACTATATACTTACAGTTTACATTAAGAAAATACAAAGCAAAAATCAGTTTATCTGTCATGTACATTCTATCAAATAATGTTCAAAAATTGTTTCTTTGGCAAGTGCAGGCATAACACTTCAGTTTTAACAGATGCAAGGGGCTAAGGTAACATGATGCCAACAATAAGAGCACTAGGCACTGAGAGTTTATTTAGACTAGACCCCAGGAGTTCAGTTGGTAGCAGAACCTTAGCTGTGGAAGAAGCCTGTATACAAAGCACATCCATGTGACTGACACACCATAAAGAGGTTGTAGCGTCCGGACGGGAGTCCGACACGGACGCGCGTTGCTATTACGTCCAAACCCAGACGAAATATAAAATGACCTCACGTGCAGTGTGATGTTAAAAGTGCACTGTGCGTATTGTAAGACACTCGGTGGAAGTGAAACAGGAAACACGAGACCAGGAAACACACACGGTGTTTGAACTACGGTGAACAGTGAAACGCTACTCTGTGAGTATGACCGCAACCCCGAGACGTGACGAAATACTGGACAGGAACGATGGACCAGGACTGGAGAACAAGAGGCAGGAACTGACGGGATGGGCACTCGGGACTGGAACATGCACACCTAGGAAACAGACCGAGAGAACAAGAGACTACGAATCGCCAAGAGAGCACAATAGAACCGCTGATTAAGAATCCACAAGTAGTTCTGCTCCGCTGGCTCCTTTTATACCTCCGTGTCCTATGAGACTGTGAGGTGATACGTGAGCGTTAACTAGCGGCACTGAGTGGCGCCGCCTCTGACCAGGAGGGGCAGTGACCCCGTGGGACGTGACAGAGGTGGACCTAAGTGCAGCATCCTGCCATCACTTGGACTCCTCAGCATTCCTTAATGAAGCGCTGCTTTGTCCCAGGTACAGGAGGGTATTTTTAGGGAATTGAAGGACATGCTGAAGTTCCATTGTATTTAGATTCATATTTCATAGTTCATATTTCTCATATTTGAAGGCAATAGCCACAGCTTTGTGTTACACATATTTCTCTGAATGTTAAGGTGTAAACGAGCAGCCCAAGAGAGTGCACAGTACTGAGGAAAGTGTAAACTGAGAAGTGAACTGATTTCACTTAGCAACATGACAGCATGCGTGTACATGCCTAGAAATGGAGTCCGCTCCATGGCACTTTCTCACCTGTGGAACAAGGTGGAATTGACCAGGATGACCACATCTCTGCTCGCATTGTAACCTGTGCAAACATATGCCACGTGGATAAGCTCAGGAGATGAAGTGGACAAAACCAAAGCCATTAGCATTAAATGCCTTGAGATGTGTGCAGTGTTTCTTAATGTGTACCATAGTTAAGACATAAGTGCAACTGTTCTAACCTGTTGAACTAGTTTAATATAACAAGTTAACAGATCCAACCAATGTTACACTGGCTCCTTAAGTACACAATAGGTAAAGAACACAACTTGGAATGACTTGTTTATAACTTAAAATAATCAATAAACCCCTAATAATACATATTTCCCTTGATTTGTCTGTAAAAAACATTTTGTATTTTATAATATTATGAAATACTTTATAATATTGTAACAACTGGCGTTACCGAAGGACATCCCCTTCAAGCAGGAAAAACATATTCTTTTTACATTTGTTCATTTAGCTGATGCTTTCTTACCAAGCAACTATGAATTATTATAAGCACATAGTTATTTACCCATTTAGGGGGTGCGGTGGCGCAGTGGGTTGAACCACAGTCCTGCTCTCCGGTGGGTCTGGGGTTCGAGTCCCGCTTGGGGTGCCTTGTGATGGACTGGCGTCCCGTCCTGGGTGTGTCCCCTCCCCCTCTGGCCTTACGCCCTGTGTTACCGGGTAGGCTCCGGTTCCCCGTGACCCCGTAAGGGACAAGCGGTTCTGAAAATGTGTGTGTGTGTGTGTATTTACCCATTTATTAGCTGGGTAATTTTACTGGAGCAATTTAGGGTAAGTACCTTGCTCAAGGGTACTAGAGCCAGAAGTGGAGATCAAACCTTTGGACCAAAAGGCAGAAGCGCTAACCACTACACTACCAGCTGTTATTAATCATCTTATTAAATAGCTCAATAAAGATGTTTATTTTAAATAGTAGTGAATAACAACCAACCAAAGTCTACAACCACTTGCCTTAAGCATGGTTGCAGAGAGCAGGAGCCTACTTGGCAACGCAAGGCATGGGCCCAAGGAGGGAGGGGACACAACCCGGACGGGACGCCACTCTGTCGCAGGGCAAACCCCAGACCCGCCACACAGCTGGCACTGGCCAAACCTACCATGCCACAGCACCCCCACCAGTGAATAAGAGAAATTGTGAAAAATGTGAAATAGTCGTGCAACCACAGTACAGACTGCCAGGAATTATTAGGGGGTGAGGGCTTGCTGGGGAGTGTGTCAGGCAGGTCCTTCAGGAAAAAGGTTTCCTAAAACCAATAGCTTTGTTTTTTTCAGTACTTACTGACACCTTTCACTTTGTGTTGGTGCTCCAGTAAATGTTCTGTGTGTCTTTTTTGTTTTGCACCATTTGAGCCTAAAGCTGCACCTGTTACATTGGTGTCAGAGTGGGTTGGGGCTGTACTCTGAGAAGCTGGATCCAAGATATGTGGAACCCCGAAGATGGAAGAGAGAATTGGAAGAAGCCAGCAGGGCGATAAGACAGTAACCACTGACAGAGGAGCCTGCAGTGATCAGGGTCAAGGTGGAGGGCCTGTCGTGAAGCATGAGTGACCAGGGGCACTCCAGGGAGGAGCATACTCTCTCTAAAATAGTGGGATGCCCAGATGCAGAGGAGGGGTATTTACCACCACTGGCAAAACATGGAGCCTCTGCAGTGAATGGCCCCTTTGTCGCTGTGAGAACCAGCCGGCTGCGGGGAATGCAAGGCAAGCAATGAGAAATATGTTGACGACACCACGACTTGTTGTGTACACATCAAAAAACTACGCTGGGACCAAGGCCAGTTGGTGGGCTACCTCTGCTTTCCCTGCCCCAGCCACCAGCAATGAGTATCAAGGACCATGCACTCCCAGCTGGAGGCACTTCTGAGGACAGTCCTGGACAATGGGACATTCTTTTTTGACAGGGGACAATGTAAGGACCACCCTTTCCAAAAGGCATCCCATCAAGTGGGAACACACATTCAGTTTATTGTAAAGAGATGTGCAATTGCAGAGAAGGGGTTACTACAAGGCACAGTGGGCTTGGCAGGTCCTGCTGTCTGGTAGATCTGGGGTTCAAGCCCTGCTTGGGGTGCTCTGTGATGGACTGATGTCCCATTTTGGGTGTGCCCCTCCCCCTCTAGCCTTGCCCCCCATGTTGCTTGGAGCAAGCAGCTTCAGCCAATGTGTGTGGGTGTGTTTGTGTATATATATATATATATATATACACACACACACACACACACACACACACACATGTTTTCAGAACCACTTGTCCCATAGGGGGTCACAGGGAACCAGAGCCTACCCGGTAACACAGGGCATAAGGCCGGAGGGGGAGGGGACACACCCAGGACAGGACACCAGTCCATCGCAAGGCACCCCAAGCAGGACTCAAACCCCAGACCCACTGGAGAGCAGGACTGTGGGCCAACCCACTGCGCCACCCTCGTATGTATGTGTGTGTGTGTGTGTATATATATATATATATATATATATATATATATATATATATATATATATATATATATATATATATATATATATATATATATATATATATATATATATATATATATATATATATATATATATATATATATATATATATTACATTTAGGGGGTGCGGTGGCGCAGTGGGTTGGGCCGCAGTCCTACTGTCCGGTGGGTCTGGGGTTCGAGTCCCGCTTGGGGTGCCTTGCGATGGACTGGTGTCCCGTCCTGGGTGTGTCCCCTCCCCCTCCGGCCTTACGCCCTGTGTTGCCGGGTGGGCTCCGGTTCCCCGTGACCCCGTATGGGACAAGCGGTTCTGAAAATGTGTGTGTGTGTGTATATTACATTTCAGCTACATTAAAAACCTTTCAAATTAAAATGTTAAAATGATTTCTCTAAAAATTTATATTTAATGCCAGTTGTTGACTGATTTATCCAATAAATATGTGCAGTGTTTGTCATCTTGTTACTCACCACCGACACTTAAGAAAACCACATACAAGCTCTGAACACTGTGAAAGCAAACTGAATTAAGGCAGTCCCACAGACTTATTTTGTTTGGGTGTGCTTTACTGACATCTACTGACACTGAACATGGAAACACAAGTCACAGTCACTAAAAAAATAGCTCCAATTGGTCAACAAAACAGGGGCAAACCTAGGAAGAAGTGTGTCTGTAAAATGTGCGAACTACGTCATTTTGGCTGAAAGGTGCTCCCTCTGAAGGACCTGCACTTGGAAACATACAGCCTTTATGACACGGGAAGATAAAACAAATTCTGAATTCCATGAAAAAGGACCAGCCTTAGCTATGTGACCCAGTTTAAACCCTTCTGGTGAGGGCACCTGGACTTTGGGTTTCAGATTAGGTATTAAGAATATATACAATTAATATTTGCTATTAAAAACAAATATCTACAGCAATTTACAGAAATTACCTACAAGATCATTTTCCTGCAAGGTATTAACTCTGCGCTGGTGAATACTAATGCATTCAACTGATTTCTGCTTTTTATTTTTAGTTTAGTAAAGCACCTGCTTTGGGGAACAATTCTCTAAAACACATCTCATTTTCATGCTGTAAAACAATGAAATTTAACTAAGTACAGCGTGGGAGGGAGAATACTTCTAGGCACTTCATCTCAAATAATATAAAGAAAGAAATATCTCAGCCACCCTCCCCTTCCTCAAACCTCTTCTGTAGGGTACTCTTTATTTTTCAAACCTGCAGGTAGCAACCCTACTGTAGGACCTCCTGTGAGTACCACTGGGTCAAACAAGTTCAATCAGCCTGAGGCTGGCCATGCTGTGAAAAGTATATAAGTAGAGAAAGTGCAAGCAGAGGTCGAAAGCCAGGGGAACACAAGAACTAGGAACAGGCTGTAGGGGGAAAAAAGCACTGAATGGGCAAGGCAAGGCATTGCAAAATTCCACAACCTTGTGCTGGGATGGCACTGCCTTTATCCCTGGTCTTGATTACCGTCAGATGCAGCTGCTTGGTTTGTGGACGTGACAAAGTCATTTACATTTCACTGCCACCATGGCAAAATGAATAGTTAGTGTAGTGGTTGAGCTGCTGCCTTTCAATCCTGAGATTGCTGATTCAGATCTTCCCCTATTACTGTAATACCTGCAAGCAAGGTACTTACTCTAAATTGTTCCAGTAAAATTACCCAGCTGTATAAATAATTGTAAGTAGTTTAATTAAGTAAAGTCACCATCAGCTAAATGAATAAATATAAACTGGTACTTCAATAAGAAAACTGTTTGCTTCATGTGCCTCATATTAAATATATATATATATATATATATAAAAAAATACTGGAAGTGTTTATTCAGAATTAAGAGTATGAGTAGATTACCTTGCTCCCGTTTCCTTGCAGTTCAAAGACATGTTGTTCAGGTCGACTGGTGACTCTAAAAATCACCCCTAGTGTTGTGAGTGAAAGTGTGTTTCAATGGTGCATGGATGAGTTACTCATTGTAAAGAGGTGTATCTAGTATTGTAAGTCTCCTTGGGTGATTAAGGTGTGGGGTGATAACACTTCATAGTGTACATTGGAAGTCATTTTGGAGGAAAGGTCACCACTAAAAGGTACAGCCATGTCAGAAGTATCACAAATGCCAGGGACAAAACCAGGAGTTTGAGCTTCCTCTGGCAGGAGCAGAGCATTGTGGAAGGCAAAGGAAAGAAACTAAGGGGTGTTCAAGTGGGTTTTAGTCCCATAACAGTCAACTGCCACATCCTGCAATCTGCAAAGAAACACAGAAGAAGGAATTTGGGTTAGTGTCTGACACAGAACACTGACCACAGTACAAGTCAAATGGAGCATAGAATAGAAAGCATAGGGTCTTCTTGATCCAAATATGACAGATCTCACTTTACACAGCAAAACCACACATGGTCCGGTACTTCAGATGCTACAGCTAGAGAGTAGCATGTTGCAGTGTATGAAGCATTGTATATCACTCTGAATAAAGGAGTCAGCTAAATACTACATAGTAATCGTTGTAAGTTGCTCTGGAAGGAATCACTTGATAAATGAACAAATGGAAATAAAACATGAGTGAATATATAAAAAGATGTCTGACATCTTTCAGTGAAATTTCTGAATTTTATCATTAAAATAGTTCAGTTTAAAATGTCTGCAGTCAGCATAAAACCACTACTTTAAATTTATTCATGCTTCTCCCCAAAGCAACATCTCCAAGGCAACTTACAACATTAAGCTACTTAAAATTTCTTAAAACGATTTATTAACTGAGAGACAGTCATTTTCCAAATTAACCGAAAGCAACACCTCAGGCTTATGGCAAATTGAGATAACAAAGCAGATGTTTATTGCTATGTAGCCCCTTCAGCTGCAGAGGTATGAAGATGAGAGATCCTAGCATGACCCTGTCTTACTACAAGTGACACCTCAGATCTCGTGATGAGGTGGGTTGAGGTGAGGTAATGCTTTCCACCTTTGCTGATGCCAATCCACAATAACAAACTCTCTACCTTAAATAACTAGTACCTGATAAATATTAGATCCAAAAAACCTATGAAAAGCAAAATCTTAGCACAAAAATAGATTTTAAATGGGTGTTGATAAGTTTTCCACATTTTCACTTTTTGGACTCAACCTTTCCTATGTTTTATTAGATTTGTTAGAGAAAATTTTGGACCAAATACACAATTTGTGACACCAGATGAGACCCACTCTCACGCCCCCCATGGCTGCGCAACGGTGAACACCTGCCACGAATCATTAAGCACAGGTATAGGAGGGGAGTGTGGAGCACAGCCCAATGTGGAACCCCGTCCTGCTCCTCGCCCTGCTCCTCAATATGATTCTTGGATTTGCCCCTTTGGATTCTGTTTGCAGCTCAGTGACCGTTTGTCTGTTTATCTGACCACGTTTTCTGGATCGCCCCATGAACCGTCCTCCTGTGCTCCGCGCTTGGGCCTGATGCACCCGCACCGGGGGAAACCCGTAACACCCTCCTATTGCATTCCTCAATAAAATCATGATGCAGGTCACTTAGGTCAGCCCAGCCCAGCCCAGCTTGTTCACAGGTAGTTTGTCCAGAAGGACAAAGACTTAGTCAGACAGTCCTTAGTTTTCTTCCCTGCATAGCAGATTTACTCCTGCTGCCATGAAATAAAACTAACAGCTAAATGGAGGAGTAAAATGTCTCTCACTGCCTACAGTCAGCTGTGCACATACCCAACAGGAGCCTAAAGCTATGTCATCATAAACTATTGAAATAGCCAGCGTGAAAAGTCTTCACCTTCAGCAGCTGAACCAACTGTAGATATTTTTTCTACCACTAGATGGGACCCATTACCCAAATCATTGGTCCTCACTCATGTCCCTTATAATAACTGAGGTGTAGATATTTGGTCAACCATGCAAACCACAATTTGATTTAATTCATCTGATCACCTCTTTCACAAATCAGTGTGGCCAATCAGTCAATCCCACAAGCGTTGTGCAAGGACAAAACAAATATCCACCTGACGGGAGCCACTGAGCACCGTGTCTGAAGACCACTAATTTAAATGTTAGTGGGTAACTGGGCGTGCTAAGCCCATGCACAGTTACCAACAAGCTTAGGGAAGAAAGAACAGCTCAGAAGCAATGATGCATCACAGAAGCTAGCAGCAGGGAGCTAGAGAAAAGCAAATGCTCAGGACCTGGGTCTATAACAAGCATAGGGATTGAGCTGGCCTTTTGCCATTGAGTCACTTAGTGGGAAAGAAACATTCATTCTCCTCCTGCTTCTCTCAGATGCAGTCTTCATTTGCTGTCTAATACTCAAGAGTGCTGTCCAACAACAGACCCTCCTTTACCCATCTCTCTAGGTTTGGACCTCAGCCTAGCTTCAAGTCCTTTATGTGCAGACCAGCCTTCACAGAGGCCCTCTTTGTATTATTTATTTATATTATATACTATGTATTATACTTTGGATTTGTTTTATTTTTTCTCAATAAAAAAGTGGGGATTCAATAGCAGTTCATGTGCTGCTGTCCTTAGTCTTGAAAGATGTAGTAGGTTAAGGTCAGAAATTTGATTTAATCCATGATATTTGGTAATCAGATTTGTGCCAAAAATTATGCCTTAATTGTTTGTTGGTGTAGGCTACTGTTTTCCAGCTGTGAGCTGACTGTTGTCACTAAAGTGAGATCTGTCACCCCCACGCCCTCGAGCCAAACAACCGCACCTGCCCCGAATCAGAACCACAAAGTATAAAAGACGCTGTCCCGGTTCACCTGGTTGGGGAACCTCATTGTGTCAAACTGCTTCTCCTGTGAAAGCCAAAAGAACCCTTCACATACCTCCTGGTCCTTCCAGTCTCTCTTTGCCCTTTGTCCTTCATTCCCTGTTTGCTGCCTTCCTGGTTTCAGATCTCCTGCCTTGCCTTGCCTTGAAAATTCCTGTCTCCTCCCAAGAACAACGTCAGCGCCTCGAATGACCCACGCATGTCCCCAACTGCGATCCTTAATTGCTACTTGTCTGTGCCACAATAAACGAACCTGTGATTGGGTCCACACCAGCTCCTCAGTCTCTTGCCCTCGTCCCTGTGACAAGATTAGGATATTCACATCAGCACAGAATGATTCCAAGACCTTTAGGAACAGTTAAAAATGCTCCAATTTACATCCAGTTTGACAGCTGCACAGTTAAAAGCCTGCATCTTCTAAAGTAAGTATGGTGGAAGAGAAGGCATGGTAAGCATCAAAATAAAGTAATCCAATGACTTTGAAAAAGATCACCTCTAATTTTTGTCTTCTGACTGCTGATACAAACTCAAGGTTGACTTTTCAGGTACCCCAAGTATTTCTTCAGTTGATGTAATGCACTCGCAATTTTCTGAGATGTACGTCACTTTTGAGAAAAACATCTGCTAAATAAATAAATGTAGATGTAATTCACTTAATTTTTTAGGTTCAGTTCAGAAAACCAAGTCTTTATTTTAGATATGATGCGTAAAAGGCATGAGATTGAATCTGTGCAACCTTTAGAACCCTGGGAGGGCATTTCACTACAATCTTTCAAATCACTTTCACGCAAGCTCTGAAATTTCACACATTGTAAAATTACCCTGACATCTGTTCCCAACTTTAAGTTCATTTATTTATTCATTAGAGATGCTTTTCTCCAAAGCGGCACATACTAGTATCAAGTTCATGTTTATTCTCATAGGTACAAGTACCGTGTACAAGTATCATAAAATTTTTTTTGAATGCTTTTCCACAGACTATGGACAAGGACAATAGAAATACTGCACAAAACAAAACAATGACAGTGAGTAATGCAATAGCAATAAATAACGGTAACAGTAATAACAATAATACCAGTAGACAGCCAGAGAACTCAGAACGTGAGAATGAGAATGCTAAAAGTGACATGGTAATTTACCAATGTGCTTGATCGGAGCAGTCCAACTCTAGTTACTAAAGGTGGCACACTGGTGAGTGTTCTATACTCTTACAGCACTGGGGTAAAAACTGTTCCTGTACTTAGCAGTGCGGGTTCAAACAGACCTGAGCTGCCTTGCAGATGGCAGAGAAGAGAAGAGTGCCCTTGCAGGGTGACTGTGATCTTTCATGATGCACATCATCTTTTTGAGGCAGCGTGTGGTGTAGGTGTCTTCGACTGCTGGTAGCTGTGTGCCCATGATTTCCTGAGCTGTTTTGACCACCCTCTGTAGGGCTTTCTTGTCCTGTATGGAGCAGCTGCCACACCAGGATGTAATACACCCTGTGAGAACGGACTCCACAGCACACCTGTAGAAAGTGGTGAGGACTGTAGTGGACATCCTGGCTTTCTTCAGATGCCTGAGGAAGTGGAGATGTTGATGGGCCTTTTTGATGGTTGATGCTGTGTGCTCAGTCCATGGGAGTTTATACACACACACACACACACACACACACACACCACTGCTTAAAATTGATCACGATATCCACCTTGACTACAGGTCACTTACTCAAGTTCCCCCAAGAATAAAAAGGTTAGAGATTAAAGCTGTACAGTTTTCATTGCCTGGTTGTCTTCAAATTTTCCTGAAATACTGTATTAAGGCATAGGAGAATCAAAGGAAAACCTTTTTATTATTATTTTATTTTTTTAATAGGAGCGCTCTTCTCACGCAGTGACACAGAGTGCTTTAACACAGACATAAGGCAAGAAAAGCAGATACAAACAAAGAAGATGGTCAGCTAATGGCTACCATAATGAAAAACTTATTATAGAGCTATAAGTATACCTACTAGCCACCGGGGAAAAGAACAAAAACTCCCAACTGAAAGTTGAGGGAGAAAAAAAACCTCTGTGGGTCCACGGGCCAGTGGTAGCCCACCCCTCCTGGGCATTCTAGAACATAACAATTTGTAAGCCAGTGTTTAACAAGTAATTATAATGTTGGTGAATGGCATCTTGAACCCCCGACTCGTCATGGGACGTTTCAATCGTCACGGCAGATGGACATCATCCTCTGTCAGCATAGGTTTCGTCTGTCACCATTGGCCAGCCTCCTCAGGTCTTATGTAGCGAGGTAGTGCTCAACGAGAAGATAGGACAGAGTTAGTAATTTGTTACTTAAGTAAATTTAAAATGCACTTTTGTAAAGGTGATCAAATAAATAACCAAGGCAGGTTGAATTACATTACGAGGTGGAATGCCTGAGTGAACATACAAGTCTTAAGTCGGGATTTGAAAACAGAAACAGACGGGGCATTTCTGACAGTAACTGGTAGACTATTCCATAGTTTAGGTGCTCTATAACTAAAGGCACAACCTCCTACTGAGGTCTTATTGATCACAGGTACTTTAAGGTAACCTGCATCTAATGAACGGAGATATCGCAAGGATTTAAGTACCGGTGTTATATGGTCATACTTCCTAGTTCTAGTAACAATTCTCGCAGCAGCATTTTGTACCAACTGTAGCCTGGATACAGTCTGGTACGGACAACCCAACAATAAAGCATTACAGTAATCCAGCCTGCTGGAAACAAAAGCATGAACCAGTTTCTCAGAATCCCGTCTACAAAGGAATCGTCGCAGTTTAGCTATGCTTCTTAGTTGAAGGAAGCATGACTTAGTCAAAGCATTTACATGCGATACAAATGACAGCTTTCCATCCAGCAAGACACCCAAATCCTTGACACAATCTGTACGCTTGAAGGTAATACTATTTGTTGTAAAGATTGACGTGATTGTGTCAAGAGTTTTAGCATCACCACCCACCACAAGTACCTCTGTTTTACTGGCATTTAGAGATAAAAAAAAAAATTATTACTCATCCATAATTTTATACTGGTAAAACAATTAGTTAACGACACCACACGTGATGGATCATCAGGCTTGAACGATACATAAAGCTGTGTGTCATCGGCATACGAACGGAAATTAACATTCTGCTTGCGAATAATATCACCCAGTGGTAACATACAAAGTGAGAAAAGTAATGGACCCAACACGGAGCCCTGCGGCACACCATACTGAACTGTAGTAGAGATGGACGGGGTGCTGTTGTCGGATTTCAATACAAATTGTTCACGGTTTGCTAAATACGATTCAAACCACTTCAGAACAGTACCTCTTAGTCTAACCAGGTTTCCAAGTCTATTCAGCAGGATACTATGGTCAACAGTATCAAACGCAGCACTCAAGTCAAGTAACATAAGAATAGAGATCTGACCAGCATCAGAAGAAATGAGAATATCATTAACAACACATGTAAGTGCCGTTTCAGTGCTGTGACCAGTGCGGAAACCAGACTGAAATTTTTCAAATATATTATGGTGATTAAGATATTTTACAATTTGGGACGCTACAATTTTTTCTAGAATTTTGGATAAAAACGGTAAATTGGAGATCGGTCTATAATTACATGGGTTATTACAGTCCAGATCCGATTTTTTTAATAGGGGTCTAATAACGGCGATTTTAAGGGCTTTTGGAACACAGCCATTTAGTAACGACGTATTAATAATATTAACAATAGGTTCTGCAAGCACGGAAAATGCAGCTTTCAGTAATTTAGCGGGGATTGTGTCTAAAGGACAGATAGTACTTTTCATAGAGCGAATTAGCACTGTAATTTCTTCTACAGTTATTACGTCGAAGTTACTGAGATAGTGCGGACAACTAATATCATCGTCAGAAGCGCTTATGTTTGCTAAAACCGAACTAGAAGGCACTATGGATTTGCGAAAATTCACTAATTTATTATTGAAAAACGACATAAATTCATCATTAGTAATGGTAGCAGAAATACATTGTTTATCTTTCTGTTTACTGGTTAAGTAAGCGATGGTATTAAACAGGAAGCGAGGGTTCTTGTGATTTTCATCAATTAACTTTGCGTAGTATTCAGATCTGGCATGAAAAAGTGCCTTTTTAATATTTTTTTAGACAATTGGACCAGGCTACATAATAAAAGTTTAGTTCAGTTGAACGCCATTTACGCTCTAAATTACGACATTCTAACTTTATTGCACGAGTTGATTCCTTGAACCATGGCGAGTTTCTTATATTTCGAATAAGTTTAGTTTTTGGTGGAGTAGCAGAATCAAGGGCGAATTTTACCACCAAATTATAATCTAGAGCCATCTGCTCAATATCTACACTCGTTCCAAAATCCAAGCTACTAATATGATTAATAATCCTTAAACGTAATAAACCTTCATACTGTAATGTCGCTGAGGGGGCTGATGTAGATTAATATAAATAGTTGGTGTTAGTGTCTATTCCTGTACATAGTCTTGTGTTCCATTCTGGTAGGCTGTTATGTCGTTTATGCTTAGTTGGCCACAGGGGGATTCTCGGTGGGTTCAAGGGGTGACCTCCTAACCATTGTGTGAAGTAGGGGGTCTTAGAGTGGCCTGAGGGAATGCTCCACTGTTTAGGGACTGCTTTGTACTGTCTAGGGTGTCAGTAAAGAACATTTTCCTGAAACCCTGACTCCTGAGCCTGTCTCCAGTAGCTCCATGGGGGATGCTACAATATTTTATGAGGAGGCAAATATGGCATAGATAGCATACTTTACCTTTTTATTTTCTTGGCTGACAGTTCATCCCAGAGTGAACAACATGACCTGCACGTGCAAATAAAGCAACACACCCTGCACCACAAGTAAGTCAGAGTTACTTTTCATTTTATTGTTTTGAGGTACTGAGTGGCAGAGGCCTGACTAAGTCAGCAAAACACAAACATCCGATTAGGCCTTATAATCTTACAAATACTCAAATTTATCACCATGTATGACTAAAAACTGCATCTCACAGCTGTGCTGTCAACCAGAATGCTTGTCATTCCTTACCTATATGATGGTGTCTGTCAAGAAAGTGATTAAATTTCCCATGTTCATACATTGCTTTTGTTCTTAATGAGTAAAAATCTTGGAAGCTTTCCTACACAGGACCCAGGGAGATCAGGGGGATATCTCAACAGTACCATCAAGCCTACAGCAATCTCAGACCATGCTGCTGTGTGTCTCTTATCTCCCTTCTACATGCTTTAGTTGCCCTTCACACTGCAAAAGTGACTAATCTACTACTTCCACCGACTCCTAATCCACCTTTGTCTGTCTACTTCTTGAAAAACTAAGTTGTAAGGTTTTGAGCCATTGATATTGATTTCTAATTGATATTTTGCAATGAAAGTATGAATTTTAAATGTTTACACCTGAATTTTCTGTGGTAAAAGAAAAAAATTAGCCATTCTCCCATATTTTTTTCCTTACAGTATAAATACACAAGAATCGACAGGAAAAAAAGTTTAGTTCCTTCTTAAGCAAGCCCAGTAGTTTAAAATGTTAATGCAAGTATCCTTGTGTAATGAGAAGCAGACCAATTTGTACATGCATAATGTAATATCACTGAATATATAACTAATGGTGCATATGTGTGTATATACATATACATGTGCGCGCACACACACACACACACACACACACACACACAATCATTACAGTTGGTTCTCTACTTACAATGGTTCGTCTTACGAGTTACTAAGGTACAACAGTGATACATATTCAGTAGAATCTGTACTTTGAATTGTGAAGTTCAATCTGTTCCCGCACTTGTGATATGGAGTACAATACTCTCTCCCAATGTTGGGTAATGGTAGCAAGCCGCAGCATCCACTCAGCCATGCTCACAGTCTCTATAGCGATCACGCCAATGAGTGTAAACAACCCCCTGTGTAAACTTGTCATACAACTGTCATACATACTTTGCATTTTATGAACAAGATTACAGTAAAACTTAACTAATGAAAAAACCTGTACGTAGTTTCACAATTTGCTGCATGGTGGTGTTGGTATACGTAACAAATGTGACATATATAGAAATATGCCATCTCAAATACAATAAGTAGTACCACATTATTTAATACCTGTTTGGAACCACAGATTTTTGAGTAAAGCTTATATAAACACATAATCCTCCTCCCATTTTGAATTAGTTGTATGAATTACAGTAACTGGACTCTGAGCTGAGTGTTAAGACCTTGAGTCTTTTTCCAAATTCCCTATTAATGAGGTTCATATTGCGGAAAAAGGGGGTCGCAAGATGCTTGGTTGTTTTTCACATGCCCTACGCAACAGGTTTGTCCGAAAGCCTTGCATTACCAGGTGATGCAGATGAACAATGAAAAAAGGAGTCTCATATCTCAAACTCTTTAGTCTATCCACTGGAACTCAATTACTCTCAAACTGCCAACCTTAAAGTGGGCTTCACAAGGATGTTTTTTTTGGGGGGGTTTCATTAATATTGTCAAATAACAGGCATTTATAAATTGACCAACATCAGCAACACCCAGTCAAAATATACAGTCCCTTTAAACATTACCCATTAAGTTCATGGGTATTTTAACATGGTCTCCTAAGCACTTTATCAGTTCACATAGTATGTGAAATATTTACCTATAAAATATTTAATCTAGGGTTTAAGATTAGGGGGCATGGTGGCGCAGTGGGTTTGAGCAGGTCCTGCTCTCCTGTGGGTCTGGGGTTTGAGTCCTGCTTGGGGTGCCTTGCGACGGACTGGTGTCCTATCCTGGGTGTGTCCCCTCCGCCCTGTGTTGCCGAGTCAAGCTCTGGCTCCCCGCGACCTCACTCGGGACAAGTGGTTTCAGACAATGTGGTTTAAGATTAATTTTGTCAAATATATAATTTTCTAAAGTTTTTTTTTTTATTAAATGCAAAAATACTTTCAGTAACTTTTACACTTGTATACTGAGCACCAAAATAACCAAATACCTGGTACACATTACAAGAGAAATAATTTTCTTGCCAGCTTCCCTCCCTTTTCATGCTGCTGCTGCACACAGCTTCTGTCACCGCTGACATCCTTTTCCTAGCCTAATTATCAGAGATAATTCTGGTCTCATGACCCTCCAACACCAGCTTTGCTGCTATCATGCCCCCCACTTCCACACAACAAGTGATACCTGTGGCTGATCGAGGACGGGAGTATAAGGGGCGGCTCTGGATGCAATGGTTTGTGGAACCTTAGCTCAGCCTTACCTGATGATGGTGTTAGAGAAGCTGAGGTTTAAGTTTTAGAAGAGAGACAGCAAAGTGGCATCTTTCTTCACTGTGATTTCCACCAGTGTCATGACCCCATGACATGAAAAATCCGAGGTCTACCAAAGGCACCACCTGAGAGCCATGTAACTAAGCCAACACACCTGCTTTCAATTAAGCAGATTATCAGTTCCAATTCTTATAAAGGGGTTGACATGTGACTAGTTTGTGGATTTTTGATCAGGTCTTTACTGCTTTCCCTGTGATTATCTAGTGACTTGTTCACTGACCTCTTCATCACAGAACTATTCCAGTGTGTTTCTGTTCCAGTCCTGAGTTTGTGTCCTGTCTATGCCAGTTCTTCTTGAGCCTGTCTGGGTCTTGTGTGCCAACCTGCATCTATTCATTAGCTCTGTCCTCACACACACAAAAAAAAAAAAAAAAATTCACAATGTAAAACATCCTTTGCATTTTTTGCTCTATGTCTGTCACATCACTCATGCACTTTAATTCCTGGTTAGTATGGTGTACTTGTATTTCAGCTCTGCTGTTGAGCTCATTGAACTTTGTCCATTTTACATTCAGGCATTACAAGAGAATCCTCAACTAAAATTACCTCAGCAGAGCTAGAGGCACTCATGAATACAGTGGTCACCAATGATGAACAACTGAATTCTGACCCTGAATGCCTTCAGAGTTTAACTGATTCAGTGGTATAGTTGCTGCAGCTGCTATGAAGAGGAACCTTGCATGCAGTCCTCACCCTGCCCAGGCCTATTTTTTTGACCTACTCACCAACTTCTTTGCTTGCTACACCATGAAAGTTTGTGCCACCTGTACCACAGATCAGAGAGGATAGCAAATGAATGAAAATATCTGCGGAGGGTTGGATCTGTCTTGAAAGAAAAACCAACTAATGTGGTTCAGTGAGGAACATCAGACTTGGAACAAGTGAAAATGCTAGTTCCAAAAAGGATTGCTTTTATTGTGGATTTCCTGATCAATTCCAAGTCACCTGCAGCGCCTAGCTGCCCCATGAACCTGCACCTCTGCAGTTAAAGGTGAGTGGCATTTTCATTACGCTTGTAAATTGCTCTTAGATGCTAAAATGTCTTGACCAGTGCAAATTACAGATACTAAAGTATTTGACAGTGGCACCTTGGAGAATTTTTTTTTTTTTTTTAGATAATTCCACTGCAAAGACCAAGGTGGTATCTGTAAAAACATGTAAACAACCATTGCAGATTAATTCCATAGATGGAGCTCATCGGACCTAGGATTGTGGATAAGTGGATTGCACCGGTCCTTCTTCAGGTTGGACCACATTATACCAAAACTATTTGGTTCTAAATTAAGGCCCAGTTGACCTCAGTCATTTTGAGATATTTGTGGTTGGTCACCGATGACCCAGTTTTTTCATGGAATAAAAGTGAACTGCTCTTCTAGGGAAAGCAGAGTCTATAACAGTGTTTCCCCACTTCCTTGTGCTGTCAGTTTTCAGGGAGTCCTCAGGCACAAGACTCAATGCATTCCCCTGGGAATATTGAGACCTCACAGCTATTTTTAGTAAGGTCACTGCATCTGAGCTCAAACTGCACTGACCATAAGATTATGCTACAGATCTTTTACCTGGCACCATGCCTGCAAGTGAAGGACATACCTTCTATCCCAGCCAAGCAGGGGAATAAGTCAAAGGTGGCTTTTAGCACCTCTCTTTGTCATTACAAAGAACTGATGCCTTTTTGTCATGATTCCGGCCCGGAAGTGAGTCGTCAGACCTAAGTGCAGAGCGGAGGCGTACTTTGAGGAAATCCAAAAATCGTCATCAGAAAAACAAGTGTGGGTCACTAAGGAGCAATTGTTGTTACAATGAGAATCCAAGAGTCGTGAGTCACAGAACGCGCAAGGGGTCGAGGGAGATGAGGAGGAGAGAAAGGTTCAGGAGACGGGTCACGGAGCAGGAACAAGGACAGAGATGTCAGGAGAGGCAAGTAAGCTGATGAGAGCGATGCAAGCAAGTAGCAAGGCTGAACAAGGTTCCGCATCTGACTATGCGCCATGCTTTCCTTTTATGGTTCCATTTATTCAAATGTACCACCTTCACAAACTCAAACCATCCTGGATTACTTCCATACCTGCCAAGAAAACTGCAAATGTACCACTCCACAAACTTAAACCAACCCAGTTAATAAAGCGATGCCTCTTTACTTACCACCACAAGCTGCCTTCCTTTACTCGTCACCTGCCACTAATTTTACCAACTACTACACACCTCCCTCCAACCTGTAACCCCAACTACCCTGCCCTCTTCTCAACCGTAACCCCTGACTCACCTTCTCAGCAGTCTCAGTCTTCGCCACCACCCTTAACAAGCACCCTCTAACATCAAATTTGCCCAACAACGACATAGTTGATTTAGTCACAAACCCACTAACACCTACCTCTGCCAGTCTCACATAAGCCTGCCACCCACGGTCTCTTGCTTCCACCACCAGATCTGCATACTTTAACAGTTTCTGCTCGTATGTCTCCCCAATAGTATCCTCAAATGGCTCTGTTAACTCTACAAAGTACACGGTCCGCTCACACTCCGAGTATATCACTCTGTCTGGATGCACTGAAGTAACCACAATGACTTGCCACGCCTGGAGCCGATTGCCCACATCAGCCAGCAGCTTCCAGTCCCATGCATTACCCCACCTACCAAGGAACATCTGCTCTTGCATAGTGTTACTCTCTCCTGCCCTCACAAATCCAGTTGTTTTATCTATACTGTAAACAGGCAAAGAATTCACCACTTGCTGATTCCCCTCAGAAGCACCTGCTAAACATCTAAGAACCTGATTAAGTATAGGGCCCCTACTAGCTAACCTTACACCCTGACAAAATGTGCCCGAGCACCACCACACAACTTACAACAGCCATCACCACCTGCCCACTTCTTAACATTCTGTGGCATTAGCAGCACATTATAAGTCACTGCAACAATGAACTTAATGTGATTTCCCGCCTTAGCCCACACATCTTTCCAGCATAGCTTCCTCTTCTTTGTACCTTCCCAGTTTACCCACTGACCCTGCTTAACTAATGGGACTGCCTTTGCGCACCTTATCTCCTCTTCTTGCTCCCAGACCTGCTCACCAACCAGCCACCATTTGTCTGCCTCTGGGGCAGCACTGCACAACTGCCACATATGGCCAGAGCCAAAACCCAGTCTTTCCCCTCTGCACATGTCCAACCACATCCAGTAGTTGCAGTGTCTCTTTTGAGCTTTGGATTTCACTCTGGGGTTCTACCCCATGCCAGTCCTCACTGATGGCACCACTTTTTTCCACAAACCCATCTTTCGACTCTGCTAAAGTCACCTCCAAACCCATTTTCACACACTTATATTCCCGAACCAAACTTGTCACCAGCAGCTTCAATATACCCTTATCATACAAAGCTACACTACTTAAATAGTGTGGCACTCCCAGCCACCTTCTTACCTCCTTAGTAATAACTTCCTCAAGCTTCTCGAGCTCCTAGACAAAAAACTTGTATACCAGAAGTGGCCACTTAATGTATGGCAACAGCCCAAACTGCAAACACCATAATTTCAATTTCCCAGGCAGGAGGGGTGCATGAATGCTCTTAATGTCTTTCACAATCACCTCCTCCTGTGCCACAACCTGCTCCTTATCACTTAACATGGAATTATACTATCTACCCAGGATCTTAACTGGCTTTTCCAGAATAGATGGAATTACCTCCTCATTAATAGAAAACCTCTCCTGCACCACCTTTCCACCAACAGTCAAGAGATTCCTCAGTTTACTTGGCTTAACCTTCAATTTAGCCCAGTTCAAGTTATCACTGAGCTTAGACAACAAACGATGAGTAAAAGGAACTGTAGTCGATTTACAGTTTTTCTCGATTGATTTGACACATTACTCCAAACTCCGGTCACTGCTCTCAAAACAATTAACACAGCCATCTGAATACTTCGTAATTGTCCTAAATAGATTGTAAGTTCTTGTCTGTCTCACACTACTTACAAATAACATGCATAATTTTCCCAAAACACTGTGCACAAAATTCTGCAATGTTTGCACAACAGTTCATACAGTCAACCAGAACTGTAATATAGCAGAAAAAACGCAATTGCATGTCTTTCATTGGTTTAACACAAAGCACAAACATTTATGTACCATTTCACTAAACAAAACAACCAAAACTCTGTCGTTTGTTCAATGCTCAGTTACACATGATATGTTCTCAATGAGTCCCAAATTGATATCTGCTCATTTAGTAATACACACAACACAGGAAATGCAAATTTCCTAATTGATTACACAGTTATCACAATTCCTACAACTATAAAAGGGGAAAAGAAAAAAGATGAAGAATAAGAATGGGAAAAGGAAGACATGTAAGAGTGAGAGGTGGTATAGAGGGTAGAGGAAGATGAAGAGTGGAAGAGGTATAGGGAGATTAGGGGAAAGGAGGTGAGGATGTAGGAAGAGGAGAAGAGTAGAGGGAGAAGAGGTGGGTAGAGTGGAGAGCAATGGTGTAGTGGAAAGAGCAAGAGAAGAAAATGTAACAAGACATGAGTAGGGTAGGAGAGGCAGAAAGATTGGGTACAGATGGGTTACAAATGAAATGAGGGCCACCCTAATTGACCATGTCATAAATCATGGTCTCTCCTTCAGAGAAGCTGGGCAGAGAGTTCAACTCAACTCAACATAACAGATCCACAGTGACTTCAATTATTCGCACATTTCAGAGTCACCAGGACAACCAAGTATTCCAGAATATTCAGCAATGCAGTCTTGCCACAGTTAATCGTGTTGTAAGGAGAAATGCCATCTGGATGAAGCAGGTATACAAAGTGCCCTTTGAGAGGAACTCTATCAAAGTGAAGGAGTTGTGATTTTAGTTTGTTCAAGCACGTGTAAGCCACACAATTACTGCATTTGTACCATAAATACAACAAGATTGTCTATATACTATTCCACTGTAAGTGAAAAAATTTAGGCATCTCTGGGCATAGTGCTGTGTCAAAGGGGGAACCCAGACTGTTCTGCAACAGTTACAGTATAAACTTTGCAATCAATGGCATTACTTTAAAAAATACTAACTTAGTGTACCTTTTGTTCTTACTCTAGAGGATTTTGGAGTTGGATGGTAGTGCTACTCATTTCAAGTACCAGTCTATTGATGAAGCTGGCTTCAATCTTAACAAAAAAAAGAAGAGGGAGAAATGTGACTGGCCATCGTGCCACAGTCAATGTCCCTGGACAACGGGGAGGCAATATCACTATGTCTGCCGCAATTTCAACTACTGGTGTTGTGGCACACTATGTTGCCTTGGGGCCATACGACACTGAAAGGATACAATTTTTTTTTTTTTTTTTAAACTCCCTCAATGAAATCCTCTTCCCGCAGCTTGACCAGAAACAAACAGAGCAAGATTTTGTAGTTGTTTGGGACAATGTCCCATTCCACCATTCAGCGCTGGTGGAATGGGACATTGTTCTAAAATGTGGTTTGAGCATCACCCACATTTCAAGATGGTGTTCCTTCCACCATATTCTCCTTTCCTGAATCCAGTTGAGGAGTTGTTCTTCTGTTGGAGATGGAAAGTGTATGATCGCAGCCCTTACAGCCAAGTAAGTGTTCTTCAAGCAATGGAAGAGGCCTGTAGAGATGTTGAGGCAGTAGCTTCTCAAGCATGGATTCAACATTCACGGCATTTTTTCCCCACAATACATGGCTCGCGAGAATATATCCTGTGATGTAGATGAAATTCTCTGGCCAGATGTAAATGAAAGACATGATCAATAAAGTTCGGTGACTGCAGTGCATATATATTTCATAAATTTCCCCACTCGCCCCCCTTCTTTTTTGCGGGCGGTCATACTCCTTCAAGCTCGGGTCCTCTACCAGAGGCCTGGGAGCTTGAGGGTTCTGCGCAGTATCTTAGCTGTTCCTAGGACTGCGCTCTTCTGGACAGAGATCTCAGATGTTGTTCCTGGGATCTGCCAGAGCCACTCTCCCAGCTTAGGGGTCACAGCCCCAAGTGTTCCAATTACCACGGGGACCACTGTTGCCTTCACCTTCCACATCTTTTCTAGTTCCTCTCTCAGTCCTTGGTATTTCAATATATATATATATATAATTTTTTTTTCTTTCAGACAACTCATTGTTATGCAACGGAACTCCTCAGTAGAGAATTTAACGATAAACATGTATTTTTGCATTCATGTATCTGTGTGTGTACATCAGACTACAATCAACAGAGCACACACTTGTACTTTTGATGTCAGTATTTATTTTTAGTAAATGCATTAGTAGAATAAAAGGCAGTACTTCATTATGCAGTGGAATTGAACTGTTTGGTTAAGGTAAGAGTGTGTTTAGTTGGCTGTGTTAATTCCTTTGAGAGCAATTGCATTCATTTAGAGAAATCTGTCCCCACCCACCCACCCTCTTTATTGAACGCATACATGTCTTTATATACAACAACAAGCAATCAGTACAATACACACACAACTATATACATACAGCAACACTAATATCAACTATTTACAGAAAGCTGTTAGAACTCCCATCAGCGCCGTTACAGTACAAACAATCCTTGGTCTCCAATTATGAATAACATATGATTTTAATTGCAAGAATTAAAATGGATGGATGGAAATTTTTTTCAATACCTGTTTAAGATTTCAAGTTTTTATTCTATAAATCTTAATCCTGTAGATCAAAACTGCAATGGCAGATAAACCACTGCATTATATTTTTAATTTAGCTGACACCTTTGTCCAAAGCAAAGCAATTATACAATCAAGATGGAGGTGCAGTGGCACAGCAGGTCTGGCTGGGGCATGTGTTGTGGCACATCTGGGGCTCAAGTCCTGCTTGGGGTGTGACCCTTTACCCTTGCACCCTGTGGTTAGGCTCTGGCTCACCTCAGGACAAGTGGTTGTGGACATTGTGTGTATAATCTACTTACACACACACATTGTCAGAACCGCTTGTCCCTTACGGGGTCACGGAGCCTACCGGCAACACAGGGCGTAAGGCCGGAGGGGGAAGGGGACACACCCAGGACGGGACACCAGTCCGCCGCAAGGCACCCCAAGCAGGACTTGAACCCCAGACCCACCGGAGAGCAGGACTGCGGTCCAACCCACTGCGCCACCGCACCCCCTAATCTACTTACAATTTACATTTATTTATTTAGCAGATGCTTTTCTCCTAAGTGACTTCCAATGAACTCTATGTAGTGTTATCAGCCCACACACCTTATTCAGCAAGGTGACTTACACTGCTAGAAACATTACTTACAATGGGTCACTCATCCATATATCAGTGGAACAAACACACTCTCTCTCTGTGTGTCACTCACACACTGTGGGGGACCTGAACAGCATGTCTTTGGACTGTGGGAGGAAACCCATACATACACAGGGAGAACATGCAAACTCCCCACAGACTGAGTGGGGATCAAACCCATGTCCTTTTGCACCACCCAGGCACTGCGAGACAGCAGCACTGCTTGCTGTGCCACCATGCCACCATTGATGTGCCACAATGATTTTATTTTTTGTGTAAGTACTTCAAGGAGTCATTTTGGTTTTTTCACACTACAACAGAGCAGGCCACTTTCAGATTTCAGTATGGAAGTGCCACAACAACACCTGATGTTATCTGTAAGGTCAGCTTCATGTTCTCCACACATACCAAACAAGTGATTCATATACATGGAATCCGCGATATAGTGATTTAACTTCTGGGAATTCACATATTACAGCAGCCCACATGCTGGAAGTATGTATGAAAATCTAATACAAAGTAGCCATCTGTTGCTTGCTGTGAGTGTTACACTATGAAATCAAATTCTAGATTATGTTTAGATTTTGTTTAGAAATGCAGGTTCATTAGCTGCATATTTCCTCTTTTCAGAAAAAAGTCCACACCTGCCTCTTAAAAATAGTTAAATCTCAAATTATTTTTACATAAATTGGTCACTGAGAGGGGGGGACATGGTGGCGCAGTGGGTTGGACCGGGTCCTCCTCTCTGGTGGGTCTAGGGTTCGAGTCCCGCTTGGGGTGCCTTGCAGTGGTTTTTTCTGTGGTGATATAGAGATCATAAGCCAATGAGGCACAGACATGTCAACAGCTCCTCTTCCTTGCTCCCTTGTCCACCTCCTCGTCCCCAAGTCCTGCGTCATCCCTAGGAACGTTCGCACCTCGACTGTGGATACATTACATTTACATGTATTCATTTAGCAGACACTTTTTTCCAAAGTGACGTACATCTCATAGAAAATAGAAAATGGATGCCTGTCCCCAACCACCAGTATTGCTTTGCCTCTCGAGCTCCAACATAAAAGATCCATGGTTTCTCTCTGATCTCTGGTATCCTGCCCCTGTGTGTGAAACTAATTTAGTCTTTGTTCATTTCCTCTTTGACTATGTTTAATATCTTATCAGCCTAATGCTTTGATTTTGGTGTTTAGAGGGTGTCTATGGACATATTTGCGCATGTCTATGAAGTCCAGGAACACACCATTTTTTCCCATTTAAAATAATTGGAAAGGACCTCCCAGTTGACAGACTCTTGGTATACAGACTGTTTTCAGGAACAAATTAGGTCCATATAATGACAGATACCTCTACATTCATAATGCATTTATGTTGGGTTTTTTAAACACACACACACACACTTTCTGAACCGCTTGTCCCATACGGGGTCACGGGGAACCGGAGCCTAACCCGGTAACACAGGGCGTAAGGCCAGAGGGGGAGGGGACACACCAAGGACGGGACGCCAGTCCGTCGCAAGGCACCCCAAGTGGGACTCAAACTCCAGACCCACCAGAGAGCAGGACCCGGTCCAACCCACTGCGCCACCGCGCCCCCGGGTTTTTTAAACATTTAAAAGGTATGTTTCCTTGATTTCTTTGAAACGAACATTTCTGTTCCACTTCTGATCCTGTAACATTTATTGTATTTAGACCCTGTGAACCACGTTTGGCTTGAAATTGAATACAAAACATCCAGTCAGGCTTCACCATCTCACTGTTTGTTAAGAGCACTCATTATGTTTTTGATGAAAAAAGTACCTGTTATATCTGTTCAGTATTCAGAGCAACAATATGCCCACTCTCCCCAAAATATGTATTATGGATAAATACCTTTAAACAATAAGCAATGTATATTTGCAATGGTATACACATATGGAATCTCATGAAAAGTTATGATTTATCAAGTTCACCCCATAAATAAAATCAGACAGAAACTTATGTGCATTACATAAGCCAGTAACTTCAATATATATGCAACTGAAATCTGTACTTTAGCAATAAAAACCAACAATATAAAATATTTCTGCTAGGCAATTAGCTTCATTAATATTGAATCACAATATAATGCAGGCCCTATGTGACTACATCATAAGAGCAGATTTCCTCCAAATAAGATTTTGAAAATATTGCCTTTCTTGAGTATTGTCTCAAGGGGACAGTGTAACCTGGTGAATGGAACTTATATTGGAATTTATTTCAAGTACTTTTATATGCACCAGAGAATGAATATTAAAATTATTGCTTTGCTAACAAAGAATTGTTTTTGGTCCAGTTGCTGGACACATTGTAAATTGCATTACAGATTGCTGAATATACTGAAAATTATGAAAATCTGTATTGTTCAGCACACCTATTAAGTTCCTCACATGAGGACATGGACAACAGGAAACAAAAAAAAAAAAAAAAAAAAAAGAAAGTGTTTTTAGACAAGAAAACTTTGTGAAAGAAATTTTTCCCTTTTTCTTTCTGGAATCGATCAGCCACAGGAGATCCGCACAAAACATTTAGACATGTAGACACTTTTCACAACAGCAACATCGGCCGATAGGAGAGCTCCGTGTAGCTATACGTCTCGTTCATTGGTTTGCATTGCCTCCTTTTATTTACAGGCTCATACATAGGTCATCATAAGGCATGGCAGATGTTTAGAAACTTCCCTTGCGTCTGACACAAAAATGATCTACTCTGAACAAAAAAGTGTATCGGGATGCATCCTAAAGGTCTACAAAAATTTTTTTTTCATCTCATTTCCCTACCAAGATTTCCCATTGCTATAAACAGAACATGTAGCCAAGTCACAACATACAATTTCTGAAAGTGTTAATTAGAGCATATTACTCACTTGAACATATTAAACATATTACATTTATTCATTTAGCAGGCACCTATGTCCAAAGTGACGTACATCTCAGCAAAAGTACAATTTATGCATTACATTAAGAAAAAGAGACATAGCTCCAGACATGTGACTCTCAAGTAAACCTAGTTTGTTACCTACCACTTACTGCACCGAGGTTCATCATTCAAGTAGGTGCATAAAACACAGGATAGACAAATCCTGATACCGTCCTATGATTTTTTTTTTTATATTATAAGATACACAAGCAAGCAAATACAATGCCGGAGTAGTGGTTGAATAATGGCTTTATCTAGCAATGCTCATGAAGTTATGGTGCATGAACATTTACTCTGTACATGACCTGGAGAGATCTTAGGCAAAATGGGTCCAGAAAAGAGAAGTTTTCAAACCCTTCTTGAATGTAGACAGAGTTTCTGCAGTTCTGAGTGAGAGGGGAAGGTCATTCCACCACAACGGAGCCAGAAATGAAAACCTCTGTGCTTTATTATAATATTTGCTATTTTCTATGAACTACTTAAACATATTTTCACACCACAACTTCAACTCACCAAACCTCCAGTCTGAATTTTTCAGGAAATCCAGAATGACTTAGCTTCATGTGCTCTTGCTTCCAACAAGAAATTAAACTGATCCATCAGCAAAACAGTAGGCTTAACCTAATATGCAGCAAAGATGCTCACCCTTGGATAAGTGGAGAAAATTCTTGACTAGTGTATTATCTACTCGCAGTGAGGAAATAAATACAGGTCTTCCACCTAAGTGAAATCATGAAATGCAATTTCATTTGTTTCAATAAGTAATTGTACTTGCCACGCCCACAGGCTGCGTCAAACCAGCAGCTTATGTGGAACCTTATTCAGCCCTGTTGTCAGTGATCTCCTAGTCTCCCGTGTTACGCCTTCCTGTACCTTTTTATGATCATCAACCTCTTACCTGTGTACTAACCTTGCCTTTTGGATTGCCCCTTCAACGATGTTCGCGCCTCGAAGACTGATTGCCTGTCCCTTGACCTCCGCTCTTGGATTTCCCTGAAACAAACCACAAATTCCGCTCTGCACTTGGGTCCGCCACTTCCTTCCGGAGCCGCCCATGACAGTACTGCAAAAGAAATGCAGGCATTAAAAAAAAATAATAATAATCTGTGCCATTGACATAAGGACAGACTAACAGAAATAAAAGTGAAATTAATAATAATTCAAGTACTTGTTAAGTACATCAGCTTATTTATCTTTACTTTTTTCAAGTTTACGTTGGATAAGGTAAGATTTAATGCCACCCTTTTAGCCAAAGCCATGATTAGATTGGATACAATATCATGGAATTTTTCTGTAGTCTTTTAATGGCTAGAAAATACTGTATTTGTGATGTAAAATGTGAAGTCTGGGCACATTTCAGACTGACACACACTCCCCTTGAAAATATACTTCCACCTGTAAAAAGGTTTTAAAAAATATGGCTTCTCTTGAGAATATCATTTATTATGACCTTAATGAAATAACCATATAGACTAAGGAAACTTGTCACAGATTGTTTACACACACACACACACACATTTTCAGAACCGCTTGTCCCATACGGGGTCACGGGGAACCGGAGCCTACCCGGCAACACAGGGCGCATAAGGCTGGAGGGGGAGGGGACACACCCAGGACGGGACGCCAGTCCGTCGCAAGGCACCCCAAGCGGGACTCGAACCACAGACCCACGGAAAAGCAGGACCTGGTCCAACCCACTGTGCCACCGCACCTCCCCACAGATTGTTTAGTAATTCAATAATCAACATGAGTAATATACACAGCAATTATAAAGAAAATTTAACTGCTGTTGCAAAACAGCTGATATCTAGGAACTGAAGGATGGAAATGTTAAAGTCAGCTGGACTTTGGAAAATCTCCAGCTCAATGGCAGCAGCAAATCCCACTCCTCATGGGGACAACTGGTAGCAGAAATTCGCATTACTGTATATACAATGGTTCGTAATAACAAACAGGCGCTACTTTGCAACGCGCATTAAAACGTTGTACGTCTACAGCGGTTTCTCAGCTCGTGGGCGTGGTGCATGAGCCTAAGGTAGGACAGACTTCCTTCTTTTCCCATTAACAGTGTCTCGTATGTTATTGTATTTGGCTTTATTTTTTTTTCGTTTTTACTGTCCTAACGATGGCACTAAAGCACAAATGTGATGAAAGTGATGGTGACGTATCCAAGGAAAGGAAGACTGTCACGACTGAAACTAAACTGGAAATAATAAAGCGAATGAACAATGGAAAAGCGAACAAAGTTTCTTTAATGTTTTGCACAAACATTCTCTCTCTCTCTCTCTCTCTCTCTCTCTCTCTCTCTCTCTCTCTCTCTGAGAATGAACTTGGCTACAACAGACATTTACATTTATTCAGCAGACACTTTTGGTGGTGGAGCAACCCTAGGTTGCTCCTGTAAAAATTATATTTGAAAAAACAGGAAACACACACTGCCTGTCCCAAACAAGGCCATGGTGAACCAGAGCCTAGCCTGGCAACACAGGGCACAGGGTTGAAGGGACACACCCAGGACAGGGTGCCAGTCTGTCACAAGGCACCCCATGCGGGACTTGAACCCCCAACCCACCGGAGAGTAGGACCTGGTCAAATCCGTTGCGTCACCATGACCCTTGAGGAAATATACTTAACTTATAGTAAAAATCAAGTTAAGGGCTTGAGTGCAGAACCACCTGATATATTAGAAACTAAACACTTCTTCCCAGTTTCGGAATCTCAAAACATCCCCCCCCGTGTTCTCAAACTTACCTCGCTTTGCTCTTAAACTCCTTTCCGTCATCGTTCCCCAGTCCCATTCCACATCTCTTTGATAATGACTGCCCGCCTTCTCCCATGACAACAATTTCGGATCTTCGCCTCTGCTAGTTTGCTGACCAACCAACCGACCATTCGTCCGTCCCTGACCAGTAGAACACGTCTAGTCCCTTGATTCTGAATAAACAATCCTGTACCTGGGTCTAGTCTCCTCCTTGTTCTCTGTTCATCATGACAGTAGTAATATTTATCTCTTTCTATGTCTGTCTTGGGGTGCGGTGGCACAGTGGGTTGGACCGCAGTCCTGCTCTCTTGTGGGTCTGGGGTTCAAGTCCTGCTTGGGGTGCCTTGTGAGGGACTGGCGTCCCGTCCTGGGTGTGTCCCCTCCCCCTCCGGCCTTACGCCCTGTGTTACGGGGTAGGCTCTGGTTCCCTGCGACCTCGTATGGGACAAGCGGTTCAGAAAATGTGTGTGTATGTCTGTCTCTATTATAAATACTGTAGTAACATTTCTTCTTGTTATTACATTGTATTACTATTATTACTCTATAATTACATTAAAGATGTTTTAGTGTATCCAAAGTGTTTCTTGAATTTTTTTATGCATAGAAAGGTACACCATATACAATATACTACGAACATTTGACAAACTGATGTTAGATAACCACCATACCAAACTGTTCCGACTTAAAGGACTGAGAACTGCCTGTGTCCGACTGAGGACACAGAACTCGCTCGTAATTCAGGGACTGCCTGTAAGGTGATAGTGAGATTTAAACGTAATGCAATGCTCGGTGTCCTTACTGAGCGTTCTACCAAACTTTTAAGGTTAATGAAACTCCATGACTGTATGCTTGCATCTCTGACAGAGGTGGAGGCACGCGCCTGCCCATTTCTCCTTAGTGGGAATATTCAGTTCTCCTTCTCGACCTTCCTGACCTGTCCTCTTTTGAATTGCATGTTGTCCCTATCACTGTTGTCACTCTATCACCATTGTCGCTATAATTGTGATTTTTCTCTGTCATCCCCCTGGCTGCCTCCTGGATAATATTGACATCTTGTTGAGTTTTCTTCCAGGGGACAACAGTCTGTTGATTGTCCTGGGTGACTTCAACCTGCATGTCAAGGACATTCATGCAAGCCGCCTTCTCTTACTTCTGCAGTCCTTCAACCTCTCTCTGTGCCAATTGCATGCTGCTCACAAAGCTGGCAATCACCTCGACCTTGTCTTCTCTCGTAACTGTAGCTGTCCTGTCCTCTCTGTTGCTCCACATGTACGTCATTTCTTCCATCCAGAGCTACAAATATTTCCTCGCTCATTTCTGCCTGCCTCACAGACATCTCCTCCTGGATGTCTGATCATCACCTACAATTCAACCTCTCCAAAACAGAGATCCTTGACCTTCCAGCTGGCTTGACTTCATGGCGAGAACTATCTATCAAACTGGACAACTCGCTCATTTTGCCTACCTCATTGGCTAAGAGTCTGGGAGTGATGACTGACTGAGATCTGTCTTTCTCTGAACACATCGAAGCCACAACCCAGACCTGTAGATACATCCTGCCTAACATTCGGAGAATTCGTTCCTATCTAACTGCAGCCTCTAATCAACTACTCGTCCAGGCTATGGTCATGTCCCAGTTGGACTACTGCAACTCTCTCCTGTCTGGCCTTCCAGCTTCTGTCACCAAACTTCTACAGCTGATACAGAACACTGCTGCCTGAGTTGTGTTTGACTTGCCAAAGCTTTTCCATGTATCTCCAAACTCTTTCAAAACTCACCTCTTTCAGATCACTTCTCCTGTGGTCTCCAAAGTGCATTGTGGTGTGAAAATATGTTCAAGTAGTTAAAATGTTCAAGTGATTAATGTTGTAGTTAATACATTTAGAAAATGTTTGTTGTGTCTCAGCTTCATGCTCTGTGTGATTGCTTAAGGCAATGGAAAAGGCTGGTAGGGAAAGAGACGCAAAGAGATTTTGTTGACCTTTAAGATGCGTTCTGACGCATTTCTTGAATGAGGACAAATTGTTTGGAGTAGATCACTTTGGTGTCAGATGCAAAGGAAGTTTTGAAAGTGTTGCCACACCTTATGATAACCTGTGTATGAGCTTGTAAATAAAAGGAGGCAACGCAAATCAATTGGGAAGACATCCAGCTGTACTGTTGAAAAGTCTGTCCAGTCCTCTCTGTCACTCCGCTGCATGTCTTTGACCACTTCTTCATTTCCTTTCATCCCTCCCTCACCACTAACTCCTTGTCTCTTCCTGCATCCGTTGTCACCTTTCGCCGCAACTTAAAATCTCTCTCACCTTTCTGCGTTGCCTCTGTTATTCTGGCCGCTCTCCCTTCTGCTCCACAATTCTCAGATCTATCTACAGATGATGCCACTAACACTTTCCTTTCTGCCTTATCTTCCTCTCTTGACTCTCTCTGTCCCCTGTTTTCTAGACCAGCAGACCCCATTGCTACCCCATGGCTGTCTGATATGCTACGTGCTAACAGGACCAAACTGCGGGCTGCAGAGCGAAGATGACATAAATCTAAAACTCCATCGGACCTGGATGCTTACCAGTCACTCTTAGCTGCTTTTCAGTCTGCTGTCTCTTCAGCTAAAACCTCCTTCTTCCACAACAAAATACAGTCTGCATCCAAAAAACCACACAGACTCTTTGCCACCTTCTCATCCCTTCTGTGTCCCCCGCCAGCTCCTCCTCCCTCCTCTCACTGCTGAAGAGTTTGCTTTGTTTTTCAGAGACAAAGTCAAAGCAATCACTGATAAATTTTCAGCATCAACCTGCCTGGTTCACGCTGGACCTCCCTGCGAAGCTATCCTTTCCAAATTCAAGCCGCTCTCCAAATTGGAAATCTCTGACCTCCTGATATTGCGCAGAGCCACCACCTGCTCGCTTAATCCGATCCCATCATCACTCCTTCAGAACATTTCCCTGTAACTCTCCACCTTCATCTCTACAATCATCAACCCCTCAGTCTCCTCTGGCTGTTTCCCAGCTGCCTTCAAAACCACTCTAATTGTAATGACAAGTTGATCAAACTGGACAACTCACTCGTTTTGCCTAGCTCCTTCGCTAAGAGTCTGGGAGTAACGCGAGTCTGTCATTCTCTCAACATATCAAAGCCACAACCTGGTCCTGCAGATACATCCTGCATAATATTCGTATCCGTCCCTACCTCACTACTGACTCCCCCTAACTACTTGTCCAGGCCATGGTGACTTCTCGTCTGGACTACTGCAACTCTCTCCTGAGTGGCCTTCCTGCTACAGCCATCAGACCTCTGCAGCTTCTACAGAATGCTACTGCACGAGTTGTGTTTGATTTGCCAAAGCGTTCCCATGCATCTCCTCTACTCATTTCTCTGCACTGGCTTCCTATAGCTGCCCATTTCAAATTCAAAACCCTGGTTACTATGTACAAATGCATCAATAGAATTGCTCCCAGCTATTTTTAAGACTGAATCAACTGCTACACCACAGCCAGGCCCCTTCGCTCGTCTACTTCTGCTCACTTGGTTGTCCCATGCACGAAAGGTAAAGCTCGGAGTTTCTTGGTTCTGGGTCCGTTGTGGTGGAATGACCTTCTCCTGTCACTCAGAACTGCGGAAACTCTGTCTATATTCAAGAAGAGTCTGAAAACTCATCTTTTCCAGATCCACTTCGCCCAAGATCTCTCCAGCTCATTTATGGTGTAACTGTTCACGCATCGTAACTCCATCAGCATCCCCAGATACAACCTTTATTCAGCCACTACTCTGGTATTGTATTTGCTTATTTGTGTATCTTATAAGATTAAAAAAATATGGTGAGAGGGTATCGGGATTTGTCTATCCTGTGTTTTATGCACCTACTCGAATGATGAACCTCGGTGCAGCAAGTGGTAGGTAACAAACAAGGTTTGCTTGAGATTTTCATGTCTGCAGCTATGTCTCCTACTCTCAGTGTAATGCATAAATTGTACTTTTTCAGAGATATACGTCACTTTGGACAAAAGCGTCTGCTAAATGAATAAATGTAAATGTAAATGTAAGTCCCTACATGTCTGAGTGTGTAACAAAGGAGGCCGAGACGGTCACGTGCAGTGCTCGTGAGCAGGGGTTTTATTGAAGGGAAGGTGAGTCACCGGACAGAGGGACTGAGGGAAAAGGAGGCACAGGGAACTGGTGTCTTAGGGAGGTGCTAGGGACGAGGGTTTGAGGTCGGGGAAGCATTTTGGCTCGTGCTTCCTGACATCTCGGCGTCGTCTCCGGCGACGAGGTCACATGTGCTCTCTCTCCCTTACTGGTCCGACTGAGGGAAGAAATAGAAGTCTTGATTAGACTCAGGTGCCGTTGCTCCACCCCACGCTCCGCCTGGACTTCAGCCCGCCCCGGCATGTTACTGAGCGTTTTGTGCGAATCTCCTGCGGTTGAACAGTTCTGGAAAAGGGAAGAAAATTTCTTCCACAGCGTGAGAACCATGAAAATGTTTATTGATAAGAAGTTGTTGAATAATGGATGAACTTTTCTGCAGCTAGTCCCGTGATCTATACTGCTTTATATGGTAGAATGTGACAAATTGGCTGGACTCTAATATCACATCTCTGCAACCAAACCTCTCCTTGTGGTGATGCTATTGGGCACAGCTGGTAGTGTAGTGGTTACAGATTCTGGTTTTGACCAAGAGGTCACAGGTTTGAATTCCACCTCTCAGTGTAATACCCTTGAGCAAAGTACACACACACTGAGACTGAAACCTCTTGTCCCAAGTGGGGTTGCGCCATACCAGAGCCTAACCCAGAAACATAAGTTGTAAGGCTGGAGGGGGAGGGGACACTCCCAGGATAGGACATCAGTCCGTCACAAGGCACCCCAAGCAGGACTCAAACCCCAGACCTGCAAAGAGCAGGACCCGGTCAAATCCACTGCGCCACCGCACTCCCAAGGTGAGCAAAGTACTTACCCTAAATTGCTCCAGCAAATTACCTGGCTGTATAAATGGGTAAATAACTGTAAGTATCTTAACTCTGTAAGTTACTTTGGAGAAAAGTGTCAGGTAAATGTTATGCACTCATTATATTTTTCTCTGAGATGTGCATCACTTTGAAGAAAACACACACACTGGCTAAAGTCACTGCGGGCCGGAGCCTAACTCGACAACACAGGGCATGAGGCTGGAGGTGGAAGTGACACACCCAAGACAGGACGCCAATCCGTCACAAGGCACCCCAAGCTGGACTGGAACCCCAGACCTGCCAGAGAGCAGGAACTGGCCAAACTTGCTGTGCCACCGCACCCCCACTTTGAAGAAAAGCATCTCATAAACGTAAATGTTTACCACATTATAGAGTCCCTCCAGAAAGTTATGTGCTTCAGGGCTGTACTTAGTGTTGAAAACAGATTGTCCATTCTCACTTTACATCCATGTGGTTGCTGCTCTCCCTCTTCTTCTTTTCCCTCCAACTTTGCTTTTTTTTCAACAAAATCCAGTCTTTTCATGGTGTGTCAAAAGTATGATAGCCTGTCTCATAATTCGTGCTTTCAGTGAAATTTTTTGCTTGATTTGACTCAAGACCAGTCTTTGTTCTTCTCTGTCCGTGGTGTTCTCATCCAGTACTGCAGATGAAAGCAGTCAGTTTTTTATAGTGTTCTCCTTTCCTTCAGTGTCCAGCTTTCACATTCATTTCATATAAGAAAAAAATTTCAGTGTTTGACCAATTGTAATGTTCCTGTAGAAATTAGCAAAAATAGCCATTTATGGAATTATTATGAAAATAAGTTTTTGCATCAAAATGTGGCTACTTTCTGATGGCTGGGGGTTTGTGTTTCCCCCTAAAAGCAGATTCCAGTGGAAAAAAAAAAAGGAAATATTAAAGCAGTATGTATAAGTACTTTTTTTTTTTTTCCAACAGCAGTAGACCAGCCTTTGCGGCTCTCATTCCTAACCATACACCACCGGGGACAGCTGGTAGTGTAGTGGCTGGAGTTGCTGCCTTTGCATCCACAGGTTGCAGATTTGATACCTATGAAGTGACAGAAATTTTACCCACCTGTATAAACGGGTAAATAACTGTAAGCTTGTAACTGTAATAATTGTAAAACATTGTAAGTAACTTTGAAGCACAGCATCCACTAAATGAATAAATAGAAAAAATCCAAGTGCTTCTATGTTGTATGTAACATTCTTTCTGCATTAATATGTGCAGGAACATTTCACAGTCAGAAAATACTCTTAGGCAGATAGAATCTACCACAAATATTTTTTTTATGAATAATTCATAAAACCTTTATTCTTCTGCCATGACCTCATAATCTAACCCCATCTTAAACTGAATTTAAGTGTGACTATAAAAGTAAGCTGCAATCTGTTTGAGTATAAGCAAATGCTTGACAAACAGATACTATAAGAAGGACTAAGTCCCCTAATATACTGCAGGTAATTTCTCAGGAAATGGCACCAGGATCCCCTCCCTCCCTTTTTTGGTTTAGTTGCTCATATACTTAAATCTAATGTCATTTTCAATTCCCTTCAAGGTTGGGTATAATCTTTTTTAGTGCTTAATGTCACATGCACCCAGCCCACACCTGCCCCTCATCAAGGCGGCAGGGGTTAAAAGAACCAGGAGTCCACGCCTGATTGCGGGAACCTTTCATGAGCAACCGTGACGCCAGTCGCTCCAGCGACTTCCCTCCGTTCTATGTCCTGCTATCCTGGCTTCTGACTTTGTTTAGTTTCCTCAACTCCGTTCCTTACCTGTCCTCAAAACCCCAAATGCACATCGCCCGACCCACACCCGTCCCCGGCTACTGCTTTTGGCTCGTGCTTTGGATTTGTTGCTCATTAAACAGAACCTACGATTGGGTCCCACTCACCTTCACTCTGGTGTCCCTTGTTCTGACATGACACTTAATCTGTATAACAAACAGGATTTACCTTTGTAAACCCTTTCGTATGCCCTTAGGCCTCTAGGCCAACTGGATGCTTGTTAATACTTTTCTGGAGATGCTTTTCAACCCCTCCCAAAAGAGAAATTAAAGCACTGACCATATACATTATTTTCAAAGATCTCTCGATGTTTTATTATGCTGCCTGTGCAATATCTCCTACCTGTGCAATATTTCTGTACAAGTTCCAGATTGCAAATTGATCATACTTCCTTTTTTATACAGTCGGAACCTTTCAAAAAAAAAAAAAGCAGCTGTCAATTGATCTTAGAGAAAAGTGCAGTCACTATACACTATGAGAATTTACAGGAGTTCTGTGGAACACACTGTTCATAGTTAGTTGTATAGCCTGTGAAAGTCTCAAACCAAAGGCTTTACCTTTGGAAGCACTGAAAGTATATTAGACAGACAACCCCAACTTGTCCCAGAGGGCCTCCCATACCCTGGGCATGAACTGGGGTCCCCTGTCTGAAAGTATGTCCTTGGGAAGGGCATACAATCAAAGTACCTGCTGGGACAGAAGTTCAGCAGTGAGTAGACCCAAAGGCAACTGATAGAATGGGACCAGATGGCACGCTTTACTAAATCAGTCTATGAATGGTAATATTCCCTTCCAAGTTGGGAAGTCTGTGAGGAAGTCAATAACCATGTGTAACCAGGGTCTGGAGGGGGCGGGTAGCAATTCCAACAGAGCTGCGGGGCTTCTGCGGGCATGACAAGGGGGCCAAAAGGCATGACATGCTAAATGCAGTCTTCCAGTCCTCTGCTTCGCAAAGTTACCTGTTCTAATGGTGCGGTAAGAGGTAAAGGATGAAAGTACTTGACTGTGATTTCATTTAAACCCACATAATCTTTTTTATAAAAAAAAATCCTGCTGATGCTGGTGAAGTGGATGGCTGGATAATCCCTGACACTAAAGCTTCAAAAATGTACGTTTCCATGTACCTCTAGGGGGTGTTGTTCCCTTTTGCGATCTGGGGGGTAAAGGTGCAGTTTTACCCTTACTAAATACCTCTGCTAAGCCTTGATGTGCTACTGGAATATGAAGGGCCTGTTCCTACTTCGGGCTTTTTATAGAAGTAGCTTGACATAGAAGGGCTAAGCAATTCTTTGCCACTATGGTCCCAAGGACACTGGATCATGTTTAGCTAACCAGTTGTACTCCAATATGATGGTGTTGTCTGGGGATTTAATTAAAAAGAATGTAAGGAATTCAATGTACCAGAGACCTACTTGTAACATGATGGGTTCCATCATATATTCTACTACTCCATTCCCCAGAGGTTGTCCACCAAAGGCACTAACACTGACAGCAAGGTTGCAAACCCTTAAAGGGATGCCATGTGAAGCAGAAAATGTCAAATCCATCATGCTACTAGCAGCTCTGGAGTCCAAAAACACCTATACATCGTCTTAGAGCCCCATGCAAGTTTTGCTGGTAACTGGAGTTGAGAAGCTGGCTGAAGAGGGTTATTCACCTGTAACTCCCATTTGGGTTCATTTGATAAAGGATGTGCTGGGAAGGAGGCAGAGAAGTGATCCTTGCTCCACAGTACAAACACAGGCCTTCCTGAAATCTGCATTGTCTCTCTGCAGATGTCACTTGTCTGCATCCCAGTTTCATGGGTTCTGGGTTTTCGAATATGGGTTCAAATATGGAAGGCATGTGCAGGGGTGCGGAAGGCATTCTTCTGCCACGTTATCAATTAAAATGGAATTGTCAACGAAGTAATTAAAAATATAATCTTCCCTTATATGGAAGCTCTGCCTTTATGTGGGAATTAAGCCCATTTGGGAAGCTACTCAGCAGTGTGGCTTCGTTCCATTTATTGTCCACTGCAAAGGTTCAGAATTGTAAGGCATATGCAGCCACCATTCGGTTAACCTGCTTTATGGTCATCAATCAAACACTGCAGTTCGTTCACCAGTCAAGCAGTGGAACACTGAGGTTTTTTAAATTGGACATAAATTCTGGTGGTCTGCATTTCCCAAACCGATATTGCCCATTCAATGTTGCAAACATTACATTATCTTTACATTAATTGATTTAGCAGATGCTTTTCTCCAAAGCGACATATATCTCTAAAAATATACTATGTGTGCATTGCATCAACAGAAAGAGAGACTTTATAGATGCAGATGCATAATTCTAAAGCATAACCAGAGCCTTGAATTTTATCCAGGCAGTTATAAAAAGACAATGCAGAGAGACGAGGAGGGAAGATACTATCAGCTATAGAAGTTTGATGGCAGAAGCCCGAAATAACAGAAACAAAAGTTGGCATCAGCTGAACAACGTGTATATCTGCATTCCAAGTCAACAAATGTTGCTGAAATGGTGTTTTTTCCCCAAGTTTCAATTACGTTCTTAAGGTTTTAGTGGTTCTTCAAGATAATGGGCAAATCTAATTCCACCAGCAACCAGATGGATGGTCTTAATCTTAGTGACAATGGATAACATTTATTCATTCAGTTAATGCTTTTCTCCAAAGCAAGTTATAATTTTAAGTTACCTACAACTGGAGCAATTTATGATAAATATCATCCTAAAGGGGTTACAGTTGGAGGTGGGATTCAGACCTGAAACACTGGTTCATTGCTGTCCAAAGGCAGCAGTTGTAATCACCACACTACCAGCTACCCCTAGAGGCACCAGTTTCAACATTACAGACACAATGAAGTACAGAAGCTTCTGGGGGAAGTATTTATGGGGTAACCACAAGTTGATATCGGCCTGAAAGCAAGCAACAGCAACAAAATTACAATTTTGTGAACATTTTCTATTATTAATAGCTGTCTACTGTTTTTGAATCAAAATTTCAACATAAAAGTTGATTACTTTTTACTGGAAACTCCACTAAGACAAGAAAAGAGAAGAACAGAGCCTCCAGAGTAGTTTAACTGAATTCTCTCTTGCCTTCCCACAACCAGTAATTCTCATAATGTGCTGATCACAGAATAACACTGCAGATAGGGGAGCTGCTATGCAGAGGTAAAGTGGAGCAGAAAGGCAAGTAATAAGCAATTTGGAATTCATGAGCGGTTTGGTATTTAAACTATTATGTATACATATTCCATACTAACCTCATTCACTGTGGCCTGGGGTGCATTAATCACTGTTTCAACCTGTCCTTGAATTACTTAAATAAAACTGTTTAATTCATATCTTGGTAACTTTGTGCTGCCCTTGATACCATTGAAGATATTAACATAAAAATATGTATTGAGCAACAAACCCAGTTTCATGAGAAAGATGTATAGAATTTTATATGAGTAATGTGTATGAGTAACTGAGATTTGCTGTTTATATGTAAATATAGAGAGGAAATTGTGTGAACTCCCCAGTGCTACTAAAGGACAGAGTCAATGCTTTGGCATTGAAATGCAAAGACAAGCTGCTAAATGAAAGATATTGTACGTAGCCCTGGACTTGCAAGCTGCTTCGTCTCATTTCAATTTATAACTTAAGAAAAAGTTGTCATGGCAGTGATGCGTGGTCTTGTTCAGGAAAATGGTTAACAACAAACACTGAGTGCTTGTGTTTTGTAAAATGAAGCTTTAATGTATGTTTGAATGTTACTGTTGTACTCCGAAAACTTCTCCTGCTTGTGGGACACACTTTATTTTACATTTACCTGACAATTTTCTCCAAAGCAACTTATAATGTTAAGCTAGCTGCAATTATTTACCATTTGTACAGCTGAGTACCTAAATTTATTGGAACAATTTAGAGTAAGGTCCTTGTGCTTACTATAGCTGGAGGAAGGATTCAAACCTACAATATCTGCATCTGGCCACTATATGACCAGAGTTGCAGACAAAAATCTGGGCTTTATTGTATCTAATTTGAGCGGCATGGTGGCACAACGAGTAGCACTGCTGTCTCACACCACCTGGGTGGTGTGAGAACATGTGGGTTTGATCTGTAGTGCCTGCTGGATGGGAAAAGTCGAAAAAAAGTTGTGGTCCGGGTGAGAAGGGTCCGTCGCAATTTTCCCTGCTTGGCTCCTGATTCTTGAGGAGTACAGGTCCTGGAGGCAGGGCAGTCTGGAACCGATGATCTTTTCTGCAGACTTCACTTTCTGCAGCCTGTTCTTTTCTTGTTCGGTTACTGATCCAAACATGGAAAAGCTTAGTACAGACTCAATGACTGCTGTGTAGATCTGGATCAGCAGCTCCTGTGGCAGGGTTAGCTTCTTTAGTTGGTACAGGAAGTTCATCCTCTGCTGGGCCGTTTTTGTGAAGGACATTGTGTTGGTTTTTACGTTTAAATTTACATGTATTCGTTTTGCAGATGCTTTGATGCATGAACAGTTACACTGTAAATGAGCTGGAGAGATCTTGGGCGAAGTGGATCTGGAAAAGGTGAGTTTTCAGACCCTTCTTAAAAATAGACAGTTTCCACAGTTCTGAGTGACAGGGGAAGGTCCTAAGATTGCATTACACAAAACCATCAGCTAAATAAATATCAGTATCTTGTAACCTCACTCCTAAAATAGGATATTCCTGGTGTGGTGTAAAAAAAAAAATTGTTCAAGTGGGTGTAAAAATATGTTGAAGTAGTTAATATTTTCAAGTGATTACTATGTTCTAGTGTGAAGTAAAAGTTAAAACATCCAGAAAATATATATGGCCTGTTTAAAGCAATGGAGAAATTTCAAAAGGGAAAATGAAATGGAAAAAAGTTTCACCTTTAGGGGCATGCAGTGGGTTGGACCTAGTCCTGCTTTCCAGTGGGTCTGGGGTTCAAGTCTTGCTTGGGGTGCCTTGCGACGGACTGGCGTCCTGTCCTGGGTGTGTCCTCTCCCCCTCCAGCCTTACGCCCTATGTTGCTGGGTTAGGCTATGGCTCCCCATGACCCCGTGTGGGACAAGTGAGTGTGAGTTTCACCTTTAGGATGTGTCCCAACACACTTCTTAAATGGGGACAAAGTTCAGAGTAAAGATAACCTTTGCGTCGGACGCAAGAGAAGTTTCCAAAGTGTTGCCATGCCTCGTGATGACGTATGTATAAGCTTGCAAATAAATGGAGGCAACACAAACCGATCAGAGAGACACCCAGCTGTTTGGGCTCTCCCATCGGCCGATGTCATGAAAAGTCTCTAGGTGTCTAAGTGTTTTGTGCAGATCTCCTGTGGCTGATCGGTTCCAGAGTAGGAAATACAGTTTCTTTCGCACTGGTTAAAATCCCTTTTTAAACATCCTAAATTTTTTAGTCCATAGTCTTGGCAATACATTCTTGGCTTGTCAAACACATTGTGTCATCCTACATGGTTAAATAACCCTTTACTCATAGTGTTTGTCCACAAGTTGTTAATTCACAAATGTTTACAGTCCTTTCCCCTAATGGGTGAGTTAATCATACAGCTACCACTGAAGAACAACAGTTAGAAGAATCAATAACTGTTGAAGAAAGTAGGAGGTGAGTGGGGAAAATAGCTAGCTCATCAAGGGAGTTTCATGCAGCAACTTTGTCACAGCGAAAATTCTGTGAATGGAGAGGAGGCACCCAGTACATCTGGGATGAGTCCAGCAAAACTCATCAGGGTTCCCCCACCCTGTCCTGCAATGATTAATGACTGCAACTGCTCATCTGACATCTCCTTTATTGTTCTAAGCAGGCCAGAGGTGCAGCGAGGAGAAATCAATCCTCCTTGTGTTGGTTGGCCAGCTCCACTTTTCTACTGTCTGTCTATCAACATGCTTAACTGTGCTCTTAATGAGTGCATTGGAAACTTGCAAAACAAAATATCAATCTGCACTGGAGCTGGATAGACAGATGGCAGGTACTGTTTTCTAGTTAGAGAGACAAGCTGGATGCTGGAGTTCTCAAAAGTGTCCTTCTGTTTTACTGTTGAATGGAGTAATTAATCAAAGTTATTACAAATCAATGTCATTAACTTGAATTTCTTGATGAAAACACCCAGTTGCACAAGTTATCATCATTATTATTTTATAATGTTATATATGACAATAAACAAATAATGTAATAGATATTATATTATTTATTTGTCCAATGCTTTTCTTATTGCAGAGTAACTGGGATTCAAACTGGGGTGACTGAATACAAGGCATTGGCTCTAGCCACTATGCCACCTGATGCTTCAATTAATTAAATTATTTGACAAGTATCATGGTACTGTCACGCCCTCCACCTCAGCGCGATGAGGTGCACCTGCGAACTTCAGAGGACGCGCTTATAAAAGGAAAGTGCAGGGTACACACGAGTGGGGAACCTTGCCTGACTTCCTGGTTTGACCTGAACACTTGCATGCCTTCCGGATTACGGTTCTAGGATTTGCCCTTTTGATTCCATTCACTTATCGGTGACCGTTTTGCCTATTTTCTGACTGTGTCTTCAGGATTGCACTTGGGTCCAACGCTTCCGCACCGGGGGAAACTCCATGACAGGTACTTCATTTCCCCAACTCTTGAATGCCCAATAAAAATATTTTTGTGTAACAGACAGCATTAGCTATACCAATATTTGTTAATCCTTCTCCAGAAAGGCTTTTTGTTTCATTGTTTGATTATTAACCTTGGAAGAAGAGAACAGCAATTTTACCAAATAAACTACAGGCTATCAATGCAAGGTTGAGTATCCACAAATAATCTCTGTTTACTTGAACTGAGTATTGCAATCTCTTTTTACCTTATCTTTGTAATATATTTCATTCACCTTGATGAAATAGTTGTAAAAAAAAAAAATCATTTGACTAAACTTTGTGCCTGGAACCCAGAAGTTCATCAGATGCCTCTAGCTACAGCCAGGGACAGCTGGTAGTGTAGTGGTTTAGAGCTACTGCCTTTGGACCCACACGTTGCAAGTTTGGTCCCTACCTCTGGCTGTAGTACTCTTGCGCAAGGTACTTACCCTGAAACTACTCCGGGGGGGGGGGAAAAAAAAAAAAATCCAGGTGTAAAAATAGCTTAGCACTGCAGAAAAGGAGTGAAATAAATGTTATATAGTTAAACAGCAGACTGTTTTATGACAGAACATCATCTCCAACATTAGATACTGTGACAAGCAAGGAAGTGCACTGCCCCTTTCTTCTCATTAATACCTGCACAACAGTAATCTGGACAGCCAGCACTCATCTCATTCCTAAAAATGCCCATAAACAAAAGGACTATGCACCCACAACTCCAAACAAAAACACCAGAAGTTGACACTAACAAAAAGCCACTCACCTTTTTTGTCCAATTTCTCATCCGCAAACAACGCTCTCCCTAAAATCCTACTAAATACAAACTGGATCTTCAAAAGGATACATCCTAGAGATATTTGGCAGAGTTATAAGCCACACAAGAGCAAACTGAATCCAATGGAGAAGATTGGGGGCAGTTAGAAAGCAATACACCCGCACAATGAAAAAGGGGAAAGTGCTCAGGAGCAGTACCAATCTGAACTGACAAAAGCAGGAGTTTCCATGAAAATAAACAAAGAAGTGTATGGTGGTGTATGTGTGGGTGTTTATATGTGAGAGGCAAAGGAAGATGGAGTGTGGGGGTAGATTAGCAAGAGGCTGCATTCCCAGGAGCTCCTGGGAGTTGACTCAGCAATCAGGGAGCTAGGCAAGCACTTTAGGAGGACTGAGGGGGTAAGGAGAAAAGCCCAACCAGGAGGGTGTCACCAAAAGCCTGGAGGGATTGTCTCCTGTCCTTATGTTGCTCCGGGAGCAATCAGCTGCTCCCAGAGGATGTTCTCAAAATGCCGCAGCCAGAAAGCCTGAGCACCAGTCCATTAGTGATGTTTTTGCAGTTCTCCATTCATTCCTCCCTTTTCTCTAGCTTTTATATTACATTTAGTTATTTAGCAAAAATTTTTTCCAAACAGATGTACAATGATCATGATACAGTGTTTAGCTGACACTTTACCAAAGGCGACTAATGATATTGGATACACTACACTGAATTCCCTACATACATTCACCAATTTATAAAGAAGAGTAATGAAGCACGCACACCAGGAAACAAAGTCACCAGTTCACTGGTATATTTGGACTGTGGGAAGAAACCAGAACAGCTGTTTGTGTTACCCACACAGACATAGGGAGAACATGTAAACACTACAAAGACTGATCCACAGCCATTATATGGTGTAACAAGCTGTTTACTGTACACATGACAAACTCTTGAATCTTGAATTTGCTCAACCTGTGCACCACTGTGCTGTCCAAACTCGCATGCGCATCTGTGTAGGCAAGGAAACACAAAGCACACTCACAGCAATGTCAATTGTTAATTCATTAAAAATGTCTTCAGAATGTGTTTTTCACAGTAACTGAGTGACAGTTCCATGCTTCCATGTCAGTATGACAGTTGGATATATTAACTATGAATTACAACTACAAACACCTGAGAATTGCTGAAATTTCAATTATTGGTATTGCCATATGACCAGAAAATTATACAAAATTATACAAAACATTAAGTAAAAATGTTATCGGAGCTGCCTTGTTAAGATTTTTAATTATTAAACTGTGCTAAATTACAATTATTGTGAAACAAATGTTATGAAAACATTCACAAGCATACAATGGAGACTGAAGAAACAAACCTATAAAATAGTTTTTTTTCTTTTCTCTACCACCACCAGAAGTCTTCAAAAGGATCATCTTGTGCCTTGCTTTTGTGATTTTACTCACAGTCACTGCCTGGGTTCCACATGAAAATGGATAATTAAATGCAAATTTGCCATATGGATAGTCAACATCATGAAGACCGTTGTGGTGTGCAGCAGGTACCTATCAATACATCCTTCCATGTGTTATCAAAAATTGCTTTTCCAGTGTGGGTTATGGTGGGAAAGAGGGGGAAGGTGCTCTGGAGCAGCACCGCTCTGAATTCACAAAACCAGGAATGTCTGTATGGTGTGTGAGACATGAGAGAGAGAAAGAAAGACAAAGAGTTGAGATGGATTAGCATAAACAGGCACAGTACAGTAGGTACCCATCTATACATCATCAGAAACAGCTTGTCCAGTGCAGGGTCACAGTGGTCCACAGCCTGTCCTGGAGGCAGATGGCCTATGCAAACTCTATACAGATTGAGCAAGATTCAAACCCACAGCCCTGGATCTGTGAGGCACCAGCACAAACTACTGTAGCACTGTGCTTTCTGCTCAGCTTGAGGAAATGATCTAGGGCAGCTATTGAAGGCGCACATAGTGGTATTATGAAACATGACTTTAGTTGGTAAATAACGGATGGACAACACCCTGACAAACTGACTGTTCCAGCTCTTTCCAGTATCCCTGTTCTCCTTAACTTACTGTTGAAGATTTACTTAAAACCTCATCAAGGCCATTGTTCTCACAACTATGGAAATGCTGTTTCTTTAAAAAAAAAAAAAAAAAAAAAATCCACTTCTCTTCAGAGCTGCAATTTGCAGATTTGTTTTTTTTTTTTTTAAAACACACCCACTCCCCACCCCTTAACCAACCATGTGATCATAGTGTGAAATCACCCTTTTTGTTAACAGCTGTTTTACATGAAAGCGCTCTATTGACTTGTGTTGATTACTTGCGGGGGACAGAGTGGGAGTTTCGGGATGGATGGATAGTCAAGACTTAATGGAACACCATTACAACATCAGTCCAGAATGGTACTCTTCCATGAGAAACACAAGATGAAATGGGAATTATAGCCATAGCAGACTCTTCTGGTGCTTGCTATGCTACATTGTTCTAATGGATGGCTCTTTACTTTGTTTCAATATTTACCCTGCTGATCAATATTTCATGAATCCCCAGGTGGTGTAATAAATTTTTGAAATATATGGAGAGGTTCAAAGTCCTGGGCAGAAAGGAATTGATGAGCACTGCAGATTGAAGCCTATACCTTTTACAGAAAATTTTTAATTTAACAAATATGAGGTCAGTGTTCAAACTGTATTTAAGGTTACTTTGTAGAGTAAAGATCAATCACTCATTCTAATCAATGGCTATACACTTTTTTTTAATGAAATGCTATGCCTCTATGAAAATCAAAGTCTAATATCTAATCAAATACAACTTTCAGGAACTTGTTTAAATGACTTAATATTTAATCTTTTAATACATATTAGGACAGATTTACAGAATTTTTACTATGCAAGTCCAATCAACACTACGTCAGCCTGCTTCCTTGATTATTTGTTGCATCGGTGAGCACATTATTTGTGTCGATGGTGAAACCTTTCCAGGAAATTTCTCTTGGGATTTGTACGTGGAAAGAATCTTCAGCTCTCTCAGCTGGAGACCTCCTTGTACAGTGTTGAAAGGAGAGAAAACAGTGGTGGAGTTTTTAGCTCTGGGCTCCACTTCCAAAGCAGAGTTGAGCAAATTACAGAGGTGTATACAGAGCTCCAGGTGCAAAGTCACTTGACACAGCTGCAGGAGGGCAGAGCCCACAATGAGCGAGGCCCCATGTATACAGTGCCAAAGAAAGGCAGTCTGAAACATCTTACATTAATTCGCTGATGCTTTTCTCCAAAGCGGGGAGGTGCGGTGGAGCAGTGGACTTGGTGGGTCTGGGGTTCAAGGCCTGCTTGGGGTGCCTTGCAATGGACTGGCATCCCATCTTGAGTGTGTCCCCTCCCCCTCCAGCCTTCCACCTTGTGTTGCCAGGTTAGGCTCCGGCTTGCCACCCCCCTGCTCGAGACAAGCAGTTGTAGACTTTGTGTGTGTGTTTTCTCCAAAGTGACTTGTAATGTTAAGGTTACAATTATTACAGTTACAAGCTTACAATTATTTACCCATTTATAGAGCTGAGTCATTTTTACTGGAGCAATTTAAGACATTCAAAATACACAGGAAAAGATGTCATACCTTGTGCATATTTTTCAACGGCTGTACACAAGGACCCAGTCCAACCACCAACATGAAGCCACAGAGCGCAACACCCAGCATAGCCAACATACATCTTCATGCCCTGAGACCAAGAAGCTTAACTGACCCAATCCACCCACCAAACTGAAACTGATCCCACCAACAAAACCAAACTAGATCTAATCCACCTACAAAACACCTAAACCAAGCCTAACCCAACAAACCAACCATCAAGCCAACCCACTAACAATAACCAACCACCAAACCACACCCACCAAAGCCAAACCTACAGTCCAAGTCTCAACCACCAACAGAAACCAACCAAGTCTACTCCCACCAACACAAAAACTAACCATCAAATCAAACAAAGTCTTACCCACCAACACAAAAACCATCAAACCACACCCACCAACAAAACAGAACCAATAAACCAAGTCTGATCCACCACCAAAGAACCAAACCAAGGCTAACCACCAACACAAAAAAAAAAAAAAAAAAAAAACCAACCAAACCAAACAATGCCAAATCAACAAACCAGGCCTAACTCAATCAAACCAACAAACCACACCAGCCAGGAAGCAACATGAGTATTTCACTGAGGTTACCAAATGGACACCTCCCTTCATCGATGTTTCATTGAATTAGGCCCACGACACCTCCAGAAAGCTCAGCAGTGCAATCCAGCATCCCAGACCCACCCCCTTCCACATATGTGTTCAATATCCTTCACCCTCAACAAATACTGCAACCCCACTAACTCAACCAGTTAAACTACAGCTCCATATATATCTTCTAACCTTACCTCCATACCTGCCACCAAACCAATTGCAAATCTGCCACTCCACAAATTTAAACTGTCCTACTTAACAAGGCCACACCTCCTTAATTATTACCAGCTGCCTCCCATTGCTCACCACCTGCCACTAATTTTCCACCATTAGACACCTCCTTCCAGTCTGTAACCCCAACTATCCTGCTATCTTTTCAACCACAACCACTGACTTGCCTCCTTAGCTGCCTCAGACAGCTCCTTCACTGCTGCCTTTAATAAGCGGCCTCTAATATTGAACTCCCTCAACAATATTAGTACCTTGCTTGAGGGTACTACAGCCAGAGGTGAGAGTCAAACCTGCAAACTTTGGACCTAAAGGCAGTAACCCTAACCACTACACTTGCCAGCTTTTCCCTGTCTTGGGAAGACGGAACTCAAAAGTGCCACAAAGGAAAATAAATCATCTGCTAACCCCATGACAGCACTTTCAAAGCTTATCCTCACCATCTCCCAGCTCTTCTGGAGAGACACCCCCGAGCCTACAAATCTGTGTAGGCAAAAGGGAAAAGTAACTGATAGTATGTCCGGTCAAGCCAAATGCTCAATGGAGCATTCATAATACCAACATAGATTTACATTTATTTGTTTAGCTGATTCTTTCCTTCAAAGAAACTTAGTATTACACTAACTACAATGATTTACCCATTTATACAGCTGGGTAATCAAGGGTACTACAGCAGGTGCAGGTATGCAAACCTCTGAGCTCAAAGGTGGAAGCTTTAACTACTATGTCACTTGCTGTCTCAACACAGTGCCCTGCCTGGCAGCTCCATGTGCAGGTCGACTCTGGTCAGAAAGCTGGGGTTGTTGCCCAGGACTTTAGAAAAGTAAACATACAATTATGTGACCTTTTTCACCTTCTTGGACATATTCAGCTGTGGTTATTGGGAATGCATAGTACCAGAAAAGGGGGTGCGGTGGTGCGGTGGTGCAGTGGGTTGGGCTGCTGTCCTGCTCTCCGGTGGGTCTGGGGTTCGAGTCCCGCTTGGGGTGCCGTCCTGGGTGTGTCCCCCTCCCCTTCTGGCCTTACGCCCTGTGTTGCCGGGTAGGCTCCGTGACCCCGTATGGGACGAGCGGTTCTGAAAATGTGTGTGTGTGTGGTACCAGAAATGTATGCATATTCATACACGTTGGCTTCGTAGCACAAAAATGTCATCTAGTGCCTGTATTACTTATTTTGTCATCAATAAATGTTTGTCCAATGCAGAGTTGTGATAGTCTGGAGCCTGTCCCAGAAGGATAGGGTATGAGGTACTAAACACCTTTCATGAAGTATGAGTTCATCACAGGGCAGTCACATTCACTCACACATATACATACTGCAGGCAGTTCAGAGTGACTAATTCACCTAAACACACATCTGGACTGTGGCAGCAAACCAGAGAACCCTGAGGAAACCCAGACAAACATGAGAAAATATGAAAACTCCTAACAGACTGAGCCTGGTTCAGATCAACAGTCAAACCCACAGTCTTGGAGCTGTAATCAACTAACTCTACACACTGCAAACCTATGCCAGTTTCCCTATTTTTTAAAGAATAAGAAAAAAATGTGTTTCCTGACAGCGTGACAGCTGATAAAGTGAGTTACACTTTGATTTACTCTGTCAGAAGTTTATTCAGAATTGCAACAGATTTTTAGGTGGGAAGGGTAGGATGTTTAATTATGCAGGAACAGTGATGGATGCTTTCAAAAGAGTAGTGTGGGTAGGAGTAAGCATCCCATCTTTCCCTACCTGTGCCACTCAGGAGCTAATTAGCATAGTAACTGCTTCCTCTCCAATGGCCAACTCAAGGCAATGAGGGGGTGGCAGCACTCTGGGAAGCTGCCTCGACACTGCCACGACACTGCTGCACTCCAGGAGGGTTCTGAGGCATGACACCCACACAGCAACCTTGTGTCCTGACAGGTTTGCTATTGGTGTCATTTTCGTTGAAATATTTATATCCAAAATATCACAACCAAAACATGCTGGGACTGCAGGGCTTCGCAACAGCAGCACACTATTGTGATAGCCCTCACTCAGCCTCTGTTACAGTCAGAAAGGAATTCATCTGCAGCTGTGCTTGCTTAGAAATGTGTTAAAAGTGGGAAAGTGACGCTAATAATAACAACGTTGTTTTAAATTTATATGCATCATGTATTGTGTATCCTAAGATACTGTGGGCTGATAAATGGGACCACAGAGCAAAATGGATTGCTAAACCAATTAACACTTTTGTACTGAATATTGGGTTTATTGTTATGTAAGCATCATTAGTCATTCTGCAGATTTCAGGAAAAGCATAATATTAAAATTTGGGGTGTATTGGAGCTGATCAAAATCAGCATCCGAAGAATAGGGATTAAAACTTAAATACGTATGGATGTGAAAGTGGTTGTGGTTTTTACTGAAAATTGAAATGGAAAGTATCATTTGTACTAATCCGTATGCACAAATCAATTATAAGATAAAAAGAAAAATTCATTTGGTTTCAACTTTACACACAGGAGTAATTTTCCTTTTCGGTAGTTCAAAAAAACATTGCTTTATGCTCAAGTTAAGTATTAGTTAGAATATAAAGATTCATTTATATCAGTATGATCATTTCTACTTAAAAACTCGAAACAAGCTGCATATACGTGAACTTACACAAATCGTCTTGCGCTATGCAAAAGACCACAATGACATACCATAGTGTGCAGTCTTACAAAGTGGGCCTAATGCTTTTCACTGCATGATGAAAATGCAAATATACATGCAAATCATTGAGTAGTGATTCGTATATAAAGTTGTATGCCGGTGTGTATGTAAGGCTGTACAATCATTAATTATCGCAGTCTTTCTCAAGTGTGCCTAGACTTGCCCAGAGCAACAGATATACATATAAATAAAGCTAATAATGAGCTGCCATGCTTTGTCTACTTTTTACCATATCAAATTTTTATCTTGCTAAAAACATTCAAAGTTCAACAACGTTTAAATTCGAATGCAAACTCTGTCACATCCCTGATTAAAATGTGAGCATATAAGGATGTGTAATTCTTGAGTCATGCTGGAATAAATTTATCATTTTGCTCAGTCTGACTGAATGTTAGACTGACACTGCAAACCATGCATACCTATATTTCTTAATGTTTTACTCATTAAATACTCTGTTTAAAGATAAAAGTTTAACTGGCACAATTTGCGTGAGTCCCAGCAGATGCTGTAAACATGGAAAACGACGCATTTCACAGCTTCGTGACATTCTCAAACCCTTAAACAAGTGTGTTCATTGACATATTGAGGTGGGCCAAAAATCTGAACAGATTCCTTATCACTAGGGCAATACAACTAATAATTTTAAATAAATAAGACATTGAAAGGTCCACTGCTCCTCCTTTCACCCGGAATCTAAAATGTTGCTTTGTATAGGGGACATCATCAATGCTGGAATGAGACAAAGAAAAAAGAGTCAGACCCTAAATCATTGCACTGTCATTCCCATTACAGTATATTATAACAGAAATGGACTCCAAGATCAAAAAGGAGTCCCTGAAAACCTAAACAGGATAAGTGCAATTTTATTATATTCATTTTCAGTCTTTGTGATATGTTTGCCTATTGAGGACCGTGAAACACTTTGTTTATTAATTTAGCTGAACTTTTATGTCACATGCACATAAAAGAGCAGCATGGTACTGTATTCTTATTGAAAACATGGTTGGGTGAGATACTATTTAGTTCAGTTTTGGTGTTACCTCCCCGTACAGGTTTGTCCGTTGTCTTTCATTGGTTGTCATTCCTGCCCATCTTTATGAGTCCTGTTGTCAGTTCGTCCATTTGGGCCAATCACCTCCAGGCTCCTCCATCTCCCCATCATTTGCCATGGAACATAGACTTTTGTCTCATGGTGCTTGTGTCTGGCTTGTGGTTTTGATTACTGGCTCTTTTGCTTCATGTGGTTTTTAAGCCAGTCTATCTTTGGTTTATTGTTATGATTTGTTGTCTCTTGACTTTCTCTTGGGGAAAAAAGTGGACAGGTAAGCATCTCAAGTGACCTACATATCTAGCATGTAAGTTTAATCTGCCAGTATAGACTCATTAGGGAAGAGGTGGATGTCACCCCCTGTACTTTTGATTTTTGGTAGATACAGTAGGTTAGTCAGGGCATCCTAGATGCTGAGGACACTTTTTGTTTTGTTTCATAGCTATGGTAGTCCACCAACTAGAGTAAGTTTAGTTTGGTTTACTTAAGTTCTTTCTTTGACACTTAGTTCCTTTTTCCTGTGAACAGTGTCTTTGTATTCTGTAAATATTGTAAATACACACACACACATTTTCGGAACCGCTTGTCCCATAGTCACCTAAATTTCTGTACGTATTTGCACAGTAAAAAGAACTTGCAATGAAGTATGTCCATGCTGTATGTGTTTTTCTTGGTGACAGCCTAAACCTGTTTTTATTTATTTATTTATTTATTTATTTATTTATTTATTTATTGTTATGAGTGGTTTTGTTGTTCTATTTGATTGAATGTTTTGCATATTGGGGCATTGTGTTTTTTTGTTAAACGCAATAACTTGACAACAGGCAGAACCAAACTATGAGGCAGGGCCATTGGCTACTATTTTACATGCAAAGAGGTGGTGGCAGAGTGGGTTCAGCTGCTTGGACATTAAGGTCACAGTTTCAGGTGTCACCTCCAGCAAGGTATGCACACACAATGTGTGCCACTGCTTGTCCCAAGCAGAGTTGCAGTGATCCAGAGCCTAACCCAGCAGGACACACACCAGATGGGATGCCAGCCTGCTGCAAGGCACCTCAAGCAGGATTCAAATCCCAGACCCACCACGGAACAGGCTCTGGCCAAACCCCTTCCGCCACTGCACCCTTCTTGAGCAAGCGTACTTGTCTATCATTCCTGTACTAGTGTAGGGTAGCCAAACACTGAATGTCACTTTAGAGAAAAAAATCAGGGAAATTACTAAATGTCTCATCATAGATTTTCAAAGAGAAAAATTAATTTAACTTTTCTAACGTTTTCAATGTTTTAAAAATTCTTTTTTTTGGTAAGCTTTTGCTTACATGCTAACAGAAAATGACACTGAAACAGATTAAATAAAATGGTTGTGAAGAATTTACTGCAGGTGTGCACTGTTTGTAAGAGTTGGTGATCAATCACAAAAGAGGGGGTTTTGTCCTAGGGGGGCTTGTCCTACACTCGTCAGCTGGCAAGTCCAAGCCAAGTTGACGCTGACAATGGCAGACACAATGAGATATGCTCATGCAAGCACACACTGAGAAGAGATGGAAACACACATACGCATGTACATGCACACACAAATACACAGTCTGAGGGAAAATGGCAACACTTGTGTAGCCCTGTAGTGCTACTAGTTTGCCTGTTTGATTTTGAAGATTTACATAAAGCTTCATCAATTGCATTCATAGTTTGGTTGAAGCCATATACCACTTTTTGGAACAGGTGCAACCTACACGTTATGCCGGTTCTGCATGTATTGTGAATTGATTGCGATGAGAGAACGGAGGGATGGAATGAATGGGAAAAGTTTCTAGACTTTTCTAGAAGAGTCCAGGGAGAAGGTGTAGAGGAGAGTGTGAGAAGGAGGTGTTTGAGAGAGCGCTCATGATCCACATTTTTAGTGGGACAAACCTGGAAACAATCAAAACTGGACAGTTTCTGAAGATGTCATGAGGTATTTTTTGTTATTAGTTTAAAATTTAATGTTGCTCAAAGCTAGTAAAATTGTTAAAATAAATGCAAATGAAGGAGGGGGTGTGGTGGCGCAGTCCTGCTCTCCGGTGGGTCTGGGGTTCGAGTCCTGCTTGGGGTGCCTTGTGACAGAATGGCGTCCCGTCCTGCGTGTGTCCCCTCCCCCTCCGGCCTTACGCCCTGTGTTGCCGGGTAGGCTCCGGTGACCCCGTATGGGACAAGCGGTTCTGAAGATGTGTGTGTGTGTAAATGCAAATGAAACAATTAAAATATTCACATAGTATTATTAGATATATCTAAGATTTTCTCAGAACCTAACAAAAGAATAAGTCAAGGGACATCTGTTTTGTTAAGTGTCTATTCATTGTGGTTTAGTAGTGAAAGTGATAGTTACAAACAAAATAAATAATGAGCAGACTTCTAGACCCTTGTGCAGTTAAGTATTATCAGTACATTAGCTGCAAAATTTCATTCAGAAGAAATTGCACTTTACATTTAGCTTATGCTTTTCTCCAAAACAATATACAGTGTTAATCTACCTACAGTCATTTATCTATTTATACAGCTGGGTAATTTTTACTGGAGCAATTCAGGGTAATCACCTTGCTCAAGGATATTACATTACCAGCTGCCTTTGACCTGCCCACTAAATCAAATGTGGCACAGCCAGTAGTGCTACTGTCTCACAGTGCCTGGGTTGTGTAAGAGGACATGGGTTTGATCCTGGTTCAATCTGCATGGAGTTTGCATGTTCTCCCTGTGTCTGTGTGGGTTTCTTCTGGGTGCCCTAGTTTCCTCCCACACTCCAAAGACCTGCTGTTCAGGTTCCCATAGTGTGTGAGTGATGCAGAGAGAGAGTGTGTTCCACTGATGTATGGATGAGTGACCTGTTGTAAGTAGTGTCTCTAGCAGTGTAAGTCACCTTGATGAATAAGGTGTGTTGGCTGGTAACACTACATAGAGTTCATGTGAAGTTGCTTTGGAGAAAAGTGTCTGCTAAATAAGTAAATGTGTTGAATTCATATAACCTTCCAAGGGTTCTGTTTTTCTACAGGTAAGTGATACCTCCCATTCTCTCTATACAGAACAGGAAAGGCAGTGATGACAGATGACAGGCTCAGCATAGATGAAGAGAAACATTGGCACTGTAGAAAATTAATATAGCTGTCAGCTTATGATTCTTGGGCAACAAAAACAATGCTTGCAAGAACAAGTGGAAATCTATATTTAAATGTGAAAGTACAAATAATATTACATAAGAACACTGATGAAACCAATGCTGAGCTCCCATATACAAAACATCTTAAATATATCAGTAAAATAACATACTGCAAATTATACATTATCAATATTTCAGAAATGATCCATAAAATCACTGTTCAAAAGCATGAACATGTCAATGATAACATTTAAATCAGTATTCAGTGATGTGATACAGGAGTGTGTCAGGCTTGGGGCACTACAAAAAACTACACTGAGGAGGTTTTTGTTCTTTATGTGTATAAAGCTCTGGATGTTGTGCGACAATGCATCAAAATTATATTTTGGGTGCAAGACTCCCAAGATCACAAAATCTTAATATTTATTTTCAGCAAAAACAGCTACAAATACCTAATTTACTTAAGTAGAAAAATACACACATTAAATAAAGTGACACCTGGACAGCCATTATGTCACTTGATTTTGCTCTTCAAATTTCCTTCCACTGTTTCACTCAAGGGGGCGCGGTGGCGCAGTGGGTTGGACCAGGTCCTGTTCTCTAGTGGGTCTGGGGTTTGAGTCCCACTTGGGGTACCTTGCGACAAACTGGCATCCCGTTTTGGGTGTGTCCCCTCCCCCTCCAGCCTTATGCCCTGTGTTGTCGGGTAGGCTCCGGTTCCCCGCGACCCCATATGGGACAAGTGGTTCAGAAGACGTGTGTGTGTGTGTGTTTTTCACTCAAACACATCTTGTGCGAGTGAACCACCACCTCCTTCCCCTCAGTCCATATGCATAAGTAAATGTATACACCTTGCCCACAGGCAAGACATGTAAGTTTTCTGGGATAAGACCACAGCTCTTGAATTTCATTATGAAACATATATACAGCTGGAACTAACAGGTGTGTCATCATTATGAGTACTTAAAGATTGCAACATCCTAGGAAAAGCAGAAAGCAACATTTCTATAAACGGGGCGCGGTGGCGCAGTGGGTTGGACCGCAGTCCTGCTCTCCGGTGGGTCTGGGGTTCAAGTCCCGCTGGGGGTGCCTTGCGACGGACTGGTGTCCCGTCCTGGGTGTGTCCCCTCCCTCTCTCCAGCCTTACGCCCTGTGTTGCCGGGTAGGCTCCGGTTCCCCGTGACCCCGTATGGGACAAGCGGTTCTGAAAATGTGTGTGTGTGTGTGTGTGTACCATCCATAACGTAAATCCAAACTAGAAAACAACATCTGTAAGACGAGACATTCCTATCTGCACATTTCAATCAGGCAAACTTGGATGAGTATTAATGAGCTTTGGGTCCAGTTAATACATAATCCAGGTTAAAAAGCACTCTTATATAGTTTAAAATAGTACAGATGTATGCTAAAACAGTTCTGGTGTTATTAAATTTATCTGAGTTAGCAAAGTCTTTTCCCCCCAGAACTGAGCCACATGGAATGAGTCGCAAGGCACAGAGACAAAGCGAAATAAGTACTGGGATATTTTTCTGCTCCTTCAGCACCACTGCCATCTTCAGACTAGCTGCTTCTTCTCCTTATACTCATGATTAATCATTTAATTACAAGCAGCTAGTCAGACATAGTCTAGTCCACCTCTGAAACCATGTTCAAGCAGAGACAGATAAAAACAAAATAATGAAATAAATGTAATTACTTTGCTTGCAGGGGGTGCGGTGGCGCAGTGGGTTGGACCACAGTCCTGCTCTTCGGTGGGTCTGGGGTTCAAGTCCCGCTTGGGGTGCCTTGTGGCAGACTGGTGTCCTGTCCTGGGTGTGTCCCCTTCCCCCTCCGGCCTTACGCCCTGTGTTGCCGGGTGGGCTCCGGTTCCCCGTGACCCCGTAAGGGACAAGCGGTTCTGAAAATGTGTGTGTGTGTGTGTACTTTGCTTGCATTTGTTTTCATATTTATATGATGGGCTTGAGATGACCAACAAGGAACATCATTTTAATGAATCAATTATACATCATTATAATGTCACATAAATGACAGCTAGCCAGCTTTACACATCAAATTTGTTGAGTTACACACAGTTTTATCAGTTTTCCCACCTCTATTTCTGCATACCATGCTATCTGCTTAGCAGATTGTCAAGTAGAGCTCAGAATATTGTTGTTTCAGTGAGGCTGTTTTTGTTGTGTAGGGAAAAACTATTTCATTTATTTCTAGCAGATGAGGTAACTCTCCATCCTGGAAGAGCTAAGCCAGGAGAAGCACCATATGTATTTGAAATAGATATGAACTGCATAGCATGATGCCGCACATTTGTCAGTTGTATAAAAATAATAATAGTAATAATAATAATAATCACCGTCATCATCATCGTCACGCCCCCCTCAGTGCAAACAGGATCACCTGTGGCAGATCAGGGGACAGGTGGCTCGGAGCACAAGCAGACACGGAACCTTTCTTCAGCCCTTCTCCTTGCTATCAGTGTGTGCTCATTACCTCGCCTACCTTTCCCATTCCATCCGTCTTCTACCCTGTTCTCCTGTATCCCCCTCCTAGTCTTTTTTGGTCTCGATGGTTTCCATGATCTTCTGCCTGTTTCCCAGATTATGGTTTTTGGATCGTCCTCTTGATCATGTCTGCACATCAGTGACCCTTTGCTTGGTTTTTGACTACGGTTCCTAGATTTTCCTATTACACTCCGGCACCCTGCACTTGGGTCCGACGGCTCCCTTCTAGTATGACACCATGACAGAAGGTTCCACCACATATTTGGATCCAGCAAAGCACAAGCACTTCCAGCGTGCGCTCTCATACCAGGGGGCACTGCTGGGAGCACATGAGCGGACACTCAGCAGTCTGGTCACTTCTTTTCAGAATTTTGTAAGTGCTCTGCAGGCTACGGGGCTGCTCACGCGTAATGTTCCGGTCCGGGATGTGCCTACCCCTGCAACCAAGGCTCCGCCTCCTGAACACGGTCCTCGGCTGGCAGCACTGATGTGGTATGACGGCATGCCTTCCCGGTGTGCGGGTTTCGTCCTGCAAATTGATCTTATCTTTGCGAGTCTGCCACAGGTATACAGTACTGATCAGAGCAGGATCACATTCTTAATTTAGCTCCTGACTGGCCGGGCGCTCAACTGGGCCACCGCCGCTTGGAAAAACTGTGCCCAGTATACATTTCAGGATTTTAAAGCCCGCTTCACTGCAGTATTTTGTATCCCCTCTGCTGACCAGGTCATCGATGAGGAACTCCTGGACCTGGAACAAGGCGACCGCTCTGCTGCAGAGTATGCAGTGGTGTTCCAGATCCTGGCGGAGCGCAGCGGCTGGGATAAAAAAAGCTCTGCTGGCTTGTTCAGACGCAGACTGAATACCAGGCTGAGACAGGAAATGGTGTTCCGGGGCAAGCAGTGGACACTCGATCAGTTTATTAACACCACCATCACCCTTGATAGTCTCGCCCGGGGCCATAAGCCCCGCCCTAGGCCCGCTCCAGTGATATGTTCCCCGTCACTGGAGGTGTCCGAACCCCTGCAGCTAGGGCATGGTCGCCTAGCTGCAGAAGAAAGGCAGTGGAGGTTCCGCAGTCGCTTGTGTCTCTACTGCGGAGACCCAGGGCACCTCCGCATTAACTGCCCAGTACGTCCAGAGCCCCAGGTAAGTGGTACCCTTACATGTAACCAGCTCATGGTCCCCATTGTTCTGTCCTGGGGCACCAGCACCGTTGAAACTCAAGCACTGGTGGACTCGGGGGCTGCCGGTTGCTTTATGGACACTGCATTTGCAAAGACCCACCAGGTTCCCCAGCAGATGTTCAAAGTCCGGATGAGGGTCAGCACTCTGGATGGTCAGCCACTGGGTAAGGGGTTTGTGGGCACTCAGATCAGGCCTCTATGTTTGGAGGTGGGGGCATGCCAAAGGAGCAGTTGCAGTTTTATTTGATTCCGTCACCTGAGGCCCCGGTCATTCTAGGTTTCCCATGGCTCACCCTGCATGACCCTGTTTTCCAATGGAGCATGGGAGAACTGGTGTCATGGGGGCTGCGGTGTCAAGGAACATGTTTGTGGCTCCCCTACCGAGCCACTTCCATCGAGTGTGCTGACTCCCCCCCACAGGTCGACATCCCCCCAGAATATCAAGACCTGGTCGAGGTGTTCAGTAAGGAGCAAGCAGCAGCACTGCCTCCTCATCAACCCTGGGACTGTACCATCAAACTCCTCCCTGCGGCAACACCTCCCCAAGGTCAGGTATATCCTCTCTCCATGCCCGAACAACAGGCTAGGCAGCGTTACATCTCGGAGGCCCTTTCGGCAGGTATCATATGTCCCTCCACATCACCAGCTTCAGCCAGGTTTTTCTTTATGGAGAAAAAGGATGGAGGCCTCCGCCCTTGTATTGATTACCGGGGTCTGAGTAGTGTCACTGTAAAATACCCTCACCCCTTACCCCTTATCACAGCTGCCCTAGTGCAAGTTCATCAGGCTCAGTGGTTCACGAAGCTGGACTTGTGCAATGCTTATAACCTTGTCCATATCCGGGAGGGGGATGAATGGAAGACTGCTTTTAGTACCTCCCTGGGCCATTATGAATATTTGCTTATGCCATTTGGTCTTGCTAACGCCCCCAGTGTCTTTCAGGCTTTTGTTAACCACGTCCCTGGTGACCTCATTAATAATGGAGTGTTGGGCTACTTGGATGATATCCTCATCTACTCCCCCTCCTGGGAACAACACGCGGGGCTGGTTCAGCGAGTGCTGTGCCGGTTACTGCAGCATCGTCTCTTCGTGAAAGCAGAAAAATGCCTTTTTCACCAGGAGCAGGTCTCTTTCTTGGGATTTGTCCTCAGTAAAGATGGTATTTCCATGGACCCGGACAAGGTCTGGGCGGTCCTCCAATGGCCAAGACCCACCACTGTGAGGCCCTCCAACGTTTCCTCAGGTTCGCCAGCTTTTATCAATGTTTCTTCAGGGCTTTCAGCACCCTGGCAGCCCCCTTGATGGCCTTAACCTCCTCCAAGGCCCCTCAGCTCTCCTGGACGAAGAAGGCACAACAAGCCTTCGAGAGCTTAAAACATCAGTTCACCTTGGCCCCTATCCTCTGTCACCGAGATCCAGAAATGCCTTTCATGGTGGAAGTGGATGCCTCAGAGAGGTAGGGGCCATGCTTTCCCAACGGCAGCGTGATCCACCTAAACTGTACCCATGTGCTTTTTTTCTAGAAAGATGTCCCAGACAGAGAGAAATTATGACTTTGGGAACCGGGAACTCTTAGCCATGAAGCGGGCATTGGAGGAGTGGAGACACTGGCTCAAGGGGGCCAAACACCCCTTCATCATCCTCACGGATCATAAGAATCTTGAGTACCTGCAGGCGGCGAAGTGACTCAACCCCCGACAAACCAGGTGAGCCCTCTTCTTTACGCTGTTGAACTTCACGGTGACCTATCGGCCCACTAGTAAAAATACCAAAGCCGACACACTAGCCTGCATTTATGAGCAGGAACCTGCAGAACAAGACTCAGGCTATATCCTACCCCGAACCTGCTTCGTTGCTCCCATCCAATGGGACTTTTCGCAAGAGCTTGCCCGAGCCCAAACCACCAGGTAAGCTTGCTGGGAAACAGCATGTCCCCCCACAGATGAGGGTCACAGTCCCGCAGTGGGTCCATGACAGCGGGCCATCCCGGGTTTGGCAAAACCAAGATGCTCCTGCAGAAACACTTCTGGTGACCCTCACTAGTAGAGGACACACAGGACTACGTCTGGGCATGTTGGATCTGCGTGCAAGCCAAACCATTGAACTAACGTCCTGCCAGACTCCTGGAACCCTTGCCGGTACTCAATCGCCCCTGCTGGCATGTTGCTCTGGACTTCTTGGTCAACCTACCCAACTCTGACGGTAAAACCACCATCATGACTGTAGTTGACCGATTCTCCAAGGCCTGCCGGTTGGTACCCTTCCCCAAAGTCCCTACAGCACCGGAGACAGCGGAACTCCTGTTTCTCTACGTGTTTCTCCTCTTTGGCCCACCAGAAGACGTCGTTTCGGAACGGGGACCACAATTCAACTCCTGCCTATGGAAGGCCTTTTGGCGGAAGCTGGAGTGTCCGTGAGTTTAACGTCAGGGTACCATCTGCAGGCAAACGGGCAGTTTGAATGACTGCAGCAGGACATCAGCCGGTTCGTGTGCAGTAGTTGCTCCAAGCAACTGCAACAATGGGCGTGCTACTTACAATGTACACCCATAACTCTTTGACTCATGTTTCAACAGGGTGTTCCCCGTTCCAGTGCATATTGGGCTCTCAGCCCCCTTTATTCTGCTCTGTGCCATTACAAGTTAATGTGAAAATCAGATTCAGAATGATTTGACTTCCCTTAATTCTATTTTTTTTTTAGTAAAATGATTTATTCTGCCACATGACCTTTACAAACACATACACTTCATTACATTCTCTGCCAAAAAGTGCTTTAAAACTTAAATATTTGAATTCACCCACTAAGAATACAAGTAGCAACATTATTTCTGGAATTATAAAATGATTGAGGCATTACTAAATTTACTAGGATATGAATTTTCCAGATATCACATATTGACACCTTGATTGATTATTATGGGAAAAGTACGAGTGCTCTAGTTGCAAGGGCATGCTGATCATAATAAATCAATTATTGTGACAGTTGAATAATATATCAATGGCCTAGCTACTTAAAATTTAATTAAGACCTTAATGGTTTCCAAAATGGAGGTCAATACTAAATTCTCTTTAAAGAAACTACTTGCAATTTTCAACTTATTTTCAAGTAAGTTTCAGCCCAACAAAGAGATTGAGAAGTATGACATTTTGAGGCATGAACATATGACAGACATACAGACAATACTGTGTACTTTTCGGCTTTGGAGCGTAATGGTAAAACCCATATACGTTGAACAGAAGTTTTGTCTCTTATTGGCGGTGTAACATCCAGACGTGAAACAGACACGGATGTATTTTGCTGTAACTTCCAGACATGGCTAGAAAGTGCAATGACCTCAAGTGCAGACTGTGTATACAAGTACACAGTGCAAATCCGGAGATAAAGTGGATAGGTCACACGGATAACACAGAATAAGAGACACACGTAAAGTATTCTTACAGTGAGTGAAAATGTGGTGTGAACTGAGTTAATATAAAGCGATGTGGCAATGACAGAGTGGTACGCAAAACATGGACAAGATCACAAAGGATTGGTATTGACAGAACAGGAGGTGAGGACTGGAACAGACACACACTGGAGAGTCAGTGAGCAAGAGGCACAACAGAGTCAGTCAGTCAGTCAGAAAGCAGTCAAGGGTTGATCAAGAATCCAAAAACTAATGATGTGTTTTTACTCTGTTTTTTGGACTGGGAACTCATTATGAAGCTAATTTAAAACAGGTGTGTTGGGATAGTTGCATGGATCTCAGGTGGTGCCTATGGTGAACAGGGATTTCACCCCCTGGGGTCATGACAATCAACCAAATGTGAAGTCTTGCCTTGACTTTTAAAGTGCTTTGTTAGTACTGTAAATATTTTAATATTTCACTGTTGTATCTTTGCTGTATGCATCCATATTCTGCTACTAATTGCAAAATAGTTATTGTTAATGTTTAGATCTTACAGTATTGATTAAAAAGTACAATATTCTGTTCCCTTTTCAGATTTTTTAAGATATTTCTAAAATTTTTTATCATTTAATAATTACACTAGGGGGGCACGGTGGCGCAGTAGGTTGGACCGGTTCCTGCTCTCCAGTGGGTCTGAGGTTCGAGTCCCACTTGGGGTGCCTTGCGATGGACTGGCGTCCCGTTCTGGGTGTGTCCCCTCCCCCTCCAGCCTTATGCCCTGTGTTGCTGGGTTAGGCTCCGGCTCCCTGCAACCCCGTATGGGACAAAAGATTCAGACAGTGTGTGAGTGTGAGTGATTACACTAAGAAGGCAATGATGCAACACTGTTGAGATGGTTGAAAAAAACTGACAGTGGTTCTTCTAAAGAAGCAAACTTGCCAATGAATGTTACTGTCTGAAATATATTTGATAATGGTACTGAATTTTGCTTCAAAAACAATCTGCTTTTACTAGTGCTCATTCTGCAGAGTTCTTTGAACAAGCTCTATCCGTTACCTGTAAAGTTTACTGCTATAAAGCGTGGATGTCTTATACCCTAAGGTTCTTGTACATTGCATTCATTAGTTTTTTTATTCAAAATTAAAAAACAAAATAATGTGAATTACAATGTTTTCATTCATTTTGTGTTTTAATATTGAAAGCAGAAAAATGGCTTTTTTTGTTTCTGAGCACACACATAAAAAGAAAAGGACTTGTTAATTTTCTCTTTTTGATTTAATGATAAAAAGTGTAGAAATCAAAATCTCACAATACCAAATATGATGAATAAAACATACATCTCATCATGCTCTACCACCAGTAGCCAGTTAGAACTTCACGGTGCTTTTAACACCTGCCCTTAATTAGTAAAAAGATTCTTATTCTAAGATTCTGGGACAGCTGGTAGTGTAGTGGTTTGAGCAACTACCTTTAGACTCACAGGTTCAAGCCTCACCTCCAGCTGTAGTACCTTGAGCAAGGTACTTACTCTGAATTGCTCCAGTAAAATTACCCAGCTGTATAAATGGGTAAATAATTGTAACCTCAACACTGTAAGTTGCTTTGGAGGCAAACGTCAGCTAAATGAATAAATGTAAGAAGTAGCACCTAAAAAATCCTGCTGATTATCTTGATGGACATGTCATACTCTCTTGATGCTTTTGAAATACACCTAGTGATCCATATTAACAAATATGAATAACTTGGAGCAAAACCAGCATGTCTGATGAAGCCACTGATGGATTTATTTACCAGTCTTATGATCAAAAACAGATCTTTAGCAACATAGGGCACACTTGAAGCTGTAAAACTGGCTTCATGTAGCCCAAGTTTAACATCCGTATTGTTAATATTTTCAGATTCTCTGGTGTGGGGGTATACATGGGGCAGTGATCCAGCAAATGTTTTGAAGTTTGTTGTTGCTCCCCTAATAGGCATCCAGGGCTGATGGATTCTGCACGGTTTCAGTTAGTTTACATGCAGGTTGTTCAAGAATACCACAAAACAAAATTTACGTTTATTCATTTAGCAGATGCTTTTCTCCAAAGCAACGTACCTCTTATAGAAAATACAATGTGTGCATTACATTAGAAGAAAGAGAGACAGTTGCAGACGTGTGATTCATAAGTAAAGTTAATTTCTTTCTTTCCATCTTATGCACCAATGTTCATCATACAATTAGCTGAATAAAACTCAGAATAGACGATTCCTGATTACCTTCTTACAATTTTTTTTGTTTGTTTGTTTTTGAGACACACAAACATTTACATTTACATACAATACAGGAGTACCGGCTGTGTAAAGGTTCGTTTACGTTCGTGGGTCCAACAAGCGCGCAGAAGTAGAAATAGCTCAAAGTCAAAAAATAAGACAGCAAAAAACTATAAATGAGGCACATTTTAAATATTTTACATTTTGAGAAAAAAATGGTTTTTAAACATAGTTAATTCATAATTTGTTCTTATTTTTAAAACAAGAAACAAATGAACGCAACATACATACACATTTGACAACTTCAACCAATGACTCAGACTTCTGTGCTCTTATGCATTGTTGATCAGTTCACAGGTTATTGCAGATGGTGAACAAACACTCTCAATGTGTCACATTTCATTTAGGAGATCAGTGCCTTAAGAGATGCACAATATTAAAAACTCCAGAAACGTGTAGCCCACCTACTCAATTCTGGTTTTTAGATTTTCGCATGGGAGGTGAATTGTTGGTGTCTGTGAAAAAACATAACTTTGAAATGTGTCTCCTGTAACTTACGGACTAGATGTATGACTCTAACTAGGGTCCAGAGAGGCCCAGTTTGCATGTTGTATTGCTATACCACTATTGTGAGCTTAGCCTTCCCACGCAGCACACTTGGCAACCACAGCCCTTATGTCTTTTCCCCTCTAAAAAAACACCACAGTACAAACACACACAAAGAAGAAAAATTATTCTATCAGAATCCACAAAAAAAAAATTAGAAGAAATATTTAATACAGAACCAGATAACTCACAATCATGACATATTTTAAGAATAACAAAGAAAATACACAACTTAGCACCCGGGGTACACAGAAAGTTACATTGGTAAAGTACTTAAAATTTGTATTGCCATCCTGCTAAGCTGCTGGTCCGGATGGAATTTCAGGGCGAATTTTAAAAACATGCAGTGAGCAACTGGCTGCTGTCTTCACGGACATATTTAACACCTCCTTAAAAAGCTCAACTGTACCCACCTGTTTCAAAAACACCACCATTATCCCCATTCCTAAGAAAAACAAGGTAAGCTGCCTTAATGACTATCGCCCAGTGGCACTGACCCCCATTGAAATGAAATGCTTTGAGAGGCTGGTGCTGGTACACATTAAGGACACCATCCCAGACACTTTGGGACCCACTGCAGTTTGCCTACCACCACAACAGATCCACTGAAGACGCAATATCGCACACACTTCACACCACTCTGGCTCACCTGGACAATAAAAACTGCTATGCAAGGCTATTATTTGTGCACTATAGCTCGGCATTTAACACTGTCATCACGACCATGCTGATCCACAAAATACTAGGTCTGGGACTGAGTACCACATTGTGGAACTGGATCCTGGATTTCCTCACCAAAAGACCCCAGTGTGTATGGATTGGTAGAAATACCTCCTCCACACTGATCCTCAACAGTGGCACTCCACAGGGAAGCATCCTGAGCCCGGTGCTGTATTCCTTGTTCACACATGATTGTGTGGCCAGTCACAGCTCAAACACCATCATAAAGTTCTCTGACAATACCACCATTGTGGGTCTGATCACCAACAACAATGAGATGGCCTACAGAGAGGAGGTGAGGCTCCTGGGAGAGTGGTGCCAGGACAACAACTTGTCTCTCAATGTCAGTTAAACTAAGGAGCCGGTGATTGACTTCAGTAAACAGGATACGGTTCATGCACCCATCCACATAGTACATTTACATTTATTCACTTAGCAGACACTTTTCTCCAAAGCAACTTACAATGGCTACTATGTAGACTAGCCCACACACCTTATTCACCAAGGTGACTTACAATGGGTCACTCATCCATACATCAGTGAAACACATTCTCTCTGTGACACTCACACATTATGGGGGAACATGAACAGCATGTCTTTGGACTGTGAGAGGAAACCAGAGCACCTAGAGGAAACCCACACAGACATGGGGAGAAAATGCAAACTCCACACAGACTGAGCAGGGATCAAACCCACATTCTCTCACACCACCCAGGCGCTGTGAGAGAGCAGCTCTACTTGCTGTGCCACCATGCCACCCCATAGGAGGGGACATTGTAGAGAGGGTCAACAGCTTCAGATTCCTAGGGGTCACCCTCACTGCTAAACTCACATGGACTGAGCACACAGCACCAACCATCAAAAAGGCCCATAAACATCTCCACTTCCTCAGACATCTGAAGAAAGCCAGGAAATCCACTACAGTCCTCACTACTTTCTGTAGGTGTCATGTGGAGTCCGTCCTCACGGGATGTATTACATCCTGGTGTGGCAGCTGCTCCGTACAGGACAAGAAAGCCCTACAGAGGGCGGTCAAAACAGCTCAGGAAATTATCGGCACACAGTTACCAGCAGTTCAGGACACCTACACCACACGCTGCCTCAGAAAGATGATGCACATCATAAGAGATCAAAGTCACCCCACACGGGCATTTTTCTCTTCCCTGCCATCTGCAAAATGGCTTAGGTCTATGCGAACCCGCACAGCTAGGTACAGGAACAGCTTTTACCCCACTGCTGTAAGAGTATACAACACTCACCAATGTGCCACCTTTAGTAACTAGAGTTGGACTGCTCCTCCCAAGCACATTGGTAAATTACACTGTCACTTTAAGCATTCTCAGTTTTAAGTTCTCTGGCTGTCTACTGTTATTTATTGTTATCATTGTTACAGTTATTTATTGTTATTAGCATTACTCATTGTCATTGTTATTGTTTTGTTTTGTGCAGTATTATCTATTATTCTTGTTCATAGTTTGTGAGAACCATTCAAGAAGAATTTCATGATACTTGTACAAGATACTTGTACCTATGAGAATGAACTTGAAACTTGCTACTGCCATCAAACCTCTACAGCTGATACAGAATGCTGCTGCACTAGCTGTGCCTGACTTGCCAAAGCCTTTGCATGTATCTCCCCTACTTGTTTCTCTGCACTAGCTTCCCATAGCTGCCCGGATCAAACTTAAGAACCCTGGCTATGGCCTACAAATGCATCAATAGCATTGCTCCCAGCTATCTACAAGACTTGGTTATTCACTACACGCCAATCTGCCCGCTTGGTGGTCCCACGCGTGAAAGGTAATGCACGGAGGTTCTTAGTTCTGGCTCCATTGTGGTGGAATGACCTACACCCCTTGCGCAGAACTGCTGAATATATGTCCACATTTAAACATTTTCTTAAAACTCATCTCTTCTGGACTCACTTCACCCATGTTCTCTTAAGTTCATGTAAGGGATAATTGTTCATGATCATGCTCGGATCAGTCCTTTGCAGAGCCATTCCTGCAATGTAATGTAAATGTTTATATGTATCTCAAAAAAAAAAAAAAAAAACTACTACGAAGGTGATTAGGAATTGGCTATATTCTGGTAAAGTTTTATGCAGCTACATGTGTGATGAATGCCGGTGCATATAGTGAAGGAAACAAACTAACTGTACTTAAGAGCCACACATCTGCAGCTATGTCTCTTTCTCATAATGTAATGCACAAATTGTATTTTCTATGAGATGCACATCGCTATGGAGAAAAGCATCTGCTAAATGAATAAGAGTAAATGTTAAATTATGAACCCATTTGTACCGCTGGATAATTTTACTGGAGCAATTCATGGCAAATTCCATGCTCAAGAATACACTTGAACCTGGAACTTTCAGGTCCGAAAGTAGCAGCTTTAACTCCTTGTCACTGCACAATCAGAAGACAAACTTGGTGGACTCAAGTGCTGGTGCTTTATTCCAAGGGGGTGAGAATAGTCAGGAATAATCAGGGTTCAAGCAATTTGCATACGTCATCCGAAGAGGGGTAGGTGAGAATCAGGGTCGAGAAATTAAGCACAAGTCTGGAGCCAAGGGAGTCGTCCAAAGGGGAAAGGAGGAGGAGGAGGTAACGGAAACTCAGGCAGAAAACAGCACAGGGCACAAGGCACCAGTTGCAATTGCTCCAAATGAGGTTCTGCAATCTGCTCTGGTTGGGTTACACCTCTTTATACCCGTGTGCCTTGATGCCCTGCAGCTGAGGAGGCTGATTTTGCAGCTGTGGGCATGACAGAACCCCCCACCCTACAAGCGGCACTGGCTGCCCTGTGGTGGGAGGGAGGACGGCCCTGTGGGTGAGGTGCCAGCCGGTCTGGGTGGTCGCTGTGGAAGGACAAAATGAGTGCTGGAATCATAATGTCACGGGCCGGAACCCAACACTGCTCCTCCAGCCTGTACCCCTCCGAGTCTATGAGGTACTGAAGGCTCCCTCGCCAATGCCAGGAGTCAAGGATAGCCCTCACAGTGTAGGCAGGACCCCGTTCATCTGAACTGGAGAAACTGGCAGCTCTTATCAGGGAGCCTGGAGGAGTGACGTAGCACACAGCTTCAAGAGGGTGACATGGAAGGTCGGATGGACCCGCAACCATGACAGCAGAAGGAGCTTGTAGGTAACAGGGTTTACCCATTTGATGACCTTAAATGGACCATGGTACCTGGGACCAAGCTTCCTCAAAGGGAGGCGTAACTTTAGGTCCCTTGAGGACAACCTCTGTCCAAATGTGATGGCGAGACAACGGCAATGTAGATCCACGTGGCATTTGTTTCTTTGGATCTGGGTCATTAGATGCCTCCGGACTGCCCGGCAGATCTCCCTGCTGTCCTTGTACCACACGTCCAGCGCAGGGACCTGACTGGGTGTAGACTGCTAAGGGAACAAGGCAGGTTGGTATCCCAAGACGCACTGGAATGAGGACATACCTGTGGACGCGTGGGGCCAGGCTTTGTAGGCATACTTAGCCCATGGAAGAAAACGGCTCCATTCATGCTGCTTCGCTGAGCAGTAGCTACAAAGATACCGCCTGATCTCCTGTTGTAGTCGCTCCATCTGCCCATTCACTTGAGGGTGGTGGCCCGAAGTCAAACTGACAGACACTCTGAGCCAGTCCCAGAACGCCTTCCAGACCTTCAAAGTGAACTGCTGGCCCCTGTCAGAGTCTAAGGCCTCTGGGAGTGCGTAACAGTGGAAGACGTGTTGGAACAGGAGTTCGGCGGTCTGCAACATGGTGGGGAGCCTTGCCAGAGGGATCAAGCGACAGGCCTTGGAAAAGTGGTCAACCAGGGTGAGTATCACGGTCTTACCCTCTGAAATGGGAAGGTCGACCGCCCCTACTCCCACAACAGAGGCATCCACCTCGACTGCAAAAGGGAGCGAGGGGTCAGGGTGCCGGAGGATGGGAGCGGAGGTGAGCTGTACCTTGAGTTCATGGAAGGCATATTGGGCCTCCTCGGACCACTTGAGGTGTGGCCCCTTGTCTGACGTGAGAGTCATCAGGAGGGCAGCAACTGAGCCGTTGAAGCTCTTTTAGGGTTTTTGGTCTTGGCCACTTCAGTATGGCCCGGACCTTTTGTGGGTCCATGGCCACCCCCTGTCGGCTCAAGACATAGTCTAGGAAGGAGACCTCGGTTTGGTGGAACAAGCATTTTTTACCCTTCACATACAGACCATTCCTTAGTAGCACCGCCCTCATGTCCCGCACATGTTGGTCCCAGGTCCGGGAGAACACCAAGATGTCGTCCAAATATACTAGGACACACTTGTTAATCAAGTCCCCCAGCACACGGTTCACAAAAGCTTGGAATACGGAAAGCGTGTTGGACAAACCAAAGGGCATAATGAGATATTCGTAGAAACCCAATGTGGTGCTAAAAGCAGTTTTCCACTCGTCACCCTCCCTTATCCTAGGGCCTCAGTAATGTACGCCTTCATAGGCTTCTGCTCCGGTAAGAATAGGGGATATATGCACCCACGTGGAGGCATTGTGCCTGGGAGGAGGTCTGATGCGCAGTCTCGGCTAAGGTAAGAGGGAAGCTGGGCCACCTTGGCCTTGCTAAAGACCTCACTGAAGTTGAGGTATTCGGAGGGAATGACCACTGGTGCTGCCTCCTCGGAGCCTTCAATGCAGATGGTGCAACAGGGGAGGGTCAGACAGGTCCGGCCACACTGGGGGCCCCAAGCCACTAAGTCCCTGGTGCTACAACAAAACACGGGGTCATGTTGTACCAGCCACAAAAAGCCCAAGATCACCGGAGTGGCTGAGGACCGAATCAGGTAAAAGACTAGATCCTCCCGATGAACCATGCATACTGTCAACTGTATGGTTCTGGTGATGGAGTCCACCACTATGAACCCCAAGGGCTGACCATCCAGCCCCCTGACCCGCAATTTCATGTCACTAGCGTTACCGGGATTCTCAGTTGTCACCCAAACCCCTCATCATAAAGCAACCCGCCGCTCCGCAATCCACCATTGCCTGTGTGGCGATCTGATTCCCTTCCCAAGCAAGCAGCACCAGGGGACTCAACAGATCTAGACCGACGGGTAGTACTCACCTAGAGGACCAGGCATGGTTTGGGGTCTGGTCTTTGAGGGCAGTCCTGTTGATAGTGTCCGTGAACACTGCAGTACAGACAGAGGCCCTTGCTCTGTCTGCGCATCCTCCCCTCTGCCATTAGCCAGCCCTGGCCGATCTGCATCACTTCCGAGCTGTCGATGGTGGGCGCCCAGATGGGAGGGCTCACCCGCGGTCTCGGGCGATATTCCCGGCCCAAGTTGTCAACCATCACCGCGTTCTCAAAAAGGCGGTACAGAGAGCAGTCCTCCCCATGGTAAGCCAGCGCGGCCTAGATCCGAGGGTGGGGACCAGCCCAAAAGCTGGCCAGCAGCACTGTGGAGTTCCATCCGCTTTGCTCTGCAAAGAAGAGGAAGAAGAAGATCTAGCTAGGAGTGTGAGAGAAAATTTCATCAGTTGTTCATTTTACTTTTGTAAGGCTCTTTATTCGCCTTTAAACTATGGATAAGGGATTGTGTGTAATAATTGCTTGCTAGAAAATGTAACACACCCAATGTTGAAAATGCAAGGCCACACTAATAACTGCACCTGGTCTGCTGCTGTGCAAAAATAAGGTGGCAACATCACATGAAGAAACTGTCTCCATGGGATTGAAAGGAGTTAGCCTAACCACGTGTCTACAAGAAGAACAAGGCACAAGACTGAACTAATTGTTATATTAGCGGAAATTTACTAACCCCACCCTAGACTGTATAAATATCTGTATTCTGCTTGTCTCGGTGTGACTCCCCAGTGTGACTCTCTCTGGGAGGCTCACCCGTGTGCGCGCACGAATAAATGGACTTTTCTGCCATCTGGCTGTCTTGCTGAACTGAGTCTTTTCTTCCTACCCATGCTGTGGGTATTTTTTTCCTTGTGAGTAATCAGACCAAGACCCCTGTCTCTGAATAAGAATTATGTACTGTAGTTGTATTTCTTCTTTATAGTAATGTATGCAGTCAGTAGACGAGAGGCCTTTCAGCCTTGTGAATATTGTTAATCTATAAACCAGCTGATCACCAGGCAAAGGCGACAGCTAAAGATGCTGCAGAAATAAACTTTTCACTTTGCTCACCATGTGTGGAGAAAATCACAGAAGGGAGGATAAATATGCATTATGTCTCAGACAACTTTATAGAAAATAGATTTATGCATGACTAAGCACAGCCATGATCAGACAGAGTAAAAAGATATGAGTTAATGACCAACATTTCTCAGAAGGAAACACATTCTATGGTTGATGCATACTCTTCATAGTACTTTAATTGTGCTACAGTAGGAACTACATAAATAACATTTTCAGTTAAAAACCCAAGATTGCTTACAGTAAGATAACAAGACAGCAACAATGCATCTAAAACTCTACACATATCAAAAACAATTGAAATGTTCTAAAATTAAAACGAAATTGAACAAAAACATGAATTTAATTTTTACCTGCTAACAAATTACTTAAAGAGCAGTTTCAATAAGGAGCATGATTGAATTTTTAAAGACTATATGAGGCAAGGAGCTATGAAGGATAATGGACAATGGGATCCATAGATGGATGCTATCCACAGATGATGTTCTTATTATTATTATTATTATTATTATTATTATTATTATTATTAATACAGATGAATGTTCTTCCACACTCTGAACTCTGTTCCTTGCACACTGTGCATGAAAAAATACAGTAAGATATGATTTTAACTAAATACAAAGAGGGTCCAAAAAGTTTGCAAAGGTTCTGTCACTTCAAATAATGAAAATCTTTCTGAATTATTTGAGGGTGCTGTGCCTTGTTTCAAAACTGTGAAAGATAATTAGTATAATCCTCCTTTAATTTTATTCCACTGCAAAATGGTCTTTGACATTTTACCCTCTGTTGTCATGCAAATGGACGGTACTACAGAAATTACACTAGAGCCAGACTTGACAGGCTGTTAAACATGTGATGAATAACTTATCCAGATGACTAAGTCCAAACGTCCCAGAGCCATCAAGAGACATCAATTGTCATTAAAGAGTTATAGGAGTATTAATCTGTGATTTAACTTATTCTTACATTCCAGTTCCCCTCCGCGAACTGCCACCTTAACGTGGTGGAGGGGTTTGAGTGCCTGAATGACCTCAGGAGCTATGTTGCCTGGGGCGATATGCCCCTCGTAGGGTCTCCCATGGCAAACAGGTCCTAGGTGACAGACGAGACAAAGCGCGGTTCAAAACCCCCTTATGACTATAAAATCAAGGCTCTCGTTCACCCCACCCGGTATGAGCTCAACAGGGCCCCACCCTGGAGCCTGGCCTGGGGGAGGGCTCGCATGCAAGCACCTGGTGGCCAGGTCTATGCCCACGGGGCCTGGCCGGGCTCAGCCCGAAGCCAAGACGTGGAGCCACTCTTCGGTGGGCTCACCGCCTGCCGGAGAGGCCGTAAGGGGCCGGTGCGTTGTGATTTGGGCGGTGGTCGGGGCCGAGTGGCCGGCCGACCCAAACCTCGGACACCAACTCTGGCTTTTGGGACTTGGAATGTCACTTCACTGGCGGGGAAGGAGCCTGAGCTAGTGCAGGAGGTTGAGAGATACCATCTAGATATAGTTGGGCTCACTTCCGCTCACAGCTTGCATTCTGGAACCACTCTTCTCGATCAAGGGTGGACTCTCCACTATTCTGGCGTTGCCCAGGGTGAGAGGCGACGGGCGGGTGTGGGCTTATTAATAGCCCCCCAGTTCAGCCGCCATGTGTTGGAGTCTACCCCGGTGAATGAGAGGGTCGTCTCCCTACGCCTTCGGGTCAGGGAACGGTCTCTCACTGTCGTTTGTGCTTATGCGCCTAGCGGCAGTGTAGAGTACCCGGCCTTTTTAGAGTCCCTGGGGGCGTGCTGGAAAGCGCTCCCACTGGGGACTCTGTCGTTCTACTGGGGGACTTTAACGCCCACGTGGACAGCGACAGGGACACCTGGAGGGGCGTGATTGGGAGGAACGGCCTCCCTGATCTGAACCCGAGTGGTGAGTTGTTATTGTATTTCTGTGCTAGTCACGGTTTGTCCATAACAAACACCATGTTCATGCATAAGGGTGTCCATCAGTGCGCTTGGCACAAGGACACCCTAGGTCGGAGGTCGATGATCGACTTTGTAGTCGTTTCTTCTGACCTTCAGCCATACGTCTTGGACACTCGGGTGAAAAGAGGGGCTGAGCTGTCAACTGATCACCACCTGGTGGTGACTTGGATTCGATGGTGGGGAAAAAGCTGGACAGACCTGGCAGGCCCAAACGCATAGTGAGGGTCTGTTGGGAACATTTGGCGGAGGCCCCTGTCAGAGAGGTCTTCAACTCTCACCTCCAACAGAGCTTCAACCAGGTCCCGAGGGAGACTGGGGACATTGAGTCCGAATGGACTATGTTCCACACCTCCATTGTCGGGGCGGCAGTTCGGAGCTGCGGCCATAAAGTCTCCGGCGCTTGTCGCAGCAGCAATCCCCGAACACGGTGGTGAACACCGGAAGTAAGGGATGCCGTCAAGCTGAAGAAGGAGTTCTATCGGGCCTGGCTGGCTCATGGGACTCCTGAAGCAGCTGACGGGTACCGACGGGCCAAACGGAGCGCGGCACTGGCAGTCGCTGCGGCAAAAACTCGGGCCTGGGAGGAGTTCGGTGAGGCCATGGAGGAAGACTTTCGGTCGGCCTCAAAGAGATTCTGGCAAACCGTCCGGCGACTCGGAAGGGGGAAGCGGTGTTCCGCCAACACTGTTTACAGTGGAAGTGGTGCGCTGCTAACCTCAACTGAGGATGTCCTCGGGCGGTGGAAGGAGTACTTTGAGGATCTCCTCAATCCCTCCGACACGCCTTCCACAGAGGAAGCTGAGGCTGGGGACTCGGAGGGGGACTCATCCATTACCCTGGCTGAAGTTGCTGAGGTAGTCAAAAACTCCTCGGTGGCAAGGCTCCGGGGGTGGATGAGATCCACCCCAAGTTTCTCAAGTCTCTGGATGTTGTGGGGCTGTCTGGGCTGACACGCCTCTGCAGCATTGCGTGGAGCTTGGGAACAGTGCCTCTGGACTGGCAGACCGGGGTGGTGGTCCCTCTTTTTAAGAAGGGGGACTGGAGATTGTGTTCCAACTAAGGGGGATCACACTCCTTAGCCTCCCTGGGAAAGTCTATGCCGGAGTACTGGAAAGGAGAATCCGACCGATAGTCGAACCTCGGATTCAGGAGGAGCAATCTGGTTTTCACCCTGGCCGTGAAACACTGGACCAGCTCTATACCCTCACTAGGGTGTTGGAGGGTTCGTGGGAGTTTGCACAACCAGTCCATATGTGTTTTGTGGACCTGGAGAAGGCATTCGACCGTGTCCCTCGTGGCATCCTGTGAGAGGTACTTCGGGATTATGGGGTTCGGGGCTCGCTGCTACGGGCTGTTCGTCCCCTGTATGACCGGAGCAGGAGCTTGGTTCGCATTGCCGGCAGTAAGTCAGACCTGTTCCCGGTGCATGTTGGACTCCGCCAGGGCTGCCCTTTGTCACCGATTCTGTTCATTATCCTCATGGACAGAATTTCTTCGCGCAGCCAGGGAACAGAGGGTGTCTGTTTTGGTGGCCGCAGGATCTCATCTCTGCTTTTTGCGGATGACGTGGTCCTGTTGGCTTCATCGAATCAAGACTTACAGCGTGCACTGGAGAGGTTTGCAGCCAGTGTGAAGCAGCGGGGATGAGAATCAGCACCTCCAAATCCGAAGCCATGGTTCTCAGTCGGAAACAGGTGGATTGCCCCCTCTGGGTTAGGGGGGAGTTGCTCCCTCAAGTGGAGGAGTTTAAGTATCTCGGGGTCTTGTTCACGAGTGAGGGAAAAATGGAGCGGCAGGTTGACAGACGGATCGGTGCGGCGTCCGCGGTAATGCGGTCATTGTACTGGTCTGTTGTGGTGAAGAAGGAGCTGAGTCGTAAGGCGAAGCTCTCAATTTACCGGTCGATCTACGTTCCTACCCTCACCTATGGTCATGAACTCTGGATCATGACCGAAAGAATGAGATCGCAGATACAAGCTGCAGAAATGAGTTTCCTCCGCAGAGTGGCTGGGAACACCCTTAGAGATAGGGTGAGGAGCTCAGTCACCCAGGAGGAGCTCGGAATAGAGCCGCTGCTCCTCCGCATCGAGAGGAACCAGTTGAGGTGGCTCGGGCATCTGTTCTGGATGCCTCCTGGACGCCTCCCTGGGGAGGTGTTCCGGGCTTGTCCCACTGGGAGGAGGCCTCGGGGCAGACCCAAGACACGTTGGAGAGACTACGTCTTCCAGCTGGCCTGGGAACGCCTTGGGGTTCCCCCAGAGGAGCTGGAGGAGGTGTGCAAGGAGAGGGAAGTCTGGGGGGCTCTGTTCGGACTACTGCCCCCGCGACCTGGTCCCGGATAAGCAGAGGAAGATGGATGGATGGATTACATTCCAGTTACCTTGCTCAGTGTTACTACAGAGGAATCACACAACCTACACATTACCAGGACTTCATCCAACAACCTTTAGGCACTACTACTAGGATAAAGAGGTGTCCTTAACAGCCGTCCTCCAGAGATTCAGGAAAAAGAGGTCTTTAGTTATATTTCATGGACTACTAGAAAGTTGACCAAGCCCCACCTTCAAACATGTGGCATCATTTATAGGCATATATTATCCTCTGTAAGGCTCATTGGACTAAGCACTATAGGATGTACAGTTTGGGAGACACTCTTAAAAACAAGTCCTCTGGAATGGACAAAAAAAATTGCTTTCTCTATTTCAGTTGGATGTTGCTGCCCAGGGGTGTGGTGGCGCAGTGGGTTGGACCGCAGTCCTGCTCTCCGGTGGGTCTGGGGTTCAAGTCCTGCTTGGGGTGCCTTGCGGCGGACTGGCGTCCTGTCCTGGGTGTGTCCCCTTCCCCCTCCGGCCTTATGCCCTGTGTTGCCGGGTAGGCTCCGGTTCCCCGTGACCCCGTAAGGGACAAGCGGTTCTGAAAGTGTGTGTGTGTGTGTGTGTGTGTGTGTGTGTGTGTTGCTGCCCTGTACAACAAAACCTTTTTTTGAAAGGAAACCAAGTTCTTTGCTCTTAAATGTGGTGGTAAGAATCTCTTTGTTCCTATCGAGGGAGGGGGTGCATGCAGTGGTCAGAAACATTAAGACAGCGAGCTTTCAGCCTTCAGGCCATACAGTTGTCCTGGACATGAGTCCAAAATAGTCTCAGCTATCATTATGCAAGTTCCATTGTTCCACATGAGAAATTTAAACATTTTTGTTTATGTACGATGGCATGTAATGCTCATTAATTAATTAAATCTGCATAAATTTTTTGTTTGTTTAAATACATCAAAAGATGGCTTTTAAATTAGTTCAGACTCAATTCCTCCATAGGGGATGTACCTGCCCTTTATAAATCACTCATAGATAACACTCTACTTTTCTCCCTTGTTGGTGGATGTGTCAATGTAAGCTGTCAGAGTTAATACTTTAATCTCCTGCTCAGTGTGCAGTACTGTGCACAACAATTCTTTATGCTCCGAAATGTAACATGAGAATGATTTTATTTTGTTTGCCAATGAAAGAGGCTACTTAATAAGGTGTTCTCAAGAGGAGCAGAAGGGAGAGACCCGCAATTCAGCAAAAGTGAATGCTCAACAGATGGAAAGATGCTGCCAAAGGAGGCTTTCTATAACAGATGGATATTAACTGCCATCAACAGTAATTCAAGGCTGACTCACATCCACTGGAGGAATCGTCTCCTCCCATCTGGTGTTTGAAATAAAACACCTCTCAAAGCAAACAGAAACCCTTGCATTTCTGACAGGCAAGACACCAACAGATAGACACAGAGAGATGCCAACAGGTCCATGAAAAGAATGAATGACATGCCTGTCAGTCAAGGACAAAGGGCATCTCTTTAGTCTTTCCTGAACTTTTTTTGGAGGACATCAGGTATCGAAAGACCATGATGCACTGTGGTATTTCATTCCATATGGCAGCTTTTGACCTCAGACAATGTCACCTCCAGACACAGAATACCTGTTGACCTGACAACTCACACAACACCTTTTCTACCTGTTCTCCAGATAATGCAACACAATGAAATATAATAACAGCAGTACTTTGGATACATTATAATCTTAAACCCCCAAACTTCAATTTTTTTCATCTTCTTCTCATAAACATATTTCTGATGACTAAATTTGTGCTCCCTATTACTATGAATTTCATTCAACCAGCATCTTTCTGGGTGGGTAACCTCTAAATTTCTAGTAGAAACACACTTTAATTTGCTGATCTTTAAAAGTTTTTCAGAATTCCTGAGATTATTTAGACAAATTTCAGTTATATACGCAATAATATTGGAACGCGCTGGGTTCGAATGGGGCAAAGCAGGATGCACGGACAGCATTCATTACAAATGTTTATTGGAACACCTGCACAGAGCAAGAGATAAAGGCGCAAACACAAAAAAGTAACGCTCTTTTTCCTCAAGGACCTGCACCTCAAACCAGCCTTCGTAGCCTGCTTAATGCCCCTCAGGCTTTCCTTCTCTTTTCACTGGCCAGCACACTAACTCCTTTATATTCCCCGTGAGTTACAACACTGGCTGAACATATAATTCCATTTTACCCACAATTCAACTATTTACATTTTCCCACTCAAACTCCAAGTAATGCGAGTCATTACAATATGTACATCCATTGTGTTGCAGGTATCAGTTTCAGAATAAATATATATCTTCAAAAAATAATGCAGCTGATTAGGAAAAACATGAAATACCTTGTCTTTATACTGTTTTTGTTTGAATACAAGTCAAAGTAAATTTACAAATCACACACACTGTCTGAAACTGCTTGTCCCAAGCGGGGTCGTGGCAAACCGGAGCCTAACCCGGCAACACAAGGTGCAAGGCTGCAGGGGGAGGGGACACACCCCAAACAGGACGCCAGTCCATTGCAAGGCACCCCAAGCAGGATTCAAACCCCAGACCCACCACAGAGCTGGAACCAGTCAAGCCCACTGCGCCACCGTGCCCCGTCCATTTTCCATACTGTCCCAAGTTTTTTTTAGGAATTGGGATCATATGCATACATACACATATACACACTATAGGTGGCCTGTTGTACACAACAAAGGCAAGTTATGAAGTCTTTCTTACTTCTGGTGAATTCGGATGTGGTTCACAAGACCAATGTGAGAGCCACGCAAACGGGGCAGTGGGGACACTGCAAGGTTGCTGTGAGAGGATTCTGAGCTGCAGCTTTCCTCTTTTCCCTGGCATATTCTGCAGAAATTGTGTGATGCAATCACGTCAACATGAATCTGAATATTAAATAAATGTTTCCAACATTTTGTGGAACCCATTCCACAAAGGATTGAGGCTGTTCTGAGAGCAAAGGGAGGCTCTACCCAGTATTAGTCCAAGTCAAAGTCAGCTTTGTCATTCTGCCTATATGTGAGTTACGCATACAGGAGAACAAAATTCCGATTCTCTTGGGTCTGCCATGCCACACAAAACATACAGTGCACTTTATAAGAAAAGATAAAAATAACAGACGAGCACAGAAATGACAGTGCAAACACGACAGTGCGGTACATACGCTAGAGTCTGGGGACAATGTATACAATAAACACTGTACATAAAAATATACAGTACTGTGCAAAAGTTTTAGGCACTTGGGGAAAAAAGCTGTAAAGTGAGAATGCTTCCAAAAATAATGCTCTTCATTAACAAACTTCCTACAAAGCTTAGTAACCATTCATCCTCAAAAACTGCTTATCCCAAGCAGGGTCGCGGCAGGCTTAGCCGGGTTCCGCTCTCTGGCGAGTCTGGGGGTCAAGTCCTGCTTGGGGTGCCTTGCGATGGACTGGCATCCCATCCTGGGTGTGTCCCCTCCCCTTCCTGCCTTGCGCCCTGTGTTGCTGGGTTAGGCTCCAGTTCACCGCGACCCTGCTCAAGACAAGCGGTCTCAGACTGTGTGTGTGTATGTGTAATTTCTTTCTTTAACAATCGAAAATATGCTCTTTTCCATTGACACAAATGCAGAGACATTAAATAACTGTCTTAAAAATATTTTTGTTAAACATCTAAGTGCCAAAGACTTTTGCACAGTACTGTAAATGTAAATATAAAAAAGTCTATACCAGACTGTAATTTCACTGTAAACTAGAACTATTAAACATTAGACACTGGATACTAGAGATGCTAGACAGCTAGCTAGCTAGAGGAGTAGTAATAAATTAACTGTTTTGTGTATGTTATTTGCTGAAACTGACATGTGCCTTGTACAATGTGGCATGTGCTTTGTTCGGGACTTCATTTATATGTGTGGGGAAAAAACAACCAGCTGTATCAGGAGGTGGGTGTGTGGATGGTCCGGAGGTTTGTGCTGTTGAGGATTCTCACAGACTGAGGGAAGAAGTTGTTGCACAGTCTGGAAGAGGAGGTCCAGATTCTTCCATACTTCCAGATGGCAGAATGACAAAGAGGCTGTGAGAGGGGTGGGTGGAGACAGACCTGATGCTGACAGCTTTGTGCATGCACCGTCTGTGGTACATGTCCTGTATGGAGGGGAGAGGGGCACTGTTGAACCTTCCTGCAATGTTCACCATTCTTTGTGCAGACTTGTGGTCAGAAACCTTGCAGTTCCCATACCAGACAGTGATACAGTTGGTCAGTACACTCTTTATGGTACCTCTGTAAAAGGTAGTCAGGATGGGTGGCAAGAGGCTTGCCTTCTTCAATCGCCGCAAGAAATGGAGGCGCTGCTGGCCTCTTTTGGTGAGGGCTGATATATGTGAGGACCAAGTGAGATCCTCAAGAATGTGTACCCCCAGGAACTTCAAGCTGCTCACTCTCTCTACAGTGGTGTCGATGACAGTAAGCAGAGGGTTGGCAGTGTGAGCCTGTCTGAAGTCAACAGTGATCTCCTTTGTTTTACTTATGTAGAGGGAAAGGTTTTTGGTTTTGCACCAGGTAGCCAGTTAGTTCACTTCCTCGCAGTATGCCATTTCACTGTTGCTGCTGAAGAAACCCACCACTATCATTGTCATCAGCAAACTTGATGATACAATTGGAGGGATGTGTTGCAATGCAATCATAATTCAGCAGTGTGAACAGAAGTGGGCTGAGCACACAGCTCTGTGGGGTGCTTGTGTTCAGTATAGCAATGCTGTAGGTGTGTCTGCTGATCTGGCCTGACTGCAGCTTTCCAATCAGGAAGTCAAACACCCAGTTGCCTCTGTAACTGTCTCAAAGACAGGTTTGAGAGTCTGGTTCATTTTTCTTATAAATTTTTTCCTTCTAGTTTGGTCAGTTTTTCAAAACATTAAAATGTAATAATACCGTGTGATATTAAGAATGTAACTCTTTGGGTTGTTAAATGCAGAGTTTAATGGGTCACGTGATCTGAGTTTGAGAGAGGGAATGTTGAATTGTGGGTAAGGTGTTATGGATGTAGAGGAAGGACATGCAGCAGTGAAGCACAACTTCTGAGGCGACATTTTCTGCATAAGGTTCAAAGGGCGCACACGGTAATTGTCACTTTAATTTAGCTTATATTGTGTTATAATGTCTGTTGATTTGCTTTATGTGAACAATTGTGATTGTGCGTATTTATCGTGTTAATCATACTTCTGTTGTAAAAACGTGGTCGTGCTGGTGTTTTAATGAACACTAATATGAGAGAATTTAAACTGTGTGAAAGATATATGCTTGAATATTTTATGTCTTTGTTTTTTGTAGTTTTCACAGTGTCACAATAAATGGTAGAAGACATCAGTATGAGGCGTGGCTATCCCTTTCATTGAACCAGTGCAGCTACAGCCTCCAATTTGTTATTAGGTTCTGTGGGATTATTGTGTTAAATGCTGAACTGGAATCATTGAATAGCATCCTTACACACACACTCGCACTTTCTGAACCGCTTGTCCCATACAGGGTTGTGGGGAGCCAGAGCCTAACCCAGCAACTCAGGGCGTAAGGCTAGAGGGGACACACCCAGGACGGGACGCCAGTGCATTGCAAGGCACCCAAAGCAGGACTCAAACCCCAGACCCACTGGAGAGCAGGACCCAGTCCAACCCACTGTGCTACTGCACCCCCCATTAATATCTTTACATAAAAGCTTATTTTCTCCAAGTGTGACAGGGCTGGATGGAGGGCTGATGTTATTGTGTCCTCGGTGGAGCGATTTGTGCAGGTGTAGAAGGGAGGTGGGACTTGATGTGCTGCATGACTAACCTTTTGAAACATTTCATGATGATGGGCATCACTGCAACGGGTCAGTAGTCATTCAGGCAGGACACACAAGATTTCTTCCGCACCGGTTCGATGGTGATGGTTTTGAAGCATGTACGGACAAGTACCAGTGAGATGTTAAAGATGTCTGAGAGGACATCTGCCAGCTGCTTAGTACAGTCTCTGATTGCCTGTGCAAGTATCCTGTCAGGACCCACAGCTTTTCCGGGGTAGAATCTGGATAGGGTCTTCCTTACACTGGCCGCTGACACATGCAGTACCTAGTCATCCAGGGGTGGAGGGGACTTGCATGCCTGCACGTTGTTTGTTCTTTCAAAATGTGAGTAAAAGTCATTGAGTGCATCTGGGAGGGGCGCATCACTATCACAGGTCAGCAGAGGTGGCTTGTAGACTGTGATGACCTGAATGCCTTTCTGTAAACCCTGTGCATTCCTGTTATCCACGAAGTGGTTGTTGATTTTCTGTGTATACTGTACCTTTGCTTTTCTGATACCACAGGAAAGGTTGGATCTAGCCTCGGCAAATAATAAGGTCGACACTTCATGACAACAAACTCTACCATTAATGAGCAATATTTAAGGACTGCTGTGGCATTCGTACATCACTTTTTGCTGATGTAAATACACGAGCCTCCTCCACGTTTCCTACTGAAGAGTGAAGCCTCTCCGTCTGCTCTGAGGGAGATTAACCCGTCCAGCTCAATAGCCGCATCTGGAATGTTGTCGTTTAATTATATTTCCGTGAAGATTTAGACATAACCGCCCTCCATTTCACGCTGGGTTGTTCTTCACAGTCGAATGAAATCGATCCTTTTATTATACTGAGTGTACTCTTGCCTGAAGAATGGACAGGAGCACAGGTGTGGAAGGGTTAGCCTTTAGCTTGACTTCAATACCTCCGTTTGCCTCGCTTATGCTTTCTCTTGCACCACTTTAGATGTCTCTTCCGGCGGGCTGCTGCAGCAGTGGAGAACAGGGTCATGGGGGTAGGGGATGATACGCGCAGCAAGCTGAAGAAGCATAGCTCACACTTAGTAAATGGAGCGATTTAGTTGCGTGTGAGTGAATTACCAGTTTTCAACATAGTCTGTTGGTTGCAAGTGGTTTTCTTAATAGAATGAATGCTCCTGCTAGCCATTTTATATGCACAAAACGATAATGGCAACGGTATCTTGGGTCTATGAAAGGCTGCTGTGTCTGTGTGCATCATTATCTTAAATTCATCCATTACTATACTGTTGCTATAGTGCTCAGCGAGTGTATACACACACACACACACACACACGTATATATATATATGAAGCCTGGTATGTAATCTTTATCTTTTAAAAAAGAGTATTTCACATACATTTAATTTCATTTCTGTATGTACCATTACAGCCCATCATATGCAGAGATATGGAAGATTATCTTCATGCCTCTGCTTTTTCTTGTAAATGTGTGTACTGATGCAGTGCATTCACATTCCAGCCGCTCTGGTAATAGTTTCATCTTGTTCTGGTCTTGCTTCATCACTTTCCAATACTGAGACAGAATTTCGTGCACAATACCTGCCACCAGCCAACTATGAAAAATGCTGTAGAAAGGGGCCCCTTTCAATTATCCTGTTAAGAAGATATGATTTTCCACGGAAAACAGCATTTCAGTTTCAAACTGACTAAGTTGGCAAATTACAGTAACAGCAGTTTGTGACATCTTGATACTGCAGCTGGGAAGAGAATATAGCCATTAATCTTGTCAGAGGACTTAGAAGCTCTACATAAACAAGACCTACTGAAACTAAATTCAGCTATATATGACCTGTATGAAACTGCAAGAACTTCAAAAAGGCCACAAGATCTCCAGTCTTGTAAATCTTGCAAAATGGTTTTTTCCCTGTGAATTCATGCACAATTTTGAAACATCATGAAGCATTATTGGCTTCCTGGGGTGAACTTTGCAAGTCTTCTGCAGAGATTAGGTTGTAAAAAGTTGGAAAAAAAAAAAACTGTAATTGTGTTTTCTTGTCAGGTAGCCGTGATGGGCCAGCAAACCACAGGGCACCTTACCTGTGCTGGCAAGTCACCTTTGATTTGCTGCAGCGAGGCCAACCAATAGGAATCTGCCAGGAACAGTTACACAGCAGCATATCACAGTTCCGTCACGTTCGGCCAATGGCTCAGCCACTGATAATAATTGCAAAGGACCCCAGTTGATGTTTAAAACTTGTCTTCCCTTGTAAATACCTTTGCTAAATTTTTCCTTTTGTATTTGTATTTTTATTTTGTCATATAATTGCAATGGCATACAGTCATTATAAGGGGGCTTTTATTTTGACACAGTCTTGTATTCCCAAGAGCCCTCCACTTATAGATTTGACGAGTTAGTTTAATGCGGTTGGCGCACAGATATAACTTATCCCAGCTTGTGGTTAGCTGCGTGCTGCAAGAACTAAATAATTTGTTTAATATAAGGATTCGCAACCCTCCGAAGAGGCACAAGGTTTGTACATGTATATTGTTGTAAATGTTTTCTCTTTTTTTTTTTTTTGATGTAATTGTACTTGTTTTGTCCATGGAAATGAGATGGTTATGTTACGGCTCTGTTTAACATACTCTGATAATATAATATTGCCGAAGGACTGAACGGAAGCTAAATGCTAAATATTTGTGCTCTTTTTTTTTTACACCAGCTCTTACGTTGGTGGAGGTTGTCAAGTTAGTTTCAATAAATCAACTAAACCATCATCAGTCAAGTCTTGGCCATCACTCGGGTGGGTCTGCTACAATAATGCTTCGCCTATGTCTTGGGCATCTTGCCAATCTAGGATTGGTACTAGGAAACTTTATTTTGCAGTCCTGTTACAGTACTTCAGATTCCCAAATCTACTGATTGCTGTAGTCTATTAAACAACACACACCAAAAACGCATTTGTTACTGTCAACTGACAGTCCAAAGAAGTTGAGGGGCTCCTGCAAAAGGCACAGCAGAAGTGATTATAGGACAGTAGTCATGGCCACACAAGAGGTATGAACTTCATCCAATCATAGTGTTACCGGTGCAGCACTTGTGACATTTCATGTAATATTTGTTTCCCCACTTTTCTCCACCCCAAAAAGAGGCTCTCTTACCCATTTATTCTTGCGTATTGCGAGTAGTATTTTGTCAATGCTTTGCACAAGGCACTTTGTCATAGCCAGCGGTAACGTTGCACATAGATACTCATATTTGTAGTCATTTTGTTTTTTTACAGGGCCACTGTTTCGCTGATAACACAAATGAACATCCTAGCTATTAATTAGAGAAGAGGCTGAAGAAGCAAAAAAAAAAAAAAAAATAGATGAAACGGATGGCATCATGTATATATCAATGCACCCTGACAACCAAACATGAGAAAATAAGCAGATGCCTGCATTATTTGTACTATAAATTCCTTGTGGAGATTGTAGAATAACTATATATATTTTAGTTTAATTATTTGCTACTTTTCAAAAATCCCTGAAACCATTAACACAAAGGCCTGAATTTATATATTTTTTAAATGTTGTCTATCATTTATCCACTGTCCCCCTGTTTCACCACAGAATTAATTTTTAATTCATGAAGAATGTTTGTCATAACTCCTGTGTAATATCTAAGGGTAACTTCTGATTGCACTGTACAGCAAAACACCACAGTATTTTTCTTAAGTTTTAACACTGGAAAGAGAAGCACTTCTATAACATAAAGCTTAGGCAAAAAATAAAATTCCAGGGGGATGTTTAGCCTGCAAAACAAAACTTGAATTCCTCAAGAAAATGTGACTTTAGGTTTCCACCTGCAGCCACAAGGTCTCCTCATATGATTTACATTCACATTTATTCATTTAGCAGACGGTTTTGTCCAAAGCAACATACATCTCAGCAAAAACTGAATTTGCGCGTTACATTAAGACAAAGAGACATAGCTGCAAACGTGATTAAGTAGACTAGTTTGTTACCTTCCACTTGATGCACCGATGTTCATTGCTCGAGTAGATGCATAAAACACAGGATAGATGAATCCTGATAACCTCCTACAGATTTTTTTTATAATAAAAAAACACAAACAATCACATAAAATGCCGGAGTAGTGGCTGTGTAAAGGCTTATCTGGGGATGCTCATGAAGCTACGGTGCATGAACATTTACACCATACATTAGCTGGAGAGATCTTGGGCAAAATGGGTCTGAAGAAGGTGAGTTTTCAGACCCTTCTTGAATGTAGACAGAGTTTCCGCAGTTCTGAGTGAGAGGGGAAGGTCATTCCACCACAAGGGAGCCAGAACTGAGAACCTCTGTGCTTTACCTTTTGTGTGTGGGACCACCAAGTGAGCAGAAATAGATGAGCAAAGGGGTCTGGCTGTGGTGTAGCAGTTGATCAAGTACTATAAATAGCAGTTCTATTGGTGCATTTGTAGACAATAACCAGGGTCTTGAAACTGATCCCGGCAGCTATAGGAAGCCAGTGCAGAGAAATGAGAAGAGGAGATACGTGGGAACACATTGTCAAATGAATGCCAAATGCAGAAGTTTGATGGCAGTAGCAGGAAGGCCACATAGGAGAGAGTTGCAGAAGTCCAGACAGGAAGTCACCATGGCCTGGACAAGTAGTTGGGCAGAATCAAATGTGAGGTACGGACGGATCCTACGAATATTATGCAGGATGTATCTGCAGGACCCGGTTGTGGCTTCGATGTACTGAGAGAAAGACAGACTCGTGTCAGTCATTACTCCCAGACTCTTAGCCAAGGAGGTAGGCAAAATGAGTGAGTTATCCAGTTTGATCGATAGATCATGACAGGAGGAGAGGTCAGCTGGGAGGTGAAGAATCTCTGTTTTGGAGGGGTTGAGTTGGAGATGGTGATCAGACATCCATGAAGAGATGTCCGATAGGCAGGCAGCAATGCATGTGGAAATGTCTGATGCACCAGGTGGAAAGGAGAGGAAGAGCTAGGTATCATCAGCATGGCAGAGGGAGGCTATGACTGGACCAAGGGAGGAAGTGTAGATCGAGAAGAGGACCCAAAACTGAGCCCTACGGGACACTGGTTGAGAGAGGCAGAGGAGAAGAATGAGACCTCCGCCAGACTACTTGACAGGATCTGTCAGACAGGTAGGACTCAAACCATCGTAGTGCCGCTCCTTTGACCCCAAGGTGATTAAGAGAGGAGAGTAGAATCCGGTGGTTGACTGTGTCAAACGCTGCAGACAGATCGAGGAGGATGAGGTCTGAGGAGAAGGAGGTGGCTCTAGTGGCTTGGAGAGCATCAGACACCGCCAGAAGAGCCATCTCAGTGGAATGACTAACTTTGAAACCACACTGATAACCATTGAGGAGATGGTTCTGGGTGAGTAAATCAGACAGTTGATCACAGGCTGCCTGCTCTAGAGTTTTAGACAGGAAGGAGAGGAGGGAGACTGGTCTGTAGTTTTTGATCAGATTGGAATCCAAGGAGGGTTTCTTTAACAGAGGTGAAATGAGAGCGGTTTTGAAGGCAGCTGGGAAACAGCCAGAGGAGAATGAGGAGTTGATGATCTTAGAGATGAAGGTGGAGAGTTGCGGGGAAATGTTCTGTAGGAGTGACGATGGGATCGGATCAAGCGAGCAGGGGTGGCTCTTCAAGATATCAGGAGGTCAGAGATTTCCAATTTGGAGAGCGGCTTGAATTTGGAGAGGATAGCTTCGCAGGGAGGTCCAGCGTAAACTGGGCAGGGTGATGCTGAGAACTTGTCAGTGATTGCTTTGACTTTGTCTCTGAAAAACAAAGAAAAGTCATCAGCAATGAGAATAGAGGGAAGAGGAGGTGGCAGAGGACACAGAAGGGATGAGAAGGTCACAAACAGTTTGTGTGGTTTTGTAGATGCAGACTGTATTTTGTTGTGGTGGAAAGAGGTTTTAGCTGAAGAGACAGCAGTGTGAAAAGCAGCTAAGAGTGACTGGTAGGCATCCAGGTCCAAACAAGTCTTGGATTTACGCCATCTTCCCTCTGCAGGCTAGAGATTGGTCCCGTTAGCTTGTAACGTGTCAGACAGCCATGGGGTGGCACTGGGGCATGCTGGTTGTCACGTTCTCCGCATCTGGCACATCCGCGACACCTGCCGTTCCCTGATGGGAACGACTATAAAGACGGAAGCCGAGGAAGCCCAGATGCAGAACCTTGTTTTGCCTCCTCGTTTCCCTGCGAACCGTATTACTGAGACCCATTCCGAATTCGACCCTCGCCTGCCCTGACCACGTTCTTTGCCTAGCCCTTTCCACGACGTTTGCTGATCTCCTGACCCTCGCCTGCCCCTCGACTACGATTATGGATTCTGATTCGGCTTCCGTGCACGTTGATCCGGACTCTCTGCACTTGAGTCCGTCCGCGCTACGCGCAACCGTGACACTGGTCTAGAAGACAGTGGACAGAGAGAGTCAAGGGTGGAAGATAGGGCGGAGAGGAAAGTGTTAGTGGTATCGTCTGTTGACAGATCCAAGAATTGTGCAGCAGAAGGGAGAGCAGACAGTGTGGCAGAGGCAAAGAAGGAAGGTGAGAGAGATTTTTGAAGTTGCAGCGGAAGGTGACAACGGGTGCAGAAAGAGGCAAGGAATTAGTGGTGAGGCAGGGTTGGAAGGAAATAAAGAAGTCCTCAGAGACATGCAGTGGAGTGACAGAGAGGACGGGACAGCCACAGTTGTGGGAAAATACAAGGTCAAGACAATTGCCTGCTTTGTGAGTAGCAGGGGACTGAGACAGGGAGAGATCGAAGGACTGTAGGAGCAACAGAAGGCCGCTTGCATGAATGTCATCGACATGCAGGTTTAAGTCACCCAGAAGGATCAAGGGAGCGTTGTTCCCTGGCAGAGAGCTCAGCAAGATGTCAAGGTCATCCAAGAAGGAGCCAAGAGAGCCAGAAGAGTGATAATGAATAACCACAACAAGAGTGACTGGGGCAGTGATAGAGACAGCATGCCATTCAAAGGAGGACAGATCATGCAGTTGAAGAGAGAGAATAGAATATTCCCATCTGGAAGAGATGAGTAGGACTGTGCCTCCACCTCTGCTGGAGGAACAAGGGGGTGAGAGAAGGAGTAGTTAGTGCAGAGTGCTGCAGGTGTGGCTGAGTTGTCTGGGGTGATCCAGGTTTCAGTTAGGGCCAGGAGATCCAGTGAGAGATGGGAGGTGTTGGCTAGTATGAAATCAGACTTTCTCACAGCAGACTTGCAGTTCCAGAGTCCCATGGAGAAATTAAAGCAGGATAAAGGGTTTGACAGGTGAGGAGAAACCAGGTTACTGCAGCAGTGAGAGCGCCCAGGTCTCTGGCAGTAACAACGTCACACAGCTCTGTTGGGGGGGCAGTTATCTCAATGAGATTCCACAACTGAGAAGAAGCTGAGAGGCATTTTTGTAGCCGAGTGCTCCGATTAATGCTGGGTGCTTAATCGAAGCAAAGTACTGCTGGTTGAGGTGCAGGCGTGGTCCTGACAGCACCAGATTAAGTTTTAAGGATCTGAAAGTGCAAATAATGAGTAAGAAACTGACTATTAAAGTTTGAGTTTAGTTCCCAGGATGTCCTTCTGTCTTCTTCCTTGGGAGATGTGAGATGTCATTTGAAGCCAGAGTTTCAAAGCACTTGTCAAAGGAAACACGATACATCTATTAGTAAAGCAAAATTGCAAATCTTACAGCTCTCTGCTTTTTTGTATCTCTGATAAGTGATATCAGCAAGTGGCTGCCATTACTCTGGTTCTAACAGAAAGCATGTAATGATAGCCTTCATGCAGCACTAAGAGTGCATTACATGAGGGCAAATAAGGACTTAGAAATGCTACAGCTAAAGAAACCCTAGGAGTGCATTAGGGATTAAAGATAAACGTTAAGCATTATGCATTTGTATTGACTAAGCACTAAGTTAATTTATCAGGCATGTGTTTTGTGTGCTATCCATTCAAAGAGAGGATACTTATTGAACATTAAATTCTTAATTTTTTATAACTTTTTTGCTTGGACAGATTTTTCCCCCCCAAACTTTATTAGATTAATAAAGTTATTAAAAAGTCAGATATATATCTCCACACTAGACATTTGTCTTTAAAATCGTAATGCCAAAACATCAGCATAAAACTATGGAGTCCTATCACTTCTATAAGCTGCACCTCCATAAATTCATATGTGTGATAAAGACATGTGTTACTTACCCCAGATGAACTGCCAGCCACAAACCTGTAAGGTTACAGCCAAAAGAGACACTTTGCCCTCTCTTTGGCATCTAAGTAACCCCACTAGATGACATCCTTCTCCATCCTAAATGTAAGGTCAGCCCAGATTTTGTGATAGACACACTGGATACCCAAATCTACGCCTATCTGCATGAGCCATTTTCTCATGTCCCAAAGCTTTAGCTTTTTGACACAGAAGGCTACTGCCTTCTGGATTCTAGGGTTCCCCTTCCCTCAAGACTTTGTCACACATCATAACCATCTGTGGACTAATCTTCTTGCACATGCAGGTCAACAAACACCAGACCTCCTGCACCTGGTGCAAATTCCAAATCGCTGAATGCTCTGGCACCCAGCAAATCTGGTTTAAATGGACCAGGTCAGCTATTACCTTATTCAGCAGCTCAGTGAGGACCTTAGCAATAACCTTTGCATCCACTCAAAGCATAGTGGGGGGCCTCCAGTTAGCAAGATTAGCTTTATCGCCTTTCGTGTACAACAAGGAGAGATTCCAGCACCAAACAGAAAGGCTTTTGCTTGCCACTCATGCAGCAGCTTCAAAAAGGCCTTTACCTCCACATCTCCATCATAATCAAATGTTCCTATGGTTTTTGGACAGGAATAAATTCCCTGGAGTTCCTCCTCTAGTGAAATGGCATCCTGACACTGCAAAGTGGCATGTCGGATACAATAGTTGATGGTGAGGATCTTAGTTTTTGACTTGACCACTTCCTTCCACTTCCATTGTCTTCAACCTGGGTCCTCAATTTGTGTCCAGGGTGTGGAGAGCATTCTGACAGAAGCTTGGAGTGTCTGTTAGCCTCATGTCCGGATACCATCCTCAGGCTAATGGACAAGTGGAGTGACTGAATGAAGACCTCGGTCGCTTTCTAAGGAGCTACTGCAGACAAGACCAGGACCAGTGGTCACGTTTCCTTCCCTGGGCCGCATATGCTCATAACTCCTTGTCCCATTCCTCCACAGGCCTGTCCCCTTTCGAGTGTGTTCTTGGTTACCAGCCTCCCTTGTTCCCCTGGAACCTCAGTTCCTCTGAGGTCCCTGCTGTGAATAACTGGTTCCTGAACAGCGAGGCGGCGTGGCGAGCAGTACGGGACCATCTACAACAAAGCGTACACCGGTATAAGCAACAGGCCAACCGAAACCGCCGTACCTTGCTTTCTCAGCCTGGGCAACGGGTATGGATATCCACAAGGGACATTAGCCTGAAACTGCCCTCCAAGATGCTCAGCCCCTGTTTATAGGCCCATACAAGATCCTTCGCCAGATCACCCCAGTCACGTACCGGTTGCAACTGCCTCCTCATTTATGCATTTGTCCCACATTCCATGTCTCCCGTCTCAAGCCCTACAGTACCTCCCTGCTCCAAGTCGCTCCGGGCACCCCGACACCCTCTCCAGTGGAAGTGGATGGGGAGGTGGCCTACATTGTCTGTATCCTCCTTCACTCCAAACGCAGGCGTGGGGGCCTGTACTACCTCGTGGACTAGGAGGGGTATGGCCCTGAGGAACGCAGCTGGGTGCCAGCTCGCGATATCCTCGATCCGTCTCTCATCACCGACTTCCAGACATCGCAGGGCGGCTGGAGCCGCTCGTAGGGAGGGGGGTACTGTCACATCCACACCCGCATCACACTCGACAACACCTGACACCATTCAAGCACCAGACACCAATCACTACACGCACCCTTAAAAGACCCTCCTCAGCTCCCATACAATCGTGGAATCTCACTGAGACAACCGTCCCTCCTGCACTATGTCTAGTTCTCCCTCATTCCTTGCTTCTTGTCTCCGATTCCTGGCTTTTGATTCTTCGCTTCATCCCCTGACCTCATCCTTGGATCCTCGCTCTCACCCTGACCGCCAATCGACCGACTCTTCACCCATCCCCGACAACGAGAACTTGCCTGATCCCTTAGTTCCTGATGACCAATCCTGCACTTGGGTCCAGCCACCCCCGTATCCTCGGTTTTGGTTGACAAACCTCAGGGCGTTAGCCTGAAAGACTACAGGGAGTACAGCGCTGACCGCACGTAAGCTCAGAAGAGACACCTGTGCCAGATTTAAAAAACTATATAAAAACAGGAGCTCCGACCACAACCACTTGTGGACTCTCTTTGAGAGCACGTGCCCTTGGGTTGTTGTTCATCGCTCCTTGCTTTTCAGACCACAACATTTACATCAAGCCCCCTGCTATCTGTCATATGCTATGTGAACTATAAAAACCCTTTGGATTTCGAACCTTGTTCCTCAGACCACGATTATAACCTTCTGGATAAAGCCACTTGCATTTTGAATAAGAACCTTGTGAATCTCGACCCTCGCATTCCAAACCACGACCACACCCTTTCAGATCAAGATCACTGGACTTCATCTGGATCTTTGGAACTCACGCACACTGTCTGAAACCTATGGTCCCAAGCGGGGTTACACCAAACTGGCGCCAAACCCAGCAACACAGGGTGCAAGGCTGGAGGGAGAGGGGACACACCCCAGATGGAATGCCAATCCATCACAAGGCACCCCAAGCAGGACTCGAACCCCATACTGGCCAGAGAGTAAGATCCGGACAAGCCCCCTGCTCCACCGTACCCCCCTCTTAGGAACTTGAGCCTTTCAATTCAGATTATGACCTAGTCTACAATTCAGACCCACACCCACGCCAGCAAACCCCACCTGGACTGTGATCTCCCATGTGGGAGATGCCTTTAAGTTGTGTTGTGCTTCTTCATCTACCCACTTTAGCTGGTCACACAAATATCATTAACTCTGCGCTGCACTTGCATTGTCAATACGCCATATGAAATCATGACAGAAGATTTCGCTCCTCACATGAACTCAGCAGAATTGGAAGAAATACAAAGAAATATCAGAAAAAACTGAGAACTGCTTAACGCCCATCAAAGAAAGTTTCAGTGTCTTAATGACTCCCTTGCACAGATAAGCTGATTCCTTCCAAATGGAACCACATCTGCTGAATGCAGATTGCTTGTAAAGGAGCAGTGGTGGGATGCTCCTGCCCTCACCTCATGCCCCACAAATGGAGTTCACAACCCTGACTTTGTTCCACCAAAAAGACTATGCCTGACAGGCAAAATCCCAGACAACTGTTTTAAATACTATCAAACACAAATGGAAAGTAAGACTCCCTGGATGAATGGAGGACACCTAACATTGGAGAAGAGACTGTGTTGGTCCAGAGAGGGACTGCTCTTTTACTGTAGCTCTTCAGACCACCTCTGTGCTATGTGCCCTCTCTGCTCATGCAGGGACCCTCCAGCAGCACCTCTAGTGGTGAGTGGTGCCACCAACCATGCATCCCAATTCCTTTTACCAGTAAACCTTTCCTGGCTGAAACAGTATGAAGAAACTAAGGCTCTGATGGGAATTTTTTAGATGTTTCAAAAGATAACACCTGGGGTATTCCAGTAGAGAGAATGCAGCGCAGTTTAAGAATTAGCTCCCTGGATGAGGAACCAATAGGGTCTCGTGTAGTCGAGAGATGGACCGTGCTCCTCACCCTACAAGTGAGAGTATGCTATGTGGAAGTCATTCGGTTCTAGTTGATTGAGTCCAGTACTTAAGTCCAGTACAACCCAGGTATTCTAGGCTACCCATAGTTGGTTAAACATAAACCCGTATTCTCTTGGAGCACAGGGAAATTACTTTCAAGGGGAAAACAATGCTCCCAGAAATGTCTTAATATCCCATGTCAAGCCACGTCCATGAAGAGTCCAATACCGACTCCCCATTCCATGTGCCCGTTAAATACAGTGATTTAGAACAGATGATTTGTAAAATCCACACATCAGAACTCCCTTCACATGGGTCTTGAAATTGTACTATTGACCTTCTACCAGGCACTATATCTCTTAGAGGAAGAGTATACTCACTCTTCTAACCAAAAAAGGAGGCTATGGAGGCCTATGTGACAGAGGCATTAAATCAGGGATAACTCGGCCATCCACTTCCCCAGCTTCCGCTGGTTTCTTCATCATTGAGAAGAAGGATGGTGGTGTCACGCCTGACACTTCTGGTGCGCCCGACGACTGTGTGTCTAGCAAACGCATGCTTGACGACCACCTTGACCTCCCAAGTGACAACCCCGGAGACACAGTATAAAAGCACTCGCTCCAACGCACCTAGCCGCGGAACCTCCAACTGAGAGATATTCTCCTCACCTATCTCTCTGAGGCTAACTGTTCTGCTACGAACAAATAAAGCGAGTTAAGATCTGCACTTGAGTCTGCTCTTCTGATCCCCCCATACAGCATGACAGAAGGTTTTGCCACTTATGCAGACTCAGCGATGCTCGACCAGCCACACCATGCCATTTCCTCGTATGGTGTATGCCCCAGTGGATTGCACGATCCCGCTAGACCCGAATGCTTGCACCAGCTTCTGGAGGGTCTCCTCCATCTGGAGCCAGGGCTGGTCATGCAAACCCACCAGGGCCCCCACCTCACCAACCCGGATAAATACGACGGAGTGCCAGACAATTATCAGGGTTTCCTAATGCAATGCAAGCTTGTGTTCGCTAACTCTCCACAAACCTATCAAGTGGACAAAACCAAGATTGCCTACCTGATCTCCCTCCTCACAGGCCCCACGCAGCGCTGGGCCACGGCCGGGTGGAAGTCCCGCGTCTCATCCAACCTACAAAGCTTTCTAGAAACGCTTCAAAACAGTGCTCAACCATCCGCTCCCCTCTCATGCCGCCAGTGACCGCCTGATGAAGATCCGGCAGAGTAACCGTTCGGTGACCGAATACTCCCTGGGATTCCAGGCCCTAGCCGAACAAAGCGGGAGGAACTCTTCTGGAACGGGCTCCACCCCTGGATCCAGGTGGAGCTCGCCTAACGGGGGGAGGATTGGGCTTTCAACTGTTTTGTGGAGACAGCAATAACTATCAACATCCTCGCTCATCAGAGAACCCCTTGTCTCTGGATTCCCCCACCCCGAACACCGTCCTGCCAAGCAAACTCCTGAACCGATGCGAATCCTCTACTGCAGAATCCCTGGCCATTTCTGCATGACCTGCCCAGTTCGCCCACCCCGGTACAGCCCTGGTGTCGTCCACCCGCAACTTAGGGAGGGGAACCACGTGACCCACAGCCCTCCGCAGAGATTCATGAAGCGACGTGGATGCTGTGGCAGCACTGTGGAGTGGAGTTGGAGAAGGGCTAGTGAGAGCAGTTGATGGGGTTCCTGGAGGCTTTTGCAGACATTTTCGCAACTAGGGATGAGGCCGGCACCAGAGTGGATCTGGTGCAGCATCACATCAATACAGGTGACGTTACCCCCATCCGCTTACAACTGCATTGTCTGACTTTTGCAAAAAGGCAGATTGCAGAGGAGAAAGTTAAAGACGTGGCCTCAGGAGGCATCACTGAACCCATCAGCAGTCCCTGGTTAGCGCTGGTGGTCCTGATACAAAAAAGGATGGCAGCTGGCAGTTTTTCATGAACTATCCCCACCTAAATGCCATGACCAAGCAGGACTCGTATCCTTTTCGAGGGCAGCATGGTGGCACAGCAAGTAGCGCTGTTGTCTCACAGTGCCTGGATGGTGCAAGAGGTCATGGGTTTGACCACCACCTCACTGCCAAGGGGACCTGGTCAAAGTGGACCTCCGAGTGTGCTGCTGCCTTTCACCACCTGAAGGAAGCACTGGCATTTCCCCTTGTCCCTATGATCCTGGGGAAGCCCTTCATCATGGGCACGGAAGCTAGCAATTGGGGCATCGGAGCTATGCCACAAGGAGGAGATGGTGAGAAAGTTGTCGCATTTTACTGTCTTCATCTGAGCTGCATGGAGAGGAATTACTGCGTCACCTGGAGAGAGTTCCTTGCTGTGGTGGCGCGTAAGCATTTTTACCCCTACCTCTATGGTACCAGGTTTCTCCTGGAGTTAGGCCAGTATCCACCTTGGACCACCCTTACCCTACATGGCCCAACCATTAAGTCTTACTGCTCACAGTGGGACAGCTTTGCCCTGCAGGAGAGACTGTTGTATCAGCAGTGGGAAGTGCCAGTGCGTGGCTGGGTCCTGTGGTAGCTCCTCATCCCCCGTAGCCTTAGGGAAGACATGTTGCAGCATGTACATGGACCTGCCAGTGTCAGGCACTTAGGCATGGTGAAGACATTGCATCAGTAGTTCCACTGGGTGGGATGCCATCAGGACATGGAGTTGTTCATGCACTGCTGCAACACTTACACGCCACGTAAGGGCCACAACGATTTCAGCTGGGCACCCATATGGAGCGGTTGGGAACGAACATCCTGGAACCCTTTCCCTGCACTGACCGAGGAAACCGCTATATACTCATGGACCACAGCAGGAATTTCAAGTCGCAGGTCATGAGAGAGGTATGCAATTAGTTGGGGGTATGGAAGATGCACATCTCTTCACCTGCAGATGGCCTGGTGGAACATTTTAACAACTCACCTCTCCATCCTCACCTCCCAACAGCAGTGCAGCTGGCACAGTCACTTGCCTCTGGATCCGTGGGTGTGCCGCTCTGCCATCCATGTATGCATTTAAGAAACAGCAGTTTTCTAAGATCCTGTCACCAGTACCTCCATGGGGGATGCTGCAGTATGCTTTTTCCAGTTAAGAAATACAGATCTGAATAGAAATACCATAAAGTACATATTATAAGTATGTGTACATCAGTGGCGAACCGTCAGGGCTAGCAAGGCTTTGTCTGCTGACCTAAATGCTATCAGAATCACAGACTTACGTTTTAATATATTTTTTCCATGAATGTGTATTAAATTATTCCCAATAGTCTATTCTCTTCATTTCATAGTTTTTCTCTTGGTTGTGCTGCTTCCAGTAGTGTATGTTTATGTTAGAGCTTTCATCCAATCATATTTCAGCCGTCATCTGTTGCCAGGGTCAAAGAAATCTGCCTTGAGGCCTTCAGAATCAACAGTGGGGGCACCTGTAGCTTAAAATAAATGGCAATGAAACTGTTGCTTTAACCAATCAGATTTCAAGTTGGCGACACCGGGGCTATCTAGCAGGCATACAATAACGTAGGCATTTTCACGTCCTTTGATTGGATGGTGAGAGAGCGTACTAGTCAGAGATAGCAAACTGCATCTGTAGCAAACTGCACAAGCTAAAATATATTCCTGTAAATTTAATAGCTGTTTTTTCAACCCAAAATGGTTGACAGAGGAGAAGAAATTGCTTTGGTCGCAGATATACTTACAAAGCCATTTTCAAGACGGACTTTTCAAGAAAAGCTGGACATTGTGAGGAAAGGTCGGCCAACCCCGAAGCTAGCAAGCCTGTCCCAGCTGGGGAAAGGGTTTGTCCGCCACTTTCAATTCAGTAACTGTATGGTGGACTGTATTTTTGTCATTTTATTAGGTTAATATTGATGCTTCTGCTAGAGATGATGTATGTGCCGCAGCTGTGGCTGCAGTGAAAGGAGACTTGTTGAATTGTGTTAATTGGGTTTCTTGCTTTAGTAATGGCATTCATTCTCGCTGCATGAGATACCTGTCTCTGTGATGCAACGCTCTGTTCTGTTATACTGCGTTTCTGTATAATATTGATGGTTTCTATAGCCATGGCATCATAATGATGGTATTAAGAGGTGGATTAATTCAGGTAGGACGCCACTGAAGGCCTAGGTGTGAAATGCACGGCCCGCCACCGGTGTACATACTGTATGTATGCATGTATATAAAGTATATATTATAAGTATGTGTAGGTACTGTATGTCTGCATACATATATAATATTTGTGCTCTTAAGATTTTCCACTGAGTTATGAAATCCCAAAAGGTACAAATTCAAAACATTTTCAATGACGGTATGTCTGGTACATCGGCAAGTATATATTAACAGAGAGATTCTAATATTCTAATTTACTAAGGTAAAATCATATTTGTTAGAATTTGCCGTACATTGTTTGGTTACTTGAACTGAACACATAAGAAGCATTTGCAAACATTAATTTATGTTAAATTATTCTACATAGCATCTGCTTAAATCCACCCACATAACTGATTTTGTCCAGTATGGAACAGAAAAAAGGGGAGAAATCTGGCATTGAAATAAAAATGTGGCATTGGGAAACATTTTGCATACTATCTATCATTCTGTCATAGTTCTGAGCTTCACCAGGTCAACAAGACCATCTGGTAGCATGGGAATGAACCTGATGCCCTGCAACACTCATATGGAACGTCACACATGCTGGTTCCAAACCAACTGAGACAACACTTCTCTACTGTTTCGTTTTTCTGCACCCTTCCGCAAACTTAGAGGAAAAACATTCATTATCCTGACATGTTTGTAGCAATAGTGCTCAAAAATGTAACGTTAATGCTAAGGCTGGTCTTTCCTTCATTGCACTTCCAACAAAATTCCCAGAAATCCATTATTTTCCCTAAAAGTAGTTCCAGTAAGGAATCAATTGTCAACAGGAACCCCCTGAAAACTGCTTGAAAGGAGTCTGCGGCACAGGGAATATATGCTAAAAGCGTAAACAAGAGATACTATGACAACTAAAAAAAGACAGTGGAGACTTAACTGGTTGTTTCAAATCCAGCCATTTGTCAAGCAAGTCAAATGCAGCCTTTGAGTACCTAGAGCTTTCCCCAGAACAAGTTCTTCTGCCTTCACAGCAGACTCTCATGTACACCCCAGCAATAGAGTCCCCAGTTTCAAATTCCTCGGGGTGAACATTACAGAAGACTTCTTTCGGATCAGACACACCTCTACTGTCATTGGAAAGGCACAACAATGCCTCTATTTCTTGAGAAGGCTGAGGAGAGTGAGACTGCCCCAGGACCTTCTTGTGAATTTCTACCATTGTACAGTGGAGAGTGAATTGATGTACTGCATTACAGCATAGTACGCCAGTTGCACAAGAGAAGAACAGAAGGCTCTGCAACGGGTCATTGGGATGGCTCAAAACATCATTGGCACACAGCTACCAGCAGTCGAGGACATTCATCTGTCTAGATGTCAGAACAGAGCCTCCAAAATTATCAGGGACTCCACTCACCCTGTACACCACCTCTCCAAACTGCTCCCCTCTGCAAGGCAATACAAGACAATTCACTCACACACCACAAGAATGAAAAAAGCTTCTTCCCCAGAGCTGTGAAACAGCTGAAAACTGCCTGATTTTTATTGTATTATACTGTATTATCTATTTATTTATTGTATTATCTGTTTAAACTGCTTAATTTTCTATTTTTATACTTCAGTGTTTTTGTTTTATATTGTTGTTTAAAGAACGCAGGGAGTATCACTATAGTTTTGTTGTATTGCACAGCAGTACAATGAAAATAAAGTCTTCAATTCAATTCAGTTCAAGAGGATCCTACTGTTCTTCTTCCAGCAACCAAATGCCATATGTCACATAAATTCCCAGTTCCTTTGTACCTTAAAGTGATGGGCACTTGGAGCACATAAACATGGACTACAGAAGGAAGAAACATTGTACTATCTTTCATTAAGAAGCACATGAATGACTGGTTCATTGCCAAGATTTCCTTGTACTTCTGCAGTTGTTAATGTTACAGTGGAGAGTGCTGTCACTTCACAACTCCATGACTGTGGTTTCAGATCTATGTTCAAATCAGGCTCTGTCGATGCAGAGTTTGAATGATCTGCTCATACAATGTGGGTTCCTTTCTACTGTTTGAAGACACATGTGGAAGAAGGTAGGCCTAATGCTAAATCACTTCCATACTGTTCTCCATGGTGAAAACAAGGTAAGTGGTAACCGAGTGTTAAATTTTACATCATAGCACTTACTATACCCTCTGGCAGCCACAAGTATTTATTTCAGTGTCACACTTTGACATGTGTGTGAGGGGTTAGATACCTTCTCATGAACTTTCAATGGTATTGTGTTCATGGTATTATGAAGCTTAATGATCACCTCATCTACAAGCAAAAGGTTGTAACCAGGGGATGTCAACCTGACTTAGGCATACTCATATCTTGGGAATCTTAATTGCCAGTAGAATAATGGAATTGCCTATAGTTCAGTGCCAAACATGAAACACAATATAACAATATACAAGATGGTGAAAGACAAGACAAAACAATATACAAAACAGTCATCAGGTACAAGTAATAAAGAACAGGATTATGGACACAAGCAGTAGTCCAAAGGAGGAATGAAGTTAAGAAATGTAGTGCAAATATAGAAGAGAGTTAAGACATGACCAGAAGTAGTTAGGGGGTCCACATAGTTGATTTTATTCAGGAGACAGATAGCTTCATGAAAAAAGCTGCGGAGATGACGTCCAAGTAGTTATGGACATGTACCACCCCTGAGATGGCAGTTTGCTGAAGAGGTGGGCAGCAACCTTTCCAGCTCTCTTCATCTTGGCAGTGAACAGATTTTTTACTGAAGCTCTGTGAAGCTGCCCCCTAAAAACTGCAGAAACAAAAAAAAAAAAAAAACCTATGATTATTTAGTGCTTCCTTTTTACTGTTTTGTACCATGAAAGATTAAATTTATGCTACGTTTGTTTTTGAGACTCTAGCCCACCCACTTAATTTTGATTTTTTACAGGATTGTTTTACCAAATACATCTGCAAACCCTGTTGCATGGGAGGTGAATTGGTGGTGTCTACAAAAATATAAATATGGGATGCGTCTATGGTTGCTTTCCAATCTCAGGTGTTATGCTAGGGTGAGGAGAGGCCCAGTTAGCATAGCGTAAAGCTATACTGTTACATTGTGAGATTAGACCTCCCATGCATCACATGTAGCAACCATAGCCCTTTTTTCTTTCCCAGAGAACAACATTACAAACATCCAAGTTAAATAGAAACCCAAAGCACATTTAATATAAAAAGTAGTAATTCACACCTTTAAATATTATAGTACTCTCAACTACAGAAAGTGAACACTTTAATACCAGGGGTTTTTATAACTCAGTCTATGATACCATCTTGTTGGCGTGCTTGTTGGAGCTCATTTGTCCACCGTGAGGAAGTATTGTTGTTATTCACTGTTCCGCATGACTCGGTAATTCTTACATCCTCTCTCTCTAGCGAGGGTGGGGCCATGGCGAGTCCTGTCGGCACTCTGTCCGTGGTCAGGTCACGCTGGGGCTCTGACAAACTGTACCAAACCTGGGCACCTCCACTGCCACCACTAGGGTCGCAGCTCAGAAAACTCAGTGCAACGGTGTCTTCCACACACGCGCTCAATTTCTTCTCCTCCACTCAAGCAAATCGGATCTAACTGACCACCGCACTTGTAGTGGACATTTTGCTCACGTAGCTTAGTGAAATTTCCAAGCAAGAAAGAATCAAAGCACGGCTCAATCTCCTTGAGTTCTTCCCTTTCATGGCGTTACTTTCTACTGTCACACCTCAGTCTCTTAAATTAATAAAACCATAGTCATCTTCACATGTTCTCAAACTCTCCCCGGAAAATCACGAGCCTTTTCCCCAGTTAGCACTGATTGGCTAATCTTTAAATGACACTTTCCTGTCCAATAAACACCAAAAAACTTACAATATGAGAAAAAAAAAAAAAGACATCTTACAACACGGGAACAAATACAAAACAGTAACAAATGTAGTAGAGGGCTACAAGATATTAGCCATTATTTTTTCTTTGTTGTGCTATCATCCAGCCTCCCTACAATGGCTTCGACACTAAAAATTTGGCGTATTCCTTAGCGCTATATTTGAGTTGATTTGGGCCGTTGGAACCGCAGGTCTAAGTTCACTTGGTGGGAAAGAATCTTATTTTTTATTTTCTGGTTTAGCACAAGTTCTTTTGAACTGAGCATCACAGGCTATTGGTGGGGACATCTTGGAAACCTCATTTTGTGCCACTGATACTCTCATTCATTCAGTGAATTTCAAGTGGTGGACAAGGCACTTGTGTTCTCTCAGTAGTAAGTTGACATATTTGAAGACACAGTCTAAGATTTTTGAATTCTTCCAGCTTGAGTTCTCCTGGAAAAAAAAAAAAAAAAGCCATAAAAAAACTGAATTGTAGTAGTCTGGGCCAGTATTGCTATTTTCTTCTGTTCTCTAAATCTTCTGTTCTCTACATTTACATTTATTTATTTAGTCCTGCAAGTCCTGCATTTATTTAGTCCTGGCTAAGACAAGGCCTCGGTCAGTCAACCATGGAAATGTGCCGAGGAAAGTGGTCAAAATCTCCAAAAAGGAAAGCAGACTATACACACACACACATTTTCTGAACCGCTTGTCCCATTCGGGGCCCCAGGGAGCCAGAGCCTAACCTGGCAACACAGGGCATAAGGCTGGAGGGGGAGGGGACATACCCAAGACAGGACGGCAGTCTGTCGCAAGGCACCCCAAGCAGGACTTGAACCCCAGACCCACCAGAGAGCAGGACCCGGTCCAACCCACTGCGCCCCCCTCCAGTGGACTATAATTTTAGTGAATTGAGGCAAACTGTGCTATAACCAATAGTCAGTGATTAACTTTCAGAATTGATGTGTATAATTACCTTAGCTAAGCAGTATCTTAATTATAAATTGGAACTGGTTCAACAAGTAATAGTAGCCTTAGTCCTCCAGTTTTAGTACAGTCTAGTTGTCAATTAAAGCATAATTATGTAAAAATAAAAACTGCAGAATTAATGTCATGTCCCAAGGGATTACTGCCCCTCCTGGTCAGAGGCGGCACCACTCAGTGCCGCTAGGGAACAGCAACATATCAGCTCACAGCCTCATAGGACACGGGGGTATAGAAGGAGCCAGCGGAGCAGAACCGATTGCAGATTCTTAATCAGCGGTTCCATTGTGCTCTCTTGGTGATTAGTAGTCTCTTGTTTCCTCAGTCTGTTTCCTAGGTGTTCACGTTCCAGTCCTGAGTGCCCATCCTGTCAGTTCCTGCCTCTTGTTCTCCAGTCCTGGTCCAGTGTTCCAGTCCGATATTTCGTCACGTCTCGGGGTTCCAGTCATACTCACAGAGTAGCGTTTCACTGTTCACCATAGTTCAAACACCGTGTGTGTTTCCTGGTCTTGTGTTTCCTGTTTCGCTTCCACCGAGTGTCTTACAGTCTGCACAGTGCACTTTTAACATCACCCTGCATGTGAGGTCATTTTACGTTTCGTTTGTGTTCGGACGTAATAGCAACGCGCGTCCGTGTCAGACTCCCATCCAGACGCTACAGAAGAATCCGCCTACTAATGACTTCAGCAGAATGGCGTGAACTGGCGGAGCTGACAAAAGCGAACTAAGAACAACTCACGGTTTGTACAAACATTGCTCACCACATAACGGATCGTTTGGTGTGGTTGACAATACTCATCAGTTGACGCGGGCATGGCGCCAGTCCAACCAGTTCACAAGCGCATTATTGGCAGACATGTCCTCCTGCTGCCGCCTTGTGTCCCCACGCTGAGCATGCGGCTGCCCTATATGACAGTGAGCCGGTACAAGCATGCCACACTGTCAGCTATATAACGCCCGAAGAACAGTGCGTCATACAGGGATCAATATGACTCAGTAACGGGCGTTTGACAGAGGAGGAAAGGAGGCACCGTTTTCTGCAATGCTTGTGCTTTAACTGTGGAGCACGTTCAGGTCTCCTGTCCAGTGCGGCCATCCCGTGGATCCCAACGGACCGACTTACTGGTGAGTGATGTATCTCTCAGTACCCCCCCCCCCCGTTGATACTAGCAGTTACATTATCTTGGGGTTTGCAGCGGCAGGAAACAAAAGCTATGGTAGACAGAGGCGCTGCAGGCAATTTCATAGATTATGATATTGCTGCGTCCTGGGGCTTGCCCTGTGCCCCATGCTCTAAACCCCTGGCTATTAAAGCTATTGATGGTTCTCCAATCAGGTCAGGGCATGTAGAGCACCACATCAAACCCGTTACTCTGCAGGTAGGGCCTCTCCATAGGGAACAGATATGGTTTTATCTGATTAAGTCCCCTGATCACCGCCTTATTCTGGGATGTCCGTGGTTAGTCACTCGTGATCCTGTTATTTCTTGGAGTACTGGGAAACCCCTGGAAAGCAGTGTCCCAAACAACATCTGGAGATGTCTTGTAATGCTACATCCATAGAGTCCTAATGCAGATCTGCCCCTGCAGATTCTGAGGGAGCGTGCAGGCCTAGCGGAGGTGTTCAGCAAACGCAAGGCTGTGGAACTGCCCCCTCATAGACCTTGGGATTGTGCTATAGATCTTTTGCCTAGCACCACACCCCCTAGGGGACGGGTGTACCCCCTTTCCCAACCTGAACATCAGGCAATGGAGGTATATATAGCGGTGGCACTAGAAGCTGGACTAATCCGTCCATCTACTTCTCCAGCTTCTGCTGGCTTTTTCCTTGTTGAGAAAAAAGACGGGGGTTTGCGTCCATGTATTGATTATCGGGGGCTAAATGCCATTACTGTGACGTACCCGCACCCCTTGCCTCTTATCACATCGGCCCTTGAAAAGGTTTCCAGTGCTAACATCTTTACAAAACTGGACCCTAGGAGCACATATAACCTGATTCGGATTAGGGAAGGGGACGAGTGGAAGACTGCCTTTAAGCACTGCCCTAAGCCATTATGAGTATCTGGTCATGCCTTTTGGCCTGGCTAATGCGCCTTCCGTATTCCAGGCTTTTGGTAATGAAGTACTCCGAGAGATGATTAATCGCTCAGTGTTGGTGTATCTGGATGATATTCTGATCTTTTCTCGGTCTTGTGAGGAGCATACCGTACATGCCAGGGAGGTTTTACAAAAGCTAGCAACACAAGCTGTATGTGAAGGGAGAGAAGTGCCAGTTCATGTGGAATCTGTGGCCTTCCTGGGATACATCCTAACACCCAATGAGGTTACGATGGATCCAAAGAAGGTCTCAGCAGTTCTGTCATGGCCTCAGCCAAAGACCGTAAAGGACCTACAACGGTTCTTAGGCTTCGCGAATTTTTACAGGCGCTTCATAAGGAACTTCAGTTCTGTTGCAGCCTCTTTGACTGCTCTGTTAAAAAGGAGCACCTAAGCGCCTGACCTGGACCCCTGAGGCTAGTCAGGTCTTTGAAGACCCGAAGAAGCGTTTTACCTCTGCCCCAATCCTGAAGCACCCTGACCCCAAATTGCCCTTTATCGTGGAAGTTGATGCATCCGAGGTAGGGGTAAGGTCGGTGATCTCACAGTGCCAGGGAAATCCCCTGAAGCTCTATCCATGTGCTTATTTTTCACATAAAATGTCACCTACTGAAAGGAATTATGATGTAGGAAACAGGGAGCTCTTAGCCATAAAGATGGCCTTGGAAGAGTAGAGGCATTGGTTAGAGGGGGCTTCTCACCCGTTTCTAGTGTTGACTGATCATCAGAACCTGGAGTATCTGCAGAAGGCAAAGAGGCTCAACTCTAGACAGGCAAGGTGGGCCATGTTCTTCACCAGGTTCCATTTCACGGTGACCTATTGTCCCGGCTCCAAGAACGGCAAGGCTGATGCGCTGTCCCGGTTGTTCGAGGTATCGTCTCAGCTCTCCCCACCAGACACCATCTTGTCACCGGCACAGTTTGTGGCTCCCATCCGTTGGGCTTTATTTGATGATATCCAAGCGGCCCAACTCCAAGAACCCAGTCACAGAGAGCAGCCCCAAGACAAAGAATATGTCCTGTCCACCGTTCGGTCCAAGCTCCTACACTGGGACCACGATGGTCCCAGTACAGGACACCCAGGGGTCAACCCAACGTTGAAGCTCCTCTCTGAACACTTCTGGTGGCCATCCGTGAAACGGGACGTAAGAGACTTCGTCCTTGCCTGTACCACATGTGCCCAGGCCAAAGTCCCACAACAGCTGCCAGCAGGGCTCCTTGAACCACTCCCAGTTCCAAACCGTCCATGGTCCCATATAGTGGTGGACTTCATTACTGATCTACCGCGTTCTGACGGAAACACCACTATACTGGTGGTCATAGATTGCTTTTCCAAAGCCTGTCAACTGATCCCACTGAAAGGTCTGCCCACAGCCCTGGAGACTGCGGAACTGTTGTTCCAACATGTCTTCCGGCTGTATGGCCTGCCAGAGGATATTGTCTCAGACAGGGGACCCCAGATCACCTCAAGAGTCTGGAAGGCCTTCTTTGCCCGCTTGGGAGTCTCAGTCAGCCTCTCCTCCAGTTATCATCCACAGTCTCATGGGCAAGTGGAGCACTTCAACCAAGAGATTAGACGTTACCTGCAGAGTTACTGTAATCAGAACCAAGCCGCCTGGAGCAGATACCTCCCCTGGGCAGAGTATGCCCAGAACTCCCTGGTCCATTCATCCATAAACTTGACTCCTTTCCAGCGTGTGCTACGTTACCAGCCTCCACTATTCCCGTGGATGATGGAAACCAGTGGGCTGCCAGCGATGGACGACTGGTACAAGAAGAGTGAATCAGTGTGGGAATCTGCACATGTCCGTCTCCATGAGGCGGTGTCCAGACAAAAGGAGAAGGCCGACAAGAGGCGCAGGACTGTATTGTACCAACCAGGGCAGAGAGTGTGGCTGTCCACCCAAGATCTCAAACTGCATCTGCCCTCAAGGAAGCTCACCCCCCGTTTCATCGGCCCATTCAAAATACTGAAAAGGATCAACCCGGCTTCTTACCGCCTTTAGTAGCCCCCTCATTATCATATCTGTCCCACGTTTCATGTTTCACGCCTCAAGCCCTACTGTGTTTCCGCCCTGCAGAGCCCGGCAGTCTCTCCACCTCCACCGTTAGATGTGGACAGTTCTCCTGCTTACTCCGTCAGGGCCCTCCTAGACTCCAAACGGAGAAGGGGTACGCTGTACTATCCGGTTGACTGGGAGGGTTATGGGCCAGAGGAGCAGTCTCGGGTACCAGCACGGGACATATTGGACCCGGCCCTTATAGAGGACTTTCATAGGTCTCACCCAGATCGGCCCGCTCCGCAACGACGGTCGCCTACCCACCAGTGTCCTGCGGCTGGAGCCGCCCCTGAAGGGGGGGTACTGTCACGTCCCACGGGGTTACTGCCCCTCCTGGTCAGAGGCGGTGCCACTCAGTGCCGCTAGGGAACACCCACGTATCAGCTCACAGTCTCATAGGACACGGGGGTATAAAAGGAGCCAGCGGAGCAGAATTACTTGCGGATTCTTAATCAGCGGTTCCATTGTGCTCTCTTGGCGATTAGCAGTCTCTTGTTCCCTCAGTCTGTTTCCTAGGTGTTCATGTTCCAGTCCCGAGTGCCCGTCCTGTCAGTTCCTGCCTCTTGTTCTCCAGTCCTGGTCCATCGTTCCTGTCCGGTATTTCGTCACGTCTCGGGGTTCCAGTCATACTCACAGAGTAGCGTTTCACTGTTCACTGTAGTTCAAACACCGTGTCTGTTTCCTGACCTCGTGTTTCTTGTTTCACTTCCACCGAGTGTCTTACAGTCTACACAGTGCACTTTTAACATCACCCTGCACGTGAGGTCGTTTTACGTTTCGTTTGTGATCAGACATAATAGTAACGCACATCCGTGTCGGACTCCCATCCGGATGATACAATTAATAAAACTAATACAGATGCTCCTCAGCTTAGGATAGTTTGACTTACGATTTTTTTGACTTTATGCTGGTGACTGTCACGTCCCCTGCAGCCGGCACATCGGCGACACCTGCCGTTTCCTAATGGGAACGGCAATAAAGAGGGAAGCCGAGGAAGCCCAGACGCGGAACCTTGTTTTGCCTCCTTGTTTCCCTTCGAGCCGTGCTTCAGCGAACCTACTCCGACATTGACCTTTTGCCTGTGTATTCCCGACCACGTTCTTTGCCTAGCCTTTTGTATTACGTTTGCTGATCGCCTGACCCACGCCTGTCCCTCGACTTTGCTTTTTGGATTCTGATTCGGCTTCATTAAACATCGGTGTACAAGAACTCTGCACTTGAGTCCGTCCTTGCTACGTGCAACAATGACAGTGACAGACATTCAGAATCAACTCTACTTCAAATTTTGAATTTTAATTTTTTCCTGGGCAAGTGATATGTGGTACAATACTCTCTTGCAATGCTGGGCTGTGGCAGCGATCCGCTTCTCATAGTCTGCCACGGGGTCGCTAATATACACAACTGATACTTTACAGTGTTCTGTGTTTCCAGCATTGTTTTGGATACCCGCCCCTTTCTACGCTGTGTTTTGTGCATCCATCATGTCTACAAAATGCCCGCTCTGTGTCTCCTGCTACTGGTGAGAAGAAGAAAAGGAAGCCAATTACTCTTGAGGGAAAACTCAAATTAGTATGTTTATATCTATTTCTATTATTATAATGTAAAATTATTCAGTTCTTTACTGTTAATTCTTTCTTGTTTAGTAATTACTTACTGTACTGTCTTGTGCCATTTTGCACACGTCTTGCAGACGTGCACTTTATGTGGTCCTGTGTAGGTAGCTTTGTGTTGTTTTATGTAGTACCATGGTCCTGGAGGAACGTTGTTTCATTTCACTGTGTAGTGTACCAGCTGTATATGGTTGAAAAAACAATAAAGCCACTTTGAGTGATCCCACTTAAAGCCTGTGGGATGCCTGGAAGTGCAGTGTTTAGAGTTATTGCTTTTGGATACAAAGCTTGCAGGTTTGATCCCCACCTCCACCTGTAGCACTCTTGAGCAAGGTACTTACATTTATTCAGGTACTTACCCTAAATTGCTCCAATAAAATTACCAGGTGCCTAAATGGGTAAATAAGATTAATCTTGTGGTAATTGTAACCTTAACATGTAAGTCACTTTGAAGAAAAGCATCAGCTAAATGAATAAATGCAATGGCCATTGCATGTTAATTGGGACTTATGCAATCAATCTCAACCATCTTAAAGTCTACGAAGTGATGATGTTAGGTGGATTAAATACATTTTCGACTTACAATGGGTTTATCGGAATGTAGCCCCATCGTAAGTCGGGGACCATCTGTTACACATGTGTAACACGTGGTGTAATGTGTTGTTCTTAGGCCAGTAGGTTCGTCTGAGGAGGTACAAATTAAGGACCACTCGATTCGGGCAATTATTAAAATTAACTGTATTAAACTTTACCAAAAACTGTGTTTCTCCTTTGGTTTTTCATATACATTGTTCTCAGTAAACCATGACCTTGAATAACATGAAACTGAACTCTTTGATAACTAAAGCAACAATGAAGGAAAAAATAACGATTCGCTTACACAGATACACAATACAAATTGTAGCAACTAAGGGTCAGACTAAGGGTGCACCCCAATATAACTCTTGGGCATACCCAAGCTAACACTTTGACAATTGAAGCTAAACACACCAATGTGAAACAACAATCGGTACAGTTCAATATTAACATTGTACTTCAAGTTCAATTATTAATTTCTCTGAGTGGTTCCAGTTTCAACAGCAGTTCAATCACCAGTTGAATCACCAGGTTCCAACAGTCTCAACTCAATAAATCAATACAATAAGAAATTAAGAGGAAAAAATAAAAACATACAATAATAATAAAATTCCTGAGTAGTCCCAATAGCAAAGGGAATGTCTGACAAGTAGTCGTGTTCGTTACAGCAAAAAAAAGTTATGACAACTCCTCCCTTAGTTAAAGGTCGGAAATCATCCATCTAACTTAATCAAGAATTTGGATAAAAATTGAATCCTTTCCACAGCGGTGAATAATACGCCATTCAGATTCAGAGCTATCCTACTGGAAATCAATCATGCCGGGTCTCTCAGTCTTCAGCTTCAAGGCTCGGTTCGGGTGGCTCGCCATACACGTCTTTGCGTAAAAGTTCGTTGTTGCTCCAGAGAGAAATTAAAACTGACCAAATCCGTGTGCAACAGAAACAACAGTTGAACGATTTTCTCAAATTCTTCAATTTTATTCCGCTCTACTCAAGAAGTTATCAGTTCAAAGACTGAATCAAAATGGCGCTCCCCACAGACCTGCCACGTGGGAAGGCGGGACTTCCAATGTTTGCTCTTAACTTATTGGATGATTACCTCAGTCAATCAACTCAATAAGAAATTATGAGGAAAAAAATTAAAACATACAATAAAATTCCTCTTTATCATAAAGTTATTTCTCTTTTTCCTATCCATATCTTATTACATGAATCAAGTTTTTTTCTTTAAAAAACTGTGTAAAATTTAGATATTTTAAATGTTATCATACATCCATAAGAAATTTTTCCTGAAAATCCTTCCTCTATGCATTTGTGATGATGTGATGATGATGATCCATAAATAAAAAATAAAAATTGACTAGGGGTGTGAAACATCAGAGTATGTTGATACTCAGTGTCCCTTTGCTGAGAGCACATAAATGAGTGATTTACTGCAGAATACTTGATGGTGGAAGCTGCCCTATTCTGAGTGAAAGATCCCAATAAAAAATCAATAATATCAACACTTGGAAGTTCATGTCAGGATTGGTGAGGCGATATAAGTCACAGAAAAGAAAGCATCAAGCTTTCTAGGAAGAATTTCAAGGAAGGAGACACCAGTTTTTACTTACTAGTACTAGTGCAGTATGTAGAGTCATAAGCAAAGATTAATAACCTCAGCGTTGCTGGTTTAGGTCCCAGAAGAGGCCTTATGCTGAAAAAGCCACCTATAAAATGTGTGGATACCTTTGTGTCCTGAAAAGATGTCCCAGACACAAGAAGAGGGAGACATTTAGCTATCTTCCCCCCAAAAACATCTTCACATTTCTAATCCCTTAAATTGTAAGTGATATCCAAAAAAAAAAAGTTGAAATACCACTATGTATTATTTCAGTACTACTCCAATTTAATTACCATGAACTCCTGGTATTATTGCATATCCTTCGGAAACATGAAGAGGGAGCTTTGGGCCTAAGGCTTTATAATTTATATTCCCTTTATATTTTCTCATAATGTTGTTATAGTCTTTTTTTTTTTGGGGGGGGGGGGAGTTTTATTTCAGTTTTACCAAGTTTTACCCCAGTTTACCTCAAGATCAGATGTTATATTTCATCTGGACCCAGACACTTTATTATAACAATCTTTTGTAATGAATTATTATTCATACCACCAACATTGTACCCAGAGGGTCATCATCAATCACCATTACTGTAATTAGCTCTAAATAACATCCCCTTTTTATGACCGTTTTCACCATTTGACTCTACTGCTAATTGCATGTTTTATTACATTTCATAAAGACGGTATAAAGCCAACACACCAAAATATGAAATAATATTTAAGAAGTAGCCATGTGCCTCGCATTCACATCTCACATAAAGGCCAAATAAGTGGAAAGTACAAAACAACTCTGTTAGACAGAGCAGTCATACTCAGACTAATAGAGTTGAACAAGGTAAATTTTGCATAGATTATTTTACATGCATACCTCCTGTTCCATTTCTGGAGAACACTTTCTGTCCTTAATGGCATAAAGTTGTGCAATAATTATTCCATTATTACCTTAATGTTTTATACCTATAATGTGAAATAAAGTGTATTTGTTTTTGAAAGTCTGCGCCTCCCAATAAAGATCACAATGGCACCAGTTAGTTGAAGTCTAATGGAGTTTTCTCCAGCAGCACTTCTATCACTGCACAGAACAGCAGTGTCCTGACATCTGTACTGCAATTATTATAGCCTAGTTAAAGGCATCTCTCAGGAAAGTGCAATACATTTTAAAACAATCATGCAAATCATTGTAATTATGCTGGCTCACTACAGAAAAAAAGCATTTGTAATTGTCTATGTAGTGAAGAGTAAATAACCTTTGCGCCTCACACATTTGAAACAACAGCTTTATCAGTGAATATATTTAGTGGATCATCATCATAGCACAATGAAATTGGCAAAGACTAAGCAACGCAGAAGCAGGTGCCCACTAACCTCATCATGTGTCTTCACAAAAGAGAAACTGTGATTTTTGGCATCTTCCTTAGTGTATCCAGTCCATCAGTGCTATGTAATGGGTTTACTTATTAGAGATTCTGAAAAATTGAATCAGTACAAGACTCAATGGGGATGATATACAGTTTGGCTCTCTAATGCATCACAAGAGAATAACATGTTAATGAGATTCTGACAGTCTTGTAATGGATGTGACATTGTTAGAGAAGGTGTGGACCCATAAGGTTTGTGCAACATCCATACCTGCAGGTAAAAAGGAAAAATTCCAAGGTTTTTTGCTGGGAATAGGCAAGCAGCATCACTGTGCAAATAAATTTCCTTAAAGGCATTAATTGCAAGACTGGAACAAAAATTGTTCCAGATTTTAACTTTTCAGCTGTACAGCTGACCAACTAGCCATAACGGGTGCAACAGACAACAGGTGCAGTGCCCATCTGCTGACGTTTATTCACTCCCTCGCAGGGGAGAAGGAAGGAGACGGAAAAGGGGGAACTGGAGACGGTTAGTATGGGGTTTCGGGCCAATCCTGCCATCACCATCGCTCTCAGTTGCCTGCATTGACTCTCCCTCACTGCTGGCCGCAGGGGAAGAAATAGGCAAGGTAATTAGCCCCAGCTGTGGCTGCTTAGCCCCCGTCTCTGGGCCCTTCCCCAGCTGCTTCGGCGTGCTACAACGGGATAGTACTTTAACAACCTGCAAAAAGTAATTAATACAACTACCTACAACTGCCATAATAGTATTATGGAATAATGGCACCAAAGCCACTACATAAATTATGTATTACTAAATATGGCACATTTTCTTTCTGTCTGTCATCACTGAAGGACAATTCTCCAAATTAATCTGTTACATAGGCTTGACTTAAAGGAAATCTTGCTAAATTACTATCGTATGCTTGGACTAAAAGTTGCATAATTTAAAAATACAAAATTTGAGGCTGAGTGCAGATCAGAGAAAATATAAATATTTGAAACATACTGAAGCATCACGTTTAAATTGACTGAAATTTATTGTTGTAAAAAGTAAGACTTTAAAGTGAAGAGTTAAGCGAGGAGTTGGATATTTACCCATATCTCCTACACACACTGGCTGAAGCTGCTTGCCCCAAGTGGGGTTGTGGCAAGCCAGAGCCTAACCCGGCAACACAGGGCGCAAGGCTGGAGGGGGAAGGGGCACACCCCGGATGGGACGCCAGTCCATCGCAAGGCACCCCAAGCGGGACTCGAGCTCCAGACCCACCAGAGAGCAGGACCTGGCCAAGCCTTCTGCGCCACAGCATCCCTCTTTTACCCCTATCAAGAGATTTAAAAGAGATGTCCAAAATTGTCCAAAATGCGAGAAGGTCTCTTAGTTTTCAGTTGCTATGGTAAAGTACGAAAAGCATAATTTTTTGACATGTCAACCTTTCACACAATTCAATTCAGAATAACAGAAACACTATTCAATATGAAAACTGCAGCAGAACTCTTAGTAAGGATACAGTTTAGATTTTGCAAGTACAGCTTAATGCTGTGGTTTCTGAACTTAATCAGATATTTCACTCAGTGAAGTGTAATTTCCAGGTGTCGTCAATGCAAGAGCCTCTGTTTTCAGTAAAATACTGAACCACATATTGTAATTGGGTAAAATGTATTGCAATTTGGTTTTAATAAAAGAATCAGACAAGGAATGCATTGAAAATACAACTGCTCTGTTCTCTTAAGTTAGTTCTGGTATTGCTTTTGATTGACCGTATTCTTTGCAGACCTTCTATGTTTGAAGAAGTTATTTTAAAAGTGAAAATGGTAAAAAAAAGGCTTTATATTTTATCTGTTAGACAGGGGATGATGATTTTTAATCCTCATGAAGACAAACAGTTTCTGATTCATCCTTAACTGTTTTTTTTTTGTTTTTAATTCCTCTAGAATTTAGAAATATTCACATTTAATTTGACAAGGGGAACAATTCTTGTTTCTTACATACAAAGCCTTAAACACAGACAAACATGATTGCAGTTGCATAGTATGTGATTGTCTTTTCAGCTTTGCTAATTTAACAATGAATTACATTTTTGTTCAGACAGCAGCTCATATAAATATCAATAGATGATGTGTCAGTTAAACTAGTATATAATTTTGCAAACACATCGGTTGTGTTTCCTACCATGACATACTGTATATCCTAGATAAACTTCATTTAAAAAAAAATCACAAATTGATAAATCATGGTATCTTTTACTGTTAATTACAATATCCCAAATAATTCACTCTAGTATTCAGTGGGCTTACTTCCAAACATACTGTACTAGAGAACCCTAAAAAACAAGTAGTTACTGTAATAGAATTTGAAAAAAGTCAACTGAATGAAATTACTAAACTAATTATTCAAAAGTTAATCATTCAATATCTCCTCATTTTGACTAAGCAATGCGATAGCAATGAGATAACAGAATCATTTACAGGGCACAAGGTAAATCACAATAAGGACAAAAGGGATTTTTATAACGAGGGACAGAACCTGGATGGTTGTGAATATTCCAAACTAGTATTGTAGCCACATTGTTCTTGGGAAAGGCACGGATTGCAGGACCTCTGGTGACCTAACCACTTCAATAACAATCTTGAAGCAGCTATACTGAAAGTCAAAGCGAATTTAATTACCATGAACTGTTTCTGGCATTGTTCTCTCGCAAAAAAGGATGGCATTCCCGCTTCAGGTAAGGGGAGCGAATTTGCCAAAGGTGGAGGAGTTCAAGTATCTTGGGGTCTTGTTCACGAGTGAGAAGAAAAGGGAGCGTAAGATCAGGCTGCAGACTGGGAGCAGCAGCAGCAGTAATGCGGTCGCTGTACCGGACTGTAGTGGTGAAGGAGAAGCTGAGCCATAAGGCAAAGCTCTCCACTTACTAGTCGGTCTATGTCCCTACCCTCACCTATGGTCATGAACTCTGGGTAATGACTGAAAGAATGAGATCATGGATACAAGCGGCTGAAATGAGTTTTTTTGTAGGGTGGTGGGACTCACTTTCCGTAACAGGGTGAGGAGTTTGGACATCCGGGAGGAACTCAGAGTAGAGCCGCTACTCCTCCAGATTGAGAGGAGCCAGATGAAGTGGTTTGGGCATCTAGTAAGGATGCCCACCCCGGGCGCCTCCCTTTGGAGGCCAGGCACTGCCAACTGGGATGAGGCCCCAAGGTCAGCCCAGGACCCGCTGGAGGGATTGTATCTCCCAGCTGGCCTGGGAGTGGCTGGGGATCCCCCAGTTTGAGCTGGAGGAAGTTGCGAGGTACAGGGACATCTGCTCTCCTTATTGCCACCGCTACCCTAAAGGACAGGCGGGCAAGAAAAGGAGTGGATGGATGGATATTTTTGGCACTAGGAAAGGAGGAACTGTGTGGGAGCAGAAGCATGTATAGTTGAGCATCTCTGAGAATCAACCATTTAAGTCACCTTGATCCTCCAACATCCGTTCAGGCTCCTCAGGGTTAGGTTTTTCACGATTTGTTTACTCAGGGCGTAAGGCTGGAGGGGGAGGAGACACACCCAGGACGGGACGCCAGTCCGTCGCAAGGCACCCCAAGCAGGACTCGAACCCCAGACCCACTAGAGAGCAGGACCTGGTCCAACCCACTGCGCCACCGCACCCTCTATACTATTGTTTACATAACACTAAAACATACTGTTGGTAATGAACAATGACACGACAAGGAACGAATGAGAGAGCAACTGCAATGAAAAATATACATACGGACAGTCTACAACCACTTGTCCCAAGCGAGGTCGCAGCAAACCGTACCTGGCAACAAAGGGCACAAAACCAAAAAGGGAGGGAACACACTGGGGATAGGATGCCAGTCCACCACAAGGCAACCCAAGCAGGGCTCAAACCCCAGATGCACCACCCAGCAGGGATGGGCCAAACCCACTGTGCAACCATGGACCCATCTGAAAAACACACACACACTTTCTGAACTGCTTGTCCCATACAGGGGTCATGAGGAACCAGAGCCTACCGGGCAACACAGGGTGTAAGGCCGGAGGGGGAGGAGACACACCCAGGCTGGGACGCCAGTCCGTTGCAAGGCACCCCAAGCAGGACTCAAACCCCAGACCCACTGGAGAGCAGGACTGTGGTCCAACCCACTGCGCCACCGCACCCCCTATTCCATCTGAAAAACATAGCTCATTAATGAAATAAAGACAGTTTTCATGCAACTTTCCAGTCTGCGTAGAGGAAATGGTACACTAATATGGGCCCACCTTAAATGGGATGGATTTGTATGAAGATTAAACTTTTTTGCAGGCTATTACAATCCAAATATTTTGAAGAGCAAAAAAACCCTTATATTCCCACATGTATGCTGCAAATGTGTTCCAGTACATGAAGATGACATTAAAGGGTAGTGTAGCTGTTAGAGCTGCTGTCTTCTATCCAAATAATGCAGGTTTATATCCTATCTCCTGCTGTCATAACCTTGATGAACACTGAATTGATACTGCAAAAATTACCCATTTGTAAAAATGGGTACATTATATTTACATTTACTTCATTTAGCAGACACTTTTTTCCAAAGCGATGTATATCTCAGACAAAATACAATTTGTGCATTACATTAGGAGAAAGAGAGACATAGTTTCAGACATGTGATTCTTAAGTAAACCGATGTTCATCGCACAAGTATGTGCCCAAAACTCAGGATAGATTAATCCTAATCACACACACACACACACACATTTTCAGAACCGCTTGTCCCATACAGGGTCACGGGGAACCGGAGCCTACCCGGTAACACAGGGCGTAAGGCCGGAGGGGGAGGGGACACACCCAGGACGGGACGCCAGTCCGTCGCAAGGCACCCCAAGCAGGACTCGAACCCCAGACCCACCGGACAGCAGGACCGTGGTCCAACCCACTGCGCCACCGCACCCCCTTAATCCTAATCACCTTCCTACAATTTTTTTTTTTTTTTTTTTTTTTAAGGTACACAGACATTTTTATACAAAAAAGGAGTAGTGGCTGTGTAAAGGCTTATCTGGGCATGCTCATAAAGTCACAGTGCATAAACATTTACACTATACATGAATTTGAGAGATCATGGGCGAAATGAGTCCGGAAAAGGTGAATTTTCGGACCTTTCTTGAATGTAGACAGAGTTTTTGCAGTTCTGAGTGAGAAGGGGAGGTCATTCCACCACAACAGAGCCAGAACTGAGAACCTCTGTGCTTTACTTTTTGTGCGCAGGACCATCAAGCGAGCAGAAGTAGACAAGCGAAGAGGTCTGGTTGAGGTGTAGCAGTTCACCAAGTCTTGTAAATAGCTAGGAGCAGTTCTATTGATTCATTCTGTATTAGCTGCAGAGGCTTGATGGCAGTAGCAGGAAGGCCACACGAGCAGAGTTGTAGTTGTCCAGACGTGATGTTACCATGGCTTGGACAAGTAGTTGGGCAGACTCAGTTGTGAGGTAAGGACGGATCCTGCGGATATTATGCAGGATGTATCTGCAGGTCCAGATTGTGGCTTTGATGTGCACAGAGAAAGACAGACTTGAGTCAATGGTCACTCCCAGACTCTTAGCCAAGGAGGTAAGTAAAATGAGTGAGTTCTCCAGTTTGATTGATAGATCATGACAGGAGGACAGGCCAGCTGAGAGGTGAAGAATCTCTGTTTAGGAGAGATTGAGTTGGAAGTGATGATCAGACATCCAAGCAGAGATGTCTGACAGGCAGGCAGCAATGCGTGCAGAAATGTCTGATGCTCCAGGTGGAAAGGAGAGGAAGAGCAGGGTATCATCAGCATAGCAGTGGTGTTTGAATCCATGGAAGGCTATGACCAGGCCAAGGGAGGAAGTGTAGATCGAGAAAGTAAATCACCAACACATGCTATGGGTGTAAAAACCAAACAAATACACACACATTTTCTGAACTGCTTGTCCTATACAGGGTCGCGGGGAACCGGAGGCTAGCCGGCAACACAGGGCGTAAGGCCGGAGGGGGAGGGGACACACCCAGGACGGGACGCCAGTCTGTCACAAGGCACCCCAAGCGAGGCTTGAACCCCAGACCCACCAGAGAGCAGGACTCGGTCCAACCCACTGCATCCCCCTACCAAACAAATAAATGATGTTTTTTTTTCTTTGGATAATCTGTGACAGGGTGAGAGCAAAGGTGTTTCCAGGAAAGCTTGGAAACCTGGGCATTTATCTAGTTAGGCCAGTCAATAGTCGGCTTCCAGTTAAAGGGAGCTATTAACCTAGTGAAAAATAAAGGAAGGAAGGTGAACATGTACGCATGTTAATTAAGGTTAAATTTAAATAAGCATAACGTACAAACATGAGCAACCTTTTGGCATTTATAAATAAGATGTAATTTCTCTGTGACAGCAACATTTTGTTATGTGACAGGGGATGGTATTTATGAGCAGGTCAGTGGGATGATGTTTAAACAAACTGTTTAGAACTGAAAGTACTTTTACATGTTATAGGAAAAGACTCCTTTTGTCACGTCAACTCCCGCATCCCAACAGCAGCACCAGAGACAATCAGAGCACTCATCTTCAAAAGACACTCCCCAGCCTCTTCTCACTCGCAGAATCTCTTCAAGACAATCATCCCCCTTTGCGTTTACGTTCTGGGCTTTGGGCTATGGCTTCGGACCATTCGCCTCGCCCCCTGACTTCATCTATGGATCTTTGCTTCCATTCTAACTGCCAGTCGACCGACTCTTCGCCCATCCCCGAAAACGAGAACCCACCTGATCCCTCAGTTCCCAATACACGATCCTGCACTTGGGTCCAGCCTTCCCTGCATCCTCTGTTGCACGTGACACGTTTCTGACTCCTTTCCCATATGCTTTTAAAGCTTTTTGTGGGAAAGTCTTTAATTTAACATGCAGCAGCATGTTTTTGTGGGTGATCAATTAACTGCATTCAATGCATTAAAAATACTCATGGTGTAAGCAAACTTGGCAGTGCACTTTGCATCTTTGTAGTAGTTAGCCAAAGCAGAGCTAAGGCCGTTTTAATGGTCTGTTTGAAAGTTTAAAAACTTCCCATTTTATGACGTTGTCAGACAAGTCTATCTACACACAACTGAAAAAAGAGTAATTTGATTCAACCTCAGAAAATGAAATGAGAAAGAAAAATTACAGGTCAAAGTTTAGTTTTAAATTTTAGTCTTTACAGTTATTTGTGGTTCATGTGCTTATCTAAAATATCTGTTAATTGATTACATATGGGCAACACTCCCTCCCCACTCTGTATCATTGCATGTTATAGCTTGTGCTATCTTAAAAATTATCAGTGGTCCCTTGTCAACTGGATACAGTGGGTCATATTGGCCTTACCCCCTAGGGTACCATTAGGCCCACATATACTTGTATTCCTAATTTTGGAAACACCCAGAAATTTTCATGTGTTTGATAGAACTGGTACTTTTTATCAAGGTGCTATTGAACAGATTAAAAAATATAGCTAAGAGATCATTAATAATTTTGTAAATGGCTATTACTGCTTCCTGTGTCAAACTGCCAAGAAACTGAAGATTTCATACAAGGTTTCTACTACTGTCTGGAGAGAAAAGGGTAAACTGGATCTAACTCGGATAGAAAAATATGCAGAAGGGCCAGATGCACAACTGCACAAGAGGGTAAGTATATCATTGAGAAACAGACGTTACAGATTCTCAGTTGGCTACTTCCTTAAGTATCCATCCATCCATCTTCCTCCGCTTATCCGGGACCGGGTCGCGGGGGCAGTAGTCCGAACAGAGCCCCCCAGACTTCCCTCTCCCTGCACACCTCCTCCAGCTCCTCTGGGGGAACCCCAAGGCGTTCCCAGGCCAGCTGGGAGACGTAGTTACTCCAACGTGTCTTGGGTCTGCCCCGAGGCCTCCTCCCAGTGGGACAAGCCCAGAACACCTCCCCAGGGAGGCGTCCAGGAGGCATCCGGAACAGGTACCCGAGCCACCTCAACTGGCTTCTCTCGATGCGGAAGAGCAGCGGCTCTACTCCGAGCTCCTCACCCTATCCCTAAGGGTGCGCCCAACCACTCCGCAGGGGAAACTCATTTCTGCAGCTTGTATCCGCGATCTCATTCTTTCAGTCATGATACAAAGTTCATGACCATAGGTGAGGCTAGGAACGTAGATCGACCGGTAAATTGAGAGCTTCGCCTTACAACTCAGCTCTTTCTTCACCACAACAGACCGGTACAATGACCGCATTACTGCGAACGCTGCACCGATCCGTTTGTAAACCAGCCGCTCCATTTTTCCCTCACTTGTGAACAAGACCCCGAGATACTTAAACTCCTCCACTTGAGGGAGCAACTCCCCCCTAACCCGGAGGGGGACAATCCACCTGTTTCCGACTGAGAACCATGGCCTTGGATTTGGAGGTACTGATTCTCATCCACACCGCTTTGCACTCGACTGCAAACCTCTCCAGTGGATGCTGTAAGTCTTGATTTGATGAAGCCAACAGGACCACATCGTCCGCAAAAAGCAGAGATGAGATCCTCCAGCACCCTAGTGAGGGTATAGAGCTGGTCCAGTGTTCCACAGCCAGGGCGAAAACCAGATTGCTCCTCCTGAATCCGAGGTTCGACTATCGGTCGGATTCTCCTCTCCAGTACTCCGGCATAGACTTTCCCAGGGAGGCTAAGGACTGTGATCCCCCTATAGTTGGAACACAATCTCCAGTCCCCCTTCTTAAAAAGAGGGACCACCGCCCCGGTCTGCCAGTCCAGAGGCACTGTTCCCAAGCTCCACGCAATGCTGCAGAGGCGTGTAAGCCAAGACAGCCCCATAACATCCAGAGACTTGAGAAACTCAGGGCGGATCTCATCCACCCCCGGAGCCTTGCCACCGAGGAGTTTTTTGACTACCTCAGCAACTTCAGCCAGGGTAATGGACGAGTCCCCCTCCGAGTCCCCGGCCTCAGCTTCCTCTACGGAAGGCGTGTCGGAGGGATTGAGGAGATCCTCAAAGTACTCCTTCCACCACCCGAGGACATCCTCAGTTGAGGTCAGCAGCGCACCACTTCCACTGTAAACAGTGTTGGTGGAACACCGCTTCCCCTTTCCGAGTTGCCGAACTGTTTGTCAGAATCTCTTTGAGGCCGACTGAAAGTCTTCCTCCATGGCCTCACCGAACTCCTCCCAGGCCCGAGTTTTTGCCGCAGCAACTGCCAGAGCCGCATTCCGTCTGGCCCGTCGGTACCTGTCAGCTGCCAAACACGCCCCCCAGGGACTCTAAAAAGCTGGGTACTCTGCACTGCCATTAGGCGCGTAAGCACAAACGACAGTGAGAGACCGTTCCCTGAACCGAAGGCGCAGGGAGACGACCCTCTCATTCACCGGGGTAGACTCCAACACATGGCGGCTGAACTGGGGGCTATTAGTAAGCCCACACCCGCCCACCAACTCTCACCCTGGGCAACGCCAGAATAGTGGAGAGTCCACCCTTGGTTGAGAAGAGTGGTTCCAGAACCCAATCTGTGAGTGGAAATGAGCCCGACTATATCTAGACGGTATCTCTCAACCTCCTGCACTAGCTCAGGCTCCTTCCCCGCCAGTGAGGTGACATTCCAAGTCCCAAAAGCCAGAGTTGGTGTCCGAGGTTTGGGTCGGCCGGGCACTCGTCCCCAACCACCGCCCAAATCACAACGCACCGGCCCCTTACAGCCTCTCTGGCAGGTGGTGAGCCCACCGTAAAGGCGGCTCCATGTCTTGGCTTCGGGCTGAGCCCGGCCAGGCCCCGTGGGCGTAGACCTGGCCACCAGGCGCTCACATGCGAGCCCCCAACCAGGCCAGGCTCCAGGGTGGGGCCCTGGTGACCCCATACCGGGTGGGGTGAACGAGAGCCTTGATTTTATAGTCATAAGGGGGTTTTGAACCGCGCTTTGTCTCGTCTGTCACCCAGGACCTGCTTGCCATGGGAGACCCTACAAGGGGCATATTGCCCCAGGCAACATAGCTCCTGAGATCATTCAGGCACTCAATCCCCTCCACCACGTTAAGGTGGCGGTTCGAGGAGGTTCCTTAAACAGCATACACCAAAAATCAGTGTTATCTGTAACAGTGAAAAGACAACGCCAGGATGCTGCCCTTAGGGAAAGGGTTTCAAAGAAAAATCTATATTTACAACTTGAAAATAAAAATTAAAAAAGGTTGGGCAAAAGAACATAAACATTGGAAGGTGAATAAATGGAAAAAAAGTATTATGGACCAACTTTGAGGTGTTTAAATCAAGGAGGAGAACGTAGGTGAGACAGAGCAAATGAAATGATGCTACAGGAGTGCTTGATTCCTTCTGTAAAGCATGGGGGAGGAAATGTAATAGTATGGAGCTGCTTTGGTGCTGAGAAGATCAGAGATTTACACAGAGTGCAAGAAATAATGAACCAGAAAGGTTACCATTCTATTTTACATCATTTCATCCCCTACAGTCAACACTTGATTGGTACAAACTGGATCATGCAGAAGGACAATGATCCTAAGCGTACTTCTTGTCTATGAAAAATCTATTTGGCGAAGAAACAGGAAGCCAAAGTATTGTTTTTGAAGGATGGAATCTTTGATGAATGCAAAGTTTGATGCAGAAAACAGTTGGAATATTAAATAAAAATAACATGAAATAATCTATTCTGTTCAATTTAATTCTATCGTGGAACAAAAAAATATCAATTTATATCAAAAACATTAAAAATTTTGCGATTCCAGACTTTTGAATGCTATTGTAGAAATACAAAATATTGGCAGTCTGAAACTTTATATTGACCCAAACAGCACCTTAAAACATTGTTTCACCTCCAGAACTTCCACAGCAAAAAAACAAGAACTAGAAGTGTTAATTATCTTTGCATTAATGTCTCCTATGAAAGTTTTAAATGTCTTGTCAACTTTCTAAGAAAACAGCAACTTGCGCAACACTTAAAATAAAGTAAAATTTAATTTTAGCATGGGTTTGTGTAGGATATTTAATAAACATGGTTTTAAATGTAAAAAGATTGTGGATTTAAATTGTCCATCTGTTTTTTCTTGTTCATTTTTTGTTTTTCTCCACGAAAATCTGTGCGGAGGTGGCAGAAACTTTAGTCACTTTGCACTTTTGTCTTCTGATATCTGCCTACAAAACTTGTCATATACACACTTATTCTAACTTATATATGATCATTAGGGCTATGAGCTCCTGTATTAAAAATTGTATACATTCTAATGTATCAATGAAACACTTAATTTGTCCCTTAGACTCTCTTTATTCTTTAGTTTTATCTTATTCAACCCATACATTGTCATTTACTACCTTTCCAGTGCAGGGTCACTTTGGTCTGGTGCCTATCCAAAATACAAGGCACTTACATCAGTCTATTATAAAGCAACTAGACACACACAAAAGGTAACTTGGTTAGAGCCATATAGAAACCCACAGTGTAAAAGCTGTGCAGCACCAGCGCTACCCACTATTCTAGCACTCAACTCCTTCACCTTTTAACACTAAATAATCACATAAGTGACTTTTGGAGGGAAAATTTGATGAGAACAATTGGAATATTATCTCCGTTTAAAGCCCAACTATCTGAAATCCAAATTTCAAGCCATTTCACAAAATACAGATTGTGAAATCTGTAGTCTCTTTCGCATAGACAGAATCATTAAAAGTTCAGTTAAGGGACAGTTGTTACATGTATGGGTGGGTGAATACAGCTGTGCAGGGAGCTGGAATAATTTGACTCAAATGGTATTGTCATAGGGGGGAGGGAGCACAGTGGTGCAGTGGGTTGGACCAGGTCCTGCTCTCTAGTGGGTCTGGGGTTCAAGTCCCGCTTGGGGTGCCTTGCGACGGACTGGCATCCTGTCCTGGGTGTGTCCCCTTCCCCTCCGGCCTTACGCCCTGCGTTGCCGGGTAGGCTCCAGCTCCCCGCGACCCCGTATGGGACAAGTGGTTCAGAAAATGTGTGTGGTGTGTGGTGTGCGCATGTGGTGTTGTCATAGCTCCACTAGGAAGGCCTTTCCTGGGATTTTTAACAAACAACACTAGTTGTAAATCCAGTTCATATCCATGACATTTGGCGGAATATGCGGATCTATTTTGATGTGAAATAACTGAAAATTTGATATGGAATTATTGGAATGTTTATATGAAGAACCATTCTATAAGGAATCTACTGTAGTTCCTCAATAGAGAAGCAAATGGTCACATTTTCTGTCCTTCAAAATCAGTTCTGGTTCATTGGCATGTACACTCTAGAAATTAGATTAGCAGATCAGTGATTAGCAGATTAGTTGTATTCTGCTGATTCACAAAGCTTGAGCAAATTCAATTAACAATGTTGTGGATAATGTTATAATTATAGACACAAAAAGCAAGTTGAAAATCAAACAAGCAGCAGCCACTTTAAGAATCCAAGGCAGATATTGACTGAACTGGATGGATGGTGGTGCCCTTGTCTGTTTGGCCAATGTGTTCAAAAAAGAACAGTTCAAAGAGTCTTTGGATTACAGACAGTTTATAAGAAGATATTTATCATCATAAATGGATAATTGATGAGATCTGCACTGAAAGGGATAAAACTCCTGGCAACATTTCTTACAATGGTTTTATAGAGAGCGAAAACTGTTCCCCCGGATAGATGCTCAGGCAAGCTAGATCCTGGATATTTTATGGAACAATAAAATTTGAAAAACAAAAAGTCATCCATCTAACTGTTTGGCCTGTGAAAATGATGTTCATTTGGCATTAACATGGAGTACTTGGCACTAACACAATTTCAGTAATGAAAACCATCTATATAATTATATCTTAGCCTGTACTTCCTAATGATGAAAATTTCAGACTTTGAAAACCGCTTAAAAATTCCTTGCATCCATCACTGAATATAAATGTAAATCATATTCTTTCGCAAACCAGCAATAACCATTGATCATGGAAATGTGTGTTGTTAAGTAAATTTCTTAGATTAATCAAAGTATGACTGTTCTGGTGTTGTATTCATTTCAGCCATGTTATCAGATTTATTGTTATGCTCCTCTTCAGGTCTGCTCATCATTTTTCTCTAAAGCACACACACACACACACACACACACACACACACTTTCAGAGCCGCTTGCGGGGAGCCGGAGCCTACCCAGCAACACAGGGCGTAAGGGGAGGGGACACACCCAGGACGCCAGTCCATCACAAGGCACCCCAAGCAAGACTTGAACCCCAGACCCCCCAGAGAGCAGGACCTGGTCCAACCCACTGCACCACCACGCCCCCCTTCTCTAAAGCAGTGAAAAGGATAAGTACCTTGTTCACGTGTACTACAGCTACCAGTTAGATTACTTGTCCAGACCATGGTGACATCCCTTCTAGACTACTGGAACTCTCTCTTGTCTGGCCTTCCTGCTACTGCCATCAGACCTGTACAGCTGATACAGAACACTGCTGCCTGAGTTGTGTTTGACTTGCCGAAGCATTCGCATGTATATCCTCTACTTGTTTCTCTGGACTGGCTTCCCACAGCTGACCAGATCAAATTTAAGACCCTGGTTATGTCCTACAAAAGCATCAGAAGAACTGGTCCCAGTATCTACAAAACTAGATCATTCGCTACACGCCAACCAGACTGCTATGCTCTTCTACTTTTGCCCATTTCACTGAACTGGCTTCCCATAGCTGCCCAGATCAACTTTAAGACCCTCGTTATGGCCTACAAATGCATCAATAGAACTGCTCCCAGCTATCTACAGGACTTGGTCATTTGCTACACGCCAGCCAGACTGTTACACTCTTCCACATCTGGTGGTTACACGTGTGAAAGGTAAAGCACCGGGGTTCTCGGTTCTGGCTCTGTTGTGGTGGAACGACCTACCCCTCTCACTCAGAACTGCTGAATCTCTGTCCACATTTAAAAAGATTCTTAAAACTCATCCCTTCTGGACTCACTTCACTTCATGCGAGGTATAATTGTTCATGTTCATGATCATGCTCGGATCAGTCCATTACATAGCCACTCCTGCAAGGTAATGTAAATGTTTATATGTATCTCAAAGAAAAAAAACTACTAGAAAGGTGTTTAGGATTTGGCAATATTCTGGTAAAGTTTTATGCAGCTACTTGTGTGACGAATGTCGGTGCATAGGGTGAACAAAACAAACTAACTGTACTTAAGAGTCACACATCTGCAGCTATGTCTCTTTCTCCAAAGGTAATACTTGGGCTTTTTTATGAAATGTATGTTGCTTTGGAGAAAAGCATCTGCTAAATTAATAAATGTAAGATACAAACCTGCAACCTTCAGAGCCAAAGGCTGAAATGTTAACCACTGTGCTAGAAACTGTCCTACGTTTGCCTGTTTTGGTTTTTCTTTTTTTTTGCTTTCATGTTATTTCTTGAACTTCTAATGCAATACATTTACTCATTTAGCTGACGCTTTTTTCGAAAGCGACTTACAATGGTTGTTTACTTATAATTACTTAGCCATTTATGCAGCTGGTCATTACGGTTATTTCATTGTGTCTCCAGACATGGTGTTGTATTTGGAGGTGTCGTTGGCCTAATTCAACAAAACCCCGATGAAGGGAGGTGCCCACTTGAGAACCTCAGTAATGTATTTATGTTGGTACCCTGTGGTTGTGTTGGTTAGGGAAGGAAGTTAAGCTTCTTGGTCTCGAGTCATGGAGACAGATGTTGCCAATGCTGGTTGTTGTTCTCTGTGGCTTCATGGTGAGGTTGGTTGGACTCAAAATTTTAAATAAATGACCATATATAATTATACATTTTTCCATTACAATTGTTTCTTAGGGAGCGTGGTGGCGCAGCGGGTTTGTCCAGGTCCTGCTCTCAGGTGGGTCTGGGGTTTGAGGCCCAAATGGGATGCCTTGAGACGGACTGGTATCCCATCCTGGTTGTGTCCCCTCCAGCCCTGTTTTGCTGGGTTAGGCTCCAGCTCCCGACAACCCCACTTGGGACAAGCGGTTTCACCCACTGTGTGTGTGGGAATTGTTTCTCATACATATACAGTACAATATACCAATTTGATATAATGTGACATTTACATATATTTTGTTTCACCAGATGCTAAATGAATAAATGTAAATTAATTGAAACTTCTGTGACCTCCACAACCTAGAGGCCCCTTCTTCTCCCTTTGCATGTTCCCATGTCTGACTACACCTTCCTTGTCCGATTGGACCATGGCCGGCTTCCATAAGGCACTTGTAACATCTTCTTCCCCTGGACCACATGAAAACTGGATCTGTTCCGTCTCCATCTACTTTCTGTCAACTGTCCTTCATCTGTCACCCTTGCAGCACTGTCAAACCCTTAACGAGCACACTCACCCCATTCCCTAGTCCTCTCACCTCTGACCGTCCTCTTGCTTATCTTGAGTTGATTTCCCCTTTTTAATGAGTTAATAGAGGAACAGCTGGTAGCATAGTTGGTAGACCTATTCCTGCTGGACCCAAAGGTCATAGGTTCAATCCCTTCCTCCAGCTGTAATACCCTTGGGCAAGGTACTTACCCTAAATTGCTCCCATAAAATTGGCTAGCTCTATGAATGGGGAAATAGATATAACCTTAACACTGTAAGTTGCTTTGGAGAGAAGCATCATGTAATTTCATTTCTGCTGAAGCTCCCTCCAGTCTCTTGTGACACTGAAGAGTGCCTACATGGCTAAACTGCAGGTCTGGTATGTTCTAATTCTTGATTAAACAATCAATCATTTTTTATGCTCCAGCTCCACCTCACTTTGTGCCATTACCACTTGTTCTCTCAGTTTTGGTGATTCCATAACAACCACTGTTCTCAGTAATCTTAACAGTGCAAAATTTCTTCTCTCCCTTCCTCCACTGCATGGTTAGCATTACACAGAATTTACCCAATTATCATTGCTGGCCATGTTTGAGGAAATTCCCAATCGTCACAAACAGTATTCGTGTACTCTGATAACCTAGTCGTTGCGAACTATTCTTGCGTACTACTATTTTCAAAGGGCGATTCAACTCCTTCCGGATGATGAAATTTCTTTGCAAACTAACATGAGACAGAATGCTGTCTTATCAGCAATAGCTCTCCAGACACTACAACTGTGTTGGGCAGCCTACAATACCTTTAACAATTTCAATTTGACAATCCCTCAATTTCCCTAACTTCCACTTTATTAGTTTACCTTATCTTATTTACATTTTTTCATTTGGCTTATGCTTTTCATCAACATGACTTACCGTGTTAAGCTGCTTGTAAAACCCATTTATACAGCTTGATAATTTTTCACTGCAGCAAGATTTTAGGGTAAGTACCTTGCTGAAAGGTATTGCAGCTGGAAGTGAGACTCAAATCTGCAACCTTTGGGTTCAAGGGCAACAGTGCTAGCCACTATGCTATCAGCTTTCACATTATTACTCCCCTGTGGTATGGAGTTTCAAACCTCCACAACACTTCAAACTCCTGAAATCATATTCTTGCAACAAGACTAAGATGGAATAACTGGGAATTATTTTTCTATTTAGTTTTGTGCTTAACACACACACACACACACACACACACATTTTCAGAACCGCTTGTCCCATACGGGGTCACGGGGAACCGGAGCCTAACCCGGCAACTCAGGGCATAAGGCTGGAGGGGGAGGGGACACACCCAGGACGGGACGCCAGTCCGTCGCAAGGCACCCCCAGCGGGACTCGAACCCCAGACCCACCAGAGAGCAGGACTGTGGTCCAACCCACTGCGCCACAGCACCCCCTCTGTGCTTAACACTTAGGCAGATAAAACACTACTCATGCAGCAGCTTTCTGTATCAGCTGGAGGAGTTTGACAGAGAGGCCAGGAAGCTAGATAGAAGAGAGCTGCAGTAGTCCGGGCAGGATATCACCATTGCCTGGACCAGCATAGAGTTTACTGTGAGATAAGGGTGGACCCTGTGACTATTAGGCAGGGTCTATTTGCAGCACTGGGTTATGGCTTTGGCATGTTGAGAGAAAGACCAACTTCAGTAACTCATTACTCTCAGGGTATTACCTGATGAAGTAGGCAAAATGAACAAGTTGTCCAGTTTAATAAAGAGTTTTTGACAGGAAGACAGATCAGTTGGGAGATGAAGGATCTCTGTTTAGGTGAGTTTGAGTTGTAGGATGTGATCAGACATCCAGGCAGAGAAGTTTGGGAGGCAGGCAGCAATGTGCAACAAAATGTCTGTAGCTCCGAGTGGAAATGACAGAAAGAGCTCGCTATCATCAGCATAGCAGGGGTAGGAGAATCCATGGGAGGTGACAATAGGTCTGAGGGATGAGGTGTACGTTGAGAAGAGTGGAGAGCCCAGTACCAAGCCCTGTGGGACCCCAGTTGATAGATGCTGAGGGGATGATCAGGAACCTCGTGAGACCACTTGGTAAGGTCTTCTTGATAGGTAGGACTCAAACCATTTCAGTACAGTTCCTTTGATGCCAAGCTGTCCAAAAGAGAAGAGCAGAATCCGGTGGGTGACAGTGTTGAATGTTGCAGAAAGGATGAGGAAGATGAGGACAGAGGAGAGGGAGGCCATTTAGCTGACTGGAGAGAATGTCATAGTGTGACGAGCACGTCTAGGTGAAATGTTCAGATTGAATCCAGACTGATACCTAAGGAGGAGGTGATTGGTCTAGGTGAGGAATGCTGACAGTTGATTACAGGTTGCCCATTCCAGAGTTTTTGACAGAAATAGAAGGAGGAAGACTGTAGTCCTGGACTGAGACTGCATCCAAAAGAGGTTTTTTTTAATAGTGGAGAAATGAGGGCGGTTTTGAAGGCGGATAGGAAGCAGACAGAGGAGAGCAAAGAGTTGATGATCCTGGATATAAAAGAGGTAAGTTGCAGGGAATGGTCCAGTAGGACTGGTAAAATGATCAGATTAAAGGAGTAGGTGGTGACTCTGTGTGACAACAGGAGGTCAGAGATCTCAATTTCTGCCAGGGGATTAAACGCACAGAATGTGACTAGGCAGAGACATACAGTATGGTCAGGAGAAGTGGATGCTGAGAACTTATCCATGATGAAGTTTATTTTGTCTCTGAAAAACAAGGCAAAATCATGAGAGAGACGGGAGGAGGAGGAGAAGGAGGACAAGGGAAGAGAAGGGATAAGAATATGAAGAAGCTGTGTGGATTATTAATTTCACACTGTAGTTTGTTGTTGAAGAAGAAGGCTTTAGCTAAAGAACCAGCAAAGTAGAAGGTCAAAAGGAGACCCTTTTAAAATTTCAAGTCAATGCAAATCTTTGATTTTTTCCATTGTCGCTCTGCAATCTGGGATTTAGTCCTGTTGGCGTGCAGTACATCTGGTAGCCATGGGTTGGAACTGGGGTATGCTGGTCTGGACGTTTGAGGTCAGAGAAAGCTTAGAGAGGAGGATATTACTGAAAGGAAGATACACATGGATACACACAAATTTTGGGTAATCTAGAGTCAGCAGTCCACCTTAAACATGTCTTTGTACTGTGGGAGGATATCCATATGAACATGGGGAGAAAATGGAAAGCCCACAGAAACTGAGTTAGATTCCAGCACATGTCCAATCCCACAGCTCAGGAGCTCTGAAGCACCAGTGTTACTGTTTGCCTATATAAGGGATTTCATGTCATAGATATTGCTATTTTAATTATTGATAATTCACTGTCAACCTTTAAATGTCAAAAATGACATGTGGTGCAGTCCTATAGAATAAGTCTGTTGACAAGAAATCATAAAGCTATCTCCTTCATATATAAATATTTTAATGCCTGTGATTGCCTCATACTTCAGTTACATTCAACTATAGTTGAATACCAAAACAAACGATGTGAGGGGATGAAAAGTGGGAACTTTAAAGATATTCTTGTGTTTTCTGTTTTCTCTACACCCCCCTCCCGCCTGAACAATGTAATAATAGACATTAATAAATGAAAGGTATGAGTGTAAAAAGGAACATAAAGTTTTTCCATGTTGCTGACCAAGGAGAAAAACTCATTTCATTTGACAACTTGAAATGTATAAAAGATTTATTTTTACAAGTCCGTGTGGAGTCTGTTTGTTGCCTTTTTCTTAACATTGCATGAGTGAGGTGTTATTACATCACTGCTTAATAAAAGACACCCTTGGGAGAAGGTCTTTCCTGTGATACGTCTTTGTTATGTCCTCTGATGCATCTACGATAGTAAGATATATTCCCCCATTCAAATTCCATTTTTTATTTCCTTGTTTTTGCTGAGCTCGGGGGGTCGGACAGGAACAGCCACAAAGCATGTCTCCACAGCAAACTGAATACCTTAAGCAAACATTTTTCTTATAATTTTTTTTGTTTTCTTCTGGCTATCTATGCATATTTAATATTTCCAGCTTTGCAATCAATCACCCTGCAGCTTTCTGTCTGTTCTGTAAAAAACTGTGCTTTGTTCTTTGGAAAAGTTACATAATAGATATAATAAGCCACACCTGTGTTTTATTTATTTATTTATTTATTTATTTTTAAAGAACAGAAAATACCATATTTCCTCTTTGCTTCTTCTGTTTCAGATGGAATATCAGATTATGAAAATAAGCATTTACACTCTTCAGACTGGTTTTCTGTCATGATCCCTAACGGAAGGAATCTCATCTGTAGGGTGAAATGGAAAGGTACAACTGGTTCAGGTGGACATATTTTATCCATCCCTTAAAAACAATGCGGATACATATTTCACAGTGGGTTACCCATTTTTGCCTGGGGTCAGACCAGATTACTCTGTGATTGATAAAATCTCCCACTGATCTAATCTGTAAAAAAAAACTGTGTGGAAAGGAGATGGTGATATTACAAGGACTATGTTTGAACTAGCAAAACTTTGCTTTCCAGATCAAATTAGGCAATATTTCATTTACTCTGAATTTTTGAAAGAAGTAAAATAAACATTAAAAAACAAAATTCAATGCAATTCAATTTATTTTTATAGAGCGCTCTTCTCATGCAGTGACACAGAGCACTTTAGCACAGGCGTAAGGCAAGAGAAACAGATACAAACAAAGAAGACAGTCATCTAATGGCTACCATAATAAAGTACTTTTATAGAGCTATAAGTATGTCTACTGGCCACTGGGGAAAAGAACAAAAACTCCCAACTGAAAGTTGAGGGAGAAAAAACCTCTGGGGGTCCACGGGCCAGTGGTTGCCCACCCCTCCTGAGCCTTCTAGATTAAGTAACAATTGTAAGCCAGTTTAACAAGTAATAATGATATTGTTGCTAAATGGTATCTTTGATCCCCAGCTCAGCATGGAATGCCTCGTTCATCATGGCAATTGGTCATCATCCTCAGTCAGCATGGGATTCGTCTGTCACCAACGGCCAGCCTCCACAAGTCTTATGTAGCGAGGCAATGCCCAGCAAGAAGAAAGAACAATTAGTAATTAGTTACTTAAGTTAATTTGTTATGCATTTTTATAATGGTGGTAAAAAACAACCAAGACAAGTGGAATTATATTTCGAGGTGTAATGAACATGTAAGTCTAGGTGAACATAAGTCTGTAGTCGGGATTTGAAAACAGAAATGGACGGGGCATTTCTGACAGTAACTGGTAGACTATTCCACAGTTTAGGTGCTCTATATCTAAAGGTGCGACCTCCTACTGAGGTCTTATTGATCACAGGTACATTAAGGTAACCTGCGTCTAATGAACGAAGATATCGTCCTGGGATTTAAGAATCAATAATCTCACAAAGGTAAGCCAGAGCAATGCCATGTACTGTCTTATAGGTCAAAAGAAGGATTTTATAGTCAACTCTAAATGTGACCAGGAGCCAATGTAACGATTTAAGTACCAGTGTTATATGGTCATACTTCGTAGTTCTAGTGACAATTCTCGCAGCAGCATTTTGTACCAGCTGTAGCCTGGATATAGTCTGGCATGGACAACCCAATAATAAATCATTAGAATAGTCCAGTCTACTTGAAACAAAAGCATGAACCAATTTTTCAGCATCCTGTCTACATAGGAATCACTGTAATTTAGCTATGTTTAACTGAAGTAAGCACAACTTAGTCAAAGCATTTACTTGAGATACAAATGATAGCTTTCCATCCAGGACACCTAAATCATTGACACAATCTGTATGCTTGAAACAAATACCGTTTGTGGTAAAGGTTGGTGTGATTGTGATGGTTACACTGTGTAGCACATTGCTATACTTTGTTATGATTATGCCATGATGATTATTATAACTGAGCGTTCGTGTAAGGTTTGCGTAGACACTTAGAGGTAAAGAAAATAACAAACAATACTGTCAAGGTTGATTCCAAACATTTTCCAAGTTTTATTGGATCCAACATAAGTGAAACTTGTAAGCAGACTGACTGATGTACTCCAGTGCGCATGTAAAAAATCCCGCCTACAGGAAGCCCCGACGGGAGAAAATACTCAGCACATACACATATGCACAATTAGTGAACAGTCTCTTAGTGTTATCACATTCAAACAGTATCCAAAATTAAATCTTTAACGTACGCCCCCCCTCCCAGAACAAACATCCACATTTATATTCAAGAACAATAACCCTTGAAAACAGTCATAAACAATCAACAGCCATGGGAGTTCAAGTAAAACAGAAAGTACACAGCATAAGGCACTTAATAACAAGTTACAACAGCTTTGCAATAGAACACTTTCTTTCACACATTTTTTTTTGACAACCCATAAACAGAGTCAACAGCTGCTTAGTAGATCAAGTCTTTTAAATGGCCAGGAGGTTTCAAAATCCTCCCAGTCCTACTTACTCTTGGGTCTAACCCAACAGACCTCTCAGATGAATAGTTTGTCTCGGGTGAACTGCTTAGTTTTTTCTGGGAAGAAATGCACTCTGCTCCCCCAAATATGTCTAATTCAAAAGAATGGGAATTTGACAATGACTTGGGAATGTCACACAATGTATGGTTTTGCAACAGGGGAGAAATAGGCAGTGTATAAGGCCTCAGTCTATTATAATGCACTAGCTGCTTTCTCTCATCAGAGTCAAATGGATTGGTAATACAGTAAGTCAGTCCAGGTTCTCCACACGAATGCATAACTTACATAATTTTATAAGGTCCCTTCTAATGGGATGCTAGCTTCGTGCAGGTCTCTGCTGGGTTGCTGAGCCACAGCACTGGGATGGTGCCGCAGTCATTCATCATGGTACAGTTTCTCATGCTCATGAGTTTCCTCACTACATCTGTGCACTACAAAAGGCAGAGTTCAATTTATTCAACACTGAAGAAACAAACTCAGCATGAGACCATGACATCTGTAAGTCCAGAGCATGAGTGGGTATCAGTACCTCAGCGGGGACCCGTGCTTTTCGTCCATGGGTCATAAAGTATGGTGTGAAATGAGTGCTGGAGTTGGGCGAGGTGCTGTAAGCGAAAGCCAGATGCTTCACATAATTGTCCCATTCCCCACCATAGTTCAAGAGAGTCTTAGCTAGTTGATCTATTAGAGTCCTATTAAAGCATTTGACCACACCATCTGATTTCGGGTGGTAGGGAGTGGTATGTGTCTTATTAATGTCCAGCAGCCGGCAAAGGGTCTGAACCACCTCTGCTTCAAACTGACGGTCCTGGTCAGAGTGCAAAGTCTCTGGAATGCCATGAATCAATATTTAGTCCTCAAATAGGCAAAGTGCAACTGTCTGTGCAGATTGATGAGGCAGAGCATACAAGTTGACAAATTTTATGAAATAGTCCTCTACTACCAGCACATACCAATTTCCTTTTGTGCTCACTGGCAGCTCTGAGATGTCCATAGCCACCCTCTCAAATGGCCATACCATCTGGGACAAACCCACAGGTGCTTGGTGGTTTGGAAGAGGACTACGGCAAGTCTGACATGCCCTACACAGCTCACACCATGTTTTGAACATAGAAGTCCAGTAGCATAATCATCTCGCCTGCTCCCACACAAACTCAGAGGAGAAATGGGCAGAGGCTGGAGCACCATGTAGCTGCAAAAGAATGTCTGGTATTAGCGCAGAAGGAATGACTGCTTGGGTGATAAGATTACCTGTGAGCAAACAGGCAACAGAGCGACACAACAGTCCATCAATGATTGCGAGATGGTTAAACTCAGTCCAAAACTTTTGTAAGCACCAAGAGGCTCCCTTTAACTGTCTCTTGGGTGGCGTTTCTGACTGCTCCACCCAGTTCAACACAGTTTTAATATCGGGGTCAGCCTCTTGCATGGCCCTAATGTGAGAGGCATTGTGTGATAAAGCATATAGACAGAACATGCTGTCTGAACTGTCATGTGTGTTTGCAACAGTCACTTCCTCTGTAGGGTCTGCAACCTCAGAGGCACATGGAATGTCAGTATTTGTCTGTTAAGAGCTCACCACATTCACCTCACAACTCCTTGCCACTGGGCTCTATGTCATCCATGACAGGTGTCTCAGGGTGACGAGAAAGTGCATCTGCATTTTTGTTCTGACAGCCCTCCTTATGTACAATAATCCAATTAAGAGGATCCAGCTCCAGAATCCATCTGCCTCGCCTACCTGTTGGGTCATCATTAATAGACATACGCCAAAGCGCCAAGAGTGGTTGATGGTCTGTAATGATGGTAAATGAAGCAGGTCCGGTGTAATGTCCTAATTCTCTTACCGCCCACACAATGGCCCGCAGCTCACGATCAAAGGTGGACCAACGCCTCTGTGCAGGGTTCAATGCACGGCTGGCATACGCAACAGCATGCTCAAGTCTATCTTTGTCTTGGGCAAGCACCGCACCGACAACCCGTTTAGAGGCATCAGTGTAGATTTTAAAAGGCACATTGAAATCAGGCAATGTCACAACTGAGGCAGATGACATCACTGTTTTTAAATAGTCAGATGAAGTTCCACATTCAGTCATCCACACAAAAGGAATGGTTTTTCCAACAAGCTGATTAAGTGGAGCAGCATGCTTGGAAAAATTTTTCACAAATCGTCGATAATAAGGACATAGTCCCACAAATGTCCTGACCTCAGAAGGAGACTTGACCTGGCCAGTCCCTCACTTTCTCAGTGTTCTTTGGATCAGGTTGGAGACCCGGCTGAGAGACATGTCCGGACGCAATGAAGTAACCACAATCAGCCAGCAGCTTCCATTTCTGTGCGTTACCCCATCTGCCAGGGGACATCTGACCTTGCATAGTGCTACTCTCTCCTGCCCGCACAAAACCAGTTGTTTTAGCCGTACTGAAAACAGGCAAGGAATTCACCACCTGCCACTTGCTCTCAAAAACACCTGCCAAACATCTAAGCACTCGATTATGGCACCAAGTACAGTGCCGTCAAGTACAGCGCCCCTGCCCCAACTAATCTTACACGCTGATAAAATGTGCCTCATCGTAACCACACGGCTACACAACTTACAAGAACCATCACCACCTGCCCACTGCTTAACATTTCGTGGCGTTGATAGTATGTCAAAAGTTGCTCCAACAATGAACTTAAGACAACTTACCTCCATAGCCCATACATCTTGCCAGCGTAACTTCCTCTTCTCCACACCTTCCCAGTTCACCCACTGGCCCTGCTTAATTAATGTGACTGCCTTTGCACTCCTCGCCTCCTCTTCCTGCCCCCAGACCTGCCCAATGACCAGCTGCCGTTTATCTGCCTTTGGGGCAGTACTCCAAAACCACCGCATATGGCCCAAGCTAAACCTTGCCTTCCCCCTCTGCACGTCTCCAACCATGTTCGACAACATCAGCGTCTCTTTAGTTCTTTGAACCGCATCTCTGGGATTCCACCCACCACCTGTCCTCACCAACAGCACCACCTTTTTGACAACCTCATCTTTTGACTCTGCTAGAGTCAGCGCCAGACCCACCTTCACACACTTGAACTCTTCCACCAAACTTGTCACTGGCAGCTCCAACATACCCCTACCAGATAACGCTACAGTACTTAAACAGCATGGCACTCCCAGCCACCTTCTTACTGCCATACTAATAATTCGCTTGAGCTTCTCAGCCTCCCAAACAGACATCTCAAATACCGTAAGTAGCCACTTATTAAGTGGCAAGAGCCCAAACTGCAGACACTACAACTTTAACTTACCAGGAAGAAGGGATGCATCAACGCTCTTTATACCTTCCACAACCACCTCCCTTAGTGCCACAACCTGTTACTTGTCACTTAACACAGAACTATACCACCTTCCCAAGCTCTTAACTGGGTTTTCCAGAATAGATGGAGAACCCAGTTGCTTCCTCATCAGTACAAAACTTCTCCTACACCACGTTTCCACCAACAATCGAGAGACTCCTTGATTTACTCGGCTTAACCTTCAACTTAGCCCACTTCAAGTTGTCATTGAGCTTGGACAAGAGACGACGAGTACAAGGAGCCGTAGCCGTAACTGTCGTTATATCATCCATAAATGGCAGCACTCTGGCAGACGAGCTGAACACTCATTATGCTCACTTTGAGGCTGCAGCCAAGAGAGCTGACAGCGCTAAGAGTGCTGATGGCAGCACGCATGCAGAGAAAGTCAGAGCGGTAAACGGTTTCACCATCTCGGATCATGATGTGAGGAAAGACTTCAGGAGAGTGAACACCAGGAAGGCTGCAGAACCAGACAACGTCACAGGTCAGGTCCTTAGAGCCTGCACTGACCAGCTAGCACCAGTGTTCACGGAGATATTCAATCTCTCCCTTACACAGTCGTTAATCCCCACATGCTTCAAATAGTCCATCATCATTCCTGTCTCAAAGAAACCCCAGCCTGCCTGGCTTAACAACTATCGCCCAGTAGCTCTGACCTCAGTTATGATGAAGTGCTTTGAAAGGCTGGTCAGACTTCATCACCTCTTCACTACCTGACACCCTGGACCCATTACAGTTTGCATACCATCCCAGTCGCTCTACTGAGGATGCCATCTCATACCTCCTATATACAGCTTTGACCCATCTGGACACCTGGAGGGGGAATTATGTAACAATGCTGTTTTGTAGATTACAGTTCAGCATTCAACACTATAATTCCCTCCAAACTCATAACGAAGATGGAGGACCTGGGAGTTTGCCTGTCCCTGTGTCGGTGGATCTCCAACTTCCTTACAGACAGACCACAAGCAGTACGAGTGGACAGACATATTTCACCCCCCTCTCACCCTGAGCACTGGAGCCCCCCAGGGTTGTGTCCTGGGCCCCCTGCTGTACTCACTGTACACTTTTGACTGTGTGGCCACTTCCAACTCTGTCACCATTGTTAAGTTTGCTGACAACACTGTCGTGGTGGGCCTGATCTCTGATAACAACGAGAAGGCTTACCTAGAGGAAATTAGGAACCTTTAGAATTGGTGCCAGGAGAACAACCTCATCTTGAACTTCAGCAAAACAAAGGAGTTGATAGTGGACTTCAGCCAGAAGCAGGACAGGAGTTATCACCCCCTTAAAATGAACGGAACCCCAGTGGAGAGGGTGGACAGTTTCCGCTACCTTGGTGTTCACATCACAAAGGATTTCTCATGGTCGGGACACATCTACACCGTGACAAAGAAGGCCCGTCAGCCTCTTTACCATCTTAGACACTTAAGAGACTTCAAATTGCCCTCTAGGGTGTTGAGGAATTTTTACATCTGTACCATCGAGAGCATCCTGACAGGAAGCATCACGGCCTGTTTGGGAACAGCACCAAGCAGGACAGGCAGGCTGTGCAGAGGGTGGTGCAATCAGCTGAGTGTACAATCTGCACTGAGCTCCCTGACTTGCAGTCTGTTTACAGCAAAGGGTGCCGGAAAAAGGCCAGGAAGATAGTGAAAGACCTCATGCACCCGAACAATGGACTTTTCTCCCTGCTGCGGTCAGGGAAGCATTTTTGCTCCCTGAAGGCCAACACAGGGAGGATGAGGAGGACCTTCTTCCAACAGGCCATTTGGGCTCTTAACCAGGAGAGCACCACAGAGTACAGACTGGACTGCATGCACAAGGAGCACTTACTGGGCCGAATATTGCTCAGATCACCCCCCCCGCACAACATTGCACATGTGGCACTTTTATCTAACCTTTCATATTGGACTACACATATTTGTATCTTACTGTATTTTAATATTTATTCTCTCCTGTTTTCATCATTATATATTCTTCATATTCCTGGAGTGTGTTCCTAGTTTCTTCTCGTTTGTATCACCTTATTTATCTGTACCACAGACAGTCAGAGAAGCATTTCACTGCATGTCATACTAAGCATGGTTGTGTATGTCACACACGTTGACTGAAACCACTTGTCCCAAGTGGGGTCGTGACAAACAGGAGCCTATCCCGGTAACACAGGGCATAAGGCTGGAGGGGGAGGGGACACACCCAGGATGACACGCCAGTCCATCACAAAGCACCCCAAGCAGGACTCGAACCCCAAACCCATCAGAGAGCAGGACCCGGCCAAACCCACCGCACCACCGCACCCCCCCCCCCACTTGGTTGTGTATGTGTCAAATAAAAAATTTGAAACGTGAAAAGTATTTTGCTCAAGGGTACTATAGCTCGTGATTAGACTTGAATTTACAACTTTTGGGTCCAAAGGTAGTAGTACCAAGTGCTACGTTACCAACTGCCAAATACGTCACCCTGATCACTGACAGTTTCTTCGAACATCCTTTGCAGGGATACACCAGTAACCAAATTTGGTTAGTGGCTTATCTAGCACCATACATAACTGTAATACATATAACAAAAAAAAATCTACATTTATAAATTATGTTTTATGTATTGATTATGCATGTTTGTTCTTTGCATTGGCCATCTCCATATATTATAGATTTTATAATTTCCTTCAGATTAATCCTAGAATTAAGTTATTCAGTTGGAAACATCATAACACAATCAAAAGACCAGCAAAAACCCTGTGCATTGCAGAGCAAACCGAGATGAGAGCTTTTTCACTGGAGAATGGATAGCGTTTACCTCTTTGGGAAGCAGTCCTCATGGCAAGGAGCTACAAACAGAAAAGCATACTGAGTATGTTGTAAGAGAAGAAGAACATTGAGGTCTCATGTGAAAAAGCTTGCACCAGTACTCAAATATATGTTTGTTTCATTACAGAACAGGTCCCACAGCCCATGGCCCGTGACCCAGATGTTCAATCCTTTGGAATGTCTACCCAGCCACTGCTAATCTCTCCTGGTCCCTATAGAGGCTGACTAGGCATCCAGGTATCATCAAAAAATGCCTTAGTCAATGAGCATAAGCACTGACAAATTCCAATAAGGAGGTGCTCTAGTTGCTGAAAAACCTTCATCAGCAAGTCCAAAGTGATGTGCGCCCACTTCTAAACCCCAACAGCTGGTATATCATCGAACATTGACAGTATGCCTTAAGCTCGCAGGAACACCTCTAGAACCACATTATTATTATAATTATGTTAAATTTAAACATTCATAGCAATGGTGGTGAAACTTATAGCACCTTATTTAAAAAAAAAAACATTTTTAGATGAATTTGCTTGTTTCCATTATTACAGCTTTTTCTATTTTCTGTTATTATTGCTAGTTTCAATTATTGCAACAGCTGCACTTGAGAATTTATAAAATCAAACTGGAACAGCTATTTAAACATTTCACACATGATTATTGAGAGAACTTCATTAACTAAGTTAATTTAATTCTTATTTACCTTTTTAGTATTTATATTGCTATTTATACTCTCATGTTTGTATATTCTCTAAATATGTTATTTATTTATTTATTTATTCTATAATTCTGTGTCAGCTGTTTGACTGTAAACAAACAGGCACTGTGAACCACAGTAAATTCTTTGTGTGTGTCATAGAGTTTCCCAGGGGCAGAAGCGCTGGAATTTATGTACTTTAGTTTACATTGGTCTTGACTCAGTTTGTCTGGATTTTAATCATTCATCCATCCATCCATTGTCTAGCCCACTTGTCTTAATAAGGTCACGGTGGCAGCAGGGAGAGCAGAGAGGCCCAGCCACCCCTGTCCCCCGTAACTTCCTCCAGCTCAGTCTGGGGGATCCCCAGCCGTTCCCAGGTGAGCTGTGAGATATAATCCCTCCAGCGGGTCCTGGGCCAACCCTGGGGCCTCGTCCCAGTTGGCCATGCCCAAAGGGAGGCAACCAGGGGGCATCCTTATCAGATGCCCAAACCACCTTAACTGGCTCCTCTCAATATGAGGAGTAGCAGCTCTACTCTGAGTTCCTCCCGGATGTCCAAACTCCTCACCCTGTCACAGAAAGTGAGTCCCAACACCCTGCGGAGAAAACTCATTTCAGCCGCTTCTATCAGCTTTCTTTTGGTCATTACCCAAAGCTCATGACCATAGGTGAGAGTAGGGACGTAGATCAACCAGTAAATGGAGAGCTTCGCCTTATGGCTCAGCTCCCCCTTAACCACTACAGTCCGGTACAGCGACCTCATTCCTGCTGCTACTGCTCCCAGTCTGCGGCCGATCTCACGCTCCCTTCATCCCTCACTCGTGAACAAGACCCCAAGATACTTGAACTCCTCCACCTGGGGCAAATTCTCTCCCCTTACCTGGAGGGGGCATGCCATCCTTATCCGTGAGAGAACCATAGACTCAGACTTTGAGGTGCTGACCCTCATTCCAACCGCTTCACACTAGGCTACAAACCATTCCAGTGCGTGCTGGAGGCAACCATGTAACTCTGGAGGCAACTCATGGGACTCTGACAGCCGGAAAGCCTCTGGCCCCGACTCCTGTAAGGGAGGCATATCTCTCGGGTTTAAGAGTTCTTCAAAGTGCTCCTTCCACCTCCCAACAATGTCCTCATCAGAGACCAGAGTTTCTCCACTCCTGCTGAGCACAGCCTGAGCGAAACTCCTCCGACCCCTTCTGAACTGCCAGATGGTTCTTCAGAACCTCTTTGAAGCTGACCCATAGTCATTTTCCATGGCCTCTCCAAACTCCTCCCATGCTCTGGATTTTGCTTCTGCAACCGTAGCCACTGCTGCCTTTTTCGCCTCTCGGAACCTGTCTGCTGAGTCAGGAGTCCCCAGAGCCAGCCAGCCCCTAAAGGCCTCCTTCTTCAGCTTGACGGCTTCCCTCACCACCAGCGTCCACCAGCTGGTTCTCGGGTTGCTGCCCTGGCTGGCACCAACAAGCTTTTGGCCACAGCTGTGCCTGGCTGCTTCCATAATGGAGGTTTTGAACAGGGTCCATTCAGACTCCATGTCCCCTACTTCCTCCAGGACATGGGAGAAGTTCTCCCAGAGGTGCGAGTTAAAATCATTCCAGACAAGGTCCTCCAACAGTCATTCCCAGCACACCCTCATTAAACATCTGGGCCTACCGGGTCTGTCCATCACTTTTCCCCACCATCTGATCCAACTCACCACCAGATGGTGATCGGTTGACAGCTCAGCACCTCTCTTCATCAGAGTGTCCAGAACATGTGGCCTCAAGTCAGATGAAACAACTACAAAGTCGATCATTGACCTTTGGACTAAGGAGCTCTGGTACCAAGTACACTTATGAGCATCCTTGTGTTCAAACATGGTGTTTGTTATGGACAAACCATGACTAGCACAGAAGTTCAATAACATTCCACCATTCGAGTTCAGATTGGGTAAGCCGTTCTTCCTAAACAGCCCCCTGCTAGATTTTCCAGTCATTGCCAACATGAGCGTTGAAGTCCCCCAGCAGGACTATGGAGTCTGTAGGTGGGGCCCTGTCCAGAACCCCACCCACCCTCTACAAGAAGGCCGAATACTCTGAACTGCTGTTTGGTGCATAAGCACACACAAAAGTCAAAATTTTCCTCTCTGCGACCCTAAGTAGCATTGAGGTGACCCTCTCGTCCACTGGGACAAACTCCAACTGTATGGCAGCCAGCCGGGGGCTTATGAGTATCCCCACACCTGCCCGGCGCCTCTCACCCCGTGCAACTCCTGAGTAGGAGAGGGACTACCCCCTATCAAGGCGTTTGGTTCCAGAGCAACACTGTGAGTGGAGGTGAGTGCAACTATATCTAGTTGGTATTTCTCAACCTCCCGCACCAGTTCCGGCTCCTTCCCCCCCAGTGAGGTAACATTCCAAATACCAAGAGGCAGTTTCTCTTGCGAGGGGCCGTGACTCCATGCGCCCCACCCCCTCCCGCCACCTGGTACACATTGCACCTAACCCCCATGTTGGACCTTGCAAGTGGTGGTTCACATGGCTCCCCCACAATGTCTTTTCGGGCTGAGCCCGTCTGGGTTACGTGGGCTGTCCAGCCACCATGCGCTCACCTAGGAACACTACCCCCAGGCCTGGCTCCAGGGGTAGGTCCCGGTGACCCTATTCTGGGCAGGGTAAATGTTCTTTTGTTCCCATTTTCCACAGGGGTTCAAAAAAAAAAAACCCAAACACAAAAGATGCACACAACTTGTAGTAAAGCTTATCACACCATACATGAACATAAATATTTATGGATTAAGCAATCGGATTGGTTTAGGCAAGAACTTTAAAATGCAGTTCACATGACTCATGGTGATTCCTATGTAGACAGGATGCTGAGAAACTGGTTCATGCTTTTGTTTTAAGTAGGCTGGACTACTGAAATGCTTTACTATCAGGTTGTCCATACTGGACTGTATCCAAGCTACAGTTGGTACAAAATGTTGCTGCGAGAATTGTCACTAGATATAGGAAGTATGACCATATAACATTGGTACTGAAATTGCTGCATTGGCTCATGGTTACATTTAGAGTTGATTATAAAATCATATTTTTTACCTATAAGGCAGTACATGGCATTACTCTGGCTTACCTTTGTGAAATTATTGATTCTTATACCCCAGGACAATTTCTTCGTTCGTTGGATGGGGGTTACCTTAAAGTACCTGTGATCACTAAGAGCTCAGTAGGAGGTCATGCCTTTAGCTATAGAGTACCTAAACTGTTGAATAGTCTACCAGTAAAGTCCCATCTACCTCAGTCTTCAAATACAGACCAAAGACTTACATCTTCACTCGGGCATATTACCACAAAATTTAATTTCATTTGGCTGTGTTTCAGTTGGCGGGGGAGTGCGGTGGCGCAGTGGGTTGGACCACAGTCCTGCTCTCCGGTGGGTCTGGGGTTCGAGTCCCGCTTGGGGTGCCTTGTGACGGACTGGCGTCCCGTCCTGGGTGTGTCCCCTCCCCTTCTGGCCTTACGCCCTGTGTTACCGGGTAGGCTCCGGTTCCCCGTGACCCCGTATGGGACAAGCGGTTCTGAAAATGTGTGTGTGTGTGTGTGTGTGTGTGTGTGTGTGTGTGTGTGTGTGTGTGTGTGTGTGTGTGTGTGTGTTTCAGTTGGAGAGGGTGCGGTGGCCCTGTTCTCTGGTGGGACTGGGGTTCAAGTCCTGCTTGGGGTGCCTTGTGATGGACTGGTTGTCATGTCTCACGGGGTCACTGCCCCTCCTGGTCAGAGGCGGCGCCAATCAGTGCCGCTAGGGAACACCCACGTATCAGCTCACAGTCTCATAGGACACGGAAGTATAAAGGGAGCCAGCGGAGCAGAACCGATTGCGGATTCTTAATCAGTGGTTCCATTGTGCTCTCTTGCAATGCAACAGCTGTGGTGTTTTACACCAAGAACGAATCCTCGAGAGTTTTGTAAAAGAAAGGTTCCTGCCGGCCTGTAGGGTTTAAGTTGACAAAGGATAATTGTTATTGGTTAGTTCCTAAAAGAAGCGGGAACCGTTATTGGGGGCCCTATATATAACGGGGGCTTTTTTTCGCGCGAACGCAGATGAGGTTCCACGGTGTGAAGTGAGTTTGTGACGCGAGGTACTGTTCTTAATAAACTCTTTGTTTGCACACTTCAAGTGTTCCAGTGCTTTGTTTCAGGGAAACCTCCAAAGAACGGTGTACCTTCCTTTTCGGACACCACAACGGCCTCCTTGGGTTAATCAAGATCACAAACTACATCATTCAGTTCACCCTGACTGAACAATTCAGGTGTCTTTGGGTCAAGTGAGGGATCTTCAATTACTGTATATGGCTCTGCAGGTGAAAACCGTTCAACTTCATCATTGTCATGAAGTCAAGGCTGTGAAAACTAGAACAGGTGTTTATTCAGAATGGGGAACTTGTCTTATAGCCGATTGCAGATTCGGGTAATTTATTAGATTTTCAACAGAATACCTACAGACTGACTACAGTGCCAAAGACTTATCTTGGGCACCCAGTCTCATTCCTAAATGAGCAAGATAAGTCTTCTTTGCAAAGTCTATAGCATTCTGTTGCTGCTTTAATGTGGTGAAACAGCCACAGATATAGCAAAATATACCTGGATCATGCATGCACTTTCTTCTGGTGCTAGCCATGTTGTCCCATGCACAGATGACAGAAGGTAGGTGTGATCCACCATTGTTCCTGACATTGTAAAATCAACCAAAGACGTTATTCTTCTAATATCACTTGGCTCAAGGGGAGGTCACAGTCACTCATTTGTGGTAAAAATTCTGATGAAAAGGAAACAAACATCTGATTGTTCTTCTCAGTGGTTATTGTTGGTAAAAATCTACCAAAAAAAAATGTGGTATAAATTGTGAAAACTGTACATGAATGTAATTGCCAGAACACTTGATAGGATCTGTATAGGTAGGACTCAAACCATCTTAATGCCGTTCCTTTGATCCCAAGCTGACCAAGAGAGGAGAGTGGAATTTATGGGCTGACAGTGTTGAATGTTGCAGACAGGTCGAAGAGGATAAGCACTGAGGAGAAGGAGGCCACGTAACCACCTCGAGAGCATTAGACACTGCCAGGAGCACTCTCTCAGTGGAGTGACCAACTTTAAATCCAGACTGATATCCATCAAGGAGATGGTACCACGTGAGGAATTCAGATAGTTATGTTAATTCAGTTATAATATAGTTCACTCAGATTTTGTGGACACCATACACATAGCAGTCTCAATTCTGGAATGCCTGAGAGGCATACTTAACAGAAGATTGTAATGATAGTTGTTTTGTACAGTGAAGAATGGTTTGTCATAACAAAGAGAAATAGAAAAGTGAAATAACCTACAGTCAATATTTCTGAGACAGGGGATCATGAACTAAAGATGGAAAGATATTCTCCAAATAGTAGTATTCACACACATTTTCGGAACCGCTTGTCCCATACGGGGTCGTGGGGAACCGGAGCCTACCCGGTAACACAGGGCGTAAGGCCGGAGGGGGAGGGGACACACCCAGGAAGGGACGCCAGTCCATCGCAAGGCACCCCAAGCGGGACTCAAACCCCAGACCCACTAGAGAGTAGGACCCGGTCCAACCCACTGTGCCACCGTGCCACCGTGCCCCCCTTCATTAGGACTCCGTGTCAGACTCCTGTCCGGACGCTACATTATGCAGAAAATAATGCAGAACAAATGGGTAGTGCTACATTAACATTGCAGTTACTATTGATAACTAATAAGGAAGAGTGATTAACTAATCAGTAGGTAATAGCATACTGATGTTTGCTATTTCAGCATACATTTTGCTATTTACTTAGAAGTTACCACACCATTTTGCAGTAAATACTTATAATCTGGAACAGTATTCTAAAGTGAAAATCATGACCCATTAGTAATGATGTAATCCAGGGGTGCAAGAATTTTAAAATGAAAATCTTAACCATTACCAATGGTTATGTGAAAGAGAACTGTAGGGTGAAAAGCATATAATAACTGAGTTTTTACGGTCTTGTTGCTTGTTCACGTCAAGCAAACTAAAGAATGTTTACACTGTGGTAACATTACAATTGTTACCAATTTTCATTTCACAAGTTGACAAAGTAAAAAAGACACAAAACAATTCATTTTAATATATGCAGATTAAACATTTTTACTGACATCAGTGTTTCATTTCACATTTTGTTTACTGCTTTGCAATGAAAACAAAGAAAAAGGAACATTGCTATAAACGCAATAAAAAACAAATATTTATTTGTAAAGTAATAGCTCCCCTGTACATAGAATGACAGTGCAGGCAATGGCCAAATATAAATGGCTGACATGAATGGAACACCTCAACAGTTAAAACAGCTGTGTGTTGCTACTGGGCCTGAACATTAGGCAAAAACACACAAGTTATTTGTTTCTTTTAGAAAGGTATATGAGGAAGCCATTTTTCTTATTTGTTCGATTAGACTTTGAATACTCAAATACTCTGTCAACCATAGCTTTGTAGACCCAGATCATGAAGCACACACACAAAATATTGAAAGGGCCTGGTCTACATACAAAAGTCATATCTGGCAATTGAGAGGCAGAAGACAGAAGCTCTTGAAGGAACATTTGGCTGCTATTGAGTGGACTTATTGACTGAGGTGTGAGCACAAAGACAGTCCTCTGGGACTTTTGCTTAAGGACATTAAACATACGCAAACATATGCATACACAATCTACAACTGCTTGTCGTGAGACGGGTTGCGGCAAGCTGGAGCCTAACTCGGTAACACAGGGTGCAAGGATGCACCTAAACGGGACACTACTCCATTGCAAAGCACCCCAAGCAGGACTCAAACCCCAGAACCACCACAGAGCAGGCCCTGGCCAAACCCGCTGTGCCACCATGCCCCCCTTGGCCATTACACAGCAATACAGAATTTAAAGGAAATAGGCAATATATTGTATAGTGTTAATTCATAGTTATTTTAAATAAGGTTCAGATAATGTGTAGTACTGCAGGAGGCATACAACACACACACATTGGCTAAAGCCACTTGCCCCAGGCGGGGATGCGGCGAGCCAGAGCCTAACCCGGCAATGCAGGACTTGGGGCTGGAGGGGGAGGGGACACACCCAGGATGGGAAGTCAGTCCATCACGGAGCACCCCAACCAGGGCTCGAACCCCAGACCTACCAGAGAGCAGGAACCAGCCAGACACACTGCACCACCAGACCCCCCTTGGCATATAACATTTAACAGTTATTAGTAACTATTAAATAAGTAATAATTATTTAATTGTTACTTACCCCAAACATCAGTATGCTATTACATACTGACTAGTTAATCACCCTTCCATATTAGTTATCAGTAGTAAATGCAATGTTAATGTAGCACTACCTATTTGTTCTGTATAACTACCTATTAAGGTTATGCAGAAAGTTATTGTTATTGTCAAGAACTGCTTGTCCCGAGCGGGGTCGCAACGAGCTGGAGCCTTACCCGGCAACACAGAGCACAAGGCTGAAGAGGGGAGGGGACACAACCAGGATGGGATGCCGCTCCATCGCAAGGCACCCCCAGCAGGGCTTGAACCCCAAACCCACCACACCACTGCACCACCATCCCTCTCTTCCTATTAAGTATGAAACAACATTTTCAAGTGTTCCCCAGAAAAGTTTGGTAATAATCAAAAAGTTAATCCCCACATATCCGTAGAAAGAACAAAAATAGTAAAGCATTTTTTTGCTATGGAAGCAGGCATGAAAATAAACCACAAAGGAGTTATGGAAAGACATATCCAATTTCCCAGTAATGTGACAGAGTTCTGCCATCTGTCACAGCGTTTGGCAACACCATGAGTTTGGGGTTTCCTCATCACATTTGAATTTTGCCATTTTCACAGCATGTGGCATATTTAATGATTTAGTGATGACCAAATGTAAATACTCCTCTCTCTCTTGAGTAAATATTGTCAACTGCCACGCCCACACCTCCGGGCCAACACGGAACACCTGGGACGCAACGCAGACTACAGCATAAAAGGCTGCGTCAGACCACCAGCTGATGCGGAACCTTGATCTGCCTCCTCGTTAGCGACCTTCTCCAGCCATTTCCTGCTCCCGAATGCCTTCCCCGAACCCGTCCCTTTTTCCCGTGATCTCCTGCCTCTTTCTGATCATCGACCTCTTGCCTGTGTACTGACCTCGCCTTTTGGATCCTGCCTGTTACGACATTCGCACCTCGAAGACCCTTTGCCCGTCCTCTGACCTCCTCTCTTGGATTTCCCCGAAGACACCACCACGATTACTGCTCTGCACTTGGGTCCGCCGCTTCCCTCAGACCCGACCATGACATCAACAGTAATCAGTGTCGAGAAAGAAAACAGCTCTATTCTGACCAATGCAATTATTATGGCACATTTCTCCCCCCAGGATTACATACTGATTGAAACTGTAAATACTAACTAGTTGTTTATCTGAAAGTTTATCCAAAGTAACTTTTAATATCTGACCCCTTGATTATGCTGGGTATTTTACTAGAGCAATTAAAGCAACTAGAGGTAGTACATGCTCAAAGGGTACTACAGGAATAATATAAGATTTTTTTCACCTTCATATTTTACAAGTACTAATTAAAACATGCTTTGTGTTTTAGTGTGCATTAATACACACACATATAAGCTTCCAATCTTAATTCTTTAAATACCTCCTTCAACATCCAAGCAGCCAATGTGAAAAACTGCTTGTTCCTGGCACACAGGGCTCAAGGGAAACACCTTGGATGGGACACCACTCCATCACAGGGTACCCCCAGTTATTATGCATCTCCCTTTCAGAACTGCACCATTTCTCCATTTCTTAAACTAAGTAGATGAGAAAATCATTCCAAGAGAACAGTAAACTGAGCTAGCATATGGGATTTTAAAAGAATTACCTTTAACTCTAACTTCAAATGAAACCGCTGTTCATGGGCTGTAAATCTATTGAATCAGTTTCTGACTGTGGCCTCCTTTCCACTCAGTGAGTCACGTCTTATTTGCAGTGTCATGGAGGCAATCAGACGCATCATTTCCCCATTATGTAGCGGTCTCACCTCACCTACACACCCGCTCAAAATCCTATCAACCAAAATGAGACTGTGTTAACATAAGGACATGACACTCACCTCCCTGCATTCGCCATAATATCACAAAGCTTAAGGGAGCTGACAAATGTGGAGGAAGAATTATATGAACCACGTCAACTCTGCAAGCAGTATGTAATGTCCGCAAGACATAAGTGAATCAATTAAGACTGTTTCAGGGCAAATATGAACATGAAAGGCAAGCCAATACAATTACAATCAAATTGTGCATAACATTGGTGCAAGAAAACTGGAACTGTGAGCAGGCTTCAAAGAAGCCACTAAAAAAATGCACCACATAAAATCAACTTCATCTGCACTTTTTTAACATTCCTGCTCTGAAATTATGCAATTACATTTGCTGTGCAGATGTACAATAAAAAGCAGGAATTAAAATATTGATATAAACAGGTGGGAGATAATCATTTAATAACTGCACATTGACAAGCAATAATTCAACACCTACACATCAAAAACACCATAATGGGAACAACTGAGATGGTAAATTTATGAATAGGTTGATTCCCCCATGCAGTCATTTTTGTAGAATCAGCATCAGCATGAGTGTGCACGTAATGTGACATTATCCTGTATTAAATTTAATTTAATCAAGCACCTACATTTATCCATTTAGCTAACACTTTTCTCCAAAGTGACATACAATGTTAAGGTTACAGCTACTACAGCTTACAATTATTTACCCATTTATACAGAGAAATAGTTTTACTGGAGCAATTTAGAGTAAGTACCTTGCTCAAGGGTACTATAGCCAGAGGGATAAGATTGGTCCTGCAACTTCTGAATCCAGAGGCAGTTATCTAACCGCTATGCCACCAGCTGTCCCTTTGCATTGCTCTACCTGGAACCCTCTAAGCACTACCAATAACCAGACGGTCTTCCTTTCCTCGTGCCAACCACCTGAGTTTGTACATCATCCATAAATGTGATGTTCATCCCAAACTGCAGTCTTCATGTCTCTCAAGTAGGTCAGTTTCCTACAAGGAATCCAAATTAAATATAGATTTACATTTATATTTACATTTATTTATTTAGCTTTTCTCCAAAGTAATGTACATCTCAGAGAAAATACAATTTGTGCATTACATAAGGAGAAAGACAGACATAGCTGCAGACATGTGATTCTTAAGTAAACCTCATTTGTTTCTTTCCACTTTATGCACCAATGTTCATCGCATGAGTAGGTGCACAAAACTCAGAATAGACTAATCCTGATCACCTTCCTACAATTTTTCTTTAAAGGGTACACAAACATTTAGATACAATACAGTATCTTATCTCCTCCGTGAACCGCCACCTTACCGTGGTGGAGGGGTTTGAGTGCCTGAATGAGTCCAGGAGCTATGTTGTCTGGGGCTATATGCCCCTGGTAGGGTCTCCCATGGCAGACAGGTCCTGGATGACAGACGAGACAAAGCGCGGTTCAAAAACCCCTTATGAAGGAAAAATCAAGGCTTTCGTTTACCCCGCCCGGTATGGGGTCACCGGGGCCCCACCCTGGAGCCAGGCCTGGGGAGGGGGCTCGCATGCGAGCGCCTGGTGGCCAGGTCTACGCCCTAGGGGCCTGGCCAGGCGCAGCCCGAAGCCATGACGTGGAGCCGCTCTTCAGTGGGCTCACCACCTGCCGGAGAAACCGTAAGGGGCCGGTGCATTGTGATTTGGGCGGTGGTCGGGGCCGAGTGCCCGGCCGACCCAAACCTCGGGCGCCAACTCTGGTTTTTGGGACTTGGAATGTCACCTCACTGGCGGGGAAGGAGCCTGAGCTGGTGCGGGAAGTCGAGAGATACCGTCTAGATATAGTCGGGCTCACTTCCACTCACAGCTTGGGTTCTGGAACCATTCTTCTCGACCAAGGGTGGACTCTCCACTATTCTGGCGTTGCCCAGGGTGAGAGGCGGCGGGCGGGTGTGGGCTTATTAATAGCCCCCCAGTTCAGCCGCCATGTGTTGGAGTCTACCCCGGTGAATGAGAGGGTCGTCTCCCTACGCCTTCGGGTCAGGGAACGGTCTCTCACTGTCGTTTGTGCTTATGCGCCTAGCGGCAGTGTAGAGTACCCGGCCTTCTTGGAGTCCCTGGAGGGCGTGCTGGAAAGCGCTCCCACTGGGGACTCTGTCGTTCTACTGGGGGACTTTAACGCCCACGTGGGTAGCGACAGTGACACCTGGAGGGGCGTGATTGGGAGGAACGGCCTCCCTGATCTGAACCCGAGCAGTGAGTTGTTATTGTATTTCTGTGCTAGTCACGGTTTATCCATAACGAACACCATGTTCATGCATAAGGGTGTCCATCAGTGCACTTGGCACCAGGACACCCTAGGTCGGAGGTCGATGATCGACTTTGTAGTCGTTTCTTCTGACCTTCGGCCATATGTCTTGGACACTCGGGTGAAGAGAGGGGCTGAGCTGTCAACTGATCACCACCTGGTGGTGAGTTGGATTCGATGGCGGGGGAAAAAGCTGAACAGACCTGGCAGGCCCAAATGCATAGTGAGGGTCTGTTGGGAACGTTTGGCAGAGGCCCCTGTCAGAGAGGTCTTCAACTCCTACCTCCGACAGAGCTTCAACCAGGTCCCGAGGGAGGTGGGGGACATTGAGTCTGAATGGACTATGTTCCACGCCTCCATTGTCGGGGGGGCGGTTCGGAGCTGCGGCCATAAGGTCTCCGGCGCCTGTCACGGCGGCAATCCCTGAACATGGTGGTGGACACCGGAGGTAAGGGATGCCGTCAAGCTGAAGAAGGAGTTCTATCGGGCCTGGCTGGCTCATGGGACTCCTGAAGCAGCTGACAGGTACCGACGGGCCAAACGGAATGCGGCTCTGGCAGTCGCCGCGGCAAAAACTCGGGCTTGGGAGGAGTTCGGTGAGGCCATGGAGGAAGACTTTCGGTCAGCCTCAAAGAGATTCTGGCAAACAGTCCGGCGACTCAGAAAGGGGAAGCGGTGTTCCACAAACACCGTTTACAGTGGAAGTCGTGCGCTGCTGACCTCAGCTGAGGATGTCTTTGGGCGGTGGAAGGAGTACTTTGAGGATCTCCTCAATCCCTCCGACACGCCTTCCGTAGAGGAAGCTGAGGCCAGGGACTTGGAGGGGGACTCGTCCATTACCCTGGCTGAAGTTGCTGAGGTAGTCAAAAAACTCCCCGGTGGCAAGGCTCCGGGGGTGGATGAGATCCGCCCCAAGTTTCTCAAGTCTCTGGATGTTGTGGGGCTGTCTTGGCTGACACGCCTCTGCAGCATCGCGTGGAGTTCGGGAACAGTGCCTCTGGACTGGCAGACCGGGGTGGTGGTCCCTCTTTTTAAGAAGGGGGACTGGAGATTGTGTTCCAACTATAGGGGGATCACACTCCTTAGCCTCCCTGGGAAAGTCTATGCCAGGGTACTGGAAAAGAGAATCCGACCGATAGTCGAACCTCCGATCCAGGAGGAGCAATGCGGTTTTCGCCCTGTCCGTGAAACACTGGACCAGCTCTATACCCTCACTAGGGTGCTGGAGGGTTCGTGGGAGTTTGCATAACCATTCCATATGTGTTTTGTGGACCTGGAGAAGGCATTCGACCGTGTCCCTCGTGGCATCCTGTGGGGGGTACTTCGGGATTATGGGGTTCGGGGCTCGCTGCTACGGGCTGTTCGTTCCCTGTATGACCGGAGCAGGAGCTTGGTTCGCATTGCCGGCAGTAAGTCAGACCTGTTCCAGGTGCATGTTGGACTCCGCTAGGGCTGCCCTTTGTCACCGATTCTGTTCATTATCTTCATGGACAGAATTTCTAGGCGCAGCCAGGGAACGGAGGGTGTCTGTTTTGGTGGCCACGAGATCTCGTCTCTGCTTTTTGCGGACGATGTGGTCCTGTTGGCTTCATCAAGTCAAGACTTGCAGCGTGCACTGGGGAGGTTGCAGCCGAGTGCGAAGCGGCGGGGATGAGAATCAGTACCTCCAAATCCAAGGCCATGGTTCTCAGTCGGAAACAGGTGGATTGCCCCCTCCAGGTTAGGGGGGAGCTGCTCCCTCAAGTAGAGGAGTTTAAGTATCTCGGGGTCTTGTTCACAAGTGAGGGAAAAATGGAGCGGCAGGTTGACAAACGGATCGGTGCGGCATCCGCGGTAATGCGGTCATTGTACCGGTCTGTTGTGGTGTAGAGGGAGCTGAGTCGTAAGGCGAAGCTCTCAATTTACCGGTCAATCTACGTTCCTACCCTCACCTATGGTCATGAACTCTGGATCATGACCGAAAGAATGAGATCGCGGATACAAGCGGCAGAAATGAGTTTCCTCCGCAGAGTGGCTGGGCGCACCCTTAGGGATAGGGTGAGGAGCTCAGTCACCCAGGAGGAGCTCGGAGTAGAGCCGCTGCTCCTCCGCATCGAGAGGAGCCAGTTGAGGTGGCTCGGGCATCTGTTCCGGATGCCTCCTGGACGCCTCCCTGGGGAGGTGTTCCGGGCTTGTCCCATTGGGAGGAGGCCTCGGGGCAGACCCAGGACACGTTGGAGAGACTATGTCTCCCGGCTGGCCTGGGAACGCCTTGGGGTTTCCCCAGAGGAACTGGAGGAGGTGTGCGGGGAGAGGGAAGTCTGGAGGACTCTGCTCGGGCTGCTGCCCCCACGACCCGGCCCCGGATAAAGCAGAGGAAGATGGATGGATGGATGGATAGTTTAATCATTTTCCCTAATTGGGAAATCACTCAGAAAACTCTGTGGCCATGATCTGCATGTTCCATTTGAAATATTAGCATTTGCCAAGATCTTATTTCCTTCTCAAAGACATATCCATTCCACACACAGATTCTACATCACAATTGATTGCAATGTCACAGTTATAAAGTGCAGAAAGCTGAATACTTTATTATTTAATTAGTTATGCACTTTAATGAAGGAAACAGAGTTTTCACAATGTGTGCCTTATTTTAATTGATTCAGTTGGTTCGATGCCCGCTCAGTCTCTGTGGAGTTTGTATGTTCCTCCTGTGTCTGTGTGGGTTTCCCCAGGGTGCTCTCATTTCCTCCCACAGTCCAAAGACATGCTGTTCAGGTTCACCCATAGTGTGTGAGTGACAGATAGAAAGTGTGTTCCACTGATGTATGGATGAGTGACCCATTGTAAGCAGTGTATATAGCAGTATAAGTCACCTTGGTGAATAAGGTGCATGGGCTGATAATACTATAAAGTAGCCATTGAAAGTAACTTTGGAGAAAAGCATCCACTAAGTACATACAAATACACAACAGAAGTCAGATTCAACTCAGAAAAATTCAAATTGCAAGGCAATGGCCCCAACCAGTATTCTTATGCATTACTTTGCTTATTTTTCTCCACTACCAAGACGTTGAAAGAAAAGGAAAACACGTGATGTCACTACTATAGCAAAGAGAACAGAAGTATAATGCTACATTTCAATTTTATGATGAAACAGCATGATTTGGTAGATTTCTTTTGCCGTGATGCACAAAATGAGTGACCTCCCCTACAGCTACAGTTCTCATTCCATATGCCCATTAAAAATAATTTTAAATTAACTTTTCTATGCTAATTAAAAGCACAAAGACTGAATCAGAGTATATACTGTCACACAACAAATATTCTAGTTATTATTGAACACTTTGATTAGAACTTTCTCTCTTGCAAAACAATCTTGGCAAAGGTACAACTGCTAATCATTTTTACCTGATGTTTTTCTCCAAAGCCTCTCTTAATGTTGTTGTGTAACCTTAACTTATGTTGGTGTAACCTTAACATTGTAAGTCACTTTGGAGAAAAGCATCAGCTAAATGGATAAATGTAAATTTAATGTTAAGCTACTTAGAATTATTTAATCATTTACACAGCAAGGTAACTTTACTGTAGCACTCCAGGGTACATGCCTTGCTCAAGGATATTACAGCTGGAGGTGGGATTCAAACCTACAACCTTTGGGTTCAAAAGTAGCACTTCCAACCACTATGCTCCATGCTGCTCCTTCATGATGTGAGTTCTTATCTTGACTGTACAATTGTTCTATACTAGAAGTGAAAATAATACAATCTGATGTCTTAGATATTTTAGCTTATGGGGAACCTATGGAGTTAGTTGAAATACTCCAAGTAAAGCTTCAGTTATTGTCATGATGGGTAATTCAGGTTTCATAAGTATTTACATGTAAATCTGTGAAAAGTTTCTCTATCATAGGAAAGGGGCATGTCAATAACACATGATTGAAAGCTCGGTGATGCTGACTAACAGAAGTGCATCTGGTGATTCAGAATGAAACACTGTGGAAGAATGGCCAGCTGGTAGTATAGTGGTTAGAAATGCTTAGTATTTCGGAAACATCTGCTGCAACAGTAAATTAAGCCAGTATTGCCTGTGGAACTCCCGATGTAAAGTTTTATTTTTCAAAAAGCAGTTGCATGTTAAAGAAGGAATCACATTAACAAAAAGATGACAGAAGTAGCCAAGAAAAGAAAATCACAATGAACATCTTCTGCGACTGTTTGCTCTCAGGAACCAGAACTTCAATTTAAAGACCATTGTTTTTTGTGTGGAACATACATTAGGACTGAGAGGAAAGATGACAGTGATAACATGGTGTTTAGAGTTAGAACATTTGATTTTCAAAGACTGATTGTCAGAGCATGCGACAAATGGGGCAGTGATGATCCCTGGGCTGAAACTGTTTGAGGATAGATAATATTTGATCTACCAGCAGATAATGCTTTATATCAGGTGTGTAGTGTTAATTTTCAAATTCAAAAATACCATTGCGATATAAAAATCAGGAAATCAATGCTAAACTGCCACGATTAAGTAGATGTTTAGATCTTGTGAAATCACTGAAATCAAGTGTCTTCAAACATCAAAGGATGTGTACCCAGATGCTAATCAGATGAGGTCACTAGAACAAAATCTGGCTTACCTTCCTGGGTCACTCCACTTTCTCTTAGATGGTCTCTTTAGTGAAAAGTCAAGGGATCTCACAGTTGCTTCCCTTGGCCAGTGGATAATACAAATGGCAACACCAAGAGTGTTCATTGCACCAATACCCTTTGGGCTTACAGTGCAAATGCATAATCAGTTTGGGTCAAGATTCTAGGTTGACAGTGTCAAGCCAGAAAGATAACACAAGGGATACTGGACCTAAATGCAGGATTCTTAATTGAACTTCAGAGGACTAAGCAGGTTTTCGTAGTCGGGGATGTGTGTATGGCCAGGCAATGGGTGAAAAGGCCAGTGGCAAAAACCTAAAGACGTGGTCACGGCCTAGGCAGGCAGTCATATCCAGGAGGCAATATGGAGCAGGACGAGGGGAGAAAGAAGGCAAAGGGTTTAGGAGCAGGAATGAGGACGGACTTGAGAGTGCAGAGGGGGCAGTTGTCTCAGGGTCAGTGAGATTCCGTGAGCAGAGAGCAGTGGTTCAGTGCCTTATATTTCAGTGGTATTGAGTGGCCTCGGGTGTCCTTCTTAGGGGAGCAGTGGAGGGTATGATACACAGTCTATCAAGCTATGGACTTCGCATATCATATTATGAGGTGGTGAACTATTCGAAAAGTGCTCCAAGTTTTCAGGAATGGGCACTCCAATGGCAGGGCACTTCAGTCAATATGTAGCTGATAATGTAGACCATAATCTATGGACAGTCATGGCACATTTCATGGAATGGCCTTAATTGCCACAGTAACCCCTGGCATAAGGAAACAGCAGGTGGTGAAATGAATCTGTTCAACTAGCAAAGGTATACACATACACACTGACTGAAACCACTTGTCCCCAGTGAAGTCGCAGTGAACAAGAGCCTAACCCAGCAACAGAGGGCACAAGGATGGAGGGGAGGGGACACACCCAGGACAGGATGCCAGTCCCCCACAAGGCACCCCACACACGACTCGAACCCCAGACCCAACAGAGAGCAGGACCCAGCCAAACCCACTGCACCACTGTGCCCCCTTAGCAAAGGTACAGAAGATGTTAAAATTAGATTCAAGATTCAAGATTTTATTTGTCACATACAACCTGTAGAGAAATGTTAATCTAGTCAACTCTGTAGATTGTACAAACAAGACAATATATTTAAAGAAGAAAAATATTTTAAAAAAGACAGGAGAATATACACACACACACATTGTCTGAACCGTTTGTCCCATATGGGGTCATGGGGAACTGGAGCCTACCCAGCAACACAGGGCATAAGGCCGGAGGGGGAGGGGACACACCCAGGACGGGACGCCAGTCCGTTGCAAGGCACCCCAAGCGGGACTCGAACCCCAGACCCACTGGAGAGCAGGACCTGGTCCAACCCACTGCGCTACCGCACCCCCCCCACAAGAGAATATAATTAAAATTTAAAAAAAAAAAAAACAAGAGAACAAAAGGAAAGAACAAAATGTACAGTGTACTGAGTTAAAGCCTAAATGTAAGAAACTAAAATTAAAATTTAGAAAACTAAAAAATGTGCAAGGTATTGAATGTACATTAATAAAGTGCAATGTGCAGTGCTGATGAATAACAGTATACCACCAGGGTCCTTAAAGTACGGGATGTGTCCATGTTTAGGAGTCTGATAGCCTGAGGGAAGAAGCTCCTCCTGAGCCTCTCAGTTTGGCCATCTGACTACGGAAACCTCTGCCAGATCGCAACAGGCAGAAAAGTGAATTAGCAGGATAGGAGGGGTCTTTAAGAATCTTATCAGCCCTCGCTCTGCATCGCCTGGTGTAGCTGTCATGCAGCAGGGGGAGAGCAGTCCCAGAAATGCTCTCGGCTAAGCGCACCACTCTATGCAGGTCTTTGCAATCTTGGGCTAAGCAGTTCCCGTACCACACTGTGATGCACTGAGTCATTATACTCTCTATAGCCCCGATACAGAAAGCTTTCAGGATCGCTGGGGAGATCCTGAATTTCCTCAGCTGTTTCAGGTGGTAGAGCCGTTGCCTGGCTTTTTTCACCTGGGCTTGAGTGTGATGAGTCCAGGTCAGATCCTCAGATATGTGCACTCCAAGGTATTTGAAACTGCTTACTCTCGCTACTGGTGTCCCTCTGATCTTTAATGGGGTGTAGGTCCGCTGCTGCCTCCTCCTGAAGTCGACAATCAGCTCCTTAGTTTTGTTGACATTCAGGTAGAGACAGTTTAATTGGCACCATGATGTCATTTTCTCCACTTTCTCAAGGTAGGCTGCCTGATTATTGTTGGAGATGAGGCCCAACACCACCTTATCATCAGCAAACTTGACGTTAGAAGTGGTGCAATGTATAGAGAGAGTAAAGCAGAGGACTCAGAGCACAACCCTGTGGAACTCCTGTACTCAGGCTGATGGTGTTGGAAGTGGCCTGGCCCACTCTCACGACCTGGGGTCTGCCTGAAAGGAAGTCCAGAACCTATTCACAGAGGGGGGCATTTAGTCCGAGGTCCCCGAGCTTGGAGGCCAGTCTATGGGGGTCTATAGTGTTAAAGGCAGAGCTATAGTCTATAAACAGCAGCCTCACATAATTCCTCTTGTTGCTGTCAGTGTGAGAGAGAGTGGTGTGCAGGATGTGGGAGACGACATCTTCAGTAGACCTACTGGGGCGATAAGCAAACTGTCGTGGATCAATATTATTAGGGATGGATTAGCAGATAGTGTTTTTGATAAGCCTCTCAAAAACCTTCATAACTAGCGATGTAAGTGCCATGGGTCTATAGTCATTTAGGCAAGAAGGCTTATTGCTTTTAGGCACAGAAACAATGACAGATTTTTTAAAGCACGTAGGGACCACACACTGAGAAAGCGACTCATTAAAAATGGATGTGAACAAGCCAGCCAACTAATCAGCGCAGGATCTTCAGACACGACCTGGAATGTCGTCCGGACCGACCGCTTTCCTGACGTTCACTCGCTTCAGAGCCCTAGGAACCTCAACCTCCGATACGGTGATCGCATGCTCCTTTCTGATGACGCTGCTTTTTTCCGCCGCACTTGTCAGCAGGCTGGTGCCCACACAGTCTGCCTCAAAATGTGCATAAAAGTTGTTCAGCTCGTCTGCCAGAGAAGAGTCAGTTTTCAACACAGCAGAGGATATCCCTCCGAAAGCGCTGATAGTTCTCAGTCCCCTCCCCTCCCAGCCTTGTGCCCTGTGTTGCTGGGTTGGGCTCCAGCTCACCGCAACCTCACTTGGGATGAGCGATTTCACATGCGTCGGGAGTCATCGGTTGGAAGTGAGACTCCACTCGTTCTCTGTACTGATGTGTAGCAGCTTTCACTGCAGCTTTCACTTGCTCAGGGAACAATTACCATCACATATTACAAATTATTAAACTGGAAAATGAGCACCACTGATGTAGAGAAAACTGCCTGAAATTAACGCAAGTGATATTGTCAGGCTGCTTGATATCATGTGCAAAATATCTTGGCCATTTCAACCCAAGGAGGCCAGGATGGTCTGGATGATGAACGGGGCAATTTTTGAAGAGATGATATCGTAATACCATTAAATTACATCATTGTCACCGAAGAGGAGGGGCGCAGTGGCGCTGTGGCGCAGTGGGTTGGACCGGGTCCTGCTCTCTGGTGTGTCTGGGGTTTGAGTCCCGCTTGGGGTGCCTTGCGGTGGACTGGTGCCCTGTCCTGGGTGTGTCCCCTCCCCCTCCAGCCTTATGCCCTGTGTTGCCGGGTAGGCTCCGGCTCCCCGTATGGGACAACCGGTTCAGAAAATGTGTGTGTGTGTTACTGAAGAAATGACATTGCAGGTGACACTTGACATGATTGACTGAAATCGCTTATCCAAAGTGGGGTTGCGGCAAGCTGGAGCCCAACACAGGGCACAAGGCTGGGGGGGAGGGGACACACCCAGGATAGGACCCCAGTCCATCATAGGGCACCCCAAGTGGGACTCAAACCCTAGACCCATCAGAGAGCAGGCCAAACCCACTGTGCCACTGCATCCCCCCCACAAGATATGATCTATGAATATTATAAGGTCATATTCATATCTACTTGTAATACATTTATCAGGTCTGAAGTCAATAGTTAATGAGACAGAGGACCTCTATTGATGGCCATACTGGATTTATGCTAACTGTTTTTGTTTGGGGGGATTTTGGGAAACTTTGCGTTTTTATATGGACTATGACCCATAGAACAAGAAACAAGAAAAAACTTTGTTCCAGGTTCATCGATATTTTGACTGGAATATGATCTAAGAGCAAAGGGAACAATAAGCAAAAGTGGCCGCATTAAACTTGGATTTAAACTACAGAATCTCCAAAAATTACGCTGGAGGATGGTTAATGTGACTGGCTGATGGAATTCTGGGAAGTGCAGGCATCTTAGCACACTTCTCCAGGCTGATGATAATAGTAATAATAATAATAATAATAATAATCACCCCCACATGGAGTGGTGTGTGTGATTTCCTCAAGCTTCGGTCCTCCACCAGACACCTTAGAGTCTGAGGGTTCTGTGTTGTGTCGTAGCTTTTCCTAGGACTGCACTCTTCTGGAGAGAGACTTCAGATGTTGTTCCTGGAATCTGCTGGAGCCACTCGCCCAGTCTGGGGGTCACAGCCCGGAGTGGTCGTATTACCACTGGGACTTCTCTGGTCTATACCTTCCACATCCATTCCAATTCTTTCTTCAGCCCTTGGTACTTCCCTATCTTCTCATGCTCCTTCTTTCTGATATTGCTATCACCTGGGATTACCACATCTATCACAATTTCCCTTTTATCCTCCTTGTTGACCACCACTTTGTCTGGTAGGTTGGCCCACAACTGGTTGTCATTCTGGAACTTTAAGTCCCACAAGACCTTAGCTCTGCTCTTTTCAACCACCTTTAGTGGTGTCTCCCATTTGGCCTTGGGGACATCCAGTCCGTGTTCTGCACAGATGTCCCTGTACACTATCCCAGCCACTTGGCTGTGCCTCTCAGTGTACGCTGTCCGAGGTTACATCTTATACCCTGCTACTGTGTGCTGGACTGTTTCAGGGGCGTTTTTGCACAGCCTACACCTTGGGTCCTCTTTGCTATGGTAGATACTGGCCTATATGGATCTGATGCACAGAGTCTATTCTTGTGCTGCCATGATCAGAGCCTCTGTGCTGTCCTTCAGACCAGCCTTTTCTAGCCACTGGTAGGATTTCTTAGTGTCAGCTCCTCCTTCTATTTGTCGATGAGCCAGAGTCTAACCCAGCGGCGCAGGGCGCCAGGTCGGAGCAGGAGGGGACACACCGTGGGTGGGATGCCAGTCTGCTGGAAGGCACTCCAAGCAAGGCTCAAACCCCAGACCCACCACACAGCAGGCCTTGGCCAAGTCTGCTGCACCACCGCACCCCCCCATGATGATATACTAAAAGATGTAAATATAAATGTATTACATCCCCTTATTTGATTTTTTTAGCAGGTTTGTAGTCTTAATTCCATACCGCAAAAATCGACTGCTGAGAAATTAGGAGCAGTATGTGAGCACTGATTTTTGAAATATGCAAACATAAGTGTTTGTTTGGATGAACACTAGACCTCCACAGTCAAGTGGAATCAGAGATGGAGTTCCTAGAAACAAGAGTCCCTGTTATAGCAACATACGGCACCCAATTTATGACTGCAGGCTCTTGACAAGCAGCATCGCTTCCATTAGAGAGATTCTCTCAGTCATGCTTTCACGAGCAGGGAATGAGCCCATTTGCAGCCTAAGATGTTTTTTTTAACAGATACTCCTCTTTGAAATTATAAAGTGCCCAGTTCTACATAGAGCACTTGCACTTTTCCACTGCCATTCTTTTTTCCCTCTGACGATGTAAACCCTGGCTTTGAACATGTTTTACAACAGACTATCTGCCATTTTCAGGATGCATTTTTGTCATGTTTGCTATCTGTTCAAAAGAGGTCCTTTAAAATTGGTCTCCATCAGTGTGGAAATAAATCTGCACAGTCCATTATACTGGCATTACCTGGGTGGAAACACATTAAAAGTTGTCCAAAGTTCTATGAAACAACAACACATGTACTGCAGTAAGATATCATTCTGATCATACTGCACACTTTACTACATAGCTGTTTTTAGTACCATGTTTCCTTGAAAGTTTATTCAGGTAATTTTGTTAAAATACAGTTTTATTTTGATTTTGTTATAGGAAATAATATATTTCAGTAACAATGAAACTAACGGGAGGGGTGTGGTGGCACAGTGGGTTGGACCGGGGTCCTGCTCTCCGGTGGGTCTGGGGTTTGAGTCCCGCTTGGGGTGCCTTGCGACGGACTGGCATCCCGTCCTGGGTGTGTCCCCTCCCCCTCCGGCTTTACGCCCTGTGTTCCCGGGTAGGCTCCGCGACCCCGTATGGGACAAGCGGTTCTGAAAATGTGTGTGTGAAACCGACAACTTGTTAATTGTATACTATATTTTCTCTTTTAACGGCGAATTAAAATGTCTTTGATTCAAGTTGTTTCTTGTGTATACCAATTGTTTGATTTTAATTAAAACATTTTACTGTTTTTCATAATGCAGAGTTGAAAAAAACTTGAATTTTTTAATTGCCTAAACATGCCATTGGCTCTATTTATTGGCAGTAGTACATATCTTGACATATTGCATTTGTATACACAATGTAATCTGTGTTGTACATAATAGTGTTGCCAGACCAGCTGTGCTTCACAATCATCAAATACAATGTTTTCAATAGACCAAAACAGGCATTTTTTTATTTTATGTTTGTATTATGTATTTATTTTATTTTATGTTATGCATTTTAAGACCCTTGTGAGTCAGACATATTTCAAAGAAATCTAAGTAAGGGCACACAGATGTTCTTGATGTACACAAACCCATCATGGAAATGTATTTAATAGAGTTTGTCTTTTGTCCATTTCCCCATGGAGTCAGTTGGCCTGGTAAAGGGTGCCTAGAGGGAAACAGTCAAACAGACCAGTCTTGGACCTGCATGTAGAGACTACATATGTAAAGTTAAGCTTTGCATGCCCAGAGGTAAGTGCAGCCAGTTGGCTTTTGACCTCCAGAATTCTTTTTCCCCTCTCCATCAGCATTTGTTCTGCTTTCTGATCTGCCATTGCATCCACATTTCAGGTGTATTGCTAATGGCATTTATTTCATATTTTTGTGCATGAAAAATTAATTTAGTATAACTATTCTGACCATCTCCTACTTCTGACTTTGGGAGTCATCATTGTTCTCCAACTTATTCATCATCCCAAAGTAAAGAATCATGTCCAGTCCAGTCTTTAGATCCTGTCCTGTATGTAACACAAGTGTCTCAAATGATAAGCGAACAACACTCAGTCATAACCTCCTGAGATCAAGTCATCTTGGTGACTCTGCTGTACTCTACAAAAAAATTGGTCATGAGACAATTGAGGTTCCAGAACATGTAGGCACCTTTTAACAGATATAAAGCTATTATAGTTTGCATTAATACGTCATATAAGCACAACACCCAATACTTCATGAGATATTAAAATGAAAATAATGCTGAATTTCTCAAGGTGATGTCCCTTTTGTGCATTATATGAATAATGATGGACATGGTTGCTGAGAAGGATATAAAGGTCTTTGATATGGATGTAACAGAACTGATAAAAATCCATATCCATCGAATGCGGATTTAAACTTACAAATGTGTACAGATGGGAATGCGGAAGCAGTTTTTAATGAAAATTAAAACAGAAAGTATCATTTTAACTAATCCACATATCAGTTAAAAAATAAAAAGTGTCACACCCACCGCCACACCTGCAGGCAATCCAGGCATGCGAGTATAAGGACGCAACCAGACTAGCAGATTGTAGAACCTCTTACAAGCCACTGCAACCAGTGCTTCGTGCCTTGTACTCTACTCCCTGTGTTTCCCTGTTCCCTTTTCCTGGTTTCCCGCCTGACATCTCCTTTGGGGGGGGGTGCGGTGGCGCAGTGGCGCAGTGGGTTGGACCACGGTCCTGCTCTCCGGTAGGTCTGGGGTTCAAGTCCTGCTTGGGGTGCCTTGCAACGGACTGGCGTCCTGTCCGTGTCCCCTCCGGCCTTACGCACTACGTTGCCAGGTAGGCTCCGGTTCCCCGCGACCCCATATGGGACAAGTGGTTCTGAAGGTGTGCATGCATGCGTGCGTGCATCTCCTTTGGCTCCCTGACTTGTGCTCCTGTCCTCAACATTGATTATTGAACGACAATTGCAAATCGAGTGAACCTTGACTGTCCCGGACTATTCTTGTGGATTTCCTCTCACAATAAAAGTACCTGCATCTGAGTCCGCCATGTACGTCTCCTGTGTACAACATGTGATGTTTGTTTCAGCCTCCCCCAAAACCTACAGATTCACAGTAATGCATGTCAGTCGTACATGAATACAAAAAAAATTCCATCTCCAAGCTCAAACTCACTCGCTTTTCTTAACCACTTGTCTACTGCAGGGTCACAGTGATGCAGGGTGTATCCTACCTATACCCATAGCATTATTATAAGTAGGATACACCCATCAGTCTATTTCAGGGTATCTACACATTCAATTTACACATTTACAGAGTATGGGCAATTTAGAGTCACCTATCCAACTGAAACACATGTCTTTAAATTGTGAGGGGAAATCCATGGCAACATGGTGAGAACATGCAAATATTCCACTCAAAGTATTTCAGTATTCAGTACGCTTTATAGATATCAGTAGGTCTATAATATATTTTCCCGTTCTTGTGAGAATTTAAATAGTTTAATCTATTTATGGGTATAGCTAGCTTGCAGCTGGATTCATTCTATTGTTTCAGCAAAAATGGACACAGCCTCCACCTTTCTTCTGTGCTGTAGGAAGGAATCATAGAAGTGTTCCATATTATGATCAAATGTACATGTCACTTTGCCTCAAGACGCAAAGGTAAATTTATCAAATATCACCTTTGGCACCTCAGAGGAATAACCACAGAGACGGTTATGACAGGACAAAGAACAGCACTCTACAACTTAAAACAAAAGGAATTTAGTTTAAAATTGTCATTATGGTAGTAGTCAATGATGACATATTCTGACTCACACCACAAATTGACCTTTTCACTTGTGATGAGGCATGAATCAGGTGGTGTATCTCAAGAGTTGAGGAAACCAAGCTGTTGAGATGTTCTGCTTTCAGTGCAGTCAAGGACAGATATTGAGATGCAGTTAAGAACTTCATGTTATTTGTGTTAAAGATAAAAATTCAGGCTAGTCTTGTGTCATGCTTTGCTGTTTGGCTGCCTACCAGGCAGAGCAAATTATCCACTCTGCCAGTTTCAAAAATACCCCAACCCCTCCCCACACACGCAAATAAAAGTCAGGGCAAAAGAAGGGCATTCCTCTCATGAAGAGGCCACTACAAACTGCTGTACAAGCAATTTGTTTAAATCAGCCCTGATCTGCTCAGAACTGGGTGAAAAGGACAAGGCTAACTTTCAGTAGAGTGGAATATTAGAAAACCGCTGTCATCATTAGCAAAATGTAATTCTTATCCATAAATGAATTGTTTGGAAAAAGCTTTCCACCTTGACACTATCTTGTGCTAGATAAATCACTGGACTTCAGCCCCAAAACTGCTGTTTTCACATTTTTCAGGCTAATTAAAATTTAAGCTTGGCCTTGTTGCAAGGTTCCATTAAGCAGCAAAAGTGAAGCTTGCCAAATTTAGAAGCAAGGCCCAGTGATGAACTTTGTGAAAGATGGAAATGAATCAGGCAGTTGCACCACAGAGTCCATTCTAATCATTTCAGTGGATTCCCTGACCTAAAGAAGCCAGTGATCAACAATAACACCTTTTGACATACTGAGCTGTGTGTCAGGTCTAAGGAGTCGCAAGGCCAGGAGCACTAATGGGTGGATTTATACCCAGTTTTACTATTTTTTTTCCCATAGTTCTTAAATAACAGTAACCAAACAGTGAAACTCAAATAACTGTTAATAAACAGCTACTGAAAAAAAGTTAAGAGCACAGAACTTAAACACAGCTTAAATCAAACCTTTAACATAAATCTCCTACTGTCACGACCACGTCCACACCACAATGAGCAGCACCTGACTCCAATTAAGCACCTGATGGGAATCAGAGCAGTCAGCTATAAAACCCACCATCACCACCTTCCTAGTTGTAGAATGTCTTTGAGACAACTGTTCCTCTTGTGATTATAGTGCTTCCACAGTGGCCTACCTGCTCTCTCCTGTCTGCGGTATCCTTGTCCTACTATGACATCGACCCTTGCAACACCCTTATCAACCATGTCCTCAGATTCTCCCCATGAACAATGTCTGCACCTTGGATTCACCAAAACTGTCCCTAACTACAAGTACTGCCTTGTCCCAAGAACCTTTGCAACAAACGATCCCGAATTGGGTCCAAACCCGGGTCTGCTCTGAGTGACACCTCCTTAAATATTCTCTTAACTTACTGAAATTATCTAACTTAAACTGAACCCTAATTCTAACTGTAACTCAGAAAACTGTGTTCTTCAAGCCTCTATCATTTCAAAAGAAACTAGAAAGAGAAGCTTCAACTTCTCTTTAAAACTTTTCTGTGAGTTCCAGCAAGGAGTGGTTGTGGATGGACTCATTCCACTCATACCCCGCTTATAATTTACTTGCATTCAGGTCTAAGTTAAAAAAACTATTTAATAAATCAATAAATAAATGAAGATTTGAATGGCAGTTTCACTAAAATTTATATTACATTTATTTATTTAGCTGACATTTTTTTCCAAAGCAACTTTTAATGTTAAGCTACCAACAATTTCCTACCTACCTATATTAGCTGTAGCATTACAAGAGTCGTCAAGAACATGATGTTGGGTTCTTTGAGGTGACAGTAGAGTGTCGGACAATGCTCACTCAATAACTGTTTAAGCCAAGACAGGGTCATGGCAGTCCAGAGCCTATCCCAGAAGCAGTAACGATAACAATAATAATAATAATATTATTATTATTATTATTATTATTATTATTATTATTAACAACAACTACAATATTTATAAGAGAGGCATAGAAAGAGATAATAATAAATGTTACTACTGTCATGATGAACAGAGGAGGTTGGACCCAAGTGCAGGATCATTTATTCAGAATCAAATGACTAGACGTGTTCTTGGGGTTGGGGAGGGACAAATGGTCGGTCAGTCAATCAGCAGACTGGACAGAGGCAAGGATCCGAAATCATGTTTGAGGGACAAGGCGGGCAGTTGTTATCAAAGACACGTGGAACGTGACCGGGGAACGATGACGAACAGAACTTAGAAGAGCAAAATGAGGGAGGTTTGAAAACGCAGAGGGTGTTATGTCGAGTGAAATTCCACAACTGGAAAGAAGTTGAGAAGTGTCTTTATATCCGAGAGCTCTCTCAGAGAAAGAGAGAGAAAGTGTATGCACGCATGCTCCGGTGTGTAAAACATTAAAGAAACTTTAATGTTCACTTTTCCAATGTTTGTTGGCATTTCACCTTTTTCCGATCACTTTATTATTTCCACTTTAGTTTCAGTCGTGAAAGTTTTCCTTTTCTTGGATGCATCACCATCACTTACATCGCACAGATGACTTTGGTGCCATGGTTAGGAGCGTAAAAACAAAAAAATTCAAGCCAAACACAGTAACTCACAAGATACTGTTAACAGCAACATGGTGCGACTGAAAAGAAGGAAGTCTGTCCAAACTTGGGTTCATGCATCCCGCAAGCCGACAAACTGCTGTAGACAATGTTTTGATGCTCGTCCAAAAGTAGCACCATTTGTTACGAATCATTGTATGTAATTCCAATTTTTTATATAATAGCCTTAATTATGAAGTTATTTCATTGTTACTTAAGGGTGACAAAAAAATTAACTTCCGGTCAGTAAGGGGGCAGTTCATAACTACAGGTTGTATGTAAGTCGGACATTTGTAAGTCATGGACTGCCTGTATTTCCCTTTTCTTGTGTACTCTCTGTACAGGTGGACTCCAATTTACAATGGTTCGACTTGCGATTGTTTCAACTTTACGATAGTGAGCTGGCAATAGACATTCAGTAGAAACCATACTTCAAATTTTGAATTTTGACTTTTTTCCCCGGCAAGCGATAGGGAGAGCAATACTCTCTCACTATGCTGGGCAGCGACAGAGATCAGCATCTCCAATTCTGTCACACAGAGGTGTATATTAGTTGTACTAAATGCATTTTCGACTTACGAGATTTTCAATTTATGATGAGCTTCGGGGAACATAACCCCATGATAAATCGGGACCACCTGTATTCTGTTTTGAACCTGTGCTGTGCAGAAAACCACTTTTAAAGACAAAATCACATGCAAAGTAAAACAGACCACCATTGAATCAGAAAGTTATGCATTTCTGTATACACTTAACACTTATGCATTTATGGTTATTTTAAGCATAGTGGTTAGAGCCGCTGCCTTTGGACCCAAAGGTTGCAGGTTCAAGCCTCACCTCCAGCTGAAGTACCCTTGAGCAAGGTACCTACCCTAAAATTGCTCCAGTAAAATTACCCAGCTGTAAAAATGGGTAAATAATTGTAACCTCAACACTGTAAGTTGCTTTGGAAACAAGCATCAGCTAAATGAATAAATGTTATATATATATATATATATATATATATATATGCCTAACCTGGCAACACAGGGTGCAAGGCTGGAGGGGGAGGGGACACACCCAGGACAGGACATCAGTCCATCGCAGGGCATCCCAAGCAGGACTCAAACCCCAGACCCACCAGAGAGCAGGCATAGGACAAACCTTCTGTGCCAATGCACCCCACTCTGGGACCAGATGTCCTTAATCTTTTTTGTCAATACATTTATTTATTTAGCACACATTTTTCTCCAAAGCAGCTCCAATGAACTCTACGTAGTGTTATCAGCCCACAGACCTTTCTCACCAATGTAACTTATACTGCTACATACAATGGGTCAGTCATACACACATCAGTGGAATACACTCTCTCTGTCACTCACACACTATGAGTGAATCTGAACAGCATGTCTCTTGACTGTAGAAGGAAACCAGTGCAGACACAGGGAGAACATGCAAACTCGACACAGACTGAGCAGAGAGCGAACCCTCATCCTCTCACACAATCCAGGTGCTGTGAGACACGGTGCCACTGTGCCACTTCCGTAAGCATGCAGTTTTCTAGCAGCAGTTCTGGAACACAAGAAGTGGTGCGATTTAGACAACATGTTGCACACCAGCACTCATGCCAAGAAGCCCAGGAAACCTGTCCTTGGGAATCTGTTTTCTGCCTTTAAAGAGGTTTTCTGTTCAAGCTGAGGATTTTCTGGTGAAAAAGCAGATATATCAGAAACCTGCAAGTCAAGGCTTCTGTATTCTCCTGAGGCTGAGCTGAGATTTAAAAAAGAGACCTTTACCAGTGTCTACAGCATCTTCTGTCAGCTCCATCCCTGGGTTGTGTCCCTTTTGCAAACAGTTACACAGGCTGCAAACCATTCTTTATTCCTAAGACATTAGAAATTTCCTTTGTTTCTAGAGAATGCTTCTTGAAAGCTTCTTCTGTACAAAGCTATATAAGGCTATACAAGGGATACCTTTAACATTAGTTTGGATCTGCTTTACAGCTACCTTAAATAGCTAGTGAAGGTGAATGAGATTTTAATGGCTCCCAACCAAGCAGTTACCCTGGCAGCTGGCAACAGAAAAAGTTAATTAAACAGAGATGTGATACACTTTTAAATGTCCTTGCATTACATTTTTTGGGGACAGCAACATCAAAACTTTTCTCATTCCTTCTGCATCTCAGAAACTGTCAAGACAACTCAGATATATCAGTGAAAAGAAACACTTAATAAAACAATTCAAAAAGAATTTCAGACACAGGAAGGACTGTAAATTTTAAATGCAGAACTTTATTATTGCTACACGGAAAGTGTCTGGAGCTCATCATTCTGCAGTATTTTGTGTTTGAAGTAAAGGCTTATCTGCAGATCCATTAATTCAATGATCATGTGCAGTTTATACCTTCTCATGGATTAAATTTGAGCTAGACCCAATACTGCTATGCCACTTTGGTTGGGGTGGACCATTAACACAGGTCTGGATTTCATGTGTAAAATGTTTCATGTCTAAAACAATGCTAGCCCTTCAAATGTACAACTGCTATCACTACCCAGCTGGATCTTTTTCAATGAGTGAGGACAACGGACAAGATAAAAGATAGCTGAACTGCACGAGGGAAAATATAAGGAAAGAGATCTCTGGTGTGATCTCCCCAAGGTCGTTTCACCTATACCCCTATTCTACCATACATAATTTAACAAAAAATATTTTTAAAGGTAGGAAAGAAAATAGTGTTGACTGACATCGATACTGAGTGGTCATAGAATTACCACTCATAAGGAATATAGTGTATCATCTGTGTGAAGTAAAATCTTGTGAGCAAATACCTATGAAAACACCACAGTTGCCGAACAACATAGGTGTCCTCTTTATAATCCTTTGTGAAGCCTTGACACTGGCAATGTTGGCCTGTAATGACAGGTTTTGACACACTTTGAAAGTGTCTGCTGCACTTCCATGCTGGTGCCTGCAATAATTTTCACTCTTGACATATTTCATTAGAATCACAGCAAATAAAGAGTACAAGGCAAAACAGACTAAGGGCAGAGCTGCAGGAAAAAAATGTGTAGAACATACAATCTTATAAGTTCTCCAGGACTGTTAGAGAATGGGAGGATATACAGTTATGGTAAGGGAGGAGTTGGTGTGGGAGGAGTGTGGTTTCAGTAAAAGCATTTTAATATTGTTTACACTCCTTTGGTTGTTTGAAAGCATATACTATTTAACCAAATTATGTAATCAGTATGCATCCCTTTTTATATTTAACAGACAGGAATCCATGTAGCCCACCTTGTACAGTGTACAATTGTACACAGTACTGTGGTACAGTGTGTCTAACCTCAGAAGCAAACAAAAATAAACAATTTTCTCAGCTTGTGACAATTCCTTTCTAGGGCAAGCAGCGATCACTAAAATGTAACATGCTCTGCCAAAAAATCATCCCACACATAATAATGAAATACAAGTAATGGGCTGGAAGAAATTAGAAAATTACTCATTCTCATTCATCATCACCTTGATCTTGATAATGTGATGCTGCAAATCCCGAGTCCACAATATGAGAAAAACTTCTCAGTCACTACCCTTGTTTGCCTCCAGTGTGACCCTTTGATGGTTAAATTGGGAAATAAACACAAACCCAATGATATGTCTCTTATACTAATTTATGATGAATAGGTTGCAATCAATTGATGATGCTTTTAGGTGAGAAAACTCACCTAAATTGCATATTACAAGGTATTTTTCACTTTGTAGAGGACCTGAATATCCAGTCTCACACATGCACACCCAAAAGGAGAAAAAAGACCTTATCTAAACACAAGCCAGAGGCTAATCAGATCGTTGTTGATGTACCATTGAACTTTTAATGGCTGATGGTCTTTTTTTGTTACATCATACTTCTTGAAAGCTGTTGGTTTCATGAGCAAAACTGGAAGAATACATTCAAAATAGAAGAAGCTGTATTGATACCGGAGAAGTACTGTATTATATATTGGGTTCTACTTGAAGGAAGAGCTTAAAAAAGGCAAAAAGTTGGATCTAAAGAGCTAGTGTGCACCCATGTTAAGTAAAAGCTTATGGAGTCTTAAAAACAATTATTTGAAATTACCATTTTGCATCTTCAGAACACCAGTTAAATCGGTTTTCTTTATAAAATGGACTAAGTGGAAAGAATTTTCTGCAAGAAATGTTTATGTTTGTCGAAAGAAAAATCTGACATATGCAATTACCCTATTTAATTCTCTTATTTCAAAGTTTTAAAAGTCCCCATTACAGGTCAATTTACCAAATAAAAGGAGGAGTTGTGATTTTTTTTTTGTTGCACTTTTATTCTTGATTAATTGTACTTTGTGATGCTTTTAGGAGTAACTTTTCAAAACACTTACATTACATATATTTACTCAGCAGACACTTTTCTCCAAAGCAGCTTCCAATGAACTCTATGTAGTGCTATCAGTCCACACACTGCTAGATACACTACTTACAAAGGGTCACTCATCCATACATCAGTGGAACACACTCTCTGTCTGTCACTCAAATACTATGGGTGAATCTGAACAGCATGTCTTTGGACTGTGGGAGGAAACCGGAGCAAACCCATGCAAACATGGGGAGAACATGCTAACTCCACACAGACTGGGGAGGGGTAAAACACACATTCTCTCGTACCACCCAGGCTCTGTGAGACAGCAGCGCTACTCGCTCTGCTACTGTACCACCCCAAACTGGCTTGAACTGTTTTCTAGTATGTTCTTCAATTTAGTTTATATTTGCTGCTTCTCCCATTTTTATTAAAAAAATCTCTTGGGATTTAATCTCAGAAGGCAGAGATTAATACATAAAAAGTTCCAGAATTCCAGTAAAAATGACACTGCTGTATGAATCAGAATTCCTTGGGAAGATTAAATTGCTCTGGTTTATTAATAAGATTTTGGACCTTTGTAAAGAACATTGACAATCACAACTGTCAGAACTGATTGAAAATTTAAACTGTGATTTTACAGGTGTGACATTTACAATGAATATAATGAGTTATTTTTTGAGGTCTTTTTCATCTCTGTTTAAGCCATATGTAACGTGCTTTTAAAAAGGCTAAAAATTAGGGCTTGGATAAGTCACATTACATCCATGTTCGGTAAAAGCTTCCTTAACACATGTATTGAGCTCAGTATATTTGTAGGATCAATTTTATTCATAAAAGCAAATACATGATTTTAAAATAAACTATGTAGTATTTCAATACATCCTTTGTAAAAGAAAGAAATCTTAATAGACTTAACTGAGTGACATTGCATAAAACATTTAAATGTTTCTATTAAGAGCTAAAAGAATCTCAACTTCTTTTACAGGTGGAAAAAAGTCCTTATACTGTGAAGAATCAGTCAATTCTGCTGAATAACTTAGTGAGGAGGACACTCTGGCCACATATGTTATAAAAATGCTATGATGAATCAACTATATCTGTCAACTTTAACTGTCAACTGCCCAGTACAATGTCATCATTCAAGATCCAAATAATAGTCTCCTGCTTCAGTGTACTGAAAGTTTAGAAAACTTCTTTTAACTGTAATGCCAAAATACATTACATATATCAAACATATATTAAAAATTTACACTGAATGACCATGATACCCAAACTGAGGCAGTTTTGTAATGATTTTGTAATGATTTTGTTATACTCAGAAAACGAAGGGCAAATTACAGTGTCTCTCTGAGGCATATTCTTCCTTTCATTTTCATCAGTAAATGTGGATGTTGTTTTAATTCTTTCTCATACCTGTGATGGCCAGAGGCCTGTAATATTTTGGTTTGTGGACATATCTCTCTTTCGCTCTCCACGGGTGAAGCTGGGAAGACTAATCGCAATCCCACTGTGATTGGCCAGCAGAAATAGAAAATGACTGAAAAATCACACGGCCACACCAGAAAGATTGTGGTCCTGCTGTTGTTATTGTGAGAACTTGTAGGTATGTAATTGGGGAATATAATGGTTGTATAATGATGGGCAAAGGCCCCAGCTGTGTATGTTGTCAGTATATGTAAATATCTCATTGTAAACCACCAACTACCGAGTCAAGAGTCAAGTTAGACTGATGTATTTTTGGTTTTATTTCAATAGGGTAGGTAGTGGCACAAAGAGTAGGGTTCAATTTTGTTTGTTGTGTTGGTGAGATGGCTTATGACTTGCTACTAGTCAATAAAGCAGTCCCTTTTGTGTTCTGAATGAATTGGTGCACTTCTGTCTACTACACTACCTACTATAGCAAACTCTCAAAAAGGCAAAGAGGAAACAAACACATTGTAAACTTGATCTGCTAGGATTGGTGCCTTATGTTAGGTAGCCAGAATATAGTCCACATCATTTGATTCCTAAAATGTACATCCACGTGCGATGCTTGGAGTTAGCCCATCTACGTGTGAATAATCAATATTTAACCCCCATTCTGTGAAAATTTTATATTGATAGAGTGACTCTCTTTTGTCAACAGTTGAAAATAAAGTTAACCACTCAGTATTTGTAGAAATTATGTATCATGCATGCCAGTTCCGATTTGCAGGTGACTGACATACAAAACATGCAATGAAATTTTATCCAGCAAATCTCACTCTACATGTAGGAATTGTTCTGCCAGAGAAAAAAACAGCTTCAGTATGGCAATTACTTCTTTATTGCCTTGGGACAAGGTTTGTGAGTAGGGAAAGCATGACATTAAGTTAAAATATTGCAATTTCTTTAAAAGAAACAAATAAATTGAGGAACTGTGGAATGACTTCATTCTGAGTCAATTAACTGAAGTGCCTGTTAGAGGGGTGAAGAACTGTATTTGCTTTTACACATTCGTACAAAGAAAGAACCTGAGACCAGGATATACAAAAAGAATAGAATTTATTAAAAGTACATTTTATCCTCGGTATAGAAAAATAAGAATGACTAAGGTCAACAACAAATACAGATCCTAAGTACGTGTGCCTGCTTTGGCAGAACATTTGTACAATCAATACTTACTTTTGCATTACAGCAAAGGCACTGGCGCTTGGTGGAGGGTTTGGGAGTCTAATGGTGTGTGGTGGACTGTAGTCTGTAGTCTGTTGTATATATGTATATAGCATATACTGAATATCTGCAGAATTATTCACATACTCTTGCCTTATCTATTTTTTCTGTTCCAAATTTTAGTGCTCCATTAGGTTCCCATGTGGATAATCAGGTAATGGTGTTACTTCGCCCATTCAGATTATAAATATGGAATGGCCCTGCTAATGTGGTAAGGGCAGTGTGGACTTTCAGTGATTATGACCTAATATTCTACATGGTAACAAGATTTTCTTTGAAATATTATTGACTTGAGCAGCATAAACTTGAAAAAGTAAGATGTAAAATACACATGGTATGTTTGAATAGGCAGTTACAGACACATACAAGAGACCAGGATAAACTGTGATATCAAATTATAAGCAGCAGCATCATTCAGTAAATTCAAAAACAGAACCAGCTGACCCATGATGCATCACTTCTATGTATGTTTCACATGCACTTACCTTTTGACACTTCTCATGTTTTAAATAAGAAAACTCTTTCACTCAGCAGCAAAATATAGAAAGAAATAAATGTATTCACAATCATAGTCAAACAGCATAATAAAAATATAAACATCATTACCACTTTATATAAATGATTTATTTTAAATAAATTACATAAAAACGTGTTTAAATTATGTTAACAAATTATACATTTAATTTCCCGTTAACATGTCATTCCATTCACTGACTTGAAGGATCGCTGAAACGTGTCCCTTAATATTCTCCATCTTTTTCATATTTCTACACATTTGCAAAATCTCACAGGAAAGCATCCCTTTAGAGTCGCTGCTCAGTAAATGCATTTGTCCAAAGTGACCAATACAGCCTGACCTTATTTTCATTTTAAACCTTTACCCATTTATTCAGATTTCCAGATCTGGTCAAGGCTAAAACAACAGGATCTTTCCTGGGAATGGAACTACCAAGCTTTAGGCAAAAGTAGTTCTTTAAGCATTATCACAATGAGATTGACTTCCAGGAAAGTACAACTTGTATTTTAAGAAGAGGAAACAGCAGACAATCATTATGATATGGAACAGTTGTGAATTTTTGAAAATCGTATTGGAGGAAGGTAGCCAGTTGACCATTTGTGTCTGTTTTTTAGATCGTGGTTGTAGAGTCCTGGATGATGATAATTTCTCAGCTTGCACATTCTGTTTAACATGACATGAATCCTGCCATACATTTCACAATACTGCATACAATTCAAATCCCAGTTAAGGCTGAGGAATTGACAGCTCAGTGTCGAAGGAAAACCAGTATACCCTGTTTCCTGCGAGGACTGGTATTGCTCTCCAGAATTTCAGATGTTCCTTTCTGCAGTGAGATATTTCAAGGCTGCAGCTCCATACTTTCGGGACAAATCTTGGTGGAACTCCTCTTTTAGCATACTCAGACAGTACCTGTAGCTGGAGCTGGAGCGAAACTTGGAGATGTCAAAGCTGGGGGCATGGGGCATGTGGATCATGAAGGCATTTGGTAAGATGACCAGGTCATACTCCTTGGGACGAGACAGAGAACACCAGAATTTCTTTTAATATTTGACCTGGGAGCTCAGTGTCTCAACTCCAGTAAAAAGAAGAACTCAGACAAAGTGAGAGATACAGTATGAGAGATGTGTGGCAGCTTTGATTAATAGGATGTAGGATTTAGAAGATTGGACACATTTTTTGGCATGTAATCAAACTGATGAAGGTAGCAGGTAATCAAAATTTCTTTACATATGGTATGTGACTCACCATTAAGGACCACAGTAATTAGTTAGGATCCTGATTAAATTCGACCCATTAATTTATGGTTTGGTTTGAATATTGTTACTTGCAAACTTAATTGTGATTATCTTTGTTAATTATTTCTTTCCACTGAATGTTATGAACCATTCAACAAACCAAGTGTGTTTACCTGTGCATCAAGCTCTATGATGTGAGACACCTTGTTCCAGCCAAACCCCACAAACCTCTGGTCATATTCAGGGCAGTCCCGCCGCACCACCACGTAGGGCTCAAAGTCACACTCCCACTCCACCTTGTAGGGTGTAGTGGCTGTGCGCCACTTGGCGTAGTTGGTGGGTGCATGGCCCTTGGTCCATACATGGTACCTGGTGCATACACATACACAGATGTAAGTTTATCTGTTTATCAGTGCATGGACTTCACACTGACTGACAAAATTTGACATTTGAAAAGACATTTTATCCTCACACGGTCTATTTTTGCAGGTTTCCTACAGGGTGTCAGCAAAGAAAATATGGGTGGGCCAGTGGCACAGCAAGTAGCGCTGCTGTCTCACAGCGCTTGGGTGGTGCGACAGAACGTGGGCTTGATCCCACTCAGTCTGTATGAAATTTGGCTGTTCTCCCTGTGTCTGCATGGGTTTCCTCCCAAAGGCATGTTCAGTTTTACCTGTAGTGTGTGAGTGACAGGGAGCATGTGTTCCACTGATGTATGGCTGAGTGACCCATTGTAAGTAGTTTACAGCACTAGCAGTGTAAGTCATCTTGGTGAATAAGGTGTGTGGGCCATTTATTTATTTATTTATCGTATGATCAAAAACAGATCTTCAGCAACATAGGGCAAGCTTTAAGCTGTAAAATTGACTTCATGTAGCCAGAGTTTAACGTCTATATCATCGATGTTCGTCAGGTCCACTGGCGTGGGTGTATATGTGGGGCAGTAAGTCAGTAGATGTTCTGCAGTTTGTTGCTGCTCACTGCATGGGCATCCAGGACTGTCTGCTAGTCCCATTTTGTACATGTGTGCCCTGAATCGGCCGTGCCCGGTGCGTAGTCGGTTTAGGCGCTCCCAGCAGTGTCAGTGTAGCTGGCTCCCAGGTGGTTTAGAGGACGGCACTGGGATAAATCTGTGTAGCCATGAGCCACTGTCCTTTGTCCATTGCTTTTGCCACTCAGCTTCCACCCAGGCCTTTGGTGACATGCCACTGCTGTTGTCAAGCAGCTCCACCACGCACTGATGGAAAGGTCTTCGAGATTTCAGGCGGAGTTGCTTTTGTTGGCCAGAGGTAAAAGAGGTTAGGTGACTGTAAAGCAATGAGCTTTTATCGTTAAGTAGTGTTTTGCCAGTGTTATGCACTGTGCATTTCTCCTGATATCAAGCGGAGGTATGCCGCTTGCAACAGGTAAGTAATTCATTGTTGTGGAGCAGATGCAGCCAGATACAATTCTCATTGTGGTGTTCAATGCACAGTCTACTTTGTTAATGTGGGCACTTCTAGCCCATACTCGTGCACGGTATTCTGCTGCAGAGTATATGAGTGCTATTGATGTTATTTGTAGCACTTTGAAGTTTGCTCCCCATGAGAGGCCAGCTAGTCTTCTCAATAAGTTGTTCCTTGCATTTTCTTTCTTTGACAGTTGGTCTAAAAGATGTTTATAAGAGAGTGTTCTGTCAAATGTTACTCCAGGGTATTTTGGGAAATTGTTTGAAGGAATAGCATTCGCTTTGCATGCGTGTGTGGGGTGATAACACTACATAGAGTTCATTGGAAGTTGCTTTGCAGAAAAGTGTCTGTGAAATAAATGTAATGTAAATATAGTATCAGTGTAATTGTAAATATAATATCATATAAGTATGGCATAGGGACAGCTGGTAGCTTAGTGGTTAATGCTGCTGCCAGGTGAACTATTCTAACCAAGATGAACCATCTGGTAAGCTCCATCTTCTAGGTCTGAAAAATGTGGCAACATGACAAGCTGGTGGACAACAAATCATTCAGTGTTTATCATCACAAAAATTCTAAACAAGCAGAGATTTCCTGCATATACAAAGCAACGTTTACCTGAAGGTATAGAGGGTCCCCATGTCCAGCATGGAGAGTAGCTCAGCTTTGGATTTGGGAAAGGAGAGGCGATATCTCAGGGTCTCAAAGGCAGGAACCACTAGAGCCTTCTTGGTGTGACTCATGTCAAGCTGGGTAATAGATTTTCTAATAAAAAACAAAACATAAAAACATAAAACATATTGAGAAAGATAATACCATATTGTACTATCAACACAAGCAGCACAGGGATAGAAAACATGGTTAAAAACTAGCTGAATACCATTTCCTTTACAAAAATGTTGCATTTTGTCATTTTGTAATAATACAAATAGAATTGCTATTATTTTAATTTATTTTGCTAACTCTTTAATTGAGGGGTGCAGTGGTGCAGAGAGTTTGGCCGGGTCCTACTCTCTGGTGGGTCTGGGATTCAAGTCCTGTTTGGGGTGCCTTGTGACAGACTGGCATCCCGTCCTGGGTGTGTTCCCCTCCCCCTCCAGCCCTACGCCCTATGCTGCCACATTAGGCTGTGGCTTGCCACAACCCTGCTTGGAACAAATGGCTTCAGCCAGTGAGTGTGTGTGTGTATGTGTATGTATGTATGTATGTATAATTCTTTCATTTACATCTATTTTAGCTGTTGCTTTTATCCATCGGATTTTACAAGTTTAAGCTACTTACAATCATTTACCCATTCATATGGCAGCATAATTTTTTTGGAGCAATTCTAGGGGTAGTACCTTCTTCAGGGGCACTGCAGCAGGATGTGGGATTTAAGCATAGGATCTTAAATTGTAACAACCACTGCGTGAGAAGAGCACTCTATAAAAATAAATTGAATTGAATGTATTAATGCATCAAAGTTATCTTTCAATTTTACTATGTATTGTGTCCATTCAAAAGAAAGAATAGACCAAAACATTGAAGTTTGTTACATCAGACATTTAACAGATGTCGGTCTAACATGGTTTGATTCATAAGAGAGAAAGACATCTGAAAACACACACACACACACACATTTTCAGAACCGCTTGTCCCTTATGGGGTCACGGGGAACCGGAGCCTACCCGGCAACACAGGGCATAAGGCCGGAAGGGGAAGGGGACACACCCAGGACGGGATGCCAGTCCGCCGCAAGGCACCCCAAGCGGGACTTGAACCCCAGACCCACCGGAGAGCAGGACTGCGGTCCAACCCACTGCGCCACCGCACCCCCCATCTGAAAACAATGGTAAGCCAAAGACCGTTTCAAGAAGAATTTATCAGAATTAATTGAAAAAGCAGTTACAACCTGAAACACGATGTCTTAAAAGCACGATGAGCACTGAAACATCAGCTTTAGGTCTGTTCCACTTGTGCTCTTAAACTGACAAATAAAAATAAAACACGGTTGTTTATGATAATTAAAACCCTATATTCTAATCCACCTTTCATACACTGGGAGGAAATGTGAAAGGAATCACTCGTGCAGAACAATAAATCTACTCATTGCATTTTTGTACTCGATAGAACTGGCAATTAAATTTTGCCTGATTTTTTTCTGCATATGCTGAGCATGTCACTAAATTCAGTTGCTAGGCTGCCAAAGGAAAACTGGCAAATGTCACACTGAAGTCAAGGTATTTTTTTAATTTTCAGACAAAAAGAAAATCTATCATTTCTTGAGAAATTGTAATTTCAGGTAAAATGTGATGACAAAATATATATGTGAAAAAATAACTATGCGTATGATTCAGCAAATGACATGTTGCTATAATACCATTTGTTGGGAATGTCAGTGTTTCTGCTCAAGAATTTGAGTTTCTCCACTTTGCGCTAATAGTGCTGCATGTACATTAGCAGCAAATGTTTTCTTTGATCTATCTGAATACGATGTATTTTGAAAGTACAGTATCTGTATGTGTGCTAATATTCACTTACTCACCTGAGGTAACTGTACAGGCCATACATGGGCAAGAAGTCCACGTCTGCCAGAAAGACATAGGGCGTGTTGACATGTCGGAGGGCAATGTTGCGCAGCAGGTTTACGGGGTAAAACTGGCCTTCCTTGTAAACAACATGATAGCCCACGTTCTTGCGGTTCTTGAGCACCTCTGAGGCCTGGCCATAGCGTAGGAATTGCTGGGCCTCAGCATCAGACATGTAAAGGGCCAGGCTGATGGGACCCTCCCAGTGTTTGCAGATGGCCTCCAACATCTGCAGCCTGGACAGCAAACTTGAGACAGTCAAGTGGAATAGGGCACATACCTTTCTCCCAGTTCAGTGCCATAGTATGACCTTCCAGAGTGGACTTCAGCACATTGCTTGTTGCCAAATCAGAGCCATAGCATGAGCTTCTCAAATGGATTACAGTGGGTACCACTTGCCAGTTGAATCATAACAATGATCATATCTCAATAGAGTCAATGTAATTATTCCTGTAATGCTAAATTGTATTAGGGAAGCAATTCCTTAACTCTGCCAATGAGATCTATATCCCTCATATCCTTATATCTATGTACAAATCTATATATTCCTACTTTACCCACAACCCAAAGGTAACTGTAAAAATATAACTGTAGTGACATATACATGCACAATTTAACCAAACACACACACACACATTTTCAGAACCGCTTGTCCCTTACGGGGTCACAGGGAACCGGAGCCTACCCGGCAACACAGGGCGTAAGGCCGGAGGGGGAAGGGGACGCACCCAGGACGGGACGCCAGTCCGTCACAAGGCACCCCCAGCGGGACTCGAACCCCAGACCCACCGGAGAGTAGGACTGCGGTCCAACCCACTGCGCCACCGCACCCCCGTCATTTAATCAAACAAAAAACATAATTAATAGTTTTATTAAACTGTTCAAAAAAACAATCATCAGTATTAATGACTGAAAATATACTGTGGCTCATATTAAGATACTAATATACTACGATACTAATTTTGAACAGTCTGTAAAGCCAGATTTTTTTTTTAAGTTGGAAATTATACATAATTATTTTGAAGTTAATTCAACACTTCCAAACTTATCTTGGCAATAAACATTGTTATTTTAATTATAAGCAATATTCTCAATTTGATGTGTTCAATGATAACATTACAGCCTATCCAGTTATACTCAGAGCAAAGCATCATTCTGCAGTGACATCCACAATGGAATTTGTAGCTGAATAAAGGACAACACTTGTCTCCAGAAAATCACAGTAACCACTGATACCGATAAAAACTTTCCATCATTTCAGGATTGATAGTAAATGTACAGGTATTAATGATGTGCTTGTCATGAAGAAATTGCCAGCTGATTACACCTTACCCAAAGAAGAGCTGATGAGCTGAACCAGTAATTTTGCTAATGTTGATACCTTTTATGACCCTTGCGTTTATTGTTGAGGAAATTACAAATTTTGAAGTAACCTTTCTAGTGACAAAAGATAAGTTCATGATTAATATGTTTAATTCTTTTTCCCATATTTCAATGCTTTACCTGATGAAAGCACCTGTGTATAATTTAATTGAGAGATTATTCTATTTCAAAACTAAATTCCTACACAGCAATTAAAGTGCAATTAATGCTTCAGTGAATGCAAGTTAGAGTTTATTTTTATATTATATAAAGTTTATTATTTTTATAGTGTTTATACTTCAAGTAAACAGGGGGCATGGTGGTACAGTAGCGCAGTGGGTTGGACCAGGTCCTGCTCTCGGGTGGGTCTGGGGTTTGAGTCCCGCTTGGGGTGCCTTGCGGCGGACTGGAGTCCTGTCCTGGGTGTGTGCCCTCCCCCTCCGGCCTTACACCCTGAGTTGCCGGGTAGTCTCTGGTTCCCCGCGACCCCGTCTGGGACAAGCGGTTCAGAAAGTGTGTGTACTTCAAGCAAATTACCACTTAAAACAACAGGATATCTCTGACTAAGTCAGATATTTTTTTAAAAAAAAAACACATTTACATATAATAATGAAAAACAGTCATTTTCAAATGGTCAGTTACAGATAATGCTTCAGCTGAATTATTTAATTTCATATCTAGAACATGTTGTTATCGAAATATGTTATAATTAATTCATTTCATAACTAAACAATGAAGTAAAGCTACACTGAATTCATCAAGCAAAATTAGTGTAATACATCTCTAATGACTTTAAAATTCTAACAGATTGGATAATATATGGATGGCATCATGAAACAACAGGTTATGGTGGTGCTTCACAGTGCCTGGGCTGTGGGTTTGAACATGGGTTTAAATCTGGCTCGGTCTGTTTAGAGTTTCGTGTTTTTCCCATGTTCACGTAAGTTTCCTCCCACATTCCAAAGAGTCTGTGTGTGTGTGTGTGTGTGTGTGTGTGTGTGTGTGTGTGTGTGTGTGTGTGTGTGTGTGTGTGTGTGTGTGTGTGTGTGTGTGTGTCAGCGCCCACCTCACTGGTGTAATGCCCAGGGTGCACACTCACACTGGCTCATGCCCTATGACTCTAGGATAAGCTCTGGACCTCTGACACCCTGCATCAGTTGAGTGGTGATTGATAGTTATAACGTATAGATGGACAATGTGTATGATTGTCATGAGACTGCAACAGCTGGGTCGAAAATGGAAAACAAAGATCATTTAGCAGAATTCAAAATTTGTTTAAGTGGACAATGGCAATTCTTGTTCTTTATTACCATTTCACAGCAGACTGATTACTTCCTATTATCCTTTCCATCCTTTACCTGTCCATGGAGAGCTGGGCAACCAGAGTGACATCCGCATCATCCTCAGTGGGGGTGTACTCATACTGCAGAAAGTATAGGTGCACCCGGTGTACTGTAATTCTCTCGCGACGAAATTCATAGCACTGGTCATCCTCATCCAGCTCTTCAAGGGCTGACTGCAGCTGGATTGAGAGAAACCTCTATTAACAGTAAAATTTGCTGCTATGAAAGAGTATAACTTCCAGTTCCACTGAAATGGAATGAGAAAGGAAAGGAAAATCTTACAGGGAAGCTGAGAGTCAAGAATTATCCTTATCACCATAACAGCGCACATTAAAGTTGTGAAGTTCAACTAGTCATTGCTATTTACACAAGCAGAGAGTGGACCCAAGTCACACTCTGCTGTTTCACATGGATGTTGGGAACTGTAGGGGGGGTGTGGAGGCGTTGGGGCTGCCCACCCGGAGGCTCTCAGAGCTGGGCTGACTGGGGCATCCAAACAGCTCCCTGCGCAGCAGGTTACCATCATACTCCAGGAAGGTCAGGTAGAGGTTACGGAAGAACTCCACGTGTTTGTTCTTCACCCGCAGCTTCTTGGGGGAGTTCCAGTGGATCACCTGGCCAAAGAGGACCACATCACATGACAACTCTGAGTATGGGGGTGTCTTTTGTGTCTCATAAGGGTTCAGAAAACTAAATTAATTTGTTTGATCATTTGACTATCATCAAACTCTTTCAGAGTGCTTGTTTCAGTCATGAGGATCTTGAAATGTGGATAAATTCATTGACGATATGTCATTACATCTGTTCGTACCTTCAGATCAGAGACCTCAGTGTAGCACTGTTCAGAGCGTGTGTGGTCAGACAGCTGGACATTCCAGAAACATGGCAGCTGGTGCACCAGGAATGGGTTCTGTTTTATCACTGCATTGAATATGTCCTGCACACAGTCATGAGGGAAATGATACTGATGTTTATATCAAGGTTTTTTACATGATTTAGCTGATCTTGAAATTCTATTCTATAAAGTGAGATGCACAAGTAAACACTTTAGTACTTCTGGATATTTGGATACCGCGGTTTGGGAATCTTGTTCATGGAGACAGATTTCCGTTTTAAAACAGGAACTAGCAAACTTTTAGTCACATTGCACTGCCTGCTGGTTACCTGGTTATTTTTAAGTTGAAAATCATTAACAGTTGTATCAAATATTTTTAGAAATGGTTCTTTTTCAGTGGACCCTCTGGACACTGGTTGTTCTGAAACCTTATTAGCAATACAAAAAATTCACTGACAGCCTTCCTCACATTGCCTTGGTGAGAAATTTACCCCTTCGTAGAACTGAGTTCTCACTTCAATCTTAGTCATTTAAAATGCCAGTTCATATGCAATACTAACTGTCACTATGACTTAGATGAAGATCAGATCTGAGTCTAGTAGCCATTCATGCAGAAATCCAGATAACTTCAAAAGGTTCATTAACTTTTTTTCACAACTATGTAGGTAACCAAGAGCTGAGAGTGTCATTAGCTATGTAGTTCACTAATGAGATGAATGGTGGCAACAAACAGTGACCCCCAGTAACACTTAGTTGTAACTGACCTGGTCAGCCAGCGATGTGGACAGCATGCTCATGAGCTCCCTTTCGGCAGTCAGCCTCCACATCTGCTCCCAGTCAATCCTACGCAGTCGATCCAGCAGTAATAAGATGACCCCTGTGATAACCCCATATGTTATACTGAAAAACTGAAGTGATTAACTCCATCCATCAGAAACATTCTCAAATAGGATTTTCAGAGTTACCCATTTTACACACACAATAAAATCAACAACAGTCAGTCTTAATGGCAGGTGAGGATTTGATAGGTCTTTAGTATGGACCTGTATTGAACCCACGTCCTAGGGCTGGCCAAGGCTTGTGGTTTTTCCAAAGGTTTCCCAGGTACCAGTCACTCTGGTTTTCCACCAGCCCAATTGCCTGCTTATCTACAAACAAAAGATATCAAAATGTAAGTGACCAAAACTAATAATATATAAACATTTTACAGTTGCCTACTAGTAGCAGAAAACAAAAGGAGTAAAAATAGCAATGTCAACAATGTGAACTTGGAGGCATTTGCATTTTCATTGATTTTTTGGCCTTCATTGCTCTGTTTTTTTTTTTTTTCCTTTTTTTTTTTACATTAAAGTTTGAAAACACAAATAAACATAGAGCACCATGTGTATGGATGTTTTGTTTATGAGCATTTCTTAAATGTATGACATGTAATAACAAAGAAAAACTGAATGACAGCAGGTAGACAGCCATACAGTATTACAAAATAATTAATGAAGGGAAACTGCCCTGTTATGGTGTGTAACAACTGTGTAAGTAACTGTGTCCATTTTTATAAATTTTTTGATATTTTCGTATAACAGCACATAAATTTTGGGGCTCAAGAACATAAACAAGTTTTGCCATTGAAAGTAATGGTAATTACATCTTTGAGTAACGAGAATTCACCTTACATAGGATTTTTCCAGAACACATTACTTTCATAAGGTGAGAGCAGACAGTATATTTAAAAAGGCCTTTAAAACAAAATAAAGTCAAATTTAGATTTTCCTAGTGTTTTATTTCCAAAGTGTTTTTACCTTAATACTGCTGAATAACCATTGAATCAGTTTAGAAGCAGCCAGTAACCAGATTTCAGACCATGTTCTGAAATACCATACCCCTCAACTGTCTGACTGCCCCAGCGTGGTGTAGATGACAGAGAACCGTTTGATCAGCTCCAACACTCTTACCGGACCTGAGAACTTCCTGAAGACAGCCCAGAGCTCAGCAATATCGGTGGCGAAGGTGATGTCTGTGTCCAGGACAATGACCTTGGCAAGGTCAGTGGGCAACGCTTTGGTAAGAGTCAGCTTCATCAGGCCATATATCCCCGAGTAGTGCTTGTTGGGGACCCAAGCCACCTCCGGCTGCATTCAGAAAAGGAAGATTCAAAATGGAGACAATGATGTCAAAGTATGAAATACATTTTCACATTTGGAATTACTATTAGGTTATTAGGGGGTGTGGTGGCGCAGTGGGATTGGCCTGTGCCTGCTTTCTGGTTGGTCTGTGATTTGAGTCCCACTTGGGATGCTTTTTGATGAACTGGTATCCTGTGCTGGGTGTATCTCCCCCCCCCCCCCCCAGCCTCGTGCCCTGTGTTGCTGGGTTAGGCTCCAGCTCGTTGCAACCCCGCTCAGGACGGGCAGTTTCAGTCAATGTGTGTGTGTGTGTGTGTGTGTGTGTGTGTGTGTGTGTGTGTGTGTGTGTGTGTGTGTGTGTGTGTGTGTGATTATATTGAATATAACTATTTACATATGACCAGTGATTTTAAAATGTGCCCCAAAGTTAACATTGCATATCAGTACTTGGATTGGATTTGATATAGATTTTGGAGTAAAATGTGGCTTGTGTAATTTTGATGGCTTCTTACCAACGGTCCATGTGTAATGTGATGCAAAACTAAGCTTTTAAAAAGCAAAATCGTCTGTTACCTTCAGGTTGTCCGCATCATAGAAGCTGACCTGCAGGGACGGCACCAACCAGGACTGGAAGAGAGGGGCAAGGATTTTGTGGGCCACTGCATCCGTGATAAAGTGGAAGTGGAGGGGGTTCTTCCTGGGGGACAACAGTAAGAGTTGGAGGACTGGATGCTTAATCACAACTGTTTCCATAGTCTATGTCTCAAACAGAGTTCCCAGTTCAGGTTCCTAAGATCATGGTGCTCCTCTACCCTCACCTGTGGAACAGGATGGACTTGACCAGAGTGATGACATCTCGACTGGTATTGTGACCCGCACACACACAAGCAACATGGATGAGCTGTGAAAAGATGGTAGAAAATCAATGATCTCATTTTGCTGTGCAAAAACAGTAGCACCTCAAGAACTCATTGCTTAAACTGCCTCCCTTTTAGTATCACAGTCAAATCTACCACATTTATCCCAGTGTGATATACAAGGTCATTGATTGTCTAGCATACCTTTCCTCACCTGGAGTTATACACATGACAATGCTAAAAAAGACAGTCTCAGTTACAAATATGGTACATTTCCAGGCAGCTACAGAGGTGTAAAATCTGGGATGTTCAGATGTTCAAATGTCCTGTCAGGAATAACAACATCAAGAAACAAATGATGTTCTTAGAAGATGGGGGCACCACTGTGAAAAGAACAGAAATTATAATCTTTCATGATAAATTGTAGGACATTGAGGTACAAGAGCAACATCCCAAAAGCAGCAAGGAACACCACTGTTTTTCGGGCAAAATGGTAAAAAAGTGATACCAGCTGTCCATGCCATGAAGTCCAACAGCAAAAAGGGGTAGTGGACAGCTCGATGTGAACACTATCATTGCAAAAGACCAAGACATAACCTAGGCAGAGTTCCAAATTTTCAGCAGAGAAAAAATTTATACCGGACATAACTAAAAAATGGAACATGTCAATGGAACAGTAATCACCTATTGATTTTCCTCAGACACTTTTGAGACTACCAGAGTAAGAGAAGAGATATTTTAGCATTGCTTTTACCACTGCAGGATTCAAAGAATGCAATGGACTTTATCAAGGAGATGTATTTATAGGCAGGTAAAGAGCCCATCAAGTATTCAAGAGAGTCTTCATCTGCACACAGGACAGCAGAATTCTAAAACATCAATAAAGTGCGAAAAGGAGGCCTGCTGATCCAGCAGATCAACTGCCATCAGATGACACTGACCTGAGAAGACACAGATTTAGATTTGAAAGAGTTACTACCATATGTGGTCCAGCCCACAAAATAATGAGGTGAATGCAAGATTAGTGTGGATCCACAAAGGTTTACTTTCTTCAGCAAACATGCCAGTGCTCTATTTACAGGTGAATCTGTTCCAGCAATGATTATATACAAACGTATGACTTCCACTAGTGAACAACAGTGATAACAGCAATAATTTTATTTCCTCTGTTCCTTTTTTCCGCCTCTGAGCTACATCAGCTATGCACAAAAGGCTCTGCCCTCAGCTGTTTCATTGGCTTGTGCATTAGCAAATATCCACGTGACACAACTGTCACATCCCACAGGGATAATATCCCTAGGGACCAGAGGAGGCACCATTCAGTGCCACTAACCCTAACCCTAACACTGTTTATAATCTAATGATCAGTCACATATAAAAAGCAGCAAACACTGAGGCAGGCAAGAATGTGGATTCTTGATCAGCGTTATTTTGCGAACCTTAGTCATTTACGTTATTCCAAAGCCTTTTCCCATAGGTGTTTATGTTCCAGTCCTGAGTGCCTATCCCATCCACTCCTGTCTTTTGTGCACCTCTCCAGATCCAGTGTCCCAGTGTTCCATCACATCTCCATGTTCAAGTCTCACTCACAGATTTCTGGTTCACTTTTCACCTTTGTGAAAACACAATGTGTCTCTGTCTCCCGTGTTCATCATTTCACCTCTACACTGTACTTTACAGTTTACACTGTGCACTTTCAAATACACTCTGCAGATGGGGTCATTATACTTTACGCAATATAAAAGAATCTGCCCCCCGACATGACCTCAGTAGAACTACTTGAGCTGCAGAAGATGGTGGAGGTGAACGGAGAACATCACGGTGTGCACCAAAATGAACTCCTCCAACTCATCAAATCCTTGACAGAAATATTACACACAGACCTCCTTTTCCTGACACCAGTCTGGTTGGTCCACAATTGCGGATGGAAGCACCCACTCTCACCGGGTGACTTTAAACCACGGAATAAACCACTTGAAACTGAACACGCCAAGCACAAATAAGCAGCGGAGTGGGACAACAGGGGATGAGGATCATGAGGAGAGAAAGTATTGCTTTCAGTAGAAACTGTGCTTTTACTGCAGAGCTGCAGATCATATTCAGATCTCCTGTCCTGCACCGCCATCCTGTGCATCCGGAAGACACAATCTACTGGCGAGTGATGTTTCTCATAGTGCTTCCCAGGTTACATTTACATTACATTTTTTTATTTTGCAGACGCTTTACTCCAAAACAACTTCCAGTGAATACTATGTAGTGTCATCAGCGCACACATCTTATTCGGCAAGGTGTCGTACACTGCTAGATACAACACTTATAATGGGTCACTCATCCATACATCAGTGAAACACTCTCAATCACTCACACACGATGAGGGAACCTGACCAGCATGTCTTTGGAGTGTGGGAGGAAACCAGAGCACCAGCAGGAAACCCATTCAGACACAGGGAGAACATGCAAACTCCACACAGACTGAACAGGGATCAAGCCAATGTCTTCTCGCACCACCCAGGCGCTGGGAGATAGAAGTGCTACTTGCTGTGCTACCATGCCGCTAAAGTGTCATGGGGCACGCAGGTGCAGGAAATTCAAGCTTTGGTGGACAATGGTGCAGCAGGGAATTTCACTGATATAAATATTTCTGAGGCTTGGAGTTTGCCCTGTATTCCATGCTTGCAGTGCATAGCAATTAGCTCTATAGAGGGTGGACTAATTGGGTCCGGACTGGTTAAACATCATACAGAATCCGTCACCGTACAGGTGGGGCTGTTCCATACAGAGAAAATTTGGTTTTATTAAGTCAAATCCCATTTCAACCTCATTATCTTAGGGTACCCATGGTTAGTTACTCATAACCTTGTCTTTTCCTGGAGTACCAGTGGTGTTGCTTTCTCAGGGAAAGCGATGTTAACAAAACTGTTTGAATCTTTCATGTGGAGCCACTTCAACTGAAAGCCCCAAAGCAGATATGGCTTTCAGTTGAAGTGGCTTCACATGAAAGATTCAAACTGTTTGAAACAGTCCGCTGGCTTTTTCTTTGTAGAGAAGAAAGATGGGGGATTGCAGCCTTATATTGATTATTGTGGCCTAAATGCCATTGCAGTTAAATATTGTAATGACCCGCGTTACTGTGTTTAGGTAAGAAGATGTTTTATGTAAATAGTTGCATTGTGGGTAACTTATAAATAGCACGTGTGACCACTGGGGGCACTTCTGGGGGAAATGATGGGGTGACTGTGTCTGCCAGTGTGTAGAGAGAGAGCCTGAGGGTGTTAAGCAAGCTGGGAAGGCTGGCTGTAGGCACAGGTCCTGAAGGAAACGGTGCCCTCGGACTGAGAGCATTATTTCCCTGGTGCAAGGGTGCTACATCCCACAATATCTACAGCCCTTGCTCCTTATTACTTCCACCTTCGAACAAGTTACGAGAGCTAAAATATTTACTAAACTAGACCTCAGAAGCGCATACAATTGGGTCTGTATTAGAGAGGGGGATGAGTGGAAGACAGCTTTTAGCACCATCCTGAGGCAATATAAGTATCAGATCATGCCTTTTGGCCTGGCAAATGTGTCCTCAGTATTTCAGGCTTTCAATAATGAGGTCCTCTGAGACATGATTAATCAATCTGTGTACATGTATTTGGTTGATATCCTGATATTTTCTGAGTTTTTTAAGGGACATGTTGCACGGGTAAGCGAGGTTTTAGGAAGGCTGACATCACATAAGCTTTACGTGAAGGGAGAGAAGTGCCAGTTCCATAAAGATTCTGTGGAATTTCTGGAATTCATTCTTGGAACTAATGAGTTAACCATGGACCCAAAAAAACCTTTACAGTAACATCTTAGCCACAGCCTTTAAAGACTGCGCTTCCTGTGGTTTGCAAATTTCTCGAAGAAGTTCTCCAGTGGCTTCAGTTTTGTAGCAGCCCCATTGATGCCATTGGTACAAGAAGCACCCAGGCAGCTGATCTGAACTTGCAAAGCCATTCAGGTCTTTGAGGACCTGAAAAAGGGTTTTACCACTGCTCCCGTTCTGAAACACCCTTAATCCAAGCTGCCATTTATAGTAGAAATTGATGCATTAGCGGTTGGCATAGGGGTGGTGCGCTCACAGTGTCAGAGAAACCCTTATATGTTATATCCATGTGCGTATTTTTCACACAAACTGTTCTCTCCAGAAATGAATTATGATGTTGGAAACAGAGAACTCTTAGCCATAAAATTAGCCTTAGAGGACTGGAGGCATTAGTTACAGGGCGCCACTCACCCTTCAGGTCTCTGCCACGCCCACACCTCCGGGCCAACACGGAACACTTGGGACGCAACGCAGACTACAGCATAAAAGGCTGCGTCAGACCACCAGCTGATGTGGAACCTTGATCTGCCTCCTCGTTAGCGACCTTCTCTAGCCATTTTCTGTTCCCGAACGCCTTCCCCGAACCCGTCCCTTGTTCCCGTGATCTCCTGCCTCTTTCTGATCATCGACCTCTTGCCTGCACACTGACCTCGCCTTTTGGATCCTCCCTGTTACGACGTTCGCACCTCGAAGACTCTTTGCCCATTCTCTGACCTCCTCTCTTGGATTTCCCTGAAGACACCACGATTACCGCTCTGCACTTGGGTCCGCCGCTTCCTTCAAGACCCGACCATGACAGTCTCACTCACAGATTCCTGGTTCACTTTTCACCTTTGTGAGACTACATTGTGTGTCTCTGTGTCCTATGTTCATCATTTCACCTCTAAAATGTACTTTATAGTTCGCACTGTGCACTGATAAATACACTCTCTACGTGGTGTCATTATACTTTACAACCGTGTTTGGACATTACAGCAACACATGTCCGTGTCGGACACCCGTCCAGACATGACAGCTTCTCCCTGTAAAAACAACATTACTAGACATATTCACGGTTACAATATTCTGTAACATGGCATTACATATTTTGCACATTCTCTTTACTTTTATAGCATGAAAGATAAAAAGTAATCGTCAGAAGTTAAGTCTGAATATCTGGACAGTTTTACAACTGAGTTTGTACTTCTGTCCTTACTAAACAAAGCAAATGCACATGGAAAGCCCTTTGACAGTGATAAACTGACTGTTTTATCAGAACCATCATTATAGAAAACCAAAGATCCTTGTGATTTCAAAAGAGTTTGCCCTGTTTTCTTGGTTTCCACTTGACCTGGAGATCTTATCTTTAAGTCTTGAGAACAGGTTAGATAAAGTAATTACTTTTGTTCACCTTGAATGGAATGGATTTACACTGAAGAGGAGCTCCTCAGATGTGTAAGACATCTCATCAATGTAATGCAACCAGTGCGCTAAATTAATTTCCCTAAAGCAGTCATCTCACTCTTTGCTGAAAATGCCTTTGACCAGGTCAAGTGCCAGTATTTATTTCTCAAAGTGGAATTCATTTTTTTAGAATACTCAGTGTTGCTTTTTAAATGAGCTGCAGTTCAGCCAACAGGTCCAGTGACCCTTTAAACAAGGCTGAGGCACCTGAGTGAGAGATAGAGGTTAATTTAGCTCACATTTTTTCTTTTGCATTTTCCGTAGAGCCCTGTGCAATATTTTGCAAAGCTCTGTATCTCAATTATGTTGTTCTTCAGTAGCATTCAGTGCATTAAAGAGGTTTACACAATACTGTAATCAGGTTTCACATAGTACAACTAAAAATGAGCCTCAACCCAATGGTAGACCACACCTGGCCAATATTCCTGAAGAGCCCCTTGAACTCCGTAAGATTTACTTTATCACACACACACACACACACACACACACACACACACACACATTTTCTGAACCGCTTGTCCCAGACGGGTTCGCGGGGAACCGGAGCCTGACCCGGCAACTCAGGGCGTAAGGCTGGAGGGAGAGGGGACACACCCAGGACGGGACACCAGTCCGTCGCAAGGCACCCCAAGCAGGACTCAAACCCCAGACTCACCAGAGAGCAGGATCCGGTCCAACCCACTGCGCCACCCCGCCCCTAGATTTACTTTCATATATGCTAAATTATCCTCCAAACCTCCAAAAACCTCCATGAAAAAGTAAACATGAGAATGTTTACCCTACCCGGAATAGGATCACCAGGACCTACCCCTAAAGCCAGGCCTGGGGGCAGTGCTCCTAGGCGAGCGCCTGGTGGCCAGGCACCCCACTTAACCCAGTTGGGCTCAGCCCAAAAAGGCAACGTGGGGGGCCATGTGGGCCCACCACCCATAAGGTCCAACATGGGATTGGGTGCAATACTTTTCAGGCGGCAGGAGCAGGCAGGGTGGCGAGTGGAGTCATGGCCCTTCACAACAGAAACTGGCTCTTGGCACATGGAATGTAACCTCACTGGGAGGGGGAGGAGAAGGAACTGGTGCGGGAGGTTGAGAGATACCAACTAGACATAGTTGGGCTCACCTCCACTCACAGTGTTGGCTCTGGAACCTAATTCCTCAACAGGGGGTGGTCTCTACTCAGGAGCTGCACAGGGTGAGAGGCGCCGGGAAGGTATGGGGATACTCATAAGCCCCGGGCTGGCTGCCATACAGTTGGAGTTTATCCCGGTGGATGACAGGGTCACCTCAATGCGACTTAAGGTCGCAGAGAGGAAAACTTTGACTGTTATGTGTGCTTATGCACCAAACAGCAGTTCAGAGTATTCAACCTTCTTGGAGAGGATGGGTGGGGTTCTGGACAGGGCCCCACCTACAGACTCCATAGTCCTGCTGGGGGACTTCAACGCTCATGTTGGCAATGACTGGGAAATCTGGCGGGGGGGTGATTGGGAAGAACGGCTTGCCCGATCTAAACTCAAATGGTGAAACGTTATTGAACTTCTGTGCTAGTCATGGTTTGTCCATAACAAACACCATGCTCGAACACAAGGATGATCAAAAGTGTACTTGGTGCCAGAGCTCCTTAGTCCAAAGGTCAATGATCGACTTTGTAGTTGTTTCATCTGACTTGAGGCCACATGTTCTGGACACTCTGATGAAGAGAGGTGCTGAGCTGTCAACCAATCACCATCTGGTGGTGAGTTAGGTCAGATGGTGGGGAAAAGTGATGGACAGACCCGGTAGACCCAACATTTAGTGAGGGTGTGCTGAGAACGACTGTTGGAGGACCCTGTCCAGACTGATTTTAACTCACACCTCCAGAAGAGCTTTTCCCATGTCCTGGAGAAGGGAGGAGACATGGAGTCTGAATGAACCCTCTTCAAAACCTCCATTGTGGAAATAGCCAGGCACAGCTGTAGCCAAAAGCTTGCTTGTGCCAGTCATGGCAGCAACCCAAGAACCAACTGGAGGACACCGGTGATGAGGGTAGCCATAAAGGTGAAGAAGGAGGCCTTTAGGGCCTCGTTGGCTCTGGGGACTCCTGCCTCAGCAGACAGGTATCGATCAACAGGCAAAAAAGGTAGCAGCGGCTGCGGTTGCAGAAGCAAAATCCAGAGCGTGGGAGGAGTTTTGAGAGGCTATGGAAAATGACTATCAGTCGGCTTCAAAGAGGTTCTGGAGAAGCATTCGGCAGCTCAGAGAGGGTTGCAGGAGCTTCGCTCAAGCTGTGCTCAGCAAGAATGGAGAAACTCTGACCTCTAATGAGGACATTGTCGGGAGGTGGAAGGAGCACTTGAGGAACTCTTAAACCCGAGAGATATGCCTCCCTTACAGGAGTCAGGGCCAGAGGCTTCCAGGCTATCAGAGTCCATTTCTCTGATGAAAGTCACTGAGGTAGTTGGTAAGCTCCATGTTGGCAAAGCACCAGGGATGGATGAGATTTGCCCAGAACTGCTTAAGGCCCTGGATGTTGTAGGGCTGTCATGGCTGACACACCTCTGCAATGTTGCATGGACCTCGGGGACAGTGCCTTATGATTAGCAAACCAGGGTGGTGGTCCTTCTCTTTAAGGAAGGAGACCAGAGAGTGTATGCCAACTATAGGGGTATCACACTTCTCAGCCTCCCAGGGAAAGTCCATCCCAGGGTGCTAGAAAGGAGGCTCCGGCCGATAGTTGAACCTCGGATTGAAGAGGAACAATGCAGATTCCGTCCTGGCCGTGGAACAGTGGACCAGCTTTTTACCCTCTCACAGATAATTGAAGGGGCATGAGAGTTCACTAATCCAGTCTACATGTGTTTTGTGGACTTAGAGAAGGCCTATGACCGTGTCCCCCTAGAAATTCTGTGGGAGGTGCTTAGGGAGTATGGGGTGCCGGGGCCACTACTGTGAGCTATTTGGTCTCTGTACACACGGAGCAAGAGCTGTGTCCAAATACTCGGCATTAAGTCAAGCCCGTTCATTGTGGGTGTTGGACTCCGCCAAGCTTGTACTTTGTCTCCACTCCTGTTTGTGGTTTTCATGAACAGGATATCAGGGCGCAGTCAAGGTTAGGAGGGCATTCTATGTGGGAGCCGGAAGGTGATGTCTCTGCTTTTTGCAGATGATGTGGTCTATTTGGCACGGTCACATGGTTGCCTCCAACACACACTGGAACGGTTTGCAGCTGAGTGTGAACCGGTTGGGATGAGGCTCAGCGCCTCAAAGTCTGAGTCGTTGGTTCTCTCACGGAAAAGGATGGCATGTCCCCTCCAGGTAAGGGGAGAGAATTTGCCCCAGGTGGAGGAGTTTAAGTATCTTGGGGTCTTGTTCACAAGTGAGAGGAGAAGAGAGCCTGAGATCGGCAGCAGACTGGGAGGGGCGGCAACACACACGCAATGTCTACAACTGCTTGTCCCAAGGCAAACCGGAGCCTAGCTTGGCAGCACAGGGCGCAAGGCTGAAGGGGGAAGGGACAACTCACGCCCCCTCACTTGAAACAACTGCAAATTTAATTTGAGCACATGAGTCATAAAACTGGCAGCAAGACCACAGTATTAAGATTGATTTACAGGGACATGACTTTAACCTTAAATTCTGCAAAAGAGGCTGAGATTTATCCAGTAGATTTCTGAAAGTAATTGCAGGCAAAGCTATGTCATCCATGCTCTTTTGCTGTAGAGTCTTCTAAACTGAGGTTAATGAATGTATTTTCTAGAACTTAAGTGATTATTGTGCATTTTCCTTTCAGCCTAGGGGTTACTGCAGTTTATTGTAGCAGTCCTGACAGCCTACATTCAGACTAATTCATAACTAGAGTGGAAAGCTGGATAAGTTGGGGGAACCATTGCACAAGAATGATTGATTAAGTACGTGTTTCTGAGAAATTCCAGTTCAGGAAGCTAAGTATACCAGGAAAACATTAACATTAGAGAAATGCCTTTAATTTATTAATGAGTCAGCAGAACATCATCTCAGCAGTATATTAGAAGAGTGTTCGATGGATGTGGAAGTACAGGCCCAACAAACTTTTAAGAGCATCAGAAACCTTGGGTGCACTGAAGGAAACGTGTCTTGCCAGGTCCCTATTTATAATTCACCTGATATACTTTTTTCCCTTACGGATAAGCTCACCTCACACTTCTCAACCATAGATCGGTGACTGCAGTCGGAATTGTTCCCCCTCTCCTCAGCTGTGTTCCCTGCATCCTCCGGACCTCTGTCTGCCGATGCCATCCACTGTTGGTTGCCATAGTTCCCCTCCTGTACCCGTGCCACACCCTGGGATTGGCGGAGCTGCACCCGCAGCTGCTGGTTCTCCTTTTCTACCATCTGCATCCTTGATGTGAGCACATCTCTCTCCAAGTAGCTAAGCTCTGATTGGTCAACAAGACAGGGGGAGAGCAGTAGGGACTTGCCACCTGTCAACAGACAGAAGGTAATGTATGGTAACACTTGAAATTTACGTTTCACGTACTTCTGTTTCAAATCCAGGTGTTAGTTATGCTTAGTTTTTCAATTTTTAAAGGAATAATACTTGAACTTTCCCAGAACCCCATGTCACAGTAAAGCACAGGACTGAAGCTTCTCATTGTTTTCCATTCCTCTCCTTCTATATATTAACTTTTCCGGGAATGACTGTAATCTAAAACTGTTATCTAAAGCCATCTCAAGAACCTCTTACAAACTAACTAGTTTATGTTAACCATCTTTAATGTTGCAGAAAGTCACACTGGCAAGCTGGCTCTGCTGGTTCCCTGTAAAGTAACACAATAGGTAGGGAAAGTATAACTTAAACTGTAGCTTAAATAGTATTATGAGGAGAAAATTAGATCAGTCCAGTCAGCAACCTTTATGTCAAAAGAAAGACATTCGCCACCACCAACAATGAAGTTCCACATCATAACTTCTGTATCATTCCTTCTTGTGTGCCACCGTGTTTGCAAAGCACGGGCTGCTGCCACAGCACTTCCAGGGCCAGAAGGGGAACGTGTGTCCTCCAGTGGCCAGAAACAAGGTCTCTCTGCCCTCCTCCTATGAAGCACCACTAAATCCTCACACTGGGAGCAGATAAACTAATACACACTTCTTGTACCAGGGGGTTTACATCTTGGTGGCCAGTTCTGCTTAGCCACACAATAGCTGGTTGGGCAATACTTTCCTTAGACCCTTCCTGAGTCATCAGCTTGTGTCATAATCCATCAAGCATTAATTCTTTAACATGTTTTTTGTGTTTTCTTAAACAGCTGGACCCTTGCAAACTGTTGTAAAAGGTGAAAATGAAATGTGCTCTGAAACTGAGAGGACAGTCATAAGCATTTAAGCAATGCTTCTTGATGTATTTCAAAAAGCATCACAAAGTAATCTGTGTTTTTTACGTTAATAGACCGCCTTTGTTTGAACAGAACCCTTTAAAAAACAAATCTTAATAAAAGTTAGAATCATATCAATTTTGATGTTTCTAGAGTGAGGTAAAAATCTTTAACTTACTTATTGTACATCAAGAATATTTTGGAATGGAATGGATTGGAACGGGGTTCACTTAAGCAACAGTTTTACAGCATACAGAATATGAGTACATGATGCCTTATGGTATTATGATAGTAAGATACTCACTTTCAAAGTTACATACTATGATGTAAAGCCATGTAAGAAGTACCATAAAAGCTAAAGATGCCACAAAAATCTTTAGCTTCCCACGAAAAGGGCCGGGCATTGTGGGAAGGTGACAGCAAAAGGGTAGAAACGTGTTCAAGTGGGGCTTAGTCCCACATCAGCTGGTTGCAACATCATACCACCTGTAAGGAGGAAATAAACAAAAAAAATGCAGATTAGTGCATTACAAAAACAACTGGAATAACTGATCTAGAGCAAATTTGTTGTTTATACCTGGAGAATTAGGATTTTGTGAAAAAGCAAATGAAAGACAGTGGCTTTATACTCATTTATCTAGCTGACACTTTTCCTCAAAGCTACTTATAATATTAGGTTTGTCCACTAAGTTACTCACAATTATTTGTAGGGGTGTCATTTTTTACAACAGTAATTCAGGTTATGTACCTTGATAGAGGATTTGAATGTGTGCCTTGATTATAAGGAGAACGCTGTAACCACTACGTCATTTTATGATGGCTGCCCTCACTCAACAATGGTGCAAACCAAAATAAGACATTATATATTCTTCCATTTCTGTACTCTGTATTAAATTCAACTCATTATATTTCATTTGAAAATAACAACAGCTACAACAAGACTGCAAAAAAGTATTGCTAATTGCATTTAATTTTTCCTTCCCTTCACTGTTCTCATCTGCGAGCAGAAACCTGTCAGTCTAAGACCTTCCCACCACTGATGTTCTCCACAGTAAATGTTCCTGTTAAGTGATTTCCCTGAGTGATGAGAGAGCTCAGCATTGTGACCCTGGCTCTGAAAGGCAGCACAGGCTTTAAAATGGCTCTTTTTAAAGGGCACCTTGGTGAGGAGGCCCAGGAATAGTGGTGCCCTGAAGGTCAGAGGATGCTGATGGCTTGCAAAAAAGTAGATGATCTAACACTTTCCTCTGCCTGCTGCACCTGTTCCAGAGATTTATAAGAAAAGGCCAAGGAATGATGTTAATCTGGATTTACTTCACTGATCTGCGTTTCTGACATATGCTGTTGCACTCAGATTTAACGAATATCTTTGCATTTACCACATGCACTTGTCAGATAACATACATGTATCTGTACATGTAAACTAACTGTAAAGCTTCAATCTCCCATGTGAGCCATGCATTTTACATCCACATACAACCCAGACAGGGATAATTACAAATGAGCATGAATGCTTATCCGTTTTAAACATAACACAAAATCTCTGAAATGAAAGGGGTGAAAAATTACCATGGTAAAGGATGCTGGGTTGCAATCAACATATCAAGTTTCTGGAAAATGCAAAAAGTTAAGGTAGAGCAAAGCACCCTTTGGCTGATCATCACTGCTCAGTTTTTCATTCCATGTCACTTTGACAATAAATCTGAACATTCTTTCTTGAATTAAACTGATGAAAATCACCCAGCTCCAGTATCACTGCTGCGAACACTGCCATTTCCATGTACATTTGCCATTAGCTGACTATAAGTGTCATTAAAGTTCCCATTTGGACAATGTGGATATGAGGCCATTTTTCTTGTTTGATACCACCACTACAGGGCAGTTCATTCTGATGTAATTAAGCATGTAGCATAAGAATTGTAAAGTTTCCCAAAAGATAAGTGAAACGGAAAGTCTGAAGTTTTATCACAACAGTTCCCTTTCAATAGTGGCTTTATTTCTTTCCTCTACCCTGGGATTTTACTGATTAAAAAATAATCAGCGTTGAACATCTTACACTTTTAGAGCTGCTGATCAGAAAGACCACGATAATGACCTTTTCCCATTTGAACTCTTGTCGGTATTACTCCAGGCCTAAATTACAGAGCATGACAGACTTGGTAAGGAATTATATTTCTTTCTATGTTTTCCAGGGCTGATAACAGTCCAGCGCATTTCAGGTTAAAATAGAAAACACACACAATAAACAAAAATAGAAGATATACATTAAGGAAGAGGTTATGCAGGTGGATCCGTGTAATTTAAATGATTCTCAGTCAAAGGAGCTAAGGGTTTAAACTTACAAAAAAGCTCTTCTCTGTTCAATTTCATTAAGAAAACAGCATCAGAAACAAAAACTGCACCATTTTGAAATACATGCTCTGTGTAGACAGACAGACAGATACACACACAGAGTCTGAAACCGCAAGTCCCAGGCAGGGTCGTGGTGAACCGGAGCCTAACGTGGCAGCACAGGGTGCAAGGCTGGAAGGGGAGGAGACACACCCAGGATGGGACACCAGTCTGTCACAGGGCACTCCAGGTGGGATTTGATCCCCAAACCCACCAGAGAGCAGGACCCAGTCAAACCCACTGTACCACCACACCTCCCCTTTGTGTATAAAGACACACACACACACACACACACACACACATTTTCAGAACCGCTTGTCCCATACGGGGTCACGGGGAACCGGAGCCTACCCGGTAACACAGGGCGTAAGGCCGGAGGGGGAGGGGACACACCCAGGACGGGGTGTATAAAGACCTTGTAGATAATGGTGATGAAAACACCTAACCACAAAGAACATTAAAAAAAAGACTAATCATGATTTTATTTAAGAAAAATTGGGAAAATATAAACAGATACAAAATCCAATAAACTGATTATCAAAATTGTAACAGCATGATGACATTTTAGTCATATCATTTCAATTTTATCTTCTCATTATGTAGCAGTCTGAATAAAATTAGTGGAATTTCAATTGAATCTCAGTTATTGCAGAATGTCTTTAGAAATTAGATGAAATGAAAGCAGGACCTACTATTCCAGAGAAGTCTTGACATGATGTTATGGAAAACACAGAAAGAAGCCTCAATGACTAGTTCCTCCATGAAATTATTAACTATTATTAATTAATGCATTGCTTAGCTGACACTTTCATATAAGGATACAGTAGACATGTTTACTCTCAACCCAATAACCTGAACATACAAGGCTTTGCACACACACACACACACACACACACACACACACACACACACACTTACTTGCCCCAAGCAGGGTCGCAGCGAGCCGGAGCCTAACCCTGCAGCACAGGGTGCAAGGCTGGGGGGGGGAGGGGACACACCCAGGACAGGACGCCAGTCCATCACAAGGCACCCCAAGCGGCACTCGAACCCCAGACCCACCAGAGAGCAGGACCCGGCCAAACTCACTCTGTCCCCATGCCCCCCCTGCTCCCCTGTGCCCCTCGCACAAGGCTTTGCGAAAACACAAAAAAAATCAAAATTAATTTAATGCGTGCAATAAATTACATTAAAAACAACTAACACATAAAAGCAATCCGAACTTCAGTTTGATACTGATGTGACAAATCCACCATGCATGAAATTATTCTCTTGTTTTGTGTATAAAACACTCTTCCAAGGACTCTCTAGCTATTGTACATGTAGACAGAGTAGCATTTTATTCTTATTATTTATTAGTCAGGGGGTGTGGTGGCGCAGTGGGTTGGACCACAGTCCTGCTCTCTGGTGGGTCTGGGGTTCGAGTCCTGCTTGGGGTGCCTTGTGGCGGACTGGCATCCCATCCCGGGTGTGTCCCCTTCCCCCTCTGGCCTTATGCCCTCTGTTACCGGGTTGGCTCCAATTCCCTGCGACCCCGTGTGGGACAAGCGGTTCTGAAAATGTGTGTGTGTTTATTAATCTTTACTTAGTTGATACCTTTGTCCAAGATGACTTAAAATATTAAATAACTTTATAATTGTATTCCCTCTGTAAAAAAGGATATTCTTGCTGTATGAAATCAAGGTAAGTGTTTTACGCAAAAGTATCACAACAAGAATGGGATTCAAACCAGGAATCTTGAGATTGCAAGGTAACAATAAACCCCACCTTTTGGCTCAATATAATCTGTTTCAGGCAGTTAGCCTTTCACTAGCTCATTCAGAGTTCCATCTCAAAACTTTACACCAACTTTTTTAGTGCACAACATTGATAAATAGACAAACAGAGGAATGCATTACAAGTGAACTGCATGACACATATAAACAAACACCCAAAAAAGTGGGTTCGATAATTACAGAGAAATTTGTCATAAAATGCCAATTTTACCCAGCAAACCAAACACCAAAGAAAAAATAAGCAGAATAAAGGATATAATATATATATGTTAATCTGTAATAAAAGTAATTTAACAAAAACGTTAACTCCAAACATTACAATCATGTTTGCCTAGCAGAAAAATAAAACCATGAAGCAAGTATTCAAAGCCGAAAATTAATTCTTCACATCCCCTGCATATAGTTTGGACTTGCTATTTCTTTCTTGTTCCACTCACACAGCGAAACACCAATTTTACATTCGGCCACTTCCGTTGATCATAGATGTACAGCACCACTCGCTACCTTGTTTGAGGTGCAGCTTCAGCTCCCCTTGTTCAGCTCTCTTAATCTTTTCTTTTGATGGAACTGCTCTTCAACTCCTAACCTTGAGAGTCCAAGGCACCTAGAACTGCACTCGGCCAATATCTCTGTCCTTCAGGAGAGAAGAGTTCCAGCTCCTTTTGAGCAAACACAACAGCCTGCGGAGCTCTCACCCCCTCGGTGACCTCAGCTGGGTTTCTTTCTGTCCTTCCCTCTATTTCTGTGAACTACCAGTTATCGAAAAACAGACTGCAGGAGAGCAGATGGGGGCATGTTGCAAATTATTAACCACCCACAGTAAAAAGACACGAGGCAAACTTCTAAGAGTGCCTTCCTGCATTCCAGAGTGTTGAACGACACCTTGGCTGTCCTCATTACCAGCTACTTTGACTCCACCTAGTAATGATTAACGGGGAATGGTGTAATGAAGTACAATGTAATCACAGTTACAATGGCAAGAAAAAGTATGTGAACCTTTTGAAAATTACTGCATTCATGTATAAATTTGTCTAAAATCTGGTCTGATGTTCATCTAAGTTACAGTAATCAACAAACACAATCTGCTTTAGCTAATAATTGTAATTTTTCTTGTAAATATTGAAGATGTAACTGAAATATTCACAGTATAGGTTGGAAAAAGTATGTGAAACCCTAAGCTAATGACTTCGACAAAAGTTAATTAGAGCTGGAAATTGGCAAATCTGGTGTCCAATTAATGAAATGAGATTGGAGGTGTGGTTTATAGCTACTTGACTTATAAAATGCACTCAAACAGTTTGAGTTTGCTATTCACAAAAAGCATCTGTTGATGTGAACCATGCCTTGCAAAAAAAGCTCTCAGAAGACATGCAATCAAGAATTGTTCCATTGAAAAAAGATGGAAAGGGTTACAAAGTTATTTCAGAAAGCTTAGATATTCATCTGTCCACTGTTAGACAAATTGTTTATAAATGGAGACGATTTAGTACTGTGGCTATTCTCGTAAGAAGTGGCCGTCCAGCTGAGATGACTCAAAGGGCACACCATACAATTCTCAATGAGGTGAAAAAGAACCCTGGAGTGACAGCTAAAAACTTGAAGAAATCATTGGAACTGGTTCACATCTCTTTTTGTGAGTCTGCTATACGGAAAACATTAAATAGGCATGGTGTCCATGGCAGGACACCACAAAGTAAGCCTCTGCTTTCCAAACACTGCTGTGAGATAATGCTTGCCAAACCAACATGAAAACAGCATCCCAACGGTTAAGTACGGTGGAGGGAGCATCATGATTTGGAGCTGCTTTGCTGCTTCGGGTCCTGGACCACTTGCCATCATTGAGGGAAAAATGAATTCCCAAGTGTATCAACATATCCTACAGGATAATATCAGGGTGGCTGTGTGCCAACTGAAGCTCAGGAGAAGGGCAATAATCCTATAAATAATTAGCTTTTTACAGCATAGAAAGTTTCCTTTTTACTGTATCAATTCAGGGTATATACCTTGGTCAACAGTTCTATAGCAGAAGTGGAGATTCAAACCTACACTACCTATTGCTCTGCCATGCTGCCCCATTTCATTTCAGTACAGTAATACTGGAATTCAGAACATTTTCATCAATATTTTTAAGGATGAAATTTGTTGTAGTCATCAGGTATCTGAGCCATAATCAGTACAAAGAGGCTTGGCTAGACAGCTCCATCTACATGCACTACCACCAAGAATGCTGCTGAAAGCTGTCAGCAGAGAGGCACCATTTTAAAGTCAAATAAAGTATTTGCAGTTCCGTCAGCCAAAGTGATTGAATTATATAAGTTTGAAGACTGACCATTCACAAAATTCTAGTGTTGGGTATTGCATTTTGTTGCATTTAATCTCAGAAGCCCTCCAGGATGAAATGTATTGACCTTCGGTTGAGAAAATCAATGGTTCCATTAGCAGGCTATGCTGCGTGCAATGTTACTTAAACCTGGACAGATCCGGATTTCACTGGCAGTTATAACTCTGTCCAGGCCAACTTTCTAATTGTGTTGCACAGCTATCATTTCCTCCCTTTTAAAATCCAAAGAAAACAAATTGGAGAAATACCACTGTGGCACGCCAAAGCAGACAGGGAGGGGGGTGGAGACAGGGACGGGGTTGCCGCAGTTGAGGCTAACTGAGAACCCTATTTCTCCCCTTGTGGTCAACAGGGAAGGGAGGAGATGGAGGGAGAGACAGCGAGAGAGAGACGGAGAACCCCATTACGAGCACACAATGAGAGAACGACCCCCGGCCCCTTCCCGAATGACCCCGGAGAACCCCCCCAGTACCTATTCCCTGTATCCCCTTTTCCTCTCGTCCTTTCCTCATGATCGAGGATAGTGTCGGTCTCTCATGAGAATCAAATAAAACAGAGCACAAGAGCAACGCTCCTGCGGTCTTTGGCATTGTTTCTGCTACAATCATATTAAGCCAGATGACCTCTAGTAGTTTGTAGGAGTGAAAGAGCATTAATACCAAACTCTACAGAGTGCCAGAAACCGATGAAACGCTACAAAGGCTGTCAGTCAGTAACCCAAAATAACCCATATGTATTGCGAAATACTGTATATCTGATACAGTGCAGTACATGAGATGCATACATTGTCACCAGTAGTTTGGTAACACCAGTAGTTCCATTCAATCATAAGGAACTGAGTGAGATGACCCCAATTTCAGTAAACTTTACCAGAAGCCAAAGTTTTATGTCTGCAGCTACGGCTCAACCAAGGGATAGAGGGAATTACAAGTTTATATTAATTACACTGTTTTATCGTAATCTTTTTTTCTGAGATGTAAAGTGCATTCAGAAAGTATTCAGACGCCTTCACGTTTTCACATTTTTTATGTTGCAGCCTTTTGTTAAAATTGTTTAAATAATTTTTTCCCTCATCAGAGCACACTTAATACCCCATAATGACAAAGCACACACACATTGACTGAAACCACTTATCCCAAGCAGGGTCGCAGCGAGCCGGAGCCTAACCCGGCAACACAGGGCGTAAGGCTGGAGGGAGGGGACACACCCAGGACAGGATGCCAGTCCATCACAAGGCACCCTAAGCGGGACTCAAACCCCAGACACACCAGAAAGCAGGACCCAGCCAAGCCCACTGCACCACTGTACCCTCCTTCTTTGGAGAAAAGATTCTGCTAAATAAATGAATGTAAATGTAAATAGAATTATGGTTGTTTCAAACTTCTTCCCTTCAAGAATTATGGAGGCGACTGTGCTTTTGGGAACCCTTCAGCGCTGCAGAGATTTTTTTGTGGCCTTCCACAGGTCTGTGCCTCGACACAATCCTGTCTGTAAGCTCTCCGGGCAATTCCTTTGACCTCATGGCTTGGCTTTTGCTCTGATACACATTGTCAGCTGTGGGATCTTATATAGACAGATGTGCACCTTTCTAAATCATGTCCAGTCCATTGAATTTACCACAGGTGGACTCCACACAGGTTGTACAAACATCTCAAAGATGATCAATAGAAAGGGGGTGCACCTAAGTTACATTTCAAGTGTCATAGCAAAGGGTCTGAATACTAATGTCAATGTGATATTTCAGCTTTAATATTTTTTAAGAAATTTGCAAAAATTTCTAAAATCCAGTTTTTGCTTTGTCATTATGAGACAAATTCCTTGTATGTGTGAACATACTTGGCAATAAAGCTCATTCTGATTACGGTGGACTGAGTGTTGACCGAAGGGGTGCAGTGGCACAACGGATTTGGCTGGGGCCTGCTCTCTGGTGGGCCTGGAGTTCGAGTCTTGCTTGGGGTGCCCTGAGGCGAACTGGTGCCCCACCCTGGGTGTGTCCCCTCCCCCTCCAGCCTTATGCACTGTATTGCCAGGTTAGGCTTCGGTTCACTACAACCCCGCTTGAGATAAGCAGTTGTAGACAGTGTGTGAGTGTTGACTGAAAGGGGGAAAGTGAGTTTAAATGATTTTCACATAAGGCTGCAGCATAAAAAAGTGAAGGGATATGAATACTTTCTGAATGCACTGTATCCCTCCATCTTTCTCTGGGGTGCAAAAAAGAAACCCTATACACATATTCAGTCACTTTTTCTTGGAAAATTAAATTTCTATTCAGCAGGATCCATGTTTCCACTACAGTGGAGAGATGTTCTCTGACCCCAGCTGTAGGACTGGGGACACAAACCCAGGTCCTGCAACTGCAAGGTGATGGACCCAAACACTACGCCACCAGCTGCCCCGCTACATATATCTCTTTATAGGCTAGCAGCCTAACTCCATTAAGTACTACTCTTTGCATTTTTTCACTGAATTGCATGTCGCAAGCATCTGCTAAATGAATAAATGTAAATCTATCTACTGGAGAACTGTGTCATGTTCCTGTTTAAATTTTTATAAGAAAAAGAAAGCTCATTTTAATATACAACCTAGAAAACAAACTGAATACCTTTATAAGTGGGGGGAAGAGAATTTTCTAATTAAAAGTATCTGAAAAGCCCACAAGGGCACGTGCTGGATGGCTTTTGGAAAATTCCTCTGAGTTGTCCATTTCATTTCTGGCAGTCTCCACGATTGAAGACAACAGTGCAGAAAACAATTGCTTCTCAAGGAATTTACAAAACTTTTTGAGAGTTTGTGTCTGAGCGCAAGGATCAAATGGTCTACCTGTGGAATTGTTCAAACAGCTCTTGAGAACAAATAGTATCAGAGAGAAGGTTCTTCTCTGCCTTTCCACAGGCATCATTAACAAAGTTAGGCATATCCCAGAGCTAAGACCTCAAGAATTCTTTCTTAGAATATGTGCTTCAGCTCCTCGAATCCCTCTTCAAACATAGAGGTCTTCGATCAAATTCAAACGATACATGGCAATATCAAATTACCAGCCTCTGCTGGTTTCGGTAACAGGTAAAAATATGTAACTGTAGTATAAATTATTTTGTATTATAAAGTAATATAAATTACATATTCTTTTTATTTTTCGCAGTTATAACTTCAGAAGTAGTTGGATAGAGGAAAAGGATGGTTAAGATATAAACTAATACTGGAGTGGACTAAAAACTATGTACCTTATAGCTCAGCCCTTTGGCAGGTCAAGTTCAATCACAAAAAATCTCAGTGTCTTCATTCTACTGCAGCAGAAGCTCATATTTTTGCCCACTGTGGAGGATCATGTTTAACATGTGAATCATTCTGATCACTTTCCATTATACAAACAGCTGTTTAGAGTGCCTGGAAGCACAGATCATTATCGACTGAGATGGCTGAGCTTCACTCACTCTGAAACATGTAAACTACAACGTGGCAATATGTCACACCTACGCAATCAAGCCAAGCGACCGCACCTGTTGCAAATCAGACCAGCCAGCTATAAAAGGAACAACATTGAGTCACTGGGTTGCAGAATCTTATAGAGTTCACCTGCTTGGCTTGTGATTCAGCGTACCTGCTCCTTCCTCCTCTACGTCCCTTGTCCCTCGTTCACGGATCTACTGGCATTTTATCGCCTGCTCGTCATCTCGGTTTTGTCTCTTGTCTTGCCCCTCGGAAAGACGTCTGCGCCTCGGAAGACCCACACCTGCCCACGACCTTTGTTCCCCGTGTCCCATCCCAAAATAAACAAACCTGCAATTTGGGTCCACAGCTTCCCTCCTGTCTCCTATCTGTGATGGTGACACTAGAGCAGTTAAACACAGTAACTTCTTTAGAAGTTTGCTGCTAAAAGTTTTTGTGCCAAGTTACAGGTATTACATTCTGATGAAGTGTTAAAAATGCATGCAAATAGTGGAGAAGACATAACTATGGTGTGAGAATGAAAATCTTCTCTTTTTTTCCAGTGAAATCATTAGTGCTTTTCTCTTGCCTACATCCTGGAAATAATGAGTGGAGACATGGCCAAGAGCCAGGCTGACTGCACTAAAGCACACACACTGTCTGAAACTACTTGCCCCAAACAGGGTTGCACTGAACCAGAGCCTATCCCAGAAACACAAGGCTGGAGGGGGATGGGACACACCCATTCTCTCACAAAGCACCCCAAACCGGACTCGAACCCCAGACCCACCAGAGAGCACGTACAGGCCGAACCCACTGTGCCACCACATCCCTCTTTTGCACTAAAACCACCAGTCAAATTGCAAACAGCAGACAAATTCTCTGTAATACAAACATGGAATAACAGTTACAGACCCTGTGTTCAAAAACGTAAAATTAAGAAAGAGTAACATTAATGGCACTGAGCTGATCTTATTCCCACACACACTTTCTGAACCGCTTGTCCCATACAGGGTCGCGGGGAACCGGAGCCTAACCCAGCAACTCAGGGCGTAGGGCTGGAGGGGGAGGGGACACACCCAGGACAGGATGCCAGTCCATCGCAAGGCACCCCAAGCGGGACTTGAACCCCAGACCCACCGGAGAGCAGGACCCGGTCCAACCCACTGCACCACGGCGCCCCCCCGATCTTATTCATCCTTCTTTCAAAAAAAATGTTGTGATCTATCCTACAACACCGTAAGCCCTGAACATCACTGCAGAATGAAAAATAAATATCCATCCATCCATCATCTATTTCCAATAATCACTTTTTCTGATTAGGGTTGCAGGCATCCAGAGCCTATCCTGGAATCGCTGGGTACAAGGCTGGGGTCATACCTTGGACAGGACTCCAGTCCATCACAAGGTAGTCAAAATAAATAGCTTTAGAACTATAATTTGTACATTCCTTGATTTATCGTAGCATATAAAATGAATGGTTGTACAATATGCAGTTATCGGAGAACTGAGTCTTTTTCAATATGCAATTTGTGTATTGAATAAAAAATGCACAAGCAGTTCATTGGTTTTTCCACAGTGACTGTGAGGTCAAGCTCAAGTTTAAAGTTTATTGTCATATGAACAGGGGTGCGGTGGCGCAGTGGCGCAGTGGGTTGGACCTCCGTCCTGCTCTCCGGTGGGTCTGGGGTTTGAGTCTTGCTTGGGGTGCCTTGCGACGGACTGGCATCCCGTCCTGGGTGTGTCCCCTCCCCCTCTGGCCTTACGCCCTGTGTTACCGGGTAGGCTCCGGTTCCCCGCGACCCCGTATGGGACAAGCAGTTCTGAAAATGTGTGTGTCATATGAACAAGTACCATGTACAAAGTAATATGAAATTCTTGCTTGTATGCATCTCCGCAGACAAAAAACAGTAGTACTAAGTAAAAAATATACATATATAAAAGGATAAAAAACATAGCCAAAATCAATAAAATGACAATGCAAGTGATGTGCTTGGAAGGATCAGTGTAAAGTCAAGTTGCAAAAGTTAACAGTGCAGAGTCCACTATCGTTATTGATATTGCACATTAGTTTGTGTTAAACATTCTTACAGCATTGAGATAAAAGCTATCTCTGAATCTAGCAGTTCGGGTTCAAATAGACCTGAGCCGCTTTCCAGAGGGCAGGAAAGAGAAAAGTGCCTGTCATATGAAGTAAATATGAGGTCATATGAAGTAAATTTACAATATCCTACCCCTACCAGTTAAAATCCATAACATTCACAGAAAATAACAGTTCATTTAAGATGGTGCTTTGTAATACATTCATTGCAGTTTCAGAGTTTCAGTGAGGATGCACGTTTAGGTTTAATCATACACAGTGCCAGGGTGCTTTCACAGTCATGACTGACTGGACTATAAGTATGAGGAAAGTGTACACAGTGTTGAAATTAATCTTTCTTCTGCCATAAGCCTAAATTTTGCTTACAATATGGTTTCGAGTAAGTTATGGTACTATGGTGGAATATTCCAGTCCTCAATTATGGTTTGGACCAAACTACTGGTAATAAAATGTCAAATTAAGAGGTTATTTACCATTTCCACCATATAATTCATTTCCAGGACTAAATATTTGGGATGTATCTTTGACATTGAAACTTTTTTCCATTCATCCATCCCTGTTCCTTCAGCAAACACTGACCCAGTTAGGGATACTGTCATCTGTCCAGTGGTAGGAAGTATGAGTAGGAGGACAAATGAAATACCAGACCGAGGTACAAGTACACAAACACTCGGACAACCATACACTCAGGGCAATTTTACTCTGCCCAACTCCGCAAGCTGGATGTCAGTGGAATTTGGGAGGACACAAGAGTATCAATGAGGTACCGACCCGACAGGAAGCCCACATGCATATGGGGTGAGCATGCAAACTCTAGATATGCAGAGCTGTGACTGGATTCAAACCCACAGCACTTTAATCAAGAATACAGCCCCATCTTGCTTGTCTTCAATAGAATTTTCCAGAAAAAAGAATGCATGGTTTGTTCGACATCCATAGCCAGTTTCATTGGCCATGATGTTTTGAACTGCTTCCCACAAGCAACATGTCACAACCTCGCAGAGATTACACCAAAGGACCATATCATGAAAGCTGATTTCACATACATGACAAACAGCTGCACCTCATTAAAACACTCTTTAAGAGACCACCTCCCTGCAGTGGTCGCAGAATCTTATTGAGAACCTTGCCTTTCCTCGCACTCAGCATTGCTCTTTACTCTTTGCCAATCGCCCTTTGGATCACGACCCTTGTTCTTCGGACTACGATCTCCACATTTGAATCACAGCTCTTCAGATAACAATCTTTGCTCTTTGAACCACGACCACGATTCCTCAGATCTTCGCCTGCGAACCCCAACTCTTCAAATAACAACTCAGACCACGACTAAAACACTTCAGACAACAATCTCCCCGCTTGTGTTCTGACCAACATGTCACAAGAAACCTGACACAATGGAGTTTTCAGTGAATGCCAATGAATAACATGAACTGCTATTTCACTGATACCATGCAGTATGAGTTCCTACTGGTACAACAGGGGACTTGGAATTTCCCTGAATACCAGTTTCATGCAATTTGTCATTACAAGCAAGTATCACTACTAGCTGCTAAAAATAAAAACACTGAAAATCCATATTTGATTGCTCCCATGTGTTCCAGATGCACAAGCATTATTAAAAAAAATCCATCCTTGCATGTCAATGAAGCAAAAAGCTACTCTAAGCTTCTCACACCAAAGTCCTGTGTGAAGACATTTGATTCTATGACTCTAAGTCACAATTTTGTAACAATATGCAAATTCCCAGTTGGTGATTTAATACAGCCTTCTGACAGAGCAATACTTTGTGTATGGCAACTTAAAGTCACAGTGATTATGAATGTAATAGGACATTGGCTTTTATACAGTTTATAGCTTTACTTTTCATTCTAATTTATAGAGCTATTGCATTGCTCAAGCATTATAACTGTAAAATGCCAGGCCACATATGTTTATTCATGAAGCCGGTTGAATGGCTTCGTGACAGCGAGGTGGACGAAATTAAACTGCACAACGTGGCAAAGGAAACCACAATAATTAGTTGTAATTAAGAAACTGTGTGCTGAATTGTATTTTCATGCAAAACAGGTTCCCATCTGAAACTGAGTCTAGGTTACTTATCTTTATTTCCGCACTGTAAAACAATTTCCCCTCCTTGAATACCCTTGCAGAGGGTACTAATCTCCCTTCTCAAGCAATCCGCTCCCCCCACCACGGCTGCCCAGCTCCACAAGGTAATTGCATCTGACTCCAATAGCTAAACAGGATCAGCACACAAAAGCTCCATTATCCGTTACCAACTCCATTTAAAAAGATATATTCAACAATAACTACTGGTTGAAGTAAATTATGACACATCCCTTCATGCAGCCAGAAGCTATGATGTGGCAAGATCAGGCACTTATTGAGTTTTATTGCCACTTTTTAGGAGAAATAGCCCTCTCCTTAACACCATTAAAGGTCCAGCAGCTAGGAAGCAGACGATAAACAGTCTCTTGTTGAGCGAGGCCTTGAACTGATGCTCTGAGAATACTTGTAACTGATACTTTCTCAAAGCCAGGGAAAAATTATTTTGCAATAAAACTAAATTCCACATTATACCAGGTAAAATAAAATAAAAGTAAAAGGAATAAAACTGATAGGACCAAAATCTTACAAATTTGGCATTTCTACCTTTTCTATTCATTTGAGGATTTTTTTTTATATTATGGCATTTCATTTTTTCACCTGCACCCCAAGCAAAATCACTGGGTTTTACATTACATTAATATTTATTCATTTTAGCAGACGCTTTTCTCCAGAGCGACGTACATCTCAGCAAAAATACAAATTTGTGGACTACATTAGGAGAAAGAGACATAGCTGCAGACATGTGATTCTTAAGTAAACCTGGTTTGATACTTTCCACTTGATGCACCAATGTTCATCGCTCGAGTAGGTGCATAAAACGGAGGATAGATGAATCCTGATTTTTAAAAAAAAAAAAGTTATAACACAAATCAATGTGAAAGAAATTTGAAGGATGCGAAAGAACACTAGAGGATTATAGTTAATATTAATATGAAGCCATTACATAGTATGTGGTACGTAGTAAGAGCATGAAGAAAAAAGTTTCCTTATAGAAGAATATACTGTACAAACATTGCAAAAGGCAGGATTGTGTTTGGGTTGTGATTGCCTTACCTTAGTTTTACCTTCCAGCCAAGGAAAATTATATCCTTAACACACATTCCATAGCACACCACAAGTATATTTTGGACAGGGAATGAAGTTCCTATGAAACATTTATACGACATGGGGATTCTGTTGGATGCATTGGACTGTCCAATACAAAATACAGGCATTAAAAACATGTAACAGGGGAACTACACAAAACATAAAAGTTTTAACAAATGTATGTTTTTTATTCAGTCCCACTGTTGATTTGTATTCTAAGAACTTCAAGTTTGCAACTCATGCTGAAGGGCTTCCAAGGACAGTGAAAATTTTAAAATGTATCTCTGAAAGAACTGCCAGAATAACTTAGGACCTTCAAACATTTTGGATCTTCAGTTTTTGAGTTGTACAGAATACTAATTAGGCTCCAGCACCACACACACATAAGAAAATAATAGAATATCAAAGCTGCAAGCATTAGAGAAAATAAATATCCTCATAAAGAAAGCAATATTGCTCTTCATGGTTATTGGTTTTGCACTGATGCACAGTCACAGCATTTGATGGGAAAGCAAAAAGAACAGCAATGAGAAGAATTATTTTTGTGAAGGTCCTCTATTTAAGTTGTACACTGGCTGGTGTTGGATTCCCTCAAAAAAAAAAAAAAAAAATCACACACACATCACCATTCTTACAGAGGCTTTACATTTGCAGCACCTCAGTACATTTAAGAAACAAGTCATATTACTGTGTAAATGAACTCCCAGAGGTTTGCTTCTGTACAGGAATAATAGTGATGTAAATAATGGAACACCAGACATAAGTTTATGACAGATCATTTGTTGCAAACAGCTGCTCCTTATAACCTCCCTGTGAAATATTAAATGTCTCCCAGCCTCAGCTTGGTATTCCTTCCACAGCCTGATATTACTTTTCAGAGAGTTTATTTACAGATTGTACTGAGAGCCTGAACACAGTTACAGAAAAATAAAATGGAAACTATATTAAGATAAGAACTCATCATAAGTTATTTAAAGGTACTCCAATATATTAAATGTTCATGTAATTGACTCCATTGTTAATGTTTGACGTATAAATCATTGTGACACAGGTTCTAAATAAATATTTTAAAATGGAAAAATACCATGTATTTCCACATGGCAAGATAATGTTTCGATATCAAATGAAATCTAGCAGTGTTTAATGAAATGCGCAGAATACTTTATTAATAGGTATTTTTATGCCTAAGAAGCCTTGAAAAGCTAAGATGTCTTATTCTCACAATGTATATTAAAACATCATCTTTAGCTAATGTCCTTGTTTGAATTTAGTAACTAGCTAAGTAATGTGCTTACTAGATCAAATGCTTTCAGTTTAAAACTCTTCAATGAGTACATCATAGTGTAAGCTATGTAACTGACTTTAATTAAAACATTTACTAAAATTTAACTAATCAATACTAAATATCAACTAGTTAAAACCAAGACGTTATTCTTCCCTTAATTTGCCTAACTCTGAAAACTTATTAGGCAAAGCTCTCGCACAGCAATCAGAACTGCAAATTATAACAAGCACACGAAATTAACAAATGCTGAAAGATACTAAAGATACTGCTCTTAACACTAATGTTGCCTGTAGTAGTAAACACATAATGATAATAAGAAAACTTACCTATGCAGTGAAAGTGCCTCTTGAAGTTTAATGCACAGTTATTTTGGTAGTCAGCTAGCAAGCACTTTTTCATATCCAGACTAGTTCAAAATTCCAGTGAGGGGAAAAAGCTTATCCATGCAGATCAGAGGCAGCTGAAACAAAATCCTCAAGAAGAGCCTGGGGAAAAATGATGTGCTTTGACTGTGTACAAGCTGAGGAGAAAAACAAGAAAGGTTAGAGGGGTAGAAATGACCACTAGGTGGCATATGTTGGCATACAATCTCGGGGGTGGGGGTGGGAGGGGCGACTTCACAAAAGAGAAATGCGATGGCAGACAACAAGGCCCACGAAGGGAGATGGTAGAGAAGAAACCCTTGTTCAGCATCCAGAGGAAGAGCTTCATTCCCGAACTCAACAAACCTGAACAAGCTCCCATTGAACAAACGTATTAATCCCCGCCCACACTTGACAGTAGCTACTACTGTATTTAGCAGCCTGCTGCAGCTCACGCACAGGCTGGAGACACCCCACCCCCCGCTTCATACCCTCCCAGATACACTGCAGTGAGCCGGAAGCTGGAATTAAAGTCTCCGACTTGGCGGAGCTTTTACTGCAGTAACGATGAGATAAACGCTTGTCTAGTAAGTAGGATGTCTCACATTTATCAAAACAACAGTGAAGTCTATATTTAAAAAAGTAAACACAAATGGTTACATCAAACCTTAAGGGGCAAGGCATCCCTACTGGTATATATAAAACAAATAATTTTAGACAAAATTCAAGAGAAAACATTCAAGAATAAACACAATTATTAACACAAATGGGGGAGAGCAGGTTGTGAACTGGTCAGAACTGACATCTTGTAATTGAAGGCACTGGGTTCAGAGCCCTATTCCTGCTGTAGTACCCTTGACCAGGGTGCTTATTCTGAACTGATACAGCAAAAACTGCCCAACTGTCTCAATCATTCTTTTATAACTTATTGCAGTATTGCTAATATAGTAAACCGTTTTGAACAAAGGTGTCAGATAAAAATATGAATGTATAATTAACAATTGATTCTGGGAATTGGGGGTTATAACTGAATCTCCAATAATACCCAGTATGATCAACTCTTGCTAACATCTCCTTTACTTCTACACTGCAGGTGAGATGTCATCATTTATTATAAGCTGTGGGCAGCCTCACAAAACACAAACCAATGTAACTTGACATCTGTTTCTCAGAGGGTACGATGTACACAGCACAGTTTTATTATTACTGTCCATCTTCAGTGTTGTTTCTCAGGTCTATTTCTACTGCATTTTTCAGGTGAGGGTACTTTTATAAAATCTCTGTTCAGATAATGCACATTTACCAGTTTTCACAGTTCTCATTGGGCCTGCAAAGTTACACATAAAAACAGCTTTTGTGACCTGATATGCCACTACACGGGAATAATGGAGCAGATGGGAGTGGAAAGAGAGGCAGATGGCAATTTATCTTTGCCCACAAAGTGGTATCACTTTACCAGCTCACATAATATAATCTCATTTCAATAAAAACTAAAACAGATGCATTAAGATATCACCATGGAAAAGGGGAAACAGGACATAACTTTATTCCGAAGAAAAAGATAATTGTATCAGTGCCTTTTAGTATACTGGCATTCTGACAAGTCTAAGTAAGATTTTTTTTTTATTGTTACTTAAGTGTTTAATAATCAGCTATGTTCAAAGTAGCATATAGTACCACTGTATTATCTGTACATTTAATCTGGTGACAACATGTTCTGTATGGAGAGGGTTGAGAACAATACTAATAGAAATATACAATAGTATTTCAGTAACATTTATATTACTTTTTGTATTTACATATATTACTGTAACAATTTTAATCTAAATCTACATATATACTGTATACACTGTATATCAAATTATAAATATAATAAATAAAAATCTTTTTTTTCGAAGCTTTCCCATGTATATCCTTTCCCCTTTTTCCCTCGGTCACCTTTTATAACTTTGACTGAAGTATTTGGCCTAAACAGCTCTGCTTAAATTTTCCACTGACTCAATGGGTCAACCTGCAAAATCTGTTGCTTATATGTGTCAACAAAGAAACAATATAAATAGAGACACTGAGATACAAGAACAGCAAGAGAATCAATCTGATGTTAAGCAGTGGCTTTCAGATGATCATGCAGCAGCCATGATCATAATCTGAAGGTTTATGTACATGAAGGAGTGGAGTTCTCCATCACCAAAAAATCTGCTGGCTGTTCAAAGCACTGAATGAGTAATTTCTCACACAAAATCATTTCACAGCGATACTTGAACATACATTCCCCATAAAATTGAATATGACTTTATAATTAAATATTTGCTCAATGTACCATGCAGCAAAGATATATTAATTTAGTAATAGTACAAATTTCTCCTGTGTACAATTCCTGGTCAGTCTGTGTGGAGTTTGTATGTTCTACCCATGTCTGTGTGGGTTTCCTCTCACAATTCAATGATTTACAGTTCAAGTGGACTGGTGATGTTAAATTGCCTTCAGTATGTGAATGGGTGAGTCACTGTGAGTGCTTGTGGCATCCCATAGAAGGCTGTACCTCCCCAGTCATGTCCCCAAAAATTCCAGGACTTTACTTTGGTTCACTGCTACCCTGCTCAGGACAAGCAGTTATTGATGGATGTATAAAACATGAAATATCAATGTTATCATATTACATGAAATAGCACACACACACATTTTCTGAACCGCTTGTCCCATAGGGGGTCGCGGGGAGCCAGAGCCTACCCGGCAACACAGGGCGTAAGGCCAGAGGGGGAGGGGTCACACCCAGGACGGGATGCCAGTCCGTCGCAAGGCACCCCAAGTGGGACTCGAACCCCAGACCCACTGGAGAGCAGGACCTGGACCAACCCACCACTCCACCGCGCCACCGCCGTGAAATAGCATGTAATATCAAATGTTAACAGCCAATTTATGTGTTTATTATGAAAGTGAAAGTGGAAGTCATTGTTTGTACTTTTGTTAAAGTTCACAGGCCCCTCTGAAACTGTTAGGACAGTTCTATTGACCGTTTTTTTTTTTTTCTTACAACTGCAATGACAGCAGAACAGTTTCAGGAAAGGAATATTTATTTACTCTTGTGCCTTTTCTTACTGTGTGTTTCACAAAATACAAACAAGCTACATAAACTATAACGTTGTTCATTCCATTGACTCTCAACAAAGGTTATTATACTAGCTTTACTTCAAAATGAATCCATTTTCAAGAACAGCTGATTAAAAATGTATAAAGTTGCAGTCTGTTACCAGTCAAACATGCTAAAAATGGTTGTGAAATGTTTAGAATTTAGGGAGAAAACTGCAGCTCTTGCCTTTCTTACTTATTGTTCATTTCAGGATTTCCGCATTCCATCTGTCCTATCCTGAGTGCTCAGGGCTTAATATATCAGTTTAACGTTAACAGGAGAGGCAAAACAAAACTATGTTGTCAATGTTTCCATGAAGAGGAAATCCTTTTTTCAAACAAAGATGATCACACACAAGATACAAGGCTGGAGGGTGAGAGGACACACCCCAAACAGGACACCAGTCCACTGCAAGGCACCCCAAGCAGTACTCAAACTCCAGACCGACCAAAGAGCAGGCCCAAGCCAAACCAGCTGTGCCACCGCACCCCACAAAGAAAAACATTAAAGTTTATTTATTGTTCTTTAAAGCAAACATCATTTAAGGCCATATTGTACATGTTCGTGCTGGCAAACACTCAAGTATAGCACAATACTGTACAGATATTCTGGGAGGGGTTTCTGGAAACAAAATGACTCACAAAATACATACATTATTTTCTTCTATCTTACTCAACACAGAAGAAAATTATGATATATTACATTAGTGCTAGAAATGTTAATAGATATTCTGCCAAATTCTATCTGGATTTTGATTTATGCCTGGATAACAGCTTGTGCTAAATAAATACAAAGCAACATATTTTTAAAAGTGGATAGTCACACTTAATACTGTCTGGTAGTTCATTACTACTGAAGAAGTAGTAGATTACTTATATTTTCTTAATGTTTTCCTTATACAGTATTTCTATTTTGTTGTTTTTGGTACTTGAGTTCTGTAGTGCACATACAAATACTTGTAGCATACATTAAGAACATGACTAGGTTTGAAAAGATTAATTGCATGACTGTTTTTACAATTTGCAGGAATCTGAAATCAGTGTGGTGGCGCAGTGGGTTGGACTGGGTCCTGCTTTCTGGTGGGTCTGGGGTTCAATTCCCACTTGGGGTGCCTTGTGATGGACTGGCGTCCTGTCCTGGGTGTGTCCCCTCCAGCCTTACTCCCTGTGTTGCCGGGTTAGGCTCCGGCTCCCCATGACCCCGTATGGGACAAGCGGTTTAGACAGTGTGTGTGTGTGTGTGTGTGTGTGTGTTGGAGAAAAAAAGATGTAATATCTTTACTGTGTGTAATATGTGTTGCATGAGACACTGATTTCACATTACACACACATCATCTGAAACTGCTTTCAAATTTTATTTGTCACATGTACAACCATACACAGTACGACGTGCAGTGAAATGCATTATAAAGCTGTCCGACATAACAATCTAAAAAGACAAATAACAGGTATTAAAATTTAAAAAAAAAAAAACAATCTATTTATGCATATGTAAGACCAAAATATATAAATATCTAAATATTTAAATATCTATAAACAGAGATAAATTGCAAAAAATAAGTAAAAACAAAGAAAGTATAGTCGGAGCAGTCAACCGCACCAGCGCCGCCTGATGGGGTCACGGTGAGCCGGAGCCTAACCCAGCAACCCAGGACGAAAGGCTGGAGGAGGAGGGGACACAAACAGGACTGGACGCCAGCCCGTTGCAAGGCACCACAAGCGGGACTTGAACCCAAGCCCCACCAGAGAGCAGGACCCTGTTCAACCCACTGCACCCCCCACACTGATTTCAGATTCCTGCAAATTGTAAAAACAGTCATGCAATTAATCTTTTCAAACCTAGTCATGTTCTTAATGTATGCTACAAGTATTTGTATGTGCACTACAGAACTCAAGTACCAAAAACAACAAAATAGAAATACTGTATAAGGAAAACATTAAGAAAATATAAGTAATCTACTACTTCTTCAGTAGTAATGAACTACCAGACAGTATTAAGTGTGACTATCCACTTTTAAAAATATGTTGCTTTGTATTTATTTAGCACAAGCTGTTATCCAGGCATAAATCAAAATCCAGATAGAATTTGGCAGAATATCTATTAACATTTCTAGCACTAATGTAATATATCATAATTTTCTTCTGTGTTGAGTAGAGGGCAACCTATTCTATGCAGTGGAAAATCTGTCTTTTGTCAGCAATTACACACCTTAATAATTAAAAATGTGGTTCAAGAGAAATATCTGAAACTACAGTGCATTGTGGTGCTGAAAATGAAACACTGAAAATGACATTGATCGAAAGTGATCTAGTCACATTCATATTCTTTATTATTTTTTTTAGTGATATGTGGGGATTGACACTCATGTCTATTGAAAGCCTTTTAGTGACATACTGCTGGAGTATGACAAACTGCTCTGACAATATAAGGTGTCTAATTTCATCCCTGAATTGTGTCAGTATAATTGTTTTTCTAGTATTAAAACAAGAAATTGTATATACAGCGGTATCATGGGGCAGCAAGTGGCATAGTGTTTTGCAATCTGAAAGTAAAATACACATTCCTGCTGCAGTACCTTTGGGCAAGGTACTTACTGATTTGATGCAGCAAAAGTTATTTATGCCTTAGCCAAAAAATCAACAATGTCACAGATTAGGCCTACTTTTAAACTATACAAAACAAAGACCAAATAATACTAAGAAGGGAAAAATTGTCCCTGTTTTCTCTGCTTTTGAAGCCACGGAGCCAAAGGTGAGAGATGGGCAGCAGAGCAAAATGTGGCTACTGTGCAAGGCATAGTTCAGCTGTTGAAACAAGCTTCTGTTTTCCTTCCTGTGTGAATCACATCTTCATAGTTTTGGCAGCAGCCCACCTGAGACCTTATCCCTCCAAAAATAACTCATCACAGTATCACGGATTATGCATTTTATGGTCATTAGAGAATTTTTTTGTTTTGCTCTGAGCTTTGATGAACTCACTGTGAAGTGTCATCATTGTTCTGGTACCAGCAGTGAGTCTCAATATTTACATATCATTCTAACATATATTCATTTGGCTGACGGTTTTCTCTAAAGCAGCTAACAATGTTAAGGTACTTATAATTACATTTACGTTTACATTCAGTCATTTAGCAGACGTTATTCTCCAAAGCGACATGCATCTCATAGAAAATACAATTTGTGCATTACATCAGGAGAAAGAGACATAGTTGCAGACGTGATTCTTAAGTACCGTTAGTTTGTTACTTTCACCATATGCACCAATGTACATCATACAAGTAGCTGCATAACCAGGGTCTTAAATTTGAGAGCTATAGGGAGCCAGTGCAGACAAACAAGTATAGGGTATACATGGGAATGCTTCAGAAAGTCAAACACAAATCTGTATCAGTTGTAGAGATTTAATGGCATTAGTGGGAAGGCCACAGAAGAGAATTGCAGTAGTCCAGACGGGATGTCACCATGGCCTGGACAAGTAGTCGGGCAGAGTCAGATATGACGTAAGGACGGAGCCTACAGAGGTTATGCAGGATGTATCTGCAGGTCGGGGTTGTGGCTTCAATGTGCTGAGAGAAATATAGACTTGAGTCAATCATTACACCCAGACTCTTAGCCGAGAAGGTAGGCAAAATGAGTGGATTGTCCAGTTTGATTGAGAGATCCTGACCAGAAGACAGGCCAACTGGGAGGTGTAGGATCTCAGTTTTGGAGAGGTTGAGTTGTAAGTGGTGATTAGACATCCATTCAGAGATGTCTGACAGGAAGGCAGCAATGTATGCGGTAATGTCTGATGCTCCAAGTGGAAAGGAGAGGAAGAGCTGGGTATCATCAGCATAGCAGTGGTATTTGAATCCATGAGAGGTAATGACAGGTGCAAGGGAGAAGGTGCAGATTGCTAGGACCCAGTTCCGAGCCCTGGAGGACAACAGCTGAGAGAGGCAGAGGAGAAGAACAGGAGCCCCGCCAGACCAATTGGTAGGATCTGTCAGATAGGTAGGACTCAAATCATCTTAGTGCCGGACCTTTGATCCCAAGCTGACTAAGTGAGGAGAGTAGAATCTGGTGGTTGACAGTGTTGAATGCTACAGAAATTCAGGAGGATGAAGACTGAGGAGAGGGAGGCAACTCTAGCCGACTGGAGAGCATCAGACACTGCCAGAAGCGCCGTCTTCATGGAGTGACCAACTTTGAATCCAGACTGATATCTATCGAGGAGATGGTTCCGGGTGAGGAATTCAGATAGTTGATCACAGGCCGTCCATTCTAGGGTTTTAGACAGGAAGGAGAGGAGGGAGAATGGTCCGCAGCTTTGGACTGAGTTGGGATCCAGGTAGGGTTTCTTCACCAGAGGAGAAATGAGAGCGGTTTTGATGGCAGATGGAAAGCAGCCAGAGGAAAGCAAGGGGTTGATGTTCTTACAGGTGAATGTGGAGAGTTGCGGGGAGACGTTTTGTAGGAGTGATGATGGGATCAGCGCAAGCGAGCAGGTGGTGGTTCTGTGTGATATCAGGAGGTCAGAGATTTCAGAGTCGGAGAGTGGCTTGAATTCTGAGAACATGACTTTGCAGAGAGGTCCAGCACGAACAAGGCAGGGTGAGAGCTCGTCCGTGATTGCACTGACTTTGTCTCTGAAAAAAACGCAATGTCATCGGCAGTGAGAGAAGAAAGAGGAGGGGGCAGCAGAAGAAACAGTAGGGATGAGAAGGTAACAAAGAATCTGTCTGGTTTTTTAGTTCCAGACTGTATTTTGCTGTGGAAGAAAGTTGTTTTAGCTGAGGACACTGAAGAGTGAAAAGTAGCTAAGAGTTGTCTGCAGACACCCAGGTCTGTGCAAGTTTTGGATTTTTGCCATCATCACTCTGCAGCCCGGAGTTTGGTCCTGTTAGCATGTAATTTAGGGTAAGTACCTTGCTCAAGGGTACTACAGCCAGAGCTGGAAATCAAACCTGCAACTTTTGAGTCCAAAAGCAGCAGCTCAAACCACTGTGCTACCAGCTGTTGAAAGAAACTGCCCCATTTCCATTCTCTATACATTCTAACTAATTTTTCTTTGCTATGAATAAATATATTTTGAATAAATCCTAATTCTCTCCTCCTGCAGCTAGGTTTGTTAAAATACACACCTAATTTAGCCTTTCTGATAAATTATTTATGGTCCTAGAAAATTTAAAAATGAGCCAAAAACAGTTGAGAACTTTCCAAGTTGTTTAATGAAGTTGGCAATCAGAAGGAAAGCAGGGGGAAGGTGGGAAAGACAGGAAATCAATAGCAGAACAGGACATGTCAGATGGGATTGGTTTCCTGCAAATAATCATGTGGACTCATGTCTGCAATGACTTTGTCATCACTGATAAGTGAAGTGAAGGGGAGGAGGGCCCAGCTGATGTCTTGAATTTGAATTTGCAGTAGAAAACATCTCAGGGAATGAATAGAGTAGGTTTCATCACCTATATGTTAATAAACATATTTGATCTCTCAGCAGAGTTCTGTGTTGACTGCACTGTACGATGACATACAAAAATTATATTATTAGAACTATAGCATCATTTGCATAAATTCTATGGCAGGATATGACAGGATTTAAACTTAGCTGTCAGAACACTTTTCTTGATAGCTTTCTGGTGTAAAGGGCCATCTAAGCTATATAATATGCACAAGCCTGCAAGACCCTCAGTTTCTCAACAATGCAGACACAAATAACTTGCATTTCCCTTTGAATGAAAATATTGCTTTGAAAAGAACCACAATCATGCTTATTCATCCTTATTCAGCAAATTTAGAGACATTATAAAAATGGGCAGTTTTAGGAAAATCCGGAAATAGGACAAAATTTTTTTCGGTCTCACTGCACTTTGCAATCTTCGTATGCTGCTGTGAAAGCTACCATAAGTGTTTCAATTATGTACCAGTTCTTAATGCCCAAGGAGATGCCGTTTGTAATTGCTCTTCTATCTATTTGTGATTCAAGATTAAAAGTGGTCACTCAAGCACATGGTGCCCTATTTATAAAGTAGCTAGGGACAACGTTTGAGCCTTCTTCACTCAGAACAGAACAGCTGAGCACTTATTACAAAGACCAAAGAGACCAAACACTGGAGTCTTAGGTTCCTGAGTGAGCATAAAAATAAAAACAAAACTTTGCTATAGAGTAAAATGAAAAGAAGGAAAACACAGACAAAGTATACCCAATTTCTCTCACTGTGTCATTCCATTGGTTCCAGATTTCAACTTCATTATTGCCTTAATGAGAGGAAAACCAAGTCAACACAAATACAAAAAGAATTTTACACCTTTTCTTTTAGTTGTAATTATAAGTGGAAGTAACACTAACATTTTCTTTATTTGACACTTTCCTTCAAAGCAACTTACAATGTTCAGTTAGGGTTTACAATTATTTATCCATTTACAATTCTGTGTAATTTTCACTGTATCAATTTAGGCTAAGTACCTTACACATGGATACTGCAGTACCAGGTAAGAATCAACCCAGTGTCCACTGACTGCAAGCTGGAGGCTCTAATCTCTATACTGCCTGCGGCCACTAGTATTAATGTCATATTATGAATGAATTTTTTTTAGAATCCAAATCATATTTAAGTATAGAGAGCAAGTATTAAATACCTCAAGAAATCAAAAAGTAGCACAAATTCTATGTAACTTGCAATGGAAACATTCTGTGATTCTCGTGAAATAAAAATTTAATTAAATAATCACATCAAAGACCAAGAGATAAGATAAAATATTACGAAATGTTTTGGAAGTCAATTCGAAAAAGCAGCAGGGAGTAAAGTTCATCAGCTGTGTTCCGGGCTCTTGCCGATATGTTGGAACAAAGGACATGTCTTGGAACCAGCGAGACCTTTCAGTAGAAGAATCTCTGCATGCAGAGAGGAAACCCAGCCAGGCAAGACAAATCCACAATGGGAGGGAGAGCGGGAGTGCGTGCAGGTGACAGAGGAAGCGTTCCTATAACAACGGCAAAAAAGCATGGATATGTGTAGCGGGCAGAGCTAAAGCCCAGCCATACAGTCAGACATGGATTTGGTGGCAACGGCTGAGCGCTCCCAAAGATTAATAGCTCTCTGATAGAAAATGCTTCCTTGTTGCCAAGTGAATAGAAACTATAACAATGGAGCTAGAAAGGGAAACTCTTTCCTTTGAACCATTGAAGGAGGTGGTTAAACACATCGGAAGAAGTTTAGGGCTGGATAATTTCTTAGCTGTTTCGTTATAATAGACAAAACTGTTTGTACCTTATTCTGAAAATAAGAATTTGGTTTAAAAAATAGGGTGTTGCAATACTTTGTCATCTTCTCTTCAGTCACATATAGACTTTTTACATTGTTAACAGCAAGAAAGAAACATAGTAACCCAACTTCACCTCAAAGGGGTCAGCTGGTAGAGTAGTGGTTAGAGGTACTACCTGTGGATCCAAAGTCCAAAGACAGGCTGTTTAGGTTCCCCCATAGTGTGTGAGTGACAGAGAGAATGTGTTCCACTGATGTATGATGATGAGTGATGCATTCTAAGTAGTGTATCTAGCAGTGTAAGTCACCTTGGTGAATAAGGTGTGTGGGCTGATAACACTTCATAGTATTCATTGGAAGTCGCTTTGGAGAGAACCATCTGCTAAATAAATAAATGTAAATGTAAGGTTGCAGGTTTGAGTCCCACCTCTAGCTGTAGTACCCTTGAGCAAGGAACTGATCCTAAATTGTTCCAGTAAAAAATCACTCAAACCTATAATTGGTAAATAATTGTACCTTAACAGCGTAAGTCACTTTGGAGGATAGCATCAGCTAAATTAATAAATGTAACATAACTTCTAAGGTTGGGAACTGGAAACTTGGTCTCTAAAGTATGCTTAAAAGGCTGTGATTTCTCAAATGCTGCCCTTACAAACACACACACAGTTTCAGAACCGCTTGTCCCATACGGGGTTGCGGAGAACCGGAGCCTACCTGGCAACACAGGGCGTAAGACTGGAGGGGGAGGGGACACACCCAGGACGGGATGCCAGTCTGCCGCAAGGCACCCCAAGCAGGGCTCGAACCCCAGACCCCCTGGAGAGCAGGACCTACTCCAACCCACTGCGCCACCGTGCCCCCCTCCCTTACAAACACATGAACAATATATACACTCTGAGAGAATACCTAACTTGAAAAACTCAGCAGTCATTGGTTCAAATCCCACTCCATGGTGTTATACCCTTGAACAAGGTACTTACCCTCAATTCCTCCAGTAAAAATTACCCTGCTGTAAAAATGGTTAAAAAAGAAACTTATAAAGTGGCTTTGAAGAAAAGAATCATCTTAATGAATAAATTTAAAAGACCAAATTAGTGTTAAATTAGAAGAATGAAGTCACATGGCACAACGAAGAGTTGAAGGTCAACGTCAAGTTACTACCAAGAATTAACCATTTATTTCAAGACATAGATTGTAAATACTTTAAGCATAGAAAAAGGGAGAGAATTTTTACATTAGTGATATTTAAGAGCAGTAGACAACTAGAGGTCCTATTATTAGGATTATGAGCACACACACATATTTTCTGCACCACTTGTCCCATACGGAGTCACGGAGCCTACCCAGCAACACAGGGCGTAAGGCCAGAGAAGGAGGGGACACACCCAGGACAGGACACCCGTCTGTCGCAAGGCACCCCAAGCAGGACTCGAACCCCAGAACCACTAGCGAACAGGACCCGGGCCAACCTACTGCGCCACCACACCAGATCACAAGCATTCCATCCTTAAAATGTATCTGCAAAACCGAAGGGTACAATGTACCTTTGTGGGTAGGGACACACTCTTGGAAGATTAAATTGAGGATTCCTGCCATTGTACCCTACAGCAAGATACTTAACCTGAATTACATGACAAGAACAGGAAGCTTTGTAAAAGCTGAAAAAAACAAGAAAATAATGATGATTATCCTCGTAACAGTTTGCTTTGGTTGTGCATAGCCTGTCTCTCTGCTCTGATTACCCATCATGCCCTCAGCCAGGCAACATCGCTCAGCTGGAACATACAGACAAGCACTCTGGACATATGTGCCAGAGAGGCAGGAAGCTAAGAATTTCAGGAGGCTGAGAGAGAGCGCAGCTGTTTTCTGGGAATCTCAGTGGCCTCTAAAATATTTGCAAAATTAAAACATAATCAACCAATCAGCGTGACAGTAATTATCATGTAGGTGTTTTTTTTTAAATCCTTCTCTGAAAGTGTAAAATTAAACCCAAACACAGCTTTATGGGATTGGTGTTAAGGGTAAAATTGTAATACTGTTAGTAGCAGTCTAATTGCTGCTGGCGTGGATGAAAAAGTTACATGTGCAAGTTAAGTGAGCACATTTTAAGCTTTTGATGTATACCTAATATTTCAATAACATATTTATCAGTAGGGATGTTGTCTGAAACAAATATATTTTTAATATACACAACATGTACATACACAGTTAAATAGATGATTTTCATTTCCTGAAATGGTGTATGTACCAGTCATATAAATTAATGATTAATTCCAGTATTGTGTCAAGCAGGGAGTCTGGGTACCACTCTGAAACTTAAAAACTCTCTTTGTGAAATATAGTATTAAATGTTTTTGACAAGTGTGGTCTTGTTGAGTATGTGTCAAGTATGAGTATATGTACCACTAGATTGTGCATTATATTCCAACAGCTGTGATAAACAATACCGTCATAAAGTAGACTCAGACAAGGGCAAACTTAGAACGAAGTGCAGAGCTTCCTGAAACGAGCCAGGAATTGAAGTGGGTTGTGAAAAGGTTTGATGTGAAGACAAATAATGATGCACAATGATGAAAGAACACTGGGGAGGATAAAGCAGGTAGGCATTTTTTTTTTTGCATTTTTGGGTCTGAAATCTGAGACATACTCAATGCTGTGGTCTAACTCATGGTCAGGATCAAAGCAAGGGCCAGGAATGTGATCAGAGAGCAAAGTCAAGGTTTGGGTCAAAGTTAAAGGTCAGCGCAAGGGTCAATTACAAGGTTGCAGTGAAACAACGAGAGAGATCACTAGGGAAGGTGTGTGTCTCTGAAAAAATTCGGAAATCAGACTGGGTGGCTGGGCTCACTTCAGTCTCCTTAATGTCATGCAGGTGTGTTGGGCCGGTCCTCAGGATGCATCTTCAGGGCATTCAGAAATACCCAATTTTTCAAAAAAAAAAAAGAACTTTTAAATTAAAATGTTAAAATAACCTTTCTCTTCAGTCTCTATCATTGTAGATACAGGTAATGAATGCCCACCACATTAAAGATGGCATAAATGCATGACTTTCAGAAAAAAAAAAATTTAAACCATGACATTCAACAAATCCCAGTCACATAATATTAAGATAGGCCAAATCATGGCAAATGCAAATGCACCATCACATGTTATGCGTCGCTGTTCATCAATTTCCCAACTCCTACCCAATACAGTGGAGAGTATAATTATAACTTTATGAAACCTCCTTGTGCAACCTTATAAGGTCATAAGTCTGATGCTTGATTTGATTCCAAGAGTATTTTTCAAGTGAAATCTGTGCATAAACTTTAAAAGGTCAAAAATCCTTTTCAGTTCAATGGGGAGAATCTTCAAGAACACTTTACAGTAGTTCTTAAGTGCTTGTATTTCCTTGCCAATTTCATCCTAATGTGTTACTGAATCTTTCAGAAAACTGTTAAAGTGGACAGCGAATAATGACAAGTTTTACCATCTAATGAATATAATACACTGGCTCTTTCCAACCTTGAATTAAACTTATGAATGTGTTTTTACATTAGATTACAGTAAACGACACTCTAAATACAGGGCAGTTTCAGTATCTTGTACGGATTTATTGTTATGTGGCTTAGGCAACCTTTCTAGATATCTTACACCTTAAAATAACTTATAAGTCCTTACCCACTACAGTGCTACTTGAACAAGTTCGGGTATATTATAAAGATTCTATTAAGACTTACATTTTTGTCATTTACTATGTTAACTGCAGAAAGTTATTGTTATAGGCTCTTCCAGAGGGGCAGCCTCATTCCATCCCTGTCTCCAGCCACAACTGGCAAGAAGCAGAAACCGGACACACGTAGTCTGCCTGGGGACCCTGTGTGAGTCAGCAGAGCAGGTCATCATAGGAGTGCCATACCCCAAGACAGGGATGGGTCAAGAGACACATTACAATCCCCTATCTAATATCTGTGTGCTCAAAGTTAAATTCTGCTGCACTGTCATGTTTGGAGCTATTTGTGGGAATCATATGAAGATCAGAGTGATGCAATGGAAGCTGAGAATAGTATAAGGGAAACCACTTCAGGACCATGGGTGTTTCATTTACATTTATTTATTTAGCAGACACTTTTCTCCAAAGCAACTTCCAATGAACTCTATGCAATGTTATTAGCTCACATATCTTATTCAACAAGGTGACTTACACTGCAAGATACACTACTTACAAAGGGTCACTCATCCATACATCAGTGGAACACACTCTCTCTGTCACTCACACACTATGGGGGAACTTGAACAGCAAGTCTTTGGACTGTGGGAGGAAACCAGAGCACCCAGAGGAAACCCACATAGAGCAAAGCTACTCACTGTGCCATCCCCTTTCAGTTCAATTCATACACACAATGTCTATAACTGCTTGTTCTGATCAGTCGCAGCGAACCGGAGCCTAACCCAGCAACACAGGGCACAAGGCTGGGGGGGGACACCCCAGAACAAGATGCCAGTTCATTGTAAGGTACCCCAAGCAGGACTCGAACCCCAGACCCACCAGAGAGCAGGCCCTGGCCAAACCTGCTGTGCCACCACATCCCCCTACTCAATTCAATTCAATTCAATTCAATTCATTTTTTAGAGTGCCCTTCTCATACACTTTTCACTCAGACCAGAAAGTACTACTTTCTACTTTGAAGTACTACTTTTCTATTTTCTACTTTATACCAGTTCTACTTTGCCATGTTTGCATTAACCAAAGTAGTGAAAACTGATTGCAAGCTGGTCAAGGGTTCTGATGATGTTGGATCCTCATCTTTACTGCTTACAGATATACAGATAAAACCTGAAATGTGACCACCTCAAATCTGAAAATAGACAGTGTTACAGAAATCCTACCTCTGCATATGTCATATCTATATAAGGAGAAAGGTAGAATATTCAGGAAGGCATTTAGTTAACATGGTATATACACACGCACACATTTTCAGAACCGCTCGTCCCACACGGGGTCACGGAGCCTACCCGGTAACACAGGGCGCAAGGCCAGAGGGGGAGGGGACACACCCAGGACGGGACGCCAGTCCGTCGCAAGGCACCCCAAGCGGGACTCGAACCCCAGACCCACAGGAGAGCAGGACTGCGGTCCAACCCACTGCGCCACCGCACCCCGTCACACATGATATATAGTCATTCACATATTTTATAACAAACATTATTTATTTAATTCAGTTTCAATTGGTAGTTTGCATATCTTCGTATTATTATTATTATTTAAGTATGATAGCCTCATACTTGACAATTTTATTACAATTGTGGTTTTCACTCAGATAACTCCACACTGTGGCCTTTGTGGTCTTGTTGAGTTTTAATCCATAGCCTCAAGCTAGAGAACCTTTGACTTATAATAACCTGTTTGTAGGTATATCCAAAAGGCCTTGAAGCAAAGGAGACAACCCAATGGGTACAAGACAGAAAACACATATTGTAATGGAAATTACATAATGAAACCAAACCCATCCAGAACAAAATAAAATGTTCTTCCTAAACAGTGTCTCTGTGAATAGAAACCTAAACTGAAAATACATTCATACTTTACAGTCCACTGCAACCCTGACCATCATTAACAACACGAGGGTATCTCATATTTTGAAACTTAACTACATTGCAACAGTAAGAGTTCCAGTTGTTTTATCAGAACTAACCTGGCCACTGAATGGAATTAAAAGTTTAGCGATAACAAACTCTTAACCCTAACGCAAAGAATTTGCCACACTTAGTTTTAAGTTTCAGAGAATGTAAAGGTGAAACCTCTCACACTGAATGAGAAGACAATCTCCATTCTATTCCATCTTCCTCCGCTTATCCGGGGCCGGGTCGCGGGGGCAGCAGTCCAAGCAGAGTCCTCCAGACTTCCCTCTCCCCGCACACCTCCTCCAGTTCCTCTGGGGGAACCCCAAGGCGTTCCCAGGCCAGCTGGGAGACGTAGTCTCTCCAACGTGTCCTGGGTCTGCCCCGAGGCCTCCTCCCAATGGGACATGCCCGGAACACCTCCCCAGGGAGGCGTCCAGGAGGCATCCGGAACAGATGCCCAAGCCACCTCAACTGGCTCCTCTCGATGCGGAGGAGCAGCGGCTCTACTCCGTGCTCCTCCCAGGTGACTGAGCTCCTCACCCTATCCCTAAGGGTGCGCCCAGCCACCCTGCGGAGGAAACTCATTTCTGCCACTTGTATCCGCGATCTCGTTCTTTCGGTCATGATCCAGAGTTCATGACCATAGGTGAGGGTAGGAACGTAGATCGACCGGTAAATTGAGAGCTTTGCCTTACAATTCATCTCCTTCTTCATCACAACAGACCGGTACAATGACCGCATCACTGCGGACGCCGCACCGATCTGTCCGTCAACCTGCCGCTCCATTTTTCCCTCACTCGTGAACAAGACCCCAAGATACTTAAACTCCTCCACTTGAGGGAGCAACTCCCCCCTAACCTGGAGGGGGCAATGCACCTTTTTCCGACTGAGAACCATGGCCTCGGATTTGGAGGTGCTGATTCTCATCCCCGCCGTTTCGCACTCAGCTGCAAACCTCCCCAATGCACGCTGCAAGTCTTGATTCGATGAAGCCAACAGGACCACATCGTCCGCAAAAAGCAGAGACGAGATCCTGCGGCCACCAAAACAGACACCCTCTGTTCCCTGGCTGCGCCTAGAAATTCTGTCCATGAAGATAATGAACAGAATCGGTGACAAAGGGCAGCCCTGGCGGAGTCCAACATGCACCGGGAACAGGTCTGACTTACTGCCAGCAATGCGTACCAAGCTCCTGCTCCGGTCATACAGGGAACGAACAGCCCGTAGCAGCGAGCCCCGAACCCCATAATCCCAAAGCACCCCCCACAGGATGCCACGAGGGACACGGTCGAATGCCTTCTCCAGGTCCACAAAACACATATGGACTGGTTGGGCAAACTCCCATGAGTTGGCCTTGCCACCGGGGAGTTTTTTGACTACCTCAGCAACTTCAGCCAGGGTAATGGACGAGTCCCCCTCCAAGTCCCCAGCCTCAGCTTCCTCTACGGAAGGCGTGTCGGAGGGATTGAGGAGATCCTCAAAGTACTCCTTCCACCGCCCAAGGACATCCTCAGTTGAGGTCAGCAGCGCACCACTTCCACTGTAAACAGTGTTTGTGGAACACCGCTTCCCCCTTCCGAGTCGCCGGACGGTTTGCCAGAATCTCTCTGAGGCCGACTGAAAGTCTTCCTCCATGGCCTCACCGAACTCCTCCCAAGCCCGAGTTTTTGCCACGGCGACTGCCAGAGCCACGTTCCGTCTGGCCCGTCAGTACCTGTCAGTTGCTTCAGGAGTCCCATGAGCCAGCCAGGCCCGATAGAACTCTTTCTTCAGCTTGACGGCATCCCTTACCTCTGGTGTCCACCACCGTGTTCGGGGATTGCCGCCGCGACAGGCGCCGGAGACTTTATGGCCGCAGCTCCGAACCGCCGTTCCGACAATGGAGGTGTGGAACATAGTCCATTCAGACTCAATGTCCCCCGTCTCCCTCGGGACCTAGTTGAAGCTCTGTTGGAGGTGGGAGTTGAAGACCTCTCTGACAGGGGCCTCCGCCAAACATTCCCAACAGACCCTCACTATGCATTTGGTCCTGCCGGGTCTGTCCAGCTTTTCCCCCGCCATCGAATCCAACTCACCACCAGGTGGTGATCAGTTGACAGCTCAGCCCCTCTCTTCACCCGAGTGTCCAAGACATATGGCCGAAGATCAGAAGAAACGACTACAAAGTCGATCATCGACCTCCGACCTAGGGTGTCCTGGTGCCAAGTGCACTGATGGACACCCTTATGCATGAACATGGTGTTCGTTATGGATAAACCGCGACTAGCACAGAAATCCAATAACAACTCACCGCTCGGGTTCAGATCAGGGAGGCCGTTCCTCCCAGTCACGCCCCTCCAGGTGTCACTGTCGCTGCCCACGTGGGCGTTAAAGTCCCCCAGTAGAACAACAGAGTCCCCAGTGGGAGCGCTTTCCAGCACGCCCCCCAGGGACTCCAAAAAGGCCGGGTACTCTACACTGCCGCTAGGCGCATAAGCACAAACGACAGTGAGAGACCGTTCCCTGACCCGAAGGCGTAGGGAGACGACCCTCTCATTCACCGGGGTAGACTCCAACACATGGCGGCTGAACTGGGGGGCTATTAATAAGTCCACACCTGCCCGCCGCCTCTCACCCTGGGCAACGCCAGAATAGTGGAGAGTCCACCCTTGGTCGAGAAGAGTGGTTCCAGAGCCCAAGCTGTGAGTGGAAGAGAGCCCGACTATATCTAGACAGTATCTCTCAACCTCCCGCACCAGCTCAGGCTCCTTCCCCGCCAGTGAGGTGACATTCCAAGTCCCAAAAACCAGAGTTGGCGCCCGAGGTTTGGGTCGGCCGGGCACTCGGCCCCGACCACCGCCCAAATCACAACGCACCGGCCCCTTACGGTCTCTCCAGCAGGTGGTGAGCCCACCAAAGAATGGCTCCACGTCATGGCTTCGGGCTGAGCCCGGCCAGGCCCCGTGAGCATAGACCTGGCCACCAGGCGCTCGCATGCCAGCCCCCCCACCAAGCCTGGCTCCAGGGTGGGGCCCCAGTGACCCCATACCGGGCGGGGTAAACGAAAGCCTTGGTTTAATTGTCATCATAAGGGGCATGAGAAGACAATCTCATTGGACCTTATTACTTCATTTGGAAGTATTAAATATTAGAGAGAACTATTAGTACTAAAGTACTAATTTCTAATTGTTCAACTATACAAAACAGTAAATATTTACATAACTATTTTGCAGAAATTATTTTTTGGACATCAATTTGAACAAATTATACTACTAAAATGCTTTAGGTAGCATTGTAGTTGAAGCTGCTGCCTTTGGATAGAAAGGTTGCAGGTTTGATCCCCACCTCCAGCTGTAGCAAGGTATTTACCCTAAATTGCTCCAGTAAAAAAAAAAAAAAATTACCCAGCTGTATAAATGGGTAAATAATTGTAAGCTTGTTATAACTGTAACCTTAATGTTGAAAGTCGCTGTGGAAAAAAGTGTCAGCTAAATGTATAAATGTAAGAAGTCACAGTACTGGCGGAATCTTATAGAAAAATCTTGCCTTTACTTGCTTTTGCTCTTTTTTTCCTCGATCATAACCCCTTCTCTTTCAACTGTGTACGACTACAACTCTTCGGACTACGATCTTCGTTTTTGAACCATGACACTTCGAATCTCAACCTCACTCTTTGAACCACGACCATGAACACCACCAAGTCCCGCGGACCCATGCCTGCCTCCTAAGTGTCATTCTACGGGTTACTTCTCCCAAGTGCCACTTTAGCTCCCTTTCAAACAGCTGCAGTTCCCCGGTGCTCATCAGCTCATCTGCCCAGAAGATCTCCGTGCTTGCGTGCTACGGTTAAAACATGTGAATCATGGCAGAAACACAAATGGTCCCAAGTCTGTCATCACTTTGTTCATTACTCCAAAGTCAAAGTAAAAAAGGGAGCTTAAAAATTTAGATTTTAATTTAATTTTAATTTTAATTTAATTTTAATTTTGATTAAACAAAAATTATTTAATATTCTGTCCATTCCAGTTCATTTTTACCTTCTTATTTGAGTAATTTCGACAACCTCATATTTAAATCTCATTGCTGACCAAGTTAAAACATGCCCAGTGTTCCAAAAAGCTTAAAAATAAAAATATCTTCAACTAATCCTGGATATTGTTAGAATAAATAGTATAGTTTTCATTTTAACAACTTTATTAACTTCAAGCTGCCCTGAAACAGAAACTTATCCTAAGTGACTAAAATTAAAAATACCTTTCACCCATGCTGAAAATTCTGATTTATCCCATAAACGTGCAGTGTTTCTGCCATCGTGTTATTTATCACCAACACTTACAAACCCCAGAAACCAGCTGTTAACCATGAGGAAACATAAACTGAAGCAATTTACAAATAAAAGTTCAAATGAAAATAGTTTGTATCATGGACAGCTCAAGAAAACAACAATGATTTTATGCAAGGAATCATTCAGATCTTGAATCTACATAAAAACTGAAGCACTTGATTTGCTCTCTGGAATTAATATATTCCATCAAGGCACCTTCACTGTGGATTAATGTAAAAAGCATTCTACCTTGCTGCCTGACCTGCACACCATTGCCAAAAGCTATCTGACCCCTGGCCTCATATTGTCCAAAAGCAGGACCATATTAGTCCTTCAAAAACATTTTGTTGCTTGGTCAAAGTGCAAATTATGTAATGCAAAAACACACCAGCTGATTTCTTTTGCTGAAAACATGTCCACCCCACTTTTTCTTGATGCATAAGCACACATAACCATAATTAGAAGATATATAAGAATGATCAGCATGTGTACTATCATCAAAAAGATAACAGACTGCTCATGACCTCAAGTACAAGCAGCATGTTCAAATTTAGATTTACATTTACATTTGTTCATTTAGCAGACACTTTTCTCCAAAGCAACATATATCTCAGAGAAAAATACAATGAGTGCATTACATCAACAGGAGCTTATTCACTTATATATATATATATATATATATATATATACATACATATATATATATATATATACAGTGTATTATGTACATAAATATATATATACTTATATCTTTGTTTTATATACTAAGGGGTATTATTACACATAAGTCAGTTAAATTATTATACAATTTCAGTCATGCCTCAAGAGATATTGCAGAGAAAAGACAGGAGGGCATTTGCGAAACAACCAGTAGTTATCAATCAAGCTGATTATTTATTAAAAACTTCACAAATTTACCTTCAGAAAACAAATTAAAGCAACATATTTGTTTTCCTGCTGCTTATCAATATTAAGGCTTAAGACTTAAGCAAATCAAAACTGAAGCCATCATTTAATGTATAGTGAACAAATGACAGTGGCAACCATGAAAGAAATTAGTGTCAGATATAATCTTCTCAAAAAAACTGACAAAATCTGAAGCACAGCTACCTAGTAAAACAGATGGAATTTGTTAGCTAGTGGAAAAACAGCAAAACCACATTCTGAAAGAAGCTCTTATGTTTTCTCAGCAAACAACTCTCAATCTGCAATTCAGCTGCCTTTTGTAATGTCCTTAATTTTTCATTCAGTTGGGGACAGCTTGTCATCATCTGCAGAAAATATAGGTCAAGTCTGGCCTTGCAAAAGTCTCCGTGAAGGCTGGCCACCCAAGAAGCTAGAGAATTGCCGAAAATTCTCGAGAAATTCAGCATGTGTAAGTCAGCAGAACAACTTATTTGTTGCACACTGACAAGACTTTCCTCTTCTGGGAACTCATTACTAATATGGTTGCAATATAGTACTTTTCCTTGTCATTCATAAAAAGCCAGTGACTACAGGAATACTGATTCATCTTTCAGTGCCTTAGAGCAGAACTGCCAAAAAATAAAAACAACACATTGTTCTGCACCATTCAAAATTCATTTTAAAACCGTTATAAAATTGTATCTGTGGTCATGGACTGAAAAATCCCTTCATTAATTTAAAACCCCTTCCTGGATTGGGGCCTTGTCGTGGCGGAAGGGCTTGCATGATCTAGGGATCTCCAGAGCCATATCGTCGGGAGCAGTATGCTCCGAACAGAGACTCCCATGGTGACCAGGACTGGAATGAAGATCCAGACTAACATGATCTGAAAAACCCGTATGGAAAATGGGAACAAGAGAAGTTTATCCTGTCTGGACAAGGGTCACAGGGACCTACTCCTGGTGCCATGCCTGGCGGTACTGTTACTAGGCAAGCGCTTGGTGGCCAGGCAGCCCACGTAACCCAGCCGGGCTCAGCCCAAAAAGGAAATGTGAGGGGGGGCTATGTGGGCCCACCACCCACAAGGTTCAATGTGGGAGTCGGGTGTGATGCTTTTCAGGTGGCTGGAGGGGGCAGGGTGGCACTTGGCATCACGGCCCCTCGTGACAGAAACTGTCTCTTGGCACATGTAATGTCACCTCACTTGGGGGAAGGAGCTGGAACTGGTGTGGGAGATTGAAAGATACCAACTAGATATAGATGGGTTCACCTCCACTCAGTGTTGGCTCTGGAACCAAACTCCTTATTTGGGGGTGGTCTCTACTCAGGAGTTGCACAGGATGAGATGCACCGGGCGGGTGTGGGGATACTCATTAGCCCCCGGCTGGTTGCCATACCATTGGAGATTTTCCCGGTGGACGAGAGGGTTACCTCAATGCGACTTAAGGTCCCACAGAGACGAAAACTCTGACTGTTGTGTGTGCTTATGCACCAAACAGCAGTTCAGAGTATTCAACCTCCTTAGAGAAAGTGGGTGGGCTTCTGGACAAGGCCCCACTTACAAACTCCATAGGCCTGCTGGGGGACCTCAACGCTCACTTTAGCAATGACTGAAAAATCTGGAGCGGCGTGATTGGGAAGAATGGCTTGCCCAATCTAAACCCGAAAGGTGAAATGTTACTGGACTTCTGTGTTAGTCATGGTTTGTCCATAACAAACACCATGTTCGAACACAAGAATGCTCATAAGTGCACTTGGTACCAGAGCTCCTTGGGCTAAAGGTCAATGACCAACTTTGTAATCATTTCATCTGACTTGAGGCCACATGTTCTGCACATTCAGGTGAAGAGAGGCGCTAAGATGTCAACCAATCACCATTTGGTGGTGAGCTGGATCAGATGGCGGGGAAAACTGACAGACAGACCCAATAGACCCAAGCATTTAGTGAGGGTGTGCTGGGAACAACTGTCAGAGGACCCTGTCCAGAATGATTTTAACTCCCACCTCCCAGAGAACTTCTCCCATGTCCTGGAGGAGGAAGGGGACATGGAGTCTTAATAGACCCTGTTCAAAACCTCCATTAAGAAAGCACCCAGGTGCAAATGTGGCCAAAAGCTTGTTGGTGCCAGTCATGGCAGCAACCCAAGAACCTGCTGGTAGACACCAGTGGTGAGGGAAGCCGTCAAGCTGAAGAAGGAAGCCTTTTTGGCCTGGTTGGCTCTGGGGCTTCTGACTCAGCAGATAGGTACCGGCAGGCAAAACAGGCAGCAGCGGTTGTGGTTGCAGAAGCAAAATCCAGAGCATGGGAAGAGTTTAGCGAGGCCATGGAAAATTACTATCGTTCAGCCTCAGAGAGGTTCTGGAGAACCATCCAGGAGCTCAGGAGGAGTTGGAGGAGCTCCGCTCAAGCTGTGCTCAGCAAAAGTGGAGTAACTCTGACCTCAAATGAGAACATTGAAGGGAGGTGGAAGGAGCACTTTGAGGAGCTCCTAAACCCAGATATGTCTCCCTTACAGGAGTCAGAGCCAGAGGCTTCTGGGGTATCAGGGTTCATTTCTCTGGTGGAAGTCACTGAGGTAGTTAGAAAGCTCCACAGTGGCAAAGCACCAGAGGTGGATGAGATTTGCCCAGAACTGCTTAAGGCCCTGGATGTTGTGGGGCTGTCATTGCTGACACATCTCTGCAATGTTGCATGGACCTCAGGGATAATGCCTTTGGATTAGCAAACTGGGGTAGTGGTCACTATCTTTAAGAAAGGGGGCCAGAGAATGTTTGCCAACTGTCAGGGTATCACACTTCTCAGCCTCCCTGAGACAATCTATACCAGGGTGGTGGAAAGGAGGCTCCAGCCCATAGTTAAACCTCAGACTAAAGAGGAACAACACTCTGTCTTAGCCATTGAACAGCAGACCAACTTTTTACATTTATTCATTTAGCTGACACTTTTCTCCAAAGCAACTTACACTGTTAAAGTCACAATAATTACATGCTTACAATCATTTACCCATTTATACAGCTGGGTAATTATTTTTTTCTTTTACTGAAGCAATTAAGGGTAAGTACCTTGCTCAAGGATATTACAGCCAGAGGTGGGGATCAAACCTGGAACTTTTGAGTCCCAAGGCAGTAACTCTAACCACTATGCTACCTGCTGCCCAGCTGACAGTTTTTTACCCTTTCACAGATAACTGAAGGGGCATGGGAGTTCGCTAATCCAGTCCACATGTGTTTTGTGGACTTGGACAAGGCCTACGACTATGTTCCTCAAAAAATTCTGTGGGAGGTGCTTCGGGAGTATGGGGGGGGGCCGCGGCCACTACTGCGGGTCATTCGGTCTCTGTACACACGGAGCGAGAGCTGTATCCGCATACTTGGCATTAAGTCAAGCCAGTTCATTGTGGGTGTTGGACTTCGCCAAGGTTGTGCCTTATCCCCACTCATATGTGATGTAACGTTACAGGTGAGCACACTGGACAGGCAGACCCTGGGCTCAGGGGTCGTAGACTTGTCTACTTAACCCATCCGTGTAACAGTCAGAGCATGCCATCACAAGGATATGGTGTTGTTTTCTCATTCGGGCTCGGGAAACCCAGGTGGTTCTAGGTTTCCCCTGGTTGGTATGCCGTGACCCGGTGTTCCGTTGGAGCACAGGGGATTTGGTGAAATGAGAAGACCGGTGTGTGCGTTCATGCTTACGCATTCCGTGCCGGGCCACCTCGGTAGAGAGGGTGGTTGGAGTCCCTCCAGTGGAGATTCTGTGCGAGTATGAGGACCTCCAAGAGGTTTTCAGTAAGACCCGGGCAGCAGAGCTTCCTCCACATCGGCCGTGGGATTGTATAATCCACCTCTTACTGAGACCACTCCTCCCAGAGACCATCTGTACTCCATGTCCCTGCTGGAACAGAACGCGAGGTGGGATTACATCACGGAGGCTCTGCAGGGAGGGATTATCAGGCCATCCACATCACTCGCCTCCACTGGTTTCTTTTTCAGAGGTAAGAAGGATGGGGCTTGTGTCCGTGCAACAATTATCGGGGGTTGAACACTATCACCATCTAGTACCCACACCCGTTGCCATTGAGCACTGTAGCCTTAGAGAGGATCCATGGGGCAACGGTGTTGTGGTAGAAAGAAAAGACTCAGTTCAGCAAGACACTCAGATTGCAGAAAAGTTCATTTATTCATGCACACACATGGGTGAGCCTACTACAGAGAGTCACACCTCAGCAGCTAAGCAAGCAGATATTTTCACACATTCTAGGGCGGTTCTTCGCAAGCATGGGTGAGATACATGTTTTGTTTCATCATCCCAAACAGGTCAAGCTGCCCCCCAGTCTCCCGTCCTTTCATGAAAACACCCCAACCGTCGCCAGTGTTATCACTCTCATTATGTGGAGTCTCACGGGAACTACGTAATTCTGTATTCCTCCTGATATCTTATGGAAACAAGCTCACACAGAAAGGGACAAACTGGCACCAGACTACTGCCTGGAATGTGGCGCTTTCTTGTATAGGCCGTTTCACAAGTTAGACATTGTAATACATAAGCATATAGGCATAGCAAAGCTGTAGAATCAAATTTTCATTCCACAGTGTTAACCAAAGTGGACCTGAGGAGTGCATATAACCTCATCCGCCAGGGGGACAAATGGAAGACCGTGTTCAGCACAACCCTGGGCCACTATGAGCAAATGGTCATGCCGTTTGGTCTGTCTAATGCCTCCTCAGTGTTTCAGGCCTTTGTGAACCATGTCCTTGGGGACCTGATCAATCATTGCATGCTTGTCTTCCTGGACAACATCCTTGTGTTCTCCAGGACCAGGGAGGAGCACGTACACCAGGTAAGGGCTGTGTTGTGCAAGCTCCAAGACCATCGACTCTACAAAAAAGGGGAGAAATGCATGTTCCACCAGCCCAGGGTGGCTTTCCTGGGGTACATTCTAAGCTGAGAGGGTGTTGCCATGGTCCCAATGAAGGTGCACTCAGTGACAGAATGGTCCAGACCCACAACAGTGAAAGCGCTTCTATCGCCGGTTTATGGACGGGTTCAGCACTCTTGCTGCGCCCCTCACCACGGCCCTGAACGGACGTGGCCGACGGCGCTTTCCAGGACCTAATGGCCCGGTTCACCTCAGCTCCTGTACTCAAACACCCTGATCCTTCCCTGCAGTTTGTGATTGAGGCCATTCTTTCCCAAAGGCAAGGGATTAACCCATCCAGATGAGGTCTTCCCTGCTGCAGTGGGCACATGACTCCCCCGCCTCAGGCCATCCCGGGGTCTGGCGGACTCTCTCCCTCTTGCAGGGGTGCTTCTGGTGGTCCTTCATGCCAGATGACATTAGAGATTACGTCAAAACTTGTGCCACATGCTCCCAGGCAAAGACCCTAATGTTGAAGCCTGGGGGACTGCTGGAGCCACTGTCTATACCCTTCCACCCTTGGTCCCACGTGGCAGTGGATTTCCTGGTTCACCTGCCCGCGTAACGGTAAGACCGTAATACTCACCTTAGTGGACCATTTCTCCAAGGCTTGCCGCCTAATCCTGCTCTTCAAGCTGCCAACTGCCTTGGAGATGGCAGAGGTTTTTTTCCACCAGGTGTTCCAGCTGTACAGCTTATCCAAGAACATCATCTCAGTCCGGGGCCCTCAGTTCATGTCGAGGCTGTGGAGGGCCTTCTGGGATAGGTTAGGGGTCAAGGTGAGCCTCACATCGGGGTATCACCCTTAGGCTAACAGCCAAGTCGAGAGCCTGCAGTAGAACATCTCCCAGTACCCACACTTGTACTGCACCCAGAAGCAGCATCAGTGGGCACGGTACCTGCCCTGGGATAAATACGTCCATAATGCTCTGTCCCATACCTCCACCGGTTTGTCACCCTTCCAATGTGTGTTAGGGTATCAACACTCCTTGTTCCCGTGGCAGACTCCTCCTAGCCAGGTTCCGGCAGTGAACAGCACTGCTGGAGCCACTGGGGGAGATGTGGCAGTCGGTCCAGGACCACCATAGAGCGACCACAGGCCGGTACAAACAACAGGCAGATCGACATTGGCAGGCCCTGGCCTTCATGCCTGCGCAACGCGTCTGGTTCTCCACCTGGGACCTTCAGTTGTACCTGCCTTCAAAGAAACTTGGCCTACAGTACATTGGGCCATACAAGGTACTCCGCCAAGTGACCCCTGTCACCTATAAGCTCCAGCTGCCTCCAGGAATGCAGGTGTACTCTACCTTCCACGTGTCCCTCCTCAAGTTGTGAGGGACCTCTCTCCTCCAGCCATCCACCATGAGCGCCCCGCCCCCACCGGTGCAGGTAGATGGGGAACCAGCCTACATGGTGCGGGCCTTGCTGGACTCTCAACACCAGAGGGGGGTATTAAAGTACCTGGTCGATTGGGAGGGCTACACCCGGAAAAACAGTCCTGGGTGAGCGCTCATGACATTCTGAACCCTGATATGATTTCCGCCCTCCACAGGGACCACAACCTTATGTCAGTTCTGTGGGATTCTGAGAAAAATCGCAGAATAGCAAAATAATAATTAAAATACAGATTTATCAGTGGGAAAGGGCTGCGGTGGCATAATGGGTTTGGTTAGCTCCTGCTCTCTTATGGGTCTGGGGTTCAAGTCCTGCTTGTGGTGCCCTGTGACGGACTGGTATCCTGTCCTGGGTGTGCCCCCTCCAGCCTTGCGCCTTGTGTTGCCGGGTTAGGCTCTGGTTTGTCGTGACCCCGCATGGGATGAGTGGTTTCAGATAATTTGTGTGTGTGTGATTTATCAGTGGGCTGAAAGAAAAGTACAGTGCATTTAAATCCAGAGCTATAAGACAGTACTTATCTGATGCAATACATAATAACACATTTCCACAGAAAAAGTCACAGTTTGTGCAGTGAGTATTTTTCCTTTTTTACTCATGTTCTGATTCAAAATGCACACATGTGGGAAAGACTATACAGCACTTTTATGTGGTGTCACTGTTTTATTGCTTTCTACATTTTTTTCTTTGCTTTCTATGATTGGAACCAAGGCCAAAATTAGTTTAGTTACCAATGACAACCAGCATTTCTGAAAAGTAAAAACAATGTTTGTTATGTAAAGACACTGAAAACAGAGGAAAATCAATGTGACCTGCATGTACAGCTGTACAACAACCACCTCACACAGATTTTTAGCCATATATTTCATATTTCTGAAATCTGAAACCTGATGTTCAAGAATCAGTCACCAAATGTCATTTTCTGCCATATTAAAGCAAAGTATTGAATGATCATAGAAAACAATATTTACATAATAATTGCAAAAATGGAATGGAATCTCTTTCATATAAGCAACAGTAACAAAGAGGGTAATGTTGAACTCTTGTGTGAACAGGCAGCTCTGCAGGGGGTAGAATATCAGATTTCACAGTGATTCTTTAGCAGTTCCTTTGTATGATACATCAACACATTATGATTAACAGGTGAAACATGTCCAGCAGAAAACATGGTGAGATTAATTTATAAACATTTCTATGGCACTGTTTGTGCCTTAAATTGCTCTTGGGCAAAATTTACATTAAACTATATCCATACTGGGGGGCACAGTGGCGCAGCGGGTTTGACCGGGTTTAACCAGGATATGGTGGAATGATCTCCCTCCTCACTCAGAACCGCTGAATCTCTGTACATTTAAGAAAGGTCTCAATCAACGTCTTTCACACTCATTTCACCCCAGTCTCTTTATTTACATGTTTATGTTCAATAGTTTTGTGATTCCAAATTAGTGAATAATGGGTAAACCCTTTGACCGGGTCCTGCTCTCTGGCAGGTCTGGGGTTAAAGTCCTGCTTGGAGTGCTTTGTGACAGACTGGCGACCTGTCTTGGGTGTGTCCCCCTCCCCCTCCAGCCTTGTGCCCTGTGCTGCCGGGTTAGGCTCCAGTTTGCCGTGACCCCACTTGGGACAAGTGGTTTCAGACAGTGTCTTGTTTGTGTGTGTATGTGTGTGTGTGTGTGTGTGTGTGTGTGTGTGTGTGTGTGTGTATTCATAGTTTAAAAAAAAAATCTGAATCCTGAACAACAATTCAAAGATTGTAACTATAAAGTTTAATACCTATCAAGTATTTTTTTTGTCAAACCTATCAAGACTGACAAAAAAGAACCAATCCTAGACATGCTCACCATGTAAAAATATATATCTGCATGGCATTTAATACAATAAAATCCATCCTTTCATGTTCAAAAATCATTTTTATGTTGGAGAAAAAACATTCTCTTGGAGTTTGGAGCTTGCCTGAAGCCTTGAGCTGGATATCACTATTTACAGATAACGTTGCCTATGAGCAACAGTGACTCACTCAAGCCTTCCAGCTCGTGAAGTCAGAGCTGTCTGCTGTTGCCTCTGGACTCAGAGGTGAGAATAATTATTATTTGCAAACACCACCACATTTCTAAACTGTGGTGATAATGCTTCTGGGAATTAAGATGACTGTTTCAAACACAGCCCTTTTCAAATGTTCATTGTACTGTTATTGGCTTGTTTTAGATACAGCTCTTTGTAGTCCTCAGTCATCGACTTCGTAATTTTTTTATAAAGACATTATCACTCTCATCATGCTTTTTTCTGGAATCTGTTCACATAAACTATATTATATAATTATACTGCCACTATGAACAGGGGGAACATGGATTTTAACAATGAACACTTTCGCAGTTTGCATAAAAACATCACCAGCAACAGTATAAGACAACCCTTCCAGCAACTCCAGTATCTAGCATGACCAACAAACTAACAAGCATTAACAAGACACATTGAATTAATAAAAATTCATAGAGCAACCAAACACTATGCTCCAAGGGATGATAGGAGGGCTTCATTCACCCAGTCACTACAATATTAATGCCCAATGAATGGGTTAGGTCATGAATTGGAAATTCCTGTATATTACAGTTACCATCACTTATTTCTAATTTACTCACTACTGTCATGGTTGCGCTTCGCGAGGACGGACTCAAGTGCAGAGTTCGTAAGCAGATGTTTAATAAAGCCAAATCGGAATCCAAAAGCAAAGTCGAGGGACAGGCGTGAGTCAGGCGATCAGCAAACGTAGTACAAAGGGCTAGGCAAAGAACGTGGTTGGGAATAAACAGGCAAAGGGTCGATGTCGGAATAGGTTCTCGGAAACACAGCTTGCAGGGAAACAAGGAGGCAAAACAAGGTTCCGCGTCTGGGCTTCCTCGGCTTCCCTCTTTATTGCGGCAGGTGTCGCCAATGTGCCGGCTGCAGGGGACGTGACAGTACCCCCCCCTCCACGGGCGGCCCCGGACGCCCTGGGCCAAGAAGGAGGACGCCCCCGGGACCGCGGGGCCGGGCACTCAGGATGGTCCCTGTGGAAGGCGGCCACCAGGTCGGGTCCAGGATGTCCGACGCAGCTACCCAGGAACGCTCCTCCGAGCCGTACCCCTCCCAGTCTACCAGATATTGCAGCCGACCTCTCCGTCGGCGAGAGTTCAGCAGGGCCCGGACCGTGTAGACACCGTCCCCTGCGAAGGGCAGCGTAGGCGGTGGTGTGGTTTCCAACGGTGGCTGATGCAAGGACACCCCTACTGGTTTCAGGAGGGAGACATGGAACGTTGGGTGCACTCGGAAGTCAGGAGGCAACAGAAGGCGGTAAGTAACCGGCGTGACACGACGCACTATCTTGAAGGGGCCGATGTAGCGAGCCCCAAGTTTCTTTGATGGGACCCTCAGGTTAAGGTCTCGGGTGGAGAGCCAAACTCTTTGCCCAGGGCTGAACGAAAGGGTACGCCGGTGCCGGTCCGCCTGACGTTTGTGGCGTTCTGCACTGCGGAGCAGGTGGGACCGGACTGTCCTCCATACGCGGGCGCTCTCCTTGTGCCACGTTTCCATGGCCTGAACAGGACACGGAGTGGTCTCTCTAGGGAACAGGACAGGTTGGTAGCCTAACACACACTGGAAGGGAGACATACCTGTGGATGTATGAGGCGCGGAGTTGAGGGCACACTCTGCCCAGGCCAGGTAGCGAGCCCATAGGTGCGGTCTTTGGGAACAGTAGGCTCGGAGAAACTGTGAAACATCCTGCTGTAAGCGTTCTACTTGGCCATTGTCCTGTGGGTGGTATCCCGATGTAAGGCTGACCGTTACTCCGAGCTGGCCCCAAAAGGCCTTCCCTACCCGAGAGGTGAACTGGGGCCCTCGATCTGAAACAATGTCTTCGGGGAGTCCGTAGAGTTTAAATACGTGCTCGAATAGGATCTCCGACACCTCGAGAGCTGTAGGCAGCTTCGGAAGGGGCACCAGCCTACAGGCCTTGGAGAAACGATCTATGACAGAGAGGATCACGGTCTTACCCTCTGAGACCGGTAGGTCCACTAGGAAGTCCAGCGCCACATGGGTCCAGGGTCGGGTCGGCGTAGGCAAGGGTTGTAGGAGACCAGCTGCCTTTTCGAGTACGGTCCAGGTCTGAGCGCAGGTGGCGCAGGCCTGGACGAAGTCCCTGATGTCATCGGACAGTGAAGGCCACCAGAACCGTCCTTGGACCAGGGAGAGGGTACGTCGGATCCCGGGATGCCCTGCCTCCGGAGCCTCATGGGCCCATTTCATCAGTGCTGTGCGGAAGGAAAGGGGTACATACACACGGTCTGCTGGTCTCCCGGGCGGTTCTGGCTCGCTGTCCTGGGCTTCTTGGATGTCCTGGAGGAGTTGCCAGTGGACCGGACTCACCACACATCACTGGGGTAGGATCTCCTCTGGGTTGGGGGGCATTGGTTCTGGGTCATGAATCCACGATAAAGCATCAGCTTTCCCATTCTTGGTACCTGGTCGATAGGAAACAGTAAAGCGAAAACGGGTGAAGAACAGGGCCCATCGGGCCTGACGGGAGTTTAACCTTTTTGCGGTCTCAAGGTACTTTAGGTTTCGGTGGTCCGTGAGTACCACAAAGGGATGGACAGCACCCTCCGGCCAGTGACGCCACTCCTCAAGCGCGAGCTTGATAGCAAGGAGTTCCCGGTTCCCAATGTCATAATTACGTTCGGCAGGGGTCATCTTCCTGGAGAAGAAGGCACAGGGGTACAACTTCGGAGGGTCCCCTTGCCTCTGGGACAGGACGGCACCCACCCCTACCAAGGAGGCATCGACCTCCACCACAAACGGCAAGGAAGGGTCCGGCTGTTTCAGCACTGGGGCGGAGGTGAACTGGTTCTTTAAATCCTGGAAAGCCTTCTCCGCCTCTGCCCCCCAAGGGAGTCTTCGGTCTTTGCTAGCCGTTAATGCGGTAAGGGGTGCGGCTACTGTGTTAAAATGACATATGAGTCGACGATAGAAATTGGCGAACCCAAGGAAGCGCTGGAGCGCCCTTACCGTGGTGGGTCGAGGCCAGGAGATCACTGCACCCACCTTCTTGGGGTCCATGGAGACTCCCTCCTGGCTCAGGATGTAGCCCAGGAAGGAGATTTGGCGTTGGTGGAATTCGCACTTCTCTGCCTTGACATACAGTCAATGTTGTAGGAGCCGCCTGAGGACCGCCCGGACCTGTTAGATATGCTGCTCTCGGGTCCTTGAGTAGATCAGTATATCGTCAAGGTAGACGATGACGCAGTGATAAAGGAAATTGCCCAACACATGGTTCAGAAAGGCCTGGAAAATCGAGGGGGCGTTAGGTAGGCCAAAAGGTATGACCCTGTACTCGTAGTGACCTAGTGTAGTGGAGAAGGCCGTTTTCCATTCATCCCCCTCACGGATCCGGATAAGGTTATATGCACTGTGGAGGTCTAATGTAGTAAACCAGGTCAACCCATGAATCCCCTCCAGGGCCAAGGTGATCAATGGTAAGGGGTGTGGGTATTTGATGGAAATGGCGTTCAATCCCCAGTAATCTATGCACGGCCTCAGTCCCCCGTCCTTCTTACCGATAAAGAAGAACACTGCCGCCGCTGGTGACGTCGACGGCCGGATCATACCAGCTTCGAGGGCCTCCTTGATGTAGTCCTGCATGGCCCATTGTTCCGGCAACGACAGGGGATACACCCGACCCCGAGGTGGTGTGGTACCTGGCAAGAGGTCGATAGCACAGTCCCGGGACCGGTGAGGAGGCAGTTCGGCAGCACGGGCCTTGCTGAAGACCTCTCGTAGATCCGCATAGTCCAGGGATATGACCCTCTACCCCTTCCACCGACGTGGCCCGACAAGGAAGGGTGAGGCAAGACGCACGACAGGATCCTCCCCAAGAAACCAGCTCATTGGTACTCCACCTGAAGACGGGGTCATGACGTGCCAACCAGGGGTAACCTAAAACGAGTGGGGTGTCTGGAGCTCGGAGCAGAAAGAAGGTGAGTCTCTCCTGGTGACAAGATCCTGTTTCGAGCAGGAGAGGTGCAGTCCGGGTATCAACCACCCCAGTTCCCAAGGGCTGACCATCCAGGGCTCTCACTCTCAGGGTGACTTCACAGGTCTGAAGGGGGACATGGTGTGCTTTGGCAAAGCCCACATCCATAAAACAGCCCGCTGCTCCAGGATCTATGAGGGCACTTGCCTGCACCCGGTTTGCCCCCCAGGAAATACTCACTGGCAACCGCAACTGTCCCCGGTGCTCCCCTGGCCTCGCCTTCGTGTCTGTGGAGGTCCCTTGAGGTGGTCACACTGGGCATGCGGCACGGAGATGCTCCTGGGAACCGCAATAGAGACACAGTCTCTCCACCAGGCGCCGTCTCCTTTCTTCTCTCCTGAGCCGGTCCTCCGCTGGGCCGGCCCCCCAGGGTTGTCAACTCCTGCCAAGGTTGTCAATGGCGATGGCTGTCTCCACAAACCGGTTGAAGTCCCCCTCCTCACCCCTGTATGTGAGCTCTTCCTGGATCCGAGTGTTCAGCCCGTTGTAGAAACAGGTGAGGAGGGCAGGAGAGTTCCATCCGCTCTTGGCCGCAAGGGGTCTGAATTCAAGAGCATACTCAGCCACGCTTCGAGTTCCCTGGGTGAGACGCATGAGACAATTGCCCGCCGCGCGCCCCGCGTGCGGGTGGTTAAAAACCGCTTCGAATTTCTTGCGAAACATGGCATAGGTTGTTCTTAGGCGAGTGCGCCACCCTGCGGCTGCCCACGCCCGGGCTGGACCGGTCAACAAGGACAGGACGAAAGCGATTTTAGCTGCGTCCGTCTGATACATGCAGGGAGAACATTCAAAGACCAACTCGCACTGCATCAGAAAGTCCTGAGATTGATCGGGCGAACCGTCATACCTCTCTGGGGTCGCGATCCTTGCGATCGTATCGAATGCTTCGGGTGGTGCGGGCGGGGCAGGCTCAACAGGAGTAGCAGGTGCCGACTGGGAGGCGAGTTTGAGAATCCCTCTCGCCAGGAGAACCTGGATCAATCCTTCGATTGTATCTTGTAGGTGCTGCAGTGACTGGTCTTGCGCTCCCAAAATGTCGCCTTGCTTGGCGAGTGCCGTACACAGTTGCGCATACTCCACTGAGTCCTGGTAGTAGGCGGAACCTTCTGTCATGGTTGCGCTTCGCAAGGACGGATTCAAGTGCAGAGTTCGTAAGCAGATGTTTAATAAAGCCAAATCGGAATCCAAAAGCAAAGTCGAGGGACAGGCGTGGGTCAGGCGATCAGTAAACGTAGTACAAAGGGCTAGGCAAAGAACGTGGTCGGGAATAAACAGGCAAAGGGTCGATGTCAGAATAGGTTCTCGGAAACACAGCTTGCAGGGAAACAAGGAGGCAAAACAAGGTTCCGCGTCTGGGCTTCCTCGGCTTCCCTCTTTATTGCCGGTGTCGCCGATGTGCCGGCTGCGGGGGACGTGACAACTACTACTTCAATAATAACTTCTTTAAAGCAATTACGAGAGATAGGCTGAAAACAAGAATGCACTGTAAATTTTATGACCTGGAGCTGAATACAGACAAAGGCAGCAGCAGCTGTGATTCTTCAAAAACAAGAGACTACAGACTGAGTAAATGCACCATTCTAACGATCAGGCTTCATAATGTTCAGGGTCATTCTGCTGTGATAACACCATCACTGATACACTAGTGGTGGGTCAGAATCACAGTGCATCACTGAGAGTGCCAACTGTCAATGGGACACCAGCAGCAAACAGAGCTATGTGGTTAACATTATAACAGAATCCCTTAAAGGGCCCTTTTCAGTGCTGCAGGAGGAGAAGATGATTAGCAAAGCAAACATCAGAGTGAGTATGTGAACACCAGATATTGAAATACAAGGTACTGTACTGGGGTATAGCCAAGCAGAATCACTTCACAGTTCTCTCAGATGAAGCACCAAGCTAATAAAAATATTTCTCCATTTTTAAAAATGGACAAAGGTAAAAGAAGTCATGCTAAACAGCATTTGAGCTCTGTGACCTCACTGGCTACCTGTGTGATTAACTTTAAAAAGACTCTTCAAGTCCTGTCAGTCAGTCATATGATATTCTCTTCTATTTATCTTGAACAAGAGATAAACTCTAATATTAATTTGCTTTAAAAGAAAAACAAAGAAACTGAAAAGAGACAAAAAAGAAAATTATCCCTGACCAATAATCACAATGGGAAAGAGTGGGTCGCCCATCCATCTGAATAGTCAAGTCAAGTCAAGTCAAGCTTTATTGTCATTCCACTACATGTGCGGACATACAGTGGGACGAAATGTCGTGTCTCGCAGGACCACGGTGCTGTGTAAAATAAGCATAAATATAAACATGCAACACTAGACCTAAGGACAGCTTTTAGACCTACATAACTAATTTACTAAGTCGATAATCTGAAATTAGTGCAAATATACATATACTATAAACAGTTAACTATACAATACAAGTACTTACATAATAACTGTGCAGTAGAGGTATTTAAGAAGGAATAACCAGAACATGCATTAAAATTCCTTATTTCATGCTCGTCACATAATACTTTTTGCCATACTGGGCATTTACTGTACAGAATATTAATCTGGGTAAGAGTGTGAGCTAAGTTTATAAATGTAAATACAGATATTAATGTCTTTGACCTCACATGGTGAAAAAATGAACTGTAATACCCACTTTTCCAACCCACATTCAGGAATTTAAGGGAATACACACAAAGATTACGTACATGCATAACAAAAAACACATGTCAATGATCCATGGCCGTGGAACAAAAAGTTGAATTCTTAGAAAAGACCTAAGTGTAAGTACAGTACTTTCCCATAGTACTTACGAGGAACTGGTCCAGTAAAAATTACCTGGGTATGCAAACTGGTAAATAACCATAAGTTTCTTACCACAGTAAGTTGCTTTGTAGAGAAGTGCCAGCTAAATTAACAAATAACTAATTAATAACTAATAACTTGGCTGTAAAACCTGCTAAAACCATGGACATCTGAAACAGACATACCAGTCAGTTAGTGCATACTGCTGTGACACATAATGAAACCTTTACTAAGTAGGTACTGTTAAAGTATGTGTAGCTTTAAATGTTAACAATGTCTGTGAACGGGATGAACAAGTGATTTTTACAAGATTATTTATTAATCATCCAATCACATAATGGTGCAATGTCCCACTTAAGAGTTCTGCACCTCATTACTGTTCAGGATTACTCAAGCAGAGCACAGGTCAGCAAGGTGGGGAAAATGCTCTTTGCTGATTGCAATAAAAACAAGTTTTCAAAAAGAAATAGTCATCCATATTAAACATACAGGCTTCACCTTGCACTTGGCAGCACGGTCTACAGGTTTTTTCACTGTTAACTCTCTGAAAATGACAAAAGTCACAGAGTAATGGGTATCTGTGCATATTAATAATAAATGTCTAGCTTTCAGGATTCCATTGTCATAACAATAATAAAAACTGATGGAGAAGAACACAAGATGTAAGAATGTGATGGAGATTCTGTAACCATGACAGCATGTGGCACCTCTTAGAGAGTAGGAAGCCAGTTGCAGATTGCCAGCTGAATACAACTGGTAAATATCATGGGAACAATTAATAGTATGGGGGGTGTGGTGACACGGTGGGTTTGGCTGGTGCCTGCTGTGTGGTGGGTCTGGGGCTCAAGCCCTGATTGGGGTGCCTTGCTACGGACTGGCGTCCTATCCTCCGCCCCCAGCCTTGTGCCCTGTGTTGCCAGGTTAGGCTCCGGTTTGCCACAACGCCGCTTAGGACAAGCAGTTTCAGACAGTGTGATTGTGTGTTTAATGTGCACTCAAACAAGAAAAACCCATTGGGGTTAATTTTTGGAAGGTTGGGATATTTTGGACAAGGATTGCACTGAGCAGCAGATAAATAAAATCCATTATAATCACACACACACAATCAGAAACCACTTGTCCTAAACAGAGGTCACAGTGAGCCAGAGCCTAACCCGGCAACACAGGGCACAAGGCCTCACACCCACCGGAGAGTAGGCCCTGGACAAACTCATTGCGCCATCGCACCCGTGTCCATTATAATCCGATTACAAAAAGAACTTTTGAAGTAAATGATAACAACATTATGCTAACAGCTGATGTCAACAGATAGTTTCCTGTGAAATTCACAATTAAGGACCTAAATATAGCTATAGCAGAATTCAGTGCCATCTGCCTGGGTGGTTTTGCAAATTTTGCATTGTCCTCTGGGAAGATGCTGAATTCTTATTAGTGGACAAACATATTTCCTGTTCTGGTCAACCAGTGCTAAAGGCTTCTGTGAGTAATATGTGGGTTATGATGTTAGCTGTTGTGAAAGAAGTTTTATTTCCTTTTCTGGAACCAATCAGGAAATCTGCACAAAACACTGAGACACGTAGAGACTTTTCACAAAAACATCGACCGATGGGAGAGTTCGGGACAGCTGGGTGTCGCCCCGATCGGTTTGTGTTACCTCCTTTTATTTGCAAGCTCATAAGTCGGTCATCATAAGGCGTGGCAACACTTTTGAAACTTCCCTTGCATCCGACACAAAAGTGATCTACTCCAAACAATTTGTCCCTGTTCAAGAGGTGCATCGGGACACATCCTAAAGGTTAACAAAGTTTCTTTGCATCCCATTTCCCTACCAATATTTTCCATTGTGTTAACCAGCCACACAGATCATGAAGCCAAAGACACAACATACATTTTCTAAACTTATTAACTAGGACATATTAATCACTTGAACATATTAACTACTTCAACATATTTTCACACTACGCTCGAACAAACAATTTTTCACGCCACACTGTATATTACATATGAACAAGGAAAAGTTTGTTAGTTTCACAATCCGTCAATGTTTTTTACTTTAGAAGTCATTTCCACGATTATCATGACAAATTTGAAGTTTCTGTGGATCTGCCAGTTTATGAAGGTAACACTTTGGACTTTAAAACTTCAGATGAGTTGTGCTCAGAAGTCTGTGGCATTAATTTCACATAATGAAGCAACATTAATGAACCATCAGGAAAGCTTTAAATCTCAATTCTTCATAATGCATAATGCAATTTCACAAAAAAAAATCCACAAGAGAAAAAAAATTCTATAGAATGAATCATGTATAACATGCTCAATTAATTTGTCAATCCAGTTAACAGTAAAATATGGCGATGTAGAAAACACATTAACTACAATCAATTAACTAACAAATCATCCGAGTGCAAAAATGCATTTAGGAATCACCAAAGTAGTAACGTTTCTTTCTCCATCTCTCTCTCTCTTGCTGTGCACAATACTGTAACTAGGTCTGATTAACTCATTGCAGTTCAAATTTCAAGCACAGATGTCACTTCAACTTTTGCCCCTTTCCCACTAAGACCAGTCTTCTACTGTCACAATTTGCAACAATTTCTCATGAAATTTGCAGATGTATCCATTGAACACGAATTGATTAAGATTTCAATCTGTAGAAATTGAAATACCTAACTTTTAAAGTCTGAAGCAAATATGATTATTTAAAAACTTCCAGTAGGTTAGTTTTAAAGTCAACAAAGCATTAAGTATTAATTCTGATAACTACTATAATTACTTGCTTTACATCCAGTCTTAAAATAACAGTTACAAAAATAGCAGCAAGGGCTACAAGAGGCTGACAAAATACCCTTCAGCAGAACATATGGTGTCAACGATTTCTATTAAAATCCCTACAGATATAGAAACATTGTTCTCTGCCTTCACCCTTTAATCTGTGTCTTATCTGCCTCCAGAATAACATTAATTATGTGTATGTCAGGTCACCGACCCTTTGTCCCAAAGCAACATGACAGAGCAATATATACCAGGGGCCTCAGGATAGCCTTCATTTCCACAACCAGCTGCCTCGATAATTTCCTCTGTGGCTTCGTGCTACCGCATATAAAACAAATGTCAGATCTGAGCATATTCATTGTCACAAAATGCTCAGGCCACTTAAGGAAAGTCCAGAGAGTTATCTTACTACTGAGCAGAAGAAGACTGAAAGGAGCACGTGGGGTCCTGGTTCTTCACCCATTCCAAAATATGTGTTGGCTTAGTTAACATGGAGCAAAGGTTAAGCAAGGCAAGACATTCAGAGGTGCACTGTTATAGGCTACTCTGTGACAAAGAGTTGCCGACTCCTGACAGTGGGGTGTAACCCGGACCATCAATCAAGTGAGCAGGAGGGGCCTTTCCTCAGAAGCTTATCAAAACATGGCAGTTTGATATGGGGGGTTGGGGGGTGGTTCACCTTCAAACGTCCCAGCAACAAATATTCATTTGTCATACACCTGTGTGTCATCACAAAGATTGATAGCTCCAACAAACAGTTAACATCATGGTGTCTTACAGTGTTGATTTATACACAATGAAACAGATGGCCATGGTAGAGTTTATTCATATGTAGCATTAACACTTCGTCAAACATGTCTGTATTGAAGGTTGGGAGGCCAGGCTAGGCAAGAGTGGATAAACATAAAACAACCAAATATCTGAGTGATTTTACATGTCAGTTTTAAATCAACTTTTCAAATCGCTGACTGTTTCTGTTTTGGTTCCACAGGTCAGAAATGACAAAACAATTTACCACGTCTGGTTACTTTCCTTTATTTCCTGCCAGATTATGGCTGACACAAATCTTGAAAATACCAGTCTTTCACACTGTAATACACATAGAAAGGTAATACAAAAGAGTAAATCAATTAAAGTGATTTTGTGGCTGTAATGTCAACTGTCTGTAATATTACAGATAGGTAACATCTCTAGATATTACATTATTATGTTATTTTCATTTTTCATACATCTTCTGAGCGTTTAAATTGGGCTGAATGTTTCTTCACTGAGGATGATACCTGTCACCTGGAAACCAGAACATTTCACATCGGCTCACTAAAATCTCCTATTTGCGTACTGATATGTAAACATAATACTGAAACAACTAGATTCCCTTGACAATCCTCTAGTGTCACCCTTTACGTCTTGGTGAGCAGTGAACATGCTTTTTCATAGGGTTTTTCTTTAACTGAAGGTAACTTGCAACAACCCATGTAATACAAAGATATTCTGTAAATTACCAAATTAAGTGGAAGGAAGAACAGATATGATATACAACATCTATAAACTTACTCCATGCTTCACTTTTACAATCCATCAACATGCCATTACTATACATTTAGATGACTGCGCTGCACAACCCTTGAAACAGGTCCCCTTTGCCTTTAGGAGGAAGGACTAAGTCATCTTAATACAAGAGGGTATCTCAATAACACATACACACACACACACACACACACACACACACACTGTCTGAAACCGCTTGTCCCAAGCAGGGTCACGGCGAACCAGAGCCTAACCCGGCAGCACAGGGCACAAGGCTGGAGGGGGTGGGGTCACACCCAAGACGGGATGCCAGTCCATCATAAGGCACCCCAAGCAGGACTCAAACCCCAGACCTGCCAGAGAGCAGGCCCTGGCCAAGCCCACTGCAGCACCACACCCCCCACTCAATAACACATATCTACTCATAATAAATATTGCTTTCTTTTTAAAACATGATATATATGTAGATACCTAATTAACTTTCCTGATCAATAGCTGTCACCTTGTCGTGGTGGTCAGGCTTGTGCACTGCAATGACCCAAAGGGCTATAAAGACTGGAGTAACACTCCTTTGGGTTCAACCTTGTCAGGAAGACCAATGGTTAGCAGTCAAACAAAGAGTAGTGAATCTCAAACTGGGCAGCAGTATGGGTCCGTGTTCATGGCGGACAATCACATTTCAGTGACAACGACATCAACACAAACATTAACTGCGCGGAAGAAAGGCCTGGCAATCTACTTCCTTTTTCAAGTTTTAGCCGGTTTGCAGAACACCAGACGCTTTTCAGGACAACTATCCATAGAGTTGCTATGAGTCGACATCAACTCGATGGCACCTAACAATAACAATTAACTTTACTCATTAGTATAATTTATTTCAATGTTGCAATCCATGGCTATAATAAAGCACAATGATGAACCAAACCAGCTTATTAGAAACTTCCCTTACAATTTGTTTGCCATTTAGCTTCACAGTCTCTGAAACCTTACTTGGGTCTTTTGCTAAACTTAAGGTAAGCAACAACGATGGGTGTTCAATAAGCAATGGAAAGTCAAATACCTGGTCACCAAAATGTGGAAGAAAATACTGCAGTGGCTGATGAAGCCTACATAAAAACTTACAAGTATTATGAAGTATTGCCAGCACTCACAGTGGTAACTATATATATATATATGCTTCTTATTCAATGTAAATACAAATTGATGCAATAACATGAACACATTTTGGACATGAGCCTTCTTCAGAAATTCTCTTTGTTATTACTGGGCATATAACACTTTATTTCTGTGCAATAAGCAACTATTAAGCAAGAATTACACATTTTATGTTGGGGTATCTCAGTGTTTGTATATGACGTGAAGGTTTTTATGTGAATCCTGGGAACAATCCTAGGATTAGGGAATGGTTGTTTACTTAAAACAGCTTTTTGACAGTAAATATATAACAGTAAAAACTTTGACTGCATGGAAAGATACAGATTGTGTTTTTGATCACTGTGTTTATGCAGAGGGGGGGCGTGGTGGTGCAGTGGCGCAGTGGGTTGGACCGGGTCCTGCTCTTCAGTGGGTCTGCGGTTTGAGTGCCTTGCGATGGACTGGCGTCCTGTCCTGGGTGTGTCCCCTCCCCCTCACGCCCTGTGTTACCGGGTAGGCTCCGTGACCCCGTATGGGACAAGCGGTTCTGAAAGTGTGTGTGTATGTGTGTATGTGTGTGTGTGTGTGTGTTTATGCAGACTGATCTGGAAAAATCTGAACTTCTAGATGGAAAATGTGCAAATGCACAAATGTGGGATTTGTCTGACAAAGCAGAAAGTAGACAACAAGGAAAATATGTGAGCTACAATGTAATTAGTGACTGTAAAAAAAGCAAAAAAATGTATCTAAAACTTGTTCTTTATTATTACTAAATGATTTGACCTACACACATATAGGGTACTAATGATATTAATGAAACCTATTTTTAGATTCAGTAAAAAATTTCCTCTGAGAATAGCTTGTGAAACTTGAATGGTTTCTGTGATGTTCCTAAAAAACTGTTCCAACACCCTGTTCTCTTAGCAAATTGTATTAATTTGAGCAGGTGTGCTGCAAGGAGTGGCATTAATTAAGTTCAAGAAGTGGAATTCTCATTTTGGATTTGCACAATTTCTGCATTCCTCAAGAAGGCCAGATTATCCCTGGCCTAGACATTGGTATCAATCATGGCTCCAGGAGGGATCTAGGGCTGCTGGTGCTCATTCCAACCCATTTTCCCAGCCTGATCGACCAGTTAGTAATTAATTATCCGTATTTATGTGATTTTCCACAGACATAAAACCAAAATATGCATTTTCTGAAACTATGACATAAGCAAATGTCCTTTCATTTAAAAAAATAAATCAGCTTGATGACTCAAAATGAACCTTAACGTGAGAAACTGATAACATGGTAGTTAGAGCTGCTGCCTTAGGATCCGAATGTTGCCGCTTCAAATCTAACCAACTGCTGTAGAACCCTTGAGTACTTACCCTAAACTGCTCCAGTAAAACCTACCCAGCTGTATAAAAGGGTAAATGTTGTTGAAAGCCTAACATTTTAAAATTCTTTGAAGAAAAGCATCAGCTGAATTAATAAATATGTGCATGATTGGACTGGAATGCATTTAAGATATACCCTGCCTCACTCCCTATACTTCCAGGATAGACTTCAGACCATTGTGATCCTGAATTGAACAAGTGGTTACTGAAAACTGACTAAGAAAATTACATAATTTTAGGAAGAAATAGAAACCTACATATGTGTGCCAGGAACTGGTCAGTAGCTGTTGAAGTACAACAGTTTATGCAAATTAAAATTGTTTCTGTGCTGGTTTGCATGTTCAGTCACCCAGAAGAAGTACAGGAATAGCAAAGCATCCCTGTAAAATGAGACATGACAAGGTCCAAGAGAACATTGTTTTCTGCTCTACTGTATACTTAATCTATAGTCTATGTGCTGACAGTGTGAGGTGGATGTACTGTACACTGCGAGATGAGTCAACATTGTTCTATAAATGAATTCTCTGTTTTCCTCAAGACGTGCTACTGTTTCACTTCACTTTTATCCCTCCCAGTGCTCCGGTTCTGTGTGACTTTCTTCAGTCAATACTTAGAGTTTGTCTAGGATTTTTTTAAAAATATGACTGTATTTGTATGTGGCTATGCCACAATACAAATATAGAATGCTGCAAGGGAAAAAAAAACATTTTGGCTGCAAAAATTCTGTGTCCTTACTTAATGTTGAGCAAGGTTACAGACTTGAAACATATGTATAGAACTACCATTTGTCCTGCAGTATGATGACAAACTGAAATGTTCACTCACATCAAATACAGAAATCCATCGTATTGTTTAAATAGTTTTATATGCCGTTGCAGGCAGGAGCCTGACCATGTCCACTACCTGCCTGGACTCATGGTCACAACTACTGTGAATTTGATGGGAAGAAGCTAGCACTAGATGTGGCCAATTCAAAGGGATCAAGAGAAATTTTTAAATTCAAAAATGTGAGAGGCTGTGGGAACATCGTTAAGCGGTGCATGACCGTAATGACAAAATATAATTTCTGTTGACTATCTGTGTGAATATGGGGAAGAGAACTGAAATTTCAGGGTTACTCCCTGAAACCAATGCACCTCTGTGTGCTACAAATGCTTCTCAATCTATGTGATATATTCTATAAAGCCCAAATAATCCTTGCAGCATTGTTTGTTTTCTCCAGAAAAAAACATGAAAAGCACTGTAAAAATTGCTGAACAAACAAAATGCATAACATTTATTTTTGTCTGTGTGCCACCCTATGCCTTTAATGTGTTTACATGTGTTTGCTCTTTTTTTGAAACATTTATTCATTTGTCATCTACAGTTCTTTCAGTGCTAGCTCCATCTAATGGGTGTTCTCTTTTAGTTGCATGTTTCCATTAGGAAGACCATATATTCATTTTATTGCAATGCCCTTTGTGTTGTGTTAAATAGTTCCCCTCAAACACATTAAACAAATGGGATAATGACCAAAACCAGCAACAGCTGTGGGAAAATTAAAGCAATGCAGTAATTACGTGGTGTACAGAAAATCTCTACTTTCACTAGTGCTCTTAACCTTTACTTCCAGGAAAAAAACATTTTGCTGGATACTTAAGCATTCTGGTTCCACTATACTTTCTGACAGGTGTATTTTACAGTGCATGGCAATAAGTGCCGCCCATAAACACCCACCCCCCCAACCCTGCCATTATAATCATTTAATTGCAGAATTACATAACAGCAAAAGTTTACAATATCCACTAAATAATAACTCACAGTAAATCATGAGTGTGATTATTGCAGTTTATTGCAGTGACATATCAGCAGTTTGGTGCTATATTTTAAAGGTACTCTTATTTTACTACCAAGAGTTAGTGAAATAAGCCAGGCAGCTGGTGTTGCAGTCATCAGGTCTACTGCCTTTGGACCTAAAGGTTGCAGATTTGATTCCCACCTCCAGCTGTAGTACCTTGAGCAAATTACTTACTTTAAAACTGCTTCAGTAAAATTAACCAGCTTCTAAATGGATGAATAATTGTAAGTTGCTTTGGGGAAAAAGCATCAGCCAAATGAATAATCGTAAGGGTTTTTAATAGTTATAATTAAAATTCTTTTTGGTTTCATTGTTACAGAGAAGGAGGTGTGATGGTGCAGTGGGTTGGACCTGGTTCTGCTCTCCGGTGGGTCTGGGGTTCGAGTCCTACTTGGGGTGCCTTGCGACGGACTGGCACCCCTTCCTGGGTGTGTCCCCTCCCCCTCCGGCCCTATGCCCTGTGTTACCGGGTAGGCTCCGGTTCCCTGTGACCCTGTATGGGACAAGTGGTTCTGAAAATGTGTGTGTGTGTGTGTGTGTGTGTGTGTGTGTGTGTGTGTGTGTGTGTGTGTGTGTGTGTGTCACAGACAATACTGTCAAGTCTTGAACACTCTTGAAAAACAAACAAAATTCTATCCTCATGGATAAATTAATTCACTATGTCATGTTAATATTCTGTGATGGACCAGAGCCCCTTCTAGGATGTACCAAGCCTCATTCCCTATACTCTGAGGATAGGCTGTTGACCACTGTAACCCCGTGTTGGGCAATCAGTTGTTGATAATGGATGATGGATGTAAAGCTGTATGACAGAGTGAAAATGGACTAAAGACCCCAGATGGAGAATACAGAACAAAATGGACATGGGAGAGCACCTGACTCCACTTACAACCAGCACCTGCTCCATTTGCACACACCTGCTTCATAAGAATGGCCAATATTCCCCTTTGCAGCTATTTGATAGATATCACCAAGGCCTCAAGTATCTACTGCCTGTCCTCCACCTCACAGGAACCTCAAGAGGGGTTTCATTTCAGTGGTTTGAACAAACAGTTAAGTCTGACTTTCAAGAATTTAGTAGTTTTATTCAAGAATAACTTCCTTTTTTTTGTTGGTTTTCCCCACAGACCTTTCTGTTCAATTTCTAAATCACAAATTTAGTTTGTGTCTCATCCCACCACAGTCCCAAGGACAAAAAACCAGGTATAAAATAAGCTGTGTGTTTATTCATTGAGGGGGTATGGATTTTATTTAATGTGGCATTTTTCAACATAATCAAATATAATACAATGATTACATTGATAAGTGACTGCAAAATGGAAATATTGCCACTTCTGAAAATTTTCTAAAACCTTACAAAAACTATACTTATGTCATAAGTAAAGTAATCAAACTGTTCTTAACTGTAGCTTGATGACACCAACCTGTCATGGTTACTTGACATTCCTTGCTGACACCAGCTTCATTTTGGATGTGAGAGAAAATGTCCTCCTCAGCTGCAAGACAAAAAAGAAAAAAAAAAAAAAAAAAACTGTCCAGTTAAAGGTATTCCAATATGTACGGGTCTAATCCAATTCTTTAAATCCTTAAAATTTCTGAAAACTGTAATGCAGATATTGTCAATCATTGATACACTGTATAATCTCATTTGCAAACCTGTAACATTTAAAGAAATTAAGAACGTTACAATGTCATCTTAATGATTTATCATTGAAAAATTGTAAGAGGGTTGTTAATTTCTTGACCTTGATAACGACAGCTCTGGGTAACAGGAATGCCTGCCAATTTTCCCCTACTGTTATCTAGTCAAACAATGTATTCTCTTTTGTGAACTTGGGAAGAACCAATCTGACTGACATAATCTGAAATTGAATCCAAGGCAATCAGCTAGTAAGGTTTCCTTTGCAAAATTAAACACCACTGTCAAGCAAAAGTCTTATTTGCATCTGGTAATGAGGCTACTGCAGCACCATTTGTGTTGAAATTATTACCTTTCCTTTGACTATTAACAGTGTCAGACTATGACTGGTGTTTTCTCATGTTTTTGAAAATTAAATATCAAGTGTATGGATTACAAAAATAATGTTGAGCAAGGCAAATGTCTAACCACTTCTGCCTTTGGAGAAATATACACATGGAGCTGGAGATGTGACGTAGCAGATCAAAATCTGTGTCTGTCAGATTTAAACTTATAAATCTGTTTGGATGTGGACGTGGTTTTTAATGAAAATTGAAGTGGAAAGTATTATTTTTACTAATCCACATGCACATATCACTTAAAAGATAAAAGGAAATATTTATTTACTTAACCAACGCTTTTCTCCAAAGCAACTTAGAATGTTAATTTACCTACAGTTACTTACCCATTTATAGAGCTGGGTATTTTTCCTCCTTAGTGGAGCAATTTAAGGTAAGCACCATGTTCAAGAGTACTAGAGTGGAAAGTAAAATTCAAATCTACAACCTTTTGGTCCAAAGGCAGCAGCTCTAACCACTGTGCTACCAGCCGCCCTCTGCCCTTTATTTAACTTCACCTTCACACACAGGAGAAAGTTTTCTCTTTAAAAACGCCAAAAACATGGGTTTATGCTCAGATTCAATATTAGTAAAAATATCTGCTCTATGCAGCTTACAACAGTCATTTCTTGACACAACATAGGATAAACACTGGCAGGTGATAATTATGCAGTTTTATACTGAGCAATTAAATTGAGATATAAATATTCATTAATATCAGCCTGTGCATTTCCACTTAAAAACTCAAAACAAGCTGCACATATGTGAACTTACAAAAATAATCTCACGCTACGCAAAAGACCAGAATGACATACATGGCATGCAAAGTCTTACAAAGTAGGCCTAATGCATTTCACTGCATGATGAATATACAAATACACGCGCAAATCACTGAAAAGTGATTCACATATATCACATATCCGCTAACAAAGCATTTGACGGATTTCAGATGTGCCAAAAACGTTCGAAACATTTGACAGCGTTCGAAGTCGAATTCGAACTTCATCACATCTCTGCATGGAACCATGTGTTTTGCCAGCATATCCAGTAGCCTTCATTTATTCACTGAAAATATTCAAATTGAGAAAGCCCTCTGTGTACAAAAAATAAATCTGATGCATTACATCACATTACACTAGGTTCAAATTCTCCTCCTGCAGTAGTACCCTGAGCAAGGTACACTGAATTACTTAAGTATCGTTATAAATGGTAAATCACTGTAAGCAGCATACCTACCTAACACTGTAAGTGAATTTGGATAAAGCCAAATACCTGTAAATAACAATGAATTCCTACGCTAACCAAAATAAGAGCTTGGAAAGTAATTTTCCGCCAAAAAAAAGAAAGCAGAAAAGTTACTGACTTTTGTGTCTGTATTTAATTATTATGTACTTAAATACATTATTTGAGCAAAATCTGTGATTTATATGTGTACTACAGGCTACAATCATTTTGAGGAAATAAAAAATATTTGTCAGACTGCCTACCAGACATTTGTAAAGAAGTCTGTGACCACTTGTTACTTGCCTGTTATTGTCAAGCACCTGACAGGCCATCAAAGTTGCTTTTATACAATGGCCACCTGAGATACTCTGACAGGATGGAAGTTTTCCTGCCTAAGTAGACACACCACAAACAGCGGGTGACACAGCTCATATTCAAATGATCACCAGAACTGCAGCCACCAACCTGCAATCATAAAAAGCACTTCAAAAGACAGAGCCACTCATCCTGAGTTATATTCAATTCATAATACATTACACAGCTTTTTAAAATTCCAAACAAAATCATTTATTTTTCAGGGAAACCATTTAGAGCACATTTTTCAGCTGTTTCCTTAAACTCATACGAATCAAGGTTTCAGTGGATACAGCAGTAGTTCCTAATGACTTCCTGAATTCTATATTTTTGTCAAAGAAAGGGTGACCTTGTCAGAGGTAATCTTCTGTAACATCACACAAAGAATTTAATCTCATTTTTATGTATTTATTTTTATTTTACAGTGAGTGCAGGAGTTGCCCTTCTGTCTCCAGAGTAGTCAAGAATCAAGGGCAAACACCTTGTGTATCCATTAGTAAATTGGGTCAAACAGTAAAGGATGCCAAGGCCCAAAAACAAATCCTGAAAAATAACTGCTGAACTGCACCCTTGTTGTGCACAGAAAAACTTAATATACTGTAATGCATTGCAGCCCAATGTATAAACAAAATTACATGAATTTATGATGAATATGTGGTCAAAATCAATGAACTCTACTGTTGTAAAAGTTACATAAACCGTGAAATCTGCCTGCTCCATGTAAAATGCAAAATATTATCAAACGCAGTATACTTAATAGCTACTGATGCGATAAATTTTTAACTAGAGCATGTATTTATGTAAAATAAAGGTTCAAAAATGGCATATGTCAGCAATCCAGCATCATTTCTCTGGCCTGAATTTCACATTTCCAGAAAGGAAACTCTTGCAGACTTTTCAACTTGGCTTTCATAAAGGTAAGCAATTATTCCTAGCTGGCTGAATAACACATTTCCCATGCATATTTTTAATTTGGCATCTGCTGTATGTGCAGCCACATTTTAGATATTCTGTAAGAACTATAAACATTTTTATATGCTGTATTTGATTATTTTCAGCCTTGATGTTAACCCAAGGAGTACATAAAGTAAACACGAGGTAAAATCAATAGATATCATAAACATCACAGCTGGCATTTTCTCCAGAGAGACTTATACAAAATTTAAACTGATATTACATTGGAAGATCATATTTCTCTGTCTTCTAAAAGGTCAGTCTTTTCCAAGTCTATATCCTATTTAAATCCCAGTGTAACATAATAAACACATTCTTCACTCAAAAAACTTGCTACAACAGCTAGATGTTTTTTTACACACGATCTTTAACTAAGGCCAGTTTATATGAGGCTTTGCTGATGATGGATTCAGGTAGGTAACCATTTACATGCATGGGCTAGAAAATTTAAGGTTACCAGTTGAAGTCCTGCTCCTACTGCACAAAATGGTCATATACTGTAGGTGGCTTTTGGTACTGTTAAGAATCTTTTTGGAAATAAAAATTAAGAATCAGTTGAATTAATTCAATGCCATAAGCAATCAATTTTTGTTTAAAAAAGTGTTCTGACTTCAGAAAGGCTGAGGAACTTCTTAGTACACCTCAGTCAACACACACACACACTGGCTGAAGCCGCTTGTCCCGACAAACTGGAGCCTAACCCAGCAACACAGGGCATAAGGCTCAAGGGGGAGGGGACACACGCAGGATGGGATGCCAGTCCATCGCAAGACACCTCAAGCTGGACTCGAACCCCAGACCCGCCAGAGAGCAGGACCTAGCCAAGCCCACTGCACCACCGCACCCCATCCCATCTCAATCAAAATAACTAAAAAACAATTAAAAAACAAACAAATTTTAGATGTCATTCTAAGAATATGATTCTTTGTTTTGGTCCTGTGTACAAGTTAGTTTCACACTTTTTCATACGTGCTAAAACCATATGATCCATGCTAGTGTTCCTTTCTAAATCAGCTTATATGCACTCTGTGGTAAAATAGAACATTTTTATGTGCAGATGTAGAACAGAGGAAAGACATCAGCTTTCTGAGGTATTCTCTTTCTGCCATTATGGACTACTTGTGCAGCAAAATGTTCAGGCAAACTCTCACACACACATTAACTGAAACCACTTGTCCCAAGCAGGGTCGCAGCAAACCGGAATCTAGCCTGGCAACACAGGGGGCAAGGCTGGAGGGGAAGAGGACACAGCCAGCATGGGACGCCAGTCCACCACAAGGCACCCCAAGCAGGACTCACCAGAGAGCAGGCTCCGGCCAAACCCGCTGCGTCACCATGGCCCCCTCCCCAAGTAAACTTCCATGCCAAAGTCCAGAGACAGCTGGCAAGGTTTGTTTGTTTTAAGAGTCCCATTGAGATCTGTGTCAATGTATAGATGCCTAAACCACAAAATACTCTGGGAATATAGTTAGTGATACTTCATTACAGTTGATGACTTAGGGATACAGACAGCAGATATTCCCTGTTCCCAAAATAACAGGACATCTTTAATGCAAATGATCTATACAATTACTAGTTGCTCCCATTGGGCTTCAACGGCACTTCTGAAACTTTACACAGTGACAGACACGTGCAGATGGTTACCTTGCGCTGTCAGCAAGGACAGGTAAGGAGTGGAACCTTATAGACATTACCCAAAGCATAAAAGGGGCTCTACAGCTGTTGGTCACATGTAGAGGAGGAAGGTAGGGTTTGGTTCAGGCCAGAGGCAACAGTTGTGGAGTGTTGCTCTGAAAGCAGATAAAAGGTTGGTTTTCCAACATTTTTGGGAATGGAAAGAAGAAGCTAGGTGTGCAAAGGTGTTCACAGAGGTAAATGGGACAGCTGGTAGCATAGTGGTTAGAGTTACAGTCTTTGTATCTAAAGGTCACAGATTCTATCCCCAACTGCAGCTGTAGTACCCTTGAACAAGGTACTTACTCTAAAAAATGCTCCAGTAACATTATGTAATAAATGTAAATGTAATGTTGTTGTCACAACTATGTCCACACCTCAACCAGAAACACCTGGCTGTAATTAGAGCAACTGAGTATAAAGAGCACCATTCTGCCACTTTCCAGTTGGGGAATCTTATCTAAGATGACTGTCCTCTCTGTGGTTACTAGCACCCTGAACCCAGTCCTTGTTCCTGGTCCCCTGCCCAGCTCCAAGACACCCCTGGTACCGATCTATTGTTTTGTCTTTCACCACAATGTCCCTGGATCCATGCTCCTGAACAATGTTTGCTGATTGACTGTCCATTTGTCCAACCACCATACTTGTCTTCACCTCCCAGTTTGCAATAAAAGATCCTGTGCATGGGTCCTTCACCCATAATAGTTGTAAGCTCCTTTGGAGAAAAGTGTCAGCTAAATGAGTAAACGTAATGTAAGAAGGATCAGGGAATGAATTGGGACAGCATGTAGAGGCTGCACTGGAAAAACTTGTGGGCTATGGAGTCAAACCACATGACCAATGGCAAGTCATTCAATGCACTTCTGACTCTGCAGAATGTTAAGCAGTGAGTAGGTGGTGATGGTTGTTGTGTAGCAGTGTTGTAACACAGAGGAAAATTTTGTGTGGTTGCAAGGTTAGTTTGGCACATGGGTGCTATACTTGGTGCCATAATCAGTTGCTTAAGTGTTTGGTGTGGGTTTTTGAGAGCAAGCATGCTGTGGAGAATTTGTTGCCTGTTGGTAGTGTAAATAGTACAACTGGTTTTATGCAGCAGGGAGAAAGTAATGTGGTGCAAGAGTGGACATGTTTTGGTAGATGGGGTAAGTCATGGGACTGGAAGCTGCTGGCTGATGTCATAAAACAGCAAACTATTGTGGTTACTATGCGACCTAATATGGTGTTACACTGAGAGTGAGCAGATTGTGTACTTTAGAGTTAATGGTCCCATTTGAGGATACTATAGGAGAGGCATTCGAATGGAAAATGTTAGAGTATTCGCATTTCGTGGCAGAGGCAAGGGAATGTGGACTGTGGGTTCCCGTGAGACTGGAAGATGTAGGCATTCGGGGCTTTGTGGCAAAATCAGTTACATCACTCCTTGTGGAACTTGTTGTTACAGGCCACTCACTATGATTGGTAGTAAAGGAGCTTTCTGAGGCTGCTGAGAAGGCTAGTTCATGGTTATAGATGAGAACAGAGCTGGGTAGTTCGGGTTGCAGGTCAAAGGGTAGTTTGGGGTGCAGGTCATAGGGTAGTTTGTAATGTTTTGCTAAGGTAGGTAGGAAGTGGCTTGCAGTAGGTGGCAGCTTTTTGGTAGTATGGATGGAGGTGTGGTGTTGGTGTTGATCGGGATGGTTTGAGTTTGAGAAACTAGTGCATCTGCTGTGGGTAGAGGGTCATCTGACATATGTGGAGGGAGGTGGGTCTGGGATGCCAGACTTCACTGTTGAGTGTTCCTGAAGTGTTGTGGGCCTAACTCAATGAAACACTAATGAAAGGAGGTGGACACTTGATAACCTCAATGAAATGTTGGCACCCTGTGAGTCAAAGTGGTTGCTGGGGAGAAGATTAAGTCACTTAGTCCTGAGTCACAGAGATGTATGATAGCACTGCCTGATGTTTTCTGTAGGGCTTTATGTGCAAAGTGGTGAGTTAGGTAAAACTGTCTTGTGTAGAGCTGTTGATATATGTGCATGGAATGTAACATCTTTTCCTATGTATGCTGAATGTCAACAATTGTATTTTCAAAATTTGTTTTCTTGAAGAAATTATTTATGTGGACAAGATTTCTCTCTATTTCCTCCAAATCTATTCTAGTGCTATGGTAACAATAGTCTAAATGTTTGTAACTAGAAGCCTGAAAATTACACAGCTCATTTTGGTTTATTTTTTAACTTCTTAATGTGTATAGGCTGTATGCTCTTAAACACTCTCCATCATGTAAGACGCAGAATTTGACATTCAACTGCCCCGACTCTGGCTTTAGGTGGTCATCTCTTGCTTTGCATTTATCCATTTGGTAATGGAGAATTAATCTTCCTCCCTGACTAAATTGCTAATGAGTGTTGCATACCATCCTTAGCTATATTTCTTTTGACATGCGCACCTAGGAAAGCTTTTTAATGTCTAATCCACTTACATTAACTCCTAAGAGGAAAAAGGGGAGATAACTATTCATTTAAATTATGAGACTCATTGACTGAAGGACTTTCTAAGTTGACTTAGATATGGAAATATGTGCATGTATCATGTACTGTAATCCTCTACCTCCCCTACAGGTGCTGCATTATTTGTAACTTCCTTTAAATGGAAGCTCGGGTTCACTGAGTAAATTAAAAAAACCATGAAGTTTCACCATATAATAGATGTACACATATCCAGAATTAAGAATGGGTCCATTCATGACGGTAAATAAGACTCAGGTTGCCTTCAAAAGTACAATCTATTCTGCAAGCACAGCAGCACCACATGGCAGCTAATTTTAAAACATACTGACTATACCACAAGGCAACCACTCACATGGCTTTTATGGTAATGTAGAGTAAAAAAGTGGTTCACCATTAATTCTTCTATGTGTGACTTTCAATTACAAACACAGGGAGAAAATGTAAATTCTACATACTCTGAGACATATTCAAAACTATTCCTGAGCATGCAGATCGGACACTGTGATTCACCATCATGCTCTTCGGTCTCTGATCGGTCTTTACTACGGAAGGTGATTTTGGTTGTACCACCAAACAAGCTATGATGCCAGTTTCCACTGTTCCACAGTGAGAGAAACTTCCAGTAGGACAATCATCACTGCAGCACTCCACCAATCCGGGCTTTATGGTAGAGTGGCCAGACAAAAGCCTCTCCTCAGTAAAAGATACATGAAAGCCTGTGTGGAGTTTGCAAAAAGGCACCTAAAGGACTCTCACATGAAACCAAGAATGAACTTCCTGGCCTCAATTCTAAGCATCATGTCTGGAGGAGACCAGGCACCACTTACAGTATCACCTGCGCAATGCTATGCTGACGGTGAAGTATGGTGGTGGCAGCATAATGCTGTGGGTTGTTTCTCAGTGGCAGGGACTGGGTAACTAGTAAGGGGTGAGGGAAAGCTGAATGGAGCAAAGTCCTTAATGAGAACCTGCTCCAGAGGATTCTGGACCTCAAACTGGGATGAATGTTCACAATCCAACAGGACAATGATCCTAAGCACAAAGACAACAAAGGAATGGCTTGGGGACAACTCCGTGAATGTCCTTGAGTGGCCCAGCCAGAGCCTCAACTCAAAACCAATGGAACACCTGAGCTGTCCATCAACAGTCACCATCCAACCTGACAAACCTGGAGAGGATCTGCAGAGAAGAATGGCAGAAAATCCCCAAATCCAGGTGTGCAGTGCTTGTCACATCATACCCAAGAAAATTCAAGTCTGTAATTGCTGCCAAAAATGCTTCAACTAAGTAAAGAGTCTTAATACTACAGTATGTCAGTGTGATATTATACACACACACACACACTGTCTGAAACTCTTTGTCCCAAGTGGGGTCACAGTGAACTGGAACCTAACCCAGCAACACAGGGCACAAGGCCGGAGGGGGGAGGGAACACACCCAGGACAGGACACCAGTTTGTCACAAGGCACCCCCAGCAGGACCTGAACCCCAGACTCACTGGAGAGCAGGACCCAGCCAAATGTGCTGCGCCACCGCACCCTCATGTGACATTACACTTTTTTGCAAAAATTTCTAAAATCCTGCCTTTGCTTTGTCGTTATGGGATAGAGATTGTACATTGATGGAAAAACTTAATTTAAACGATTTTAGCATAAAGCTGCAATATAAAAAAGTAAAGGGGTCTGAATACTTTCTGAATGCTCTGTATGTGAACTGTGCAAAGTAAGAAAGGAACCACTGATGTGACACGCTGATGGTTCTCATAAGAGAAAACAAATTAATTCAAAGAAATGTGACTTAGAGAGGGCTGGGATATGGTACCAGGACAAGGGCGCGAGGAACAGATGCAGACTGGACTGGCGCTTTGGACTAGAACACAAACATACTGAGAATGAGACTTTGGAAACAAGTGAGTAAAAACAGAACAAGAACCACTATGAGATAGACAGGGAATGCAGTAAACAGCTGATGTAGAATCCACACAAGATGTTTTTACTTCACTCCCTTTGTAGTGCTAGTCCCTTTTGAGTTCAGGTGTGTTGTGGCAGCTAAGTGGTTCCAGGGGCCACCTCCCCTACATTCATCCTGGGTCTGATCTTTTGGGATCAGGACAGTTATTGATAATAAATGCATGTATGGATAATATAACCTATGTTCATTTCAGGCAGTAACTAGTACCAAACTTTACCAGATTAAAAGATCTGAAGTCAAGGATCTGTTCTAGGCTCTCTTGCTAGAAGATATTATTCTCTCCCTACTTGACTCTTTCATTGACACACCCACTAATTCCCCACCTTAACTCACCCCACCCCCAAAACTTGCTAACCTCCTTTCTTCCCTTCTCTCCTCACTGTTTGCAGATGCTACTTTGTTTTTCAGTGAAAAGGTTTCTGGTTTCTACGACTCCATCACGTTTCTGCCCCCTCCTACAGCATCAAGGTGGATGTTTTACTCCATTTCCCAGAATGCCTTGAGAAAAGAATGCAACATATGATCATCCAGCAACTAAAAGGATTCAGTGTGAAACCATTCTATTGTACATAAATACTTCTTCCTCCATTGTATACTATTGTACCTTCCTGTGTTCGGTTGTAATGAACGTAATGACAGTTTGCCACCCTGTACACCACTAAAGCTTTTTGGATTGTGAAATCTGGGCACCTACAGTGAAGAAATGTTTCCATGCTTTGGAAATCTGTCATTTAGACAATTATGCGAGAGTAATGGAAAATAAATACTGACTAAAGGAAGGAAAAGGTTATTGCCATCGATCTGGGGCAGCACTGTCAAAAAGGTTCGGCCAGGACCAATTTCTCTCTGTTTTATGCACAAACATACACACACGCACGCAAACACACACCCCCAAGTGGAATGAAGGTGTATTGATTTATTCCTTGACATCATTAATCACAAAGTGTTGCTCTACCTTCCTGGTGGTCAGTTCTCTAAAAAGTATTGTGTTGTGTTTTCTGACACTTTAAAAAATGGTTGGTAGAGGGCTGGGAACAAGGAAACATCAATATCAGCTTTATGAGTCATTAGCTTCATGAACGACAGGCAAACATTTTTTTATAGCAGGCAAAAATCTGAAATTGTGCTCCAATTCAGGGTCTGGCTTGGCATTGCTTGGGAAATGTTACAACACAATTATATTGTAGAGACAAATTCCTCAAAAACAAGGCGGGGGGGGCTGCTTGACACAAAGTGTGAAAATTATTCTAATTAAACACGGAAAACGGCATAAATGTGCTTTTATCTACTTTTAAAGGAAGCTTAAAACCATCTTTTCAGGCAGTATTGCATCATTTTGTAATTACAGCTTGCCTCTACGGACAACATTAGCTGACAAGAATACAGGGAAATACAACTTGGTTCTATTGCAATGTACTGGGTCGGTGCCATACCCGTAAACAGAAAACTTGCTTTTGTGTCAGTGAGTAGAAAAATCTTAGTATAAAAAATGTACAGATACCTACTAACAAGTTAATAACCCCTAATCAACTCATCACTTCACTCATCATCTCACTTCAGTCCACCCTCCTTGTTGCATTTAAATATGCTTTCCTGTTCATTCACTTGCTACCTTATTTTTCTACTTCTTCATATGTTTCGTCACTTGTTTATGTATGTACATATATACATCAGATATGTGTACGTGTCCATGTTGTACGTTGTATGCTGCTGCAAACAGAGCAAATTTCCCTCCAAGAATAAAGTTTTGTTTCATTCATTCATTCACTCAAAGTATGCAATCAGAATATCCATGAATGAAAGCTATGCAGAGTAGTGTAGAATATGTAACATTATGTACTTCTGTACGTCTCAGCAGGATTTCAAAGGAAAAACTGACATTTTGCGACACCTGATGTAATCCATCTTCCATCCATTGTCAGTAACCATTTGTCCACTGCAGGACCATAGAGTTTCAGAGACTATTCTGGACTATTCTGGATGCAAGTCAGAATACACCATGGATGGGACATCAGCTCATCACAAGCAATGACATATATGCTCATTCACTCACATTTTCATACACTACAGTTAATACAGTCACTGATTCACTTGAAAAATACCTTTGGACTGCAGGAGGAAACCAGAGCACCTGGATGTAACCCACACAAACAAAGGGAGAACATGCAAATTCCACATAGGCTGAGCCAAACTGAGATCCATATACACAACTACAGCCTAGGATCTGTAAAGCACTAGTGCCACACACCACCTTTAAGTTTCCTAAAACATTTTCTGCTTTTAATTTTGTTGTTCCCTGCACACTATGTATTTATTCATTCCTCGTCTTTCCAACGAGCTTTAGGTGTGTTGCCACCTTGTGGGATTAACAAGTGCTGAATGGAGGAGTGACATGACCATCTCCAGTGGCAGCCAACCACTCCTAGGTGTCTGTAGCTGGTACCATAGTGGTAAGTGCTACTACCTTTAGACCCAAAGGTTACAGGTTCCATTCCTACCTCTGGCTGTAGGACTCTTGAACAAGCTGCTTACCCTGTATTGCTCCAGTAAAATTACTCAACTGTATAAATGGGTAAATAATTGTAAGCACCTTAACATTGCAAGTTGCTTTGAAGGAAAGCATTAGCTAACTGAATAAATGCTAATGGAGCAAGTGACCGAGAAGCAGGTTCCACAGATTTCCCCATTCCTCCTAGCAGGACTTAGCAAGTTTGGACCACAGTTTCTACTCCAAGTTACAATGAGGGAATGAGATTTTTTCCCCATCACGCTGACTGTTTAACATTGTACAGATAATCATAAAGAACCCAGCCTGATACCTTGTAACAGGGAAGAGGATTGAACAGTTGTGTATTATTTGAAATTCATGAATACTTTAAATAGCCTAACAGTCTAGAATACCAATACCAAAACACACAATAGAATGTCAATAGCCCCTTGACACAAAATAGAGGATCATTCTGCAGTACTAGGCTGTTTTTTTCTAGCTAACGAATGGCACATGACGACTCTAACATTAAGGCTACACTGCTCTAGGCAGTACTTTGTCCAGTCACTGAGGAAAGTCTACTGACAACTAAGAAAGAAAAATACATCCAATTGTACAATGAATGCTAATGAGTGCTCTTTTGTCAGGAAACTAGAGTTACATCAACTATACAGTACATGTTATCAGTTTTCATAGACTGAAAACTGGTTCCTGCAACAGCATTCTGAGCTACGGGCGAACATGACCTTTGACGGTCAAATGTCAGCAACACACAGCTGCTGCAAGCCAGAACTTTTTGGCGAGCCAAGTGTTTTTGGAGATCAAAAAGGTCACCACAGTCAGTGATGACAGGCAGGCACGAAGATCCAGGACTTAAAGACAAATTCCACTTTCATATGTGCTGATGCAAGGCCCAGAAAAGCAAAACAGACAGGCCTTCCCATTTAGCCCTACTGGGACACAAAAGAAAAAAAACATGTAATGTGTGATAAAATTAATTTCTTTCTTTAAGTCATTGGAATCTATCATTTTTAGAGTAACTCAAGTGGCCCATTTTCAATCAGCATTTCCGATCATCGACCGAAAATTGCAAAGCTTCAAAGCCTTCATTTCAGTTTTTTGTAGATTCAGATGGTCTGAAGGGTATGTATATGTAAAACAAAAATTATTTTTAAAGATACATGCAAAGATATACCCAGTAAATCACAAATACGGATTTACCATACTTTTTGGCCACATCTTTTCATGTCCCCCAGATGTCCTGGTTTCAACCACAGATGCTCAAGCAAGCCTTTGTGTTAACTCCTCTGGGTGCTATTACTAATGTTTTTTGGGCCCAACCCAGTACCTGACAAGTGGGTTTTCACCTGTGATTTTTTCTCATGCAGTCAAATCCTGAATGGTCTATTGAACAGGGACCTGGAGATTGTCAAGTTTGGTTGAGGACATTCGTGATTCTTGAACCATTTCATGAAACCACTCACTTACTCTCTTTCCCTAACTGCTTGTCTAAGTCATGGTCACTGTGGTCCTGGGCCTAACCTAGAAACACAAGGCACAAAGCCAAGTAGGGTACACACTGGACAGGATGTCAGTTCATCACAGGGTTGTCATACACACATAAACTGTGGGCAATTTAAAGCAAGCAATTCACCTAAAAGGCATTTCTGGACTGTGGGCAGACTGAAGTGGAGCTGAACCTAGATTCAAACAGCACAGGCACTGTCAGGAACCAGCCCTACCCAGTGCACCACCATGATGCCCATGAAATTGTTTTCAAAGAACTGTATGTGTGGTTTCTATCTAATATTTCTACATTACAGTGGCAAAAAAAATAAGACCAGTGCCCCAGTAATGCTGTCAGAGTATCCTAATCCTCTATATACTTGAATTCATCTTTCCCCTTTAAAACACTGGCACCAGAATTATATGTGAAATAATTCCAAAGCAAGCCAAATCCCCTCCATAATCCAGAAATGCAGGAAGATTCTTGCAAAGAGATGTTTGAAAATTGCCAGTGAAAGTCTGAAAAATCACATTCATAGAATCAACATGACTGAATGGTTTTTTTCTCATACTGAACACTGGGATGATGAGTTGTTTGTTTCATCCTCCAGTTCCAATACAGATAGCATCCCCTTAGTCCTTACAGCATGTTATGATTTTGAAGAAAAAAAAAAAATCATGCAGTAATCACTTTCCTCTTGTTCAGTGCAGAGCTGTTCAGTCCATCACATGGCACTCACACACAGCATCAGTCACACAAACTTGGACAGACTGAACCAGTTTTGAACTTATATCCAAACCCCCAGTTCAGGAGACGTGAGCTGGTAGCACGACCCCCTCCGCCAGTACGCCACCCTCAGGTGGGGAGCCCGGGCTTCCTCTGCCCACATGGTTCTGCTGGAGTCCCACAGTCCATCATGACACCACCGCAAATTACCAACATTTCACCCTACACTGGAGATGTGTCCATTGAACTTCCTGCACTGGTTTTCTCTGCGTGCTTCAGTGATACACTGAACCGAAGGGATGTGAAATAAGAGCAACAAGAGTACAGTTACAGTACAGTAGCCTATAATAAAAGTGTGTGCGGGGTCGAAGCTCCATGATCCGCTTGCCTCTTCATTCTTAAGGTGAAGAAAACCTGACTTTACCACAGATGAAAATGCAACAACACTGAATCATGATAGATTCATTCATAATTGCAGGCTTTCCCCAGGCAGCATCAAAATATCCATCAGTACAGTCTGTTGTCAATTGTGTTGTGTCCGCAACGGGCAGGGGTTACTGGCGCCGACCTGGATGGACTCTGAAGGCTGTGGGTTCGAGCCCTACTTCCCGCTATTGAGGTACACGTGAGCAAGGTACTTACCCCGAATTACTCTCGTTTAAATACCCTGCCCTGCCTGCTGCTGTGTATGGAAGGGAGGGTCGCAGAGTGCAGCCCTTTCTGCATTAAGCGTCTGTTAAGCAGAGGATTAAAATGTCATAAAACGTTAGGAATCCGTTTGAAATATGCCAACAAACTGTGCGATTCAGAGCGGAGTGTTTTTGTAAGAGCGGAATGCGTCGTTTTTCTCCTGTTTCTCTCCTACTGACGCCGGTATGTGTATTACTCCTGTTAGCGCCCTGCTCACATGGGGGGGGTCATGGGATCCCGACACAGCAAGAAATTAATCATTATTCATACTCATACTATCTGTTAATAGCAGCTCGGCCAACAGCGAAACGAGACGGTGATCCGTGTGTGTGTGTGTGTGTGTGTGTGAGTGAGACGCAGAGAGGGTAACTTTTTCGATGGGCTCCGCACTGACTCGCGTGTTTCCCACTCACACCCGTGTGACACGGAACGCGGTACCTCCGCTCTCGGGATCTCCCACCGCAGAAACTTTGTCCCCAAAACACACGCCGCTGTTACCTGCGCTCTCTTTCGCTCGTTGGCGATCACCTTCGCCGAAGCGTCCCGTCTTGCGTCCCGGTAAACGTGTAAAAAAGGTATTAAAGGTGTCCGTAAAACGAAATCGAAACCCCGGCCGGCGCAGCGAGCGATCAGTTCGGATGAGTCCACATGATTTTTTGAAAAGCCCGGTGTGATGTGAGCTTCCCCGGCGTCCACCTTGTGTGTGTGTGTGCAAACCGTACTACGTAGAGCAGCAGCCTGCGCTGCCACCTCAGTATGGAGTTTTTTAAGAGTCCCGCAATGCAATGGTGTTGAGTATCTATCTGTGTGTGTGTGTGCGTGCGCGCGCGCGAGTGTTTTGACAGGGAGGGAGAGAAAAAGAGTGCGAGTGTGTGTGTGTGTGTGTGTGTGTGTGTGTGTGTTTCTATATCTGTGCGCTACACTGTATTTCATTATGACACCTGAGCACTTGAGCCCTTAATTACTCTATAAATCTTTCTGGTTGCCCTCATAGCTCAACACGCGTCATCATACAGTATATCATATTGATGTATCGTGTACACTGTACGTACATCACATACATCACATCATGTGACACATGCCGTCCTATATATGAAGCACTTAATACGTCTCCCAGTCCATATTCACTTTTCTCCAAATTAATCTTAATTGGGATGCTGTTCAACCTTTGATAGATGAGTTATTATTACAGGACATTTTCCATTTTTTCTTTTCTGGAAATGCATTTATATAAAGTTAGACTTGATTACAGTTCATCAGTCACCTTCTTAACTAAGTTTACTGATTTTATATAGTTCTCATATAAATCCTAGATAATTAACTAAATAAATAATCTGCTTAAATAAGACTGACGGTCATTCACGCTATTTTGCTCAAGGGCCACAAATGCATGAAAACAGCTGAAATTGATAACTGTTATATTCTGGCTATGAACATGAGTCCAGTTTGAACTTTTTCCAAATGATACAACATTAGGAAGTCGAGGCTGTGATATTCGTAAAACTGATGTGCTTATTTTTAACATATGGACGTGAGTTGTTTTCAAGAGAAGGTTGAAGTGGGAAGGTTAGGGAAATCTACCAGGGTGGAGAGGATCCGTTCAGAGAAGCCAAGATCCACAGGTTCCAACTGAGACCTATAAAGTGCTGAAGAAATTCAAGTGCAGGTGAACTGTGCAAGCGCGGGCCAGGAGCATCCTGTATCACCGCTGGGGGTCACACTGGAATGAGCTGAACATTGCAGCCGGGTCACCTGGTTTGAGGAAGCTCACCTGGCAGAACCTCTGTGACTCCAGTGGCACCAGGTATGCAGCCAACTGGCCAGAACCTCAGACAATCATCCCAGGCTGAGTTGTCCTTGACCGTGTTCTTGATGTGCACTGCCCTAGCAGCGCCTGGGTTTCAATGCTAGATCTGCATGCATCAACACCATTAGAAGGTATTACTGTGGTATGCAGTATTGTAATGCTGCACTCTATTTCTTGAATATAGAGTATCTGGAATATATCTGTATCTGGAACCTCTGCTGCTGGTAGTGCTGGTTTGTCACGTATCACAGTTATCTGTAAATGTAAACAGCAAGTGGCGTAGTGGTTAAAGCTGTCACCTTGGACTCAACGACTTAGTTTTGAATCTCTATTCCTGCTGTAGTACCACTGAGTAAGATGTTCACCTTGAACTGATACAACAAAAATTACACAGCTGTGTAAATAAGTGAATAATTATGAGAGCGTAACTTGATATATAATAAGGAACAACTGCAATGAGGTTACAGTGTGATATTCTTCAGGTAGAAACAATATATGAACAGGGCAGTTAAAGATATTGACCTGAAATTTGAAGGTTTTTCTTTTCAGTTTCCATTAAAGACCTTTCTGGAGTACCCTAGAGTCAGATACTTGTTTGAATTGCTTCATCACTATGTACTCCGTGAAGCTGAAAACACTGGTTTAGAAAGTAAACGTTAAAGCAAATTCAAATATAACTTGTCAGTTGTTTGTACCTTTTACCTCTACAGTCCTCTATGCTGCTTTTGAGCAAATTGTGCTGCAGTATTTCAGTGCAATATTGCAATTTACTGTGATTTACTGGGTATTTGTACAATTCACTCCCCCTCCCACCCTCCCTTTGGCCGAGTGATGTAACACTGGGCCAAGAATCGCTGCGAACCCCACCCATGGCGAATTGAGCTGTGTGTGTTCCGCAGAATTATTTTGGTAGCGTTGAGAGTAATGTAAGAATTTGTTTTCAGATTTGCACAGCTGGAGAGGTATTGTGGAAAGTCATCTGACTCATTAACATTTCTTATTCCACACAGCGCTGATCTACAGCCTGTGTCTCCATCCTTATATTTCCCTAAGCTGTGTGTTTTTCAACATGCAGCACATTGTATTGGCTCGTATATGTACAGGTAATGTGGTCCAAGTTCAATTAAAAGCAACAATAATCAGTGTGAACTGCATTTGAAAATGTGAAAATTGTATTTTTATTCAATCTAATCATTTATTTCACACTTTTACAGTATTAAGCTACCTACAATTATTTACCCATTTATACAACTGCATAATTTCACTGCAGCAATTTAGGGTTAGTACCTTGATCAAGAGAACTGCAGCTGGAAGTGGGATTTGACCTTTGCGTCCAAAGGCAGCAGGTGTAACCATTACGCTACCAGGTACCACTGCTATATATGGTACGTCTTACAAAATAAGAATATAAAAATCAGTTGAATATGCTCCAGTACAAATCTATTATCTTGTGTACCTTGTTATTACATTATTTGTATTTATGAGTAGTAATGGTGAGCTGCTTGAGTTTCCCTGCAGGATTTCAAATATCTAATGAAAAATTACAAAATATTAAGCATAGAATTGCTGGACATAAGTATGTTAACATGTCTGCTGTTTTCTAACATTCATTTTCAATTTTGACGGCTGGAAAAGGGCTCCAGTTCATAAAATTTGTTCTTGTGGGATGCTGCAGTTTTGCTTGCACAGCTCCCCAAGCACGTACACATGAGGTTAAACAGGAGAGATGGAGGGATCATTTCATACTTTGGTTCCAGACGCTGGAATTGTTCTCATGATTAAACAATACTGCCATCTTGCTGCAGTATCACCAAAAAAACACTGTATAGTAAATACAAAAAATAGCCAAAACTGTAATGCCTTTTTTCTTTCTGTCAGCCCATGAATACTCCAGCATATCTTTAGTATCTCACTAAAGAAATTCATGGGAAAACATAACAAAACAAAAAGAATTATGAAAAATATATTTTCAGACACTGAAAAAAATACTTAAATATGTAGTATTTATTTAAAATTTTATTTTATTATACAGTATTATATTTGTATGTTCTACATGTGTTATATAATATCTTGTATTAAATAACCTTAATAATAATACATACTGTGTAAATACATGTTAATAAAAAAAGCTTTGGTTTTTGTTGTGTTACTGGACAATACCAATCTGTTCTTTACCCACCATAAGGGAAAAATCCCAACAGTGTTGCCCATCTGTCATTTTACAAAACAATGACTCACCCTCAATCGGTACCTGGCATCAGTAACATCAAGTAATGTGTCAGCGCAGCATGCGGACAAAACACCAGCGGTTCACAGCTTGCTGAACTACAACTTTTTTCACCTTTTCTCTGCAAGACCAACGATGGTTTCCATAGAAGAGTTTCACTGCCGAGCATTTGAATGAGATCCCACTGTGTTCTGATGAAGTTCAATGTTTAATAATTGTATGTGGCTTCACATTTCAGTCTTGTAATGTTAAATATTTTAACAAATTAGTTGACATATTAGTATTTTTTTAATTAAATATAATTTCAGTAAATCACATTTTCAGTATTTCTCTTAGGTTTAAGGTTCTTATTAAGCTTTACAATGTTTACATTCCATGAGAATGTCAGCTGGGTGCTGCATAGTTTTTGTGTGCGCTGAATAGATGTAGTGTTTCTCCAGACAGTGCTGTAGGCTGATGGATGTTAAACAGATTTTAAGTTACTATAACTGAGAAAGTTTTCAGGCAAGTTCTCTCAAGAAATGGATGATTAGAATGAGACAAAAAAATCAGGAAGAACTGTAAAAGTCCATACTGACACCAACTGTCTGTTTCTACAACACTTATTTTCCAGAATTTTTCACATATTGGCGTTGTCAAGTTTCAGCTACTGAGAGCAACAGATGGAAAATACAGTTCAATTTACATATGGAATAATGAGAAAGTTTCACACTTTCATACGCAAAGAAAAACAGGCATAATATATTGTGGCGCACAGTGCAGTAGGTTTGGATGGGGCGAGGAAGAACACAGAAGCAACATTCATCTTAAATGTTTTATTTGAACACCGGCACCATGGAAATAATGCTGTAGGCCATTTCCTCCAGGACCTACACTTCTTTTTCTTTTTTTCTTTTTTTTTTTTTCTTACCGATCAGAATGGATCACCAACCCACCCAAGGGTGTCTGGCTCCACACACTGTCTTATTCGACAGGAATAAATTTCTCCATTCATCATTTCCGATAATTAAAATCTTTATTCAATAAATAAATTAATCCTAAAAACTGCCATGCGAACAATAAAGTTTGAAATGAAACAATAAATAATAAGACCAACTAATATGAAGACCGTATGGCAGACCTTTAAAACACTAAAAGACATACCCCAAGGCTTAAAAACCATACTTAATAGATAATTAAAGGAAAACTTACCCGGTAACATTCATCGCTCAAGATGGGCAGTCCCCTGGCCTGTTCCCAGGGTGTTACCATACACCTTACCTACCGTTTTTGGGTGATTCTCTTTCCGCAACACCTCTCCCCTATTGTTGTTTTAGTGGAGTAGGTGAATGATAAAGTACATATACAGAGTTAAAACACAACATGCAGCACACAACAAAACTAAATCTACACTACACTAAAGTCAATAAATAGATAAATAACAATAAATAAATAAATAAATAAAAAATACAAACACACCCCACACGTAGTCATTTAAGGGGGCTACTTAAAAGTGCAATCAGTGCTGTAAATTTTTAAAATAGTGCAAAATAAGTAAAATGTGCCATAAAAATTAGAAACCCTACACCTAACATAAAACATACAACACACCACAAAACATAACACTTACATTCACCAAAAATAGGGGTTGTGGTGCTTTGTAAGTGCGAAAGGACGTGTGTTACTTACCCGAGGATGGAGGATCTGTCACAAACCTGTGGGGTCACAGCCAAAAGAGGCCTTTCCACCTCTCTTTGGCTTCTGAGTAACCCCACTGAGTGACATCTTTCTCCATCCTAAAAGTTGGGTCTGCCCGGACTTTATGATACACACCCTGGACGCCCAAGTCTACCCCTGTCTGGACCAGCTGGGTTCTTGCGTTCCAAAGCATTTGCTTGGCCACGCTGATCACCAGCCACATTCGGGCAGCTGCTGCTTTCTGAACACCAGGGTCCCATCCCCTCAAGACTTTGTCGTACGTCAAAACCATTTGCAGATCGATCTTCCTGCACACGTGAGTTACCAAATGCCAGACCTCCCGCACCTGCCCGCAGTCCCAAAAGGCATGTGCAAGAGTTTCACTCTCGCCAAACTGGAGTCACGGGCTGGTCAGTTTGTGCCTGTAAAGGACTACTTGGACCGGCAACTTACTGTGTAAACAACGCCAGTTCAAATCCTGCAGATGGTGGTCAAGCCCCTTTGGCTGAATCCTGGCACAGGTGCCCTCCTCGAGCCCCAGAAGAGCTCAAGTTCCTCTCCTCTCGACCAAGGCCTTATACAAGCTTAAGGAGGGTCTCTGACTTGACCTTGGCCTCCGTGGTCTTACTCCACTTTACAGCGTGGCTGTAATGGACGGGCCGTGTCTCAGCATTAGGCCCGGTGTTGGACCAGGACTTCACCAACTGGCGCATTGTACGAGCCAACCAAAGACGCACAAAGTACTGGTGGGGATGTTCCATCAGAGCTGCCAGTCGGTTACATAACTGGGAGAGGAAGAGACAATCCAGTTTAAGAGGAATGTCAGGCACATCCCTCCCTCCCTCCTCCTTTGGAAGGTATATGACCTCCCTCCTCACGTACTCATACCTGCCTCCCCAGACGGGATCGAAAATGTACTTTGTAAGACCTCTCCACATCATGTGGGGCAAGGGGTACACCTGAGCAAAGTAGAGCAAAGTGGGAAGGATGTCCACCTTCAGCGCCAATGTTTTCCCTATCAAGGAGAGGGACCTTGTCCTCCACAAACCCATTTTCCATCTGGCTTTGGTCAAACGTTCTTCCCAATTAACCCTGGCGGCACCTTCCGCAAGAAAGTTGACCCCCCAACACCTTAAGACAGATATGTCTAAAGCCCGGCCCGCGGGCAAATCACGGCCCGAGGTTAGATTTTATACAGCCCACGTCTTCTGTCTGAAAACGCATTATTTATGGCCCACCAGCACAGTCAAACAGAATGAATATATCGTACAAATTCAACATGCAATTCCTCTTTTTACCTTATGGTGGTAGCACCACTCTGTAACTGGCTGTTTGAAATTTGCTCTGACCCTTCAACTGTCATGGCTACAGCAAGTAAAAAAAAGGAAGTTGATAACGAGGGCCGCCGCTTCCAGGAGAGGTGGAGAGTACAATATTTTTTTACCGAAAACCGAAACAACTGTGTCTGCCTAATTTGTCATGAGACTGTTGCCTTGTTTAAGGAATATAATGTAAAGAGACACTACGAGACAAAACATGCTAATGCATACAACAAGCTATCAGAGAGCGACCTTGCTAGAAAAGTGAAGCAACTCCAATATAACTTGGCCACACAGCAGCGGTCCTTTTCGCGGGCCCATGAGTCAAATGAAAACATCACCAAAGCAAGCTACGAAGTGGCCATGTTAATTCCTAAACATGGCAAACCTTTTACGGAAGGTGAGTTTATCAAAGACTGCATTATGAAAATAGCAGAAAACATTTGCCCAGAGAAGAAGACAGAGTTTGCTATCATGTTTGTCTGGCTCGTAACACTGTGGCATGGAGAATTGAAGAGCTATCATCAGATATTAAGAGACAACTGGGAGAGAGGGCAATGAATTTTGATTTTTTTTCGTTAGCCTGCGATGAAAGCACAGACGCATCAGAAACTGCCCAGTTACTGATTTTTCTGAGAGGCGTTGACGATGACATGAACGTAACAGAAGAGATGCTTGACCTTAAAAGCCTTAAAGGCCAAACAAGAGGAACAGATTTATTCCTTACTGTTTGCGCAGCTGTTGATGATATGAAACTACCGTGGAGTAAAGTTAGTGGGATTATTACTGATGGCGCACCTGCCATGACTGGTGAACGAAGTGGGTTATCCACACTGATCTGTAACAAAGTCAGCGAAGAAGGAGGCAACGCTATTAAGCTTCATTGTGTCATTCATCAGCGGGTTCTCTGTGCTAAACATCTCTGAATTTCTCTTAGAAAGTTTTGATGACTAAGTTTTTTTTCAAATGGGAACATCTGTCACTATTAACGCTGAAAAGCCAAAGCCACTGATACATATATACACTTGGACTTATGGCACTTACTTTAAACTTTTGAATAAGATAATGGTGGGAGTTATGTAAGTAGATATAACACAAAAGATTACTTTCTGAATGATCTTTGATAAAAGACCAGGGAAAGTTTCATGTGTGTTGAATTTAAATGTTAGACAACTTTTCATTACCCTTACTAAGTCATATTTAAGATTGTCTTGAGGTGAAAATATTTATCAGTTTCTAGGTAATTAGCTTTTAGATAGCTTGTTCTTTATGTTATCTGACTTTCAAGATGTGAAAGAAGGCAGAATAGTTGTTGAGATTTGTTCACACCTGAATGCTTACATTTGGTCACATTGCTATAATGCTGTGTCATTGAAAATAAAATTATTAAATAACAGTGTATTTATAGGCAACTTTTATTGTTTAAAATAATGTCAGCAGGGACTGTTGGCCCTTGGGCATTTTCACATTATCAAATCTGGCCCTCTTTGAAAAGTTTGGACACCCCTGCCTTAAGAGGGCCCTCGCATCAGGAAAACCCACCGATGCAATCCTCTCTATGTTTCCACCTGCCGAAGAACTTGACAAGAGACTTGTCAAGGTTCAGCACTGAGTCTGAGGCATGCCCGAACGCCTGAACCAGGCCGAGCGCCTCACCGAGCGACTGGTCCAAACACAGGAACAACGTAGCATCGTCCGCGTACTGGGCCAACTTCACCGCCTCACCACCACCGCCTGGCAGAAGCAGACCATCAATCCCCGGGTGGGCACGTATGGCGACTGCCAGCTGCTCAATATAAATGTAGCCCTGTAGTGCTACTAGTTTGTGTGTTCATTTTGAAGGTTTAAATAAAGCTCCATAAATTTGATTTATGGGGGGTGCGGTGGCGCAGTGGGTTGGACCAGGTCCTGCTCTCTGGTGGGTCTGGGGTTCGAGTCCCGCTTGGGGTGTCTTGTGGCAGACTGGCATCCCGTCCTGGGTGTGTCCCCTTACGCCCTGTGTTACCGGGTAGGCTCCGGTTCCCCGCGACCCCGTATGGGACAAGCAGTTCCGAAAAAAAAAAAAAAAAAAATTTGATTTATAGTTTGGTTGAAGCCATACCAACATATGTTGGAACAGGTGCAACCTACCCATTATGTCAATTTTGCATGTATTGTAAATTGAATATTGGGTTTCGGTTTGGCGCAGAACCAATGAAAGAAAAGAGGGGTGGAACGAACGGGAAAAGTTTCTAGACTTTTCGAGAAGGGGGAAAGAGAAGAGAGGAGGTGTTCTACAGAGAGTGCTCCAGAGTGTGAGGTGATATTTTCCTGGTTGCTCGAAGAACAACCAAAGGGGCAAAAAATCATTTCACGTTAATTGCGTATTACAGAGATTTAAGTTCTGTGGTGTACTCGTGGTCCCACGAGACAGTCCATGAAGAAACGACGAGTTTTCAGCCTATCGCGTCGAGCTGCGAGAGTGGTGGAGGAGGACTGAGGCGAACCCAATAGTGATTCATGCTACCAGCAAGTTCCTCGGGCGTCGCTGGAGAGTTTACCTGCCCTGAACGCAAGTAGACGGCTGACACAGTAAACTGCGGTCTTTTGACTGTGTACTCGCAAGAGTGAAGCGACCATTAATTTTGGGTCTCAACGTACACAAGCGGCGATCAGGCCTGCAACGAGGGGTGTTTTACGCATGTTTGAAATACTCCGGAGTATTCGAGGCACTAATCGTTAAATGGGTGCATGCAAGAAGGTTCTGCAGGAAACTTCTAGAGCCCGTTGTGTGTTGAAGTGTAGTGGTGAGGTCATTCGTTGTTTGTAATACATTGGAGTTTGTGAAGTTGGTGTTTTCTTTATGTTTTGGTTATTTGCATTTGATTTGTTTGACTGATGGGATTTTAGGGGTTGTGTATTGGAAAATAACTTTCAATATTTCTTTGGGAGGGGGCGCGGTGGCGCAGTGGGTTGGACCACAGTCCTGCTCTCCGGTGGGTCTGGGGTTCGAGTCCTGCTTGGGGTGCCTTGCGACGGACTGGCGTCCTGTCCTGGGTGTGTCCCCTTCCGGCCTTACGCCCTGTGTTGCTGGGTAGGCTCCGGTTCCCCCGCGACCCCATATGGGACAAGCAGTTCTGAAAATGTGTGTGTATTTCTTTGGGTTTTAATTACAAGATGTTTGGAGAATATAATAAATGTTTGTTCTGTTGCTGAAATACTTGAGTTGGTTTATAACATTTTAGTTAGAATAGAACCCAGGGCACCACCCTCATAGTCAGGTGAAATGGAGGGTGGCGCTACATAAAGAATATAGAGGAGCAGGGAGAGTGGACAACCCTGCCTCACGCCACTGCGCTGGGGCACCCACCCCCAAAGGGAGCCATTGATGGTAACTTGGCTACCTACCTTGGTGTAGAGCACACGCACCCACCTCAAGAAATTAGGGCCAAAGCCAAATCTGCTGAATGTGTTAAATAGGAAGTGGTGATCCACTCGGTCAAACGCCTTTTCCTGGTCCAAACCGACCAGCGCAAAGGGGATCTTTCGGTCCTTCGCCCAGGCAATCGTGTCCCGGACCAGGTGCAAATTCTAGAACACAGAACGCCCAGGTACTCCGCACGTCTGGTCCCAGTGGACCAGGTCAGCCATTACCTTCCTCAGGCGCTCAGTCAGGACTTTCGCAATGATCTTTGCATCAACGCAAAGTATCGTAAGGGGTCTCCAGTTGGCAAGGTCGGCTTTATCGCCTTTCTTGTACAACAAGGAGAGCATCCCTGTCCTCATACTCTTGGTGAGAAAGCCCCTGCCCAGCACCTCCTCGACAACGTGCAGAAAAACCGGCCACAAGACGTCCCAGAACGTGGAATGAAATTCCACTGGTAGACCGTCGAGGCCGGGAACCTTGCTCCGATTCATCTTACCAAGCACCTCTGACAGCTCGAGCAAAGTGATGGGGCTCTCTAAGCCGCCAAAGGCATCCTCGGAAACCCGTGACATCAAATTATCTAAAAAGCTCCTTTCTATTACCGGGTCTGTTTCCCTAACTTTTAAAAGATTTCTATAAAAACAGGACGCAACCTCTAACATCTGGGTGGTGTTGGTGAAGGACTCACCCTGCTGATTCCGTAGAGAAGTAAAACCTCTCTTACGTTTCAAGTCCTTCACCTTATTAAAAAAGTAGGAGGTACACTTCTCATTCTCCTCTATCTCCTTAACTCTGGTGCCAAACAGAAAGGCTTTGGCCTGCTGTTCATGCAGCTGTCTCAAAATAGCCTTTATCTCCATGGCCCTATCATAATCAGAAGTCCCTCCGTTATTGTGGCAAGAATAAATCCTCTGGAGTTCCTCCTCAAGCAAGCTGATATCCTGGCGCCGCAAAGCGGCACGTCGGATACAGTAGTTGATCGTGAGGGTCTTGGCCTTCGCCTTGATCCCCTCCCACCAATCAGCTGCCGAGGGGTAAAAATCCATGGAATCCTGCCAGAACGAAAAATTCTGCACAGCATGGGTGTCCAGGGGGAAGCGCACGCTGTGGCAAAGACGGCGGAAAAGAGCTGCGAGGTGCCGCTGGAGTGGGGTGAGCAGATCAAGTGGGGTCTCCCTGTGCCCACAGTAGGAGCAGCAGAAGAAGGCAGCGAACCGCTGGCGGGTGCTGAGGAAAGTCGCCCCGAGGAGGTCGGACAATGTGCTGGACGTCGTGGAGCAGTGTGCCTCATCTATGGACAGGCGGGGCTTTGTGGCAGAGGCGAGTGAACCCGTCAACGCGAATTCGCCTGCAGATGAAGATTTTGCCACTTTTGTGGAGAAAGCGCCCAGCCTGCCTGGAGTCCGAACAAGCTTTCCAAAGTTAGCGCGGCATGGCGGAACAAACGCCACAAAAGCAGGAGGGCTGCGCAAACAAAGGCAGCCGGTTTTACGAGCGTCGCAGCAGGCTCGGCATGCGGTGAAGTGGCAGAGGAGTAAGAGACAAGCAGGGTGGCTTGCCCAGATCCTAGAGGAAAAGATGGCAGAGCAGCAAGAGGTGCGGCGAGACAACCAGGGACACAAGAGGTGTGCTCGCCCCCAGCGACGGAGCTGGAACAGCACGGAGTGGCTGTGGAGAGTCGACTCAATGGCCCCACGAAAGCCAGTCAGCTGCGTGGAGTGCAAGGCGGTCGGCAAAAGCCACGGGGCGCCACCAAGTCTGGTATGTATTACGGGCGAGGAAAAGATCGGTGCTGGGACAGAGGCCAGGCGGACAAGGGATGAGGATGGCCACCTCAACCCCCGAGCGCACCGCCGTGGTGGGCTATTTCGGTTGTCCCCGCCCCAACCACCAGCGCTGAGCATCCGGAACCTGCACTCCTGATCGAAGGCAGTTGAGACAGCGCCGGACAGTGGGACATTTGTGAGGCAGGCAGCAGGGGGGACGCTGCTATTCTTTTGACGGGGAGCTATATAACAACCCAAGGTACTGGTGTTTAGGCGGGAAGATGTGTTCGGTGTAAATAGTTGAATTATAGGGAAAAATATGAAATGTGGGTGTGCAACCTCTGGGGGAAATGATGGGGTGACAGTGTTTGCCAGTGTGTTGAAACAGAGCCTGGGGTTGCTAAGCAGGCTGGGAAGGCTGGCTTGAGGCGCGGATCCTGGAGGAAACAGGCTCATTGGACCGAGAGCATTATTTCCCGTGTGCCGGTATTCTAATAAAACGTTCGAGATGAACCCTGCCTCTGCGTCCTTCTTCGCCCCATCCAAACCCACGGCGCTGTGCACCACAATATTATTATTGAATAAATATTGTGAAAGATCAGTATTTAAATTATTACACTTGCTAGAGAGTTCATTCTTGTACAAAAAAAATTATTAAAGTTAGAAACTTTTTTTTGCTGGGAATTTTCAGATATTGGACATTTTTCACATTTATTCACACACCTGTCCCTTTCCTCCAAGGCCACTTGCTATGTTGAGCTACCTACGACTTTTTAAAGAGTTGGGTAACTTCATTGGAACCATGCAGGACAAGAACCTTACTCAAGGCTAGGTTGGAAGTGGGATTTGAACCTGCAACCTTTGCATACAAATGCAATAACAGTGGTCTACCCACCACACGGCCACGTTTAGCCCTCACAAAGAAACATGTCATGTCCTGGATGTAAGTCTGAGACTCGAACCCATGTTAAACTGCGTGTAGGCACGATCTGCGTTTAAATACACTACACAACACATAACTCAGCTGCAGTTGTTCGCCTGTTCGTTTCCTGAGCGGTCGCGCTCATCACAGCCCTTGTTTCGGCCCGGAGTCGCGATTGGACAGTCGCGCTCCTTCCTTCTCCCTGCGCTGTGGGACCTTTAAACGCGCACAAACAGCGGGGGGGGGTTGGAAGTTGGGGGAAGAAAAGGGGGGGGGCGGGCAGCCATTTCCAGTGCGCGCGCGGGGGACACAGCACTGCAGGTCCTCACATGGGATACTTTAAACGTGAGTATTGTATGTATTGTGTCTGAGGGAAAAACTGTCGTAGCGGTTCTATTTCATACAACACAGCCGATCTTTTCATCTCAGCCTTGAGTTCAGTTATTCACGGATTCACACCGTAGGACGTGTGTGTAAACACCGCCTTCGTGATCGTGTACTGCGCAGTTCCTGTCCTGTCTGTGCATTCTCTCTTCATCGCTGTCCTTTCCGAGCACGTGCGTGCGGCTCTTTGCAAGTCATACATATACCAGCAGGTGAATTAAAAGTATTGCAGTTCTGTGGTAAAGTGCGTCCCTTGTTTGTTCTCTCCGAGCGCAGGACGCTGAAGTCAGAGCCAGTGGAGTAAACGCGGCGGGGGGGAAGGGAAGGGAAGAGAAGGGCGGGGCGCGGTGCGGTGCGGTGTAATGTTAGGCTGTGTTTTCTGCAACCCTATTGGTCGGTATCGTGGCGAAGGGGGCGGGATGTTGATAAAGGGGTGGGGTTTACGAGCGCAAGAACTGCGGTGTAATGGCAACGGGGGGGGGGGATTTCAGAAACTTTGTTTTTCTTTACGATGAAAGCTTGAGTTGTTTTTTAAAGGAGTGAAACGTAAAAAAAACTATTAAAACTGGGTTGCTGGTTCACACCAGCAAAACAGAAGTGCCACATACTTCAATGCAATGGCCGTGCCCGGATCATTATACGTGCTGTGTAAGTAAGGGCAGTCCCCGCATTACGAATGAGTTCCGTTCTTCAATCTGTCTTTAACTCTGATTTTGACGTAAGTCGGAACAGTTGGGTATGGTGGGTGTCTGACGTCAGTTTGTCAAATGTTTGTCTTAGTATATACTATATAGTGTACCTTTCTATGCATAAAAGAACATTAAGGAAACACTTCTGGATACACTAAAACACTTTTAATATAACAATAATACAGGGGCACGGTGGCGCAGTGGGTTGGACCAGGTCCTGCTCTCCGGTGGGTCTGGGGTTCGAGTCCTGCTTGGGGTGCCTTGCAACAGACTGGAGTCCTGTCCTGGGTGTGTCCCCTCCCCCTCTGGCCTTACGCCCTGAGTTGCCGGGTTAGGCTCCGGCTCCCACCGACCCCGTATGGGACAAGCGGTTCAGAAAGTGTGTGTGTGTGTGTGTGTGTGTGTGTGTGTGTGTGTGTGTGTGTGTGTGTAATAATACAATAATGATAATAATAAATGTAACTACTGTATATTTAATAGAGAGACATAGAAAAAGAAAATGTTACTACTGTCATGATGAACAGAGGACACAGAGGAGGCTGGACCCAAGTGCACAATCATTTATTCAGAATCAAAGGACTAGATGCGTTCTCGTGGTCGGGGATGGGCGAATGGTCGAGCGATTGACGAACTGAAATAGGCGAGGATCCGAAATCGTGGTCGAGGGACGAGGCGGGCAGTTGTTGTCAAAGAGTCGTGTAACGGGACTGGGGTACGATGAGAAATAGGATTTGGAAGAGCAGAGCGAGGTGGGTTTGAGAACACAGCGAGGGCGTTGTATGACGTGAGATTGCGCAACTGGGAAGAGGTTGAGAAGTGTCTTTAAAGCTGAGTGCTCTTTCAGAGAGAGAGAGAGAGAGAGAGTGCATGCAAAACATAAAAGAAACAATGTTCACTTTTCCAACGTTAATTGGTGTTTCATCTTTTTCCGATCGCTTTATTATTTCCACTTTAGTTTCAGTTGTGCTCATGTTTTTCTCATAGATGCATCACCATCCCTTACATCACATTTACACTTTGGTGCCATGGTTAGGAGGGTAAAAACAAAAAAATTAAAGTCAAATACAGTAACACACAACACTGTATTTGGCTTTAATTTTTTTTTACCCTCCTAACCATGGTGTTTTGATGCGCATCGCAAAGTACTGCCCATTTGTTATTGTGAACCACTGTATGTAACTCAAATTTGTAATACAGTAGGCTTAATTATGAAATTTTTATTTCATTGTTACTTAAGGGTGACAAAAAAAAAATTACCTTCCGGTCAGTAAGGGGATGGTTTGTAACTATGGGTTGTACTTAAGTCAAACATGTGTAACCTGGGGACTCCCTGTGCCATAGTACCATACTGCCCTCATATGGTCATCATATATTGTACTGTAAAAACCTCTGTATAAACACCCTCTCAAAATTAGCTCAGTTTAAACACTGTTTTTTTTTTTTTAATCACCACTTCTATAATTAGGGTATTCCTCTTGAAATTTAACATTAACTTAACATTAAATCTGTTCATGTGTTTAGTTGAACTTGTCTTTTTAAGAATCCCAACTATTCAGTAGTTAATCTTAATTTCTTGAGCAGATTATGCAATATGAATACCTTTCTCAGTTTTAACTCCTTTATCAAGTTCTTCATAACTTCTTTTTTTAAGTTTTTGTGCTACGAGACTGGATGATGATGATGATTGTGACAGCTATAGACGGCATTCTGTGGAAATGGCTGCAGCCACAACCTGGGAAAAATTGTTCTGTGCACTTTTTTTGTTCAGAATCACCATGAACGAAGACGTCTACGAGGTGCGGGACGGAAATGAGTACCGCTACCTTGTTCAGGAAGAGGGAGAGGAAGAGGTGCGGTACTGCAGGCGCAACTATGTGAACCCGTTCCTGGTCCCCTCTCGCAAGTGCATCTTCTTCATCAGCTGCATAGTGCTGTCTCTCCTGATCCTGGCCGGGTACCTGGCCTACATGGCCGAAATGCCCCCACACGGCTTTGCCACCGTTCCCACTGACTGCGGCAAAGTGAGCGGTCACTGGAGGAGCGGAGCGTATTCCTTCAAGGGGATCCCTTATGCTGCCCCTCCAGTCAGGGACAGGAGGTGGAAGCCCCCAGTCGACCTCCGGATGTCTGGCCTCTGCTGGAGGGGGACCTACGATGCCACCTACTTCCGCAATGTGTGCGCCCAGGTGCAGCCCCTGGATGAGAACGGCAAGGTGCAAGGGGAGGAGGACTGCCTGTACCTGAATGTATGGACCCCGACCTTGCAGAAAGACGCCAGGCTGCCTGTGATGGTTTGGATTCATGGGGGTTACCTGCACATGCTCAGTGGCTCCGAGGAAGGCTACTCGCCCAAAGAGGAGTTGGCCGCCAGTACTGGAGTGGTTTACGTTAGTTTTAACTACCGCCTGAATGCTTTCGGGTTCCTTGCCTTATCACTTCTTAGACAGAACTCTCCAACCAAAACCTCCGGTAAGCCTCAAGGCTCGACTTAAGGTTTTTTCTTTTTTAATTTTTGTTTAAAATAAACTGTGTGAAGTATATACAGTAGAGAAGAATGTGTAACACTTTGGCGGTGTTGCAACTGTTTTAGCTAACTTAGTCCATTGCTGCATTTTCATTTATGAAAATAGTTTGACATTTCAGTATGGTAAAAATCTACAAGACTTTCATGTTCCTTCTTTTCTTAACTAATCATTTGGTCAAGTTGGTGTCCCCCAACCCAAATCATTGTTTCCTTTAAACAACCTCCTAACCCATTTGGGATGAATAAAATAAAGTAAATCCTTAAGAAAGAAGGCTGTACACATATACTTTTACTGTACCAGAAAAAAATCTGGATTTTCACTCAAGTAAAAAGTTCTTCATATTTGCTATACCAGCTTCCTATATTTGTAAAAGCCTAGGGGCAGCATTGTTCAACCTTGCAGAGGAGGGTGTGGAAGAGAAGATATCAAGTAGTGAATGCAGCCAGTGTTTTAATGATAAATTAAAGGTATTTGCTGCTGAACACTGAGCTTCTCGGCTACTGTCAAGCCTGCCAACCAAATTTTAAGTAATTTCCTTGATGGGGAATTTAGTTGTCATAATGCAAAGCAGGGTCTATGGGAAAGCATATGCCAGTCAGTATCAAGATGGAATCAACAACCTTAACCCAAACTATAGCAAGAGTAGGGCATCAAACTTAAGCAAACAACCTTCAAAATACCATAGCCTTATCTTTTATGCAGCTTAATATAACCAGTGGTGTCCACTATGGTACATATATAATGTACTAAATTTTTACGAGTCATTCTCTTCATAAAAACTGTTCAGTTAGCATCAAAATTGTTAAATATTTTAAAACAACTTGATTTGTTTTTTCATATTTCATTAAATTTCTTGGTTGATAAGCATTTACCTTTATTCATTCAGCAGATGTTCTCCAAATGTGACATACGTTGCAGAGAAAAATACAATGAGTGCATCACATCAACAGAAGGAGAGCTTTGGATTCAGACACGTTATTCTAGAGTACAGTTCATTTGTCAAAATCCACCACATGAACCAGTGTACAGCACACAGTAGCTGTATAAGGGTTTACGCACATACACACACATTGACTGAAACCGCTTGTCCCAAATGGGGTTGCGGCAAACCAGAGCCTAACCTAGCAACACAGGGTATAAGGTTGGAGGGGGAGGGGTCACACCCAGGATGGGACACCAGTGTGTTACAAGGCACCCCAAGTGGGACTTGAACCCTAGACCTGCCAGAGAGCAGGACCCGGTCAAAGGGTTTACCCATTATTCAATAATTTGGAATCACAAAACTATTGAACATAAACATGTAAATCAGGGGTCACCAACATGGTGCCCGCGGGTACCAGGTCGCCCGCAAGGATCACATGAGTCACCCGCGGGCCTGTTATAAAAATAGCTCACCACCATAGCGCCACTTACCAGTAAGCTGCATCTAATTTTTTTTGTTGCTATTCTTTTTAAATCACAGTTGCATTGGTGTAAATTTGAAAATGACAATATTAAAAAAAAAACTTTAAAAATTATTTCATATTAGATTAGAGCTAGCTGGTCTCCACGGCAACCGTTGCCGTAGAGAGCAGCTAGCGGGCGCAGTGAAGGGGAGGAGATGATTTACCCCCGAAAACATGGCAGAAAAAAGAAAGAAAACATATCATTTTCACAGTGAATGGGAGGAAGAGTTCTTTTTTACCACTGTGAAAGATTCCTGCGTGTGTCTCATTTGCGGGGCGACTGTGGCGACGGCAAAGCGGCACAATGTTGAGAGACATTTCAGAACGTGTCACGCAAGCTACCATGCTAACTACCCACCGGGCAGCGCATTACGAGTGGAAAAAGCCCGCGAGTTAAAGGCAGGTTTGTGCAAACAGCAGTCTTTTTTCACGAGACCGGTGAAAAACCCCCAAAAAGCAAACTGGTAGCCCTTCACATTAATCGGTACCCAAGAAGTAGCTCTCAGTTTCAAAAAGGTTGGTGACCCCGATGTAAATAAAGAGATTGGGGTGAAATGAGTGTGAAAGACGTTGATTGAGACCTTTCTTAAATGTACAGAGATTCAGCGCTTCTGAGTGAGGAGGGAGATCATTCCACCATATCAGAGCCAAAACCAAAAACTTTCATGCTTTTCATTTCGGACCTTTCATTTGTGGGATGACCAAGCAGGCAGGGGTGAAGGAGTGCAGTCTGATAGGGGTGTCGCAAGTGTTCAAGTCTTGTAGATATTGGGGAACAGGTCCGTTGATGAGTTTTGTGGGCTGTAACCAGTCTTGAATTACATTCGGGCAGCTACAGAAAGCCAATGTAGACAGATGAGGAGGGGGTGATACATGGGAACTCTTCAAATGGTCAAACACAACTCGCGCAGCAGCGTTCTGTATTAGTTGTAGAGGTTTGATGGCAGTAGCTGGACGGCCAGACAGGAGAGAGTTGCAGTAGTGCAAGCAGGATATAGCCATAGCCTGGACAAGTAGTTGAATAGAGTCTGTTGTGCAATAAGGATGGATCCTGTGGATGTTATGTAGGATGTATCTGCAGTTTCGGGTTGTACTTTCAATTCGTTGAGTGAAAGACTTGAGTCAGTCATCACTCCCAGATTCTTAGCCGAAGAAGTAGGCAAAATGAGTGTTATCCAGTTTGATATAGAGCTTTTAACTGAAAGATGGGCCAGCTGGGAGGTGAAGGTTCTCTGTTTTGAAGAGGTGTAAGTGGTGATCAGACATCCAGCCAGAGATGTCTGAGAGGCAGGCAGCAATGCGCATGGAACTGTCTGTAGCTCTGGGCAGAAAGGAGAGGAAGAGTTGGGTATCATTGGCATAACAGTGGTTGGAGAATCCATGGGAGGCAATGACAGGGTTGAAGGAAGAGATGTAGGTTGAGAAGAGTAAGGGTCCCAGTACTGAGCCCTCTGGGATGCCAGTGGAGAGAGGCTGAAGGGATGATCAAGAGTCCCACCAGACTACTTGGTATGAATTTTTCAATAGGTAGGATTCAAACCATTTCAGTGCAGTTCTCTTGATCCCAAGCTGTCCAAGAGAGGAGAATAGGAAGGTCTAAAACAACTTATCTGTGTACTGATAAGAGGGGGGCCGTTCTCGCCGAATGGAGAGCATCTGACACTGCCAGGAGGGCTGGCTTGGTGAAATGTCCAGCTTTGAATCCAGACTGATATCTGTAGAGGAGCTCATTCTGGGTGAGGAATGCAGATAGCTGCTCACAGGTTGCCCATTCCAGAGCATTTGACAGAAATAGGAGGAGGGAGACTGGCCTGAAGTTCTGGGCTGAGTCAGGATCCAGAGAGGGTTTCTTTAGCAGAGGTGAAATGAGGGCAGATTTGAAGGTGAATGGGAAGCAACCAGAGGAGAGTGAGGAGTTGATTATCTTGGAAATAAGAGGTAAGTTGCAGGGAAATGTCCTGTAGGAGTGGTGAAGGGATCGGATCAAGGGAGCAGGTGGTGGCTCTGAGTGACAGCAGGAGGTCGGAGATTTTAGTTTCTGACAGGATTAAATGCGGAGAGTGTGACTTCGCAGGGAGGTCCAGCATAATCGGGGCAAGCGGATTCTGAGAACTTGTCCGTGATTGCGTTGACTTTGTCTCAGAAAAACCAGGCAAAAGCAGTAAGAGAGGAGGGAGGAGGAGGGCAGAATAGGGATGAGAAGGTGGTGAAGAGTCTGTGTTGTTTAATTTCAGACTGCAGTTTATTGTTGAAGAAGGTGGTTTTAGCTAAAGAGACAGCAGAATGAAAGGTTGCTAAGAGATCCTTGTAGACATTCAGGTCTGTGCGAGTCCTTGATTTCCACCATCGTCACTCTGCAGCCCAGAGTTTGCTCTTGTTGGCATGTAGTGTATCAGTCAGCCATGGGGTGGAACTGGGGCATGCTGGTCTGGAAGTTAGGGGACAGAGAGAGTCTACAGAGGAACATAGGACTGAGAGGAAGACATCTGTAAAATTGTCTGTTGACAGATCTGAAAATTGTGCAGCAGAAGGGAGAGAGGACTACAGGAGCGACAGAAGGCCACTTGCATGAATATCCTCGACATGCAGGTTGAAGTCACCCAGGAGAACGTAGTGTTGTCCCCTGGGAGAGCTCAACAAGATGCCAAGATCATCCAAGAAATGACCAGGAGGGCGATAGAGAATGACCACAATGAGTGTGATTGGGGCAGTGATGGAGACAAGCAGGCTTGTGCCTCCACCTCTGGCAGATGGATGCTGGGTGTGGGAGAATGAGAATGAGTAGTTCATGGAGAGGGCTGCAGGTGTGTCTGTTTTCCGGCGCTTACCCTTTTCATTATTCAAAATGCTATGGTGGTAAACGTGCGCCTTTATGAAAATCGAGAACTTTCTCGCAGGCATACAGCAATCAGTTTGGAGATGAAATTGAAAATAATAAGGAAGTATGAAGATGGACAAAGATTGTCGTCTGTAGCACGGGAACTTGGTTTAGCCGTATCGACTGTAAATATGATAGTGAAGGATGCTGCATGTATAAAGGAGCATGTGAAAGGAACAGCTAGCATGAAAACAACAGTAATAACGAAGAAATGTCAAGGTGCAATAACGGATGTAAAAATGATAAATTATGCAAAAATAGCACTCTCTTGTGTGCAAGCATACTACTAGATATAAGGTAAGCAAGCACAGTACAATGCCGTACGTGTACCGTATGCAGTAGTCTATTTTTTAAATTTAATTTAAACTTTGTAGAAATGTAAAAATTTATTTCATTGACTAGGCCTATGTCTTATTATAGTATTTAATATGTCTGACATTTACTAGAGAATTATGTGTAATGTTTTTTTATACCCATGTTTGCAACAAATGCGAAGGAAATGAGAAGGCTTGGCTCTGTAACGGAGGGCGAGGGGGAATCCAACACACGTACACTTCAACTTACGTAAGGGGTTGAGGAACCGTCTATTTGCGTAAGACGAGGGGTGTCTGTAAATGTTTATACAGGAATTTAATTTCTTTTGCAAACCCTCCACTGCCAAATTTGTTTGGGGGTGATCTGATGCATGTCTAACTAATATCGTAATTGTATGGCATCTTTTTACATTGTAGGAAATTATGGCTTCATGGATCAGATAGCAGCTCTGCAGTGGGTCAAGAGGAATATAAACCTGTTTGGTGGAGATCCAGGACGGGTCACTATATTTGGACAAAGCTCAGGTATTCGCCTTTTAAAATGATACCCACTGTCTGTTTGATGTATTTGTAGAGTATGCTGTATATTATGTATCTACACACTGTCATTGGCTTGTTCCTTTCTATGCAGGGGGGACATCAGTGTGGACATTGATGATGTCACCACTTGCCAAGGGCCTGTTCCACAGGGCAATTGACATGAGTGGCTCCTATGTTTACAACAGCCCCCTGAAGAAGGCCGAGAAGGACAACCTCGTGTTCCTCAATAAGTCTGGATGCAGCACCTTGGAGTGTCTTCAGAAGCTCTCAAAGACCCAAGTTCTCCAGGTGCTGATACATGCTTGGTTTTTTCTTAAGTTTGTGATAAAATTCAACTTTTAACCACTAGCAATATTATTTCTTTCCCTAACTCACGGAGGATGAAACTGGCACATAGACACTCCCTCTGTTTTAAGAAGGTTTACTTAAGAATCGCATCTCTTCAACTATGTCTCTCTTTCTCCTAATGTAATGCACAAATTGTATTTCTCTGAGATGTATGTCGCTTCGGAGAAAAGCGTCTGCTAAATGAATAAATGTAAATGTAAATTCTGTATCATTGATAAATATTTGGGCTCAGCCAGCTAGAATTTGTAAGTTGCAGAGGAGTTGTGGCTGTATGGTTTGCACTGTCCATCATGGAGGAGGCAGTATCATGTCTGGGTTGCTTTGTTGGCCAGACTTTGTGATCTTCACCAAGTCCATGGCACCTCAACCAGCATGCCTATATAACAGCATTCTTCAGAGGCACACTGCTCCATCGGGGTTATGGATGGTGGGGCAGAGAGACTTGGTTCCAGCAAATGTACTCAAACTTCAAATGATTTTAGTCCCCACTGTGTTTTGCTATAGATGACAGAAAGCCAGTGTAAGGTACATAGTGACCCTGAGAATGTCTTGTTGGTGGCTTGCTTTTTAGGGATTCATTTTGAGGGTTGGTGTTAAAATTTCATCACATTGAACTGGCTCCGCCCATCTGTCCAGACATAAATTTACTGAGATCTAGCAGTGGAATCCAAAATTGTTTGGGTTGTTGCTCCCAGTAACAGCAGCTAATGTGAGATGAACGCCGTTGCAGATGGTGAAGGAAACTAACTGTACTTAAGAATCCCACATCTGCAGCTATGTCTCTTTCTCCTGAGGTAATGCACAAATTGTATTTTCTACGAGATGTACGTCGCTTTGGAGAAAAATGTTTTTAAATGAATAAATGTAAATGTAAACAGAGCTCAGAGGTCTTGTGGAAAGATGTTAAATTTAGTCATGTTTAATTCAGATTCTTTTCCTCCCACTTTAGGCAATACCATGGAAGGAGTACCCTTTTTGGGCAGCAGAAGATCTTGCAGACATTCCAGTAAAGGAGCGTTTTGATGGACCAGTGGCTGTGGTGGATGGACACGTTCTGCTCGCTCCTCCCTTTGAGACCTGGGAGAAAGGCAGTGGCTACACCGACGTTCCATTTGTCATCGGCACCACTGAGCAGGAAGTGGACTGGTGGTATGTGGATCTGGTGGTAGTTCCTAGTCATTTTCATGCCTCCATGGGAAAGTCATCTTGACAGGCCAATGTAATTTATCATTTTCGCTTGTGTCTTCATGTGAAATGTACGTTGGAAACTACGGTGGCTGGAGCTGAGATTTCTTTTCAATTCTTCAACTAGAATGCAAATGAAACATCTGCTCAGGAATAAACTAAAACCACCTTGCTCAAAAAAGGTTGCATATAAATTATAGCAGACACCTAATGATTATATCTGAATCAGCTTTAATCCAAAGCAGATTTTTAGCTGGTCTGTATGTTCTTTTCTAGTCCAGTTTATGAGAACATTTCACTCTGGACTTGGGATGACTATCATTGGTTTGTGACTGGTAAGTGCTCCATTGGTTGTGCTTTGTGTGTGGGGTTTCTTCTTTTTTTTAAATCCAACATTTGATTACTTTCAGTAGATCAATCCACCCATCTGTTCATTATTAATAAGCACTTGCCAAGGTCAGTGTGGTGAGTAGTATAGCGTGAAAGCAAGGGCCACGAGGCAGGGTACATTCTGAATGGGATGCCAGTCTGTCACAGTGCACCACACACGCTAAGGGTAATTTGGAGTCACTAACTTATCCGAGGTATGTATTTAGATCGTTAGGAAATCCTCAGAAACAAGAACATTTAAACTCCACATAGACTGAACTGGGTTCAAATCCTACATTTGAATCAACAGTATGGGAGCTGCGAGGTGCCTCACAAATACAATGGGTACAACCCCAATTCCAAAAAAGTTGTGACAGTATGGAAAATGCTTATAAAAACAAAAAGGAGTGATTTGTAAATTTACTTTGACTTGTATTCAAACAAAAACAATGTAAAGACAAGGTATTTTCATGTTTTGCCTGATCAACTGCATTGTTTTTTGAATATATATGTTTATTCTGAAATTGATGCCTGCAACAGGTTCCAGAAAAGTTGGGACAGGGGTAATATAGGACTAATAATGGTGTTACAAGTAGTACAGCAGCGAAGACCGGTATAGTGGATAAATGGCAGAAATTTTGCTTGCTAAACTTAACAAACTGGTGTCATCAGTGTCCAAACGCTTAATAAATGTTATTAAAAGCAATGGTGATGTTACACAGCGGAAAAAACCTGACCGTCCCAACGTTTTTGGAACATCTTGCAAGCATCAATTTCAGAATAAACTTATAGCTTCAAAAACCACTGCAGTTGATTAGGTAAAACATGAAATACCTTGCCTTTATTGTTTTACACTGACTTGTATTCAAAAAATTTACAAATCACTCTTTTCTTTTTAGTAGCCTTTTTTTATACCATCTTAACCTTTTTTGGAAATAGGGTTGTACAGTTAGGGGGGCGCAGTAGTGCAGCAGGTTTGGCGTGGGTCTGGGGTTCGATTCCCGCTTGGGGTCCCTTGCGACAGACTGGCGTCACTTCCTGGGTGTGTCCCCTCCCCCTCCAGCCTTGTGCCCTGTGTTGCTGGGTTAGACTCCGGTTCACCGCAACCCCGTCTGGGACAAGCGGTTTCAGTCAATGTGTATGTGGGTTGTACAATTAGAAACCAAAAAGTTTACCATTCAATTGACTTTACTGCTTAGTTTTGTCCACCAGGTGTTACTTTTATTTTTTTTTTCCCGTTTCCTTCTCAGAGAAATTGTCACCTTTTGGAGCGGAGCTCGCCAAACAGGCCATTGAGCTGTATCCCAGCTCTGCCAAGTGTCCCATCAATGACCGCTGCCCTGAGAGACTTTTCACCACACTGGTGTCTGACATGAGAGTCACCTGTCCAGCTCACGATAAGGCCAGGAGAGCTGCAAGTAATGCCCAAGAAGGGTTTTGTCATGCAACAGCCTTTGCTTTACTATTGTGATTCATTTGAGGTTGGAACTCATTTTGGAATGTTTCCAGATGTGTCCATCAAAGGTGGCTTGTGACTATTAAAATAGTATTTATGGTCGTTCGCTAGAAAGTTGCATGGATATACAGTCTTGGCCAAAAACATTGGCCACCCTTACTCTTTTCAAGGAACACAACTTTCTATAAATAGAAATTGACTAAAATATTTGGTCTCTATAATTCTGTCTTCACTGTTAATATTATATAAGTTTTGTGTTTGACTCAGAATTTAGTATACCAATTTAAATCCCAAAATAAAAGAAATGGCACTGACTAAATGGACACTTCACATTCAGCTTTCAGTACCACAGCCTTTGGTCAAAATAACTGCAGACAAGCACTTACAGTAATTCCTATAAATTAATCTGTTAATGCCGTTTCTTATTTGCCAATTTAAAGGGACACATATATTCTAAATAAAACAGTATGTATTAAGTGAATTACTAAATACTTTCAACTTTTTGTTTGTATTCTTGTACTTTTTACTAATTTTTGGCCATAGTTGGTTCATTTTTGCTCTCTCATTACCCTCCATCAAACTTCTCTTCCAGAAGCCCTGAAGAGCCCTGTGTACCGCTACTTAGTGACCCACACACCGTCCAGAGAAGCAAAGGTCTCTAAACTGCTGCCTTTTCAAAGTCGCTTCTCCTTCCATGTACTGGATGCCTTGGCATTCTTTAATAATCTGAAATGGGCACTGGGAGAGATGAGTGCAGAAGACGAAGGCTTTCAGCAGCTTATGAGAAAGTACTTTGTACACTTTGCAAAAACAGGTGAGTTGGACATGATGGCACAGTCTCCTACATCATAAGCCAAATTATGTTCACGGTAACTTTTGGAATTCCAAGTAAGCTCGCCATTGAAAATGCAGTCAAAGCAAATCAGGTTGCAGCCGAGGAATCACATTTAGTGTGTTGTCAGGGTGCAGAGTGGTACCAATTACTGTGTCATGCTTGTATCATACAGGAGCCATGCCAATGGAATGGCCCAGATACCCATCCCATGTGGCAATGCTGTCCAGCAACTTCTCTGCAGCTCAGAATTACTCTGCTGCTCGCTGTCAGCTCTGGGAGAAAAATGGGTTCTTCTCGTACGCATGGATCAACTAATGTGCTATTTTATCCTTTCTGTCTTTCAGTTAGGTATTAATGCTTGCGAAAACAATCTTTAAACCAAGTGACTTTCACTAAAAATAAGCTGTAACCAAAAAAAGGGAATCAACCATGTAAATGAATGAGGTAAGGGAACAAGAATATTTCTTGTTAATCTTTGCTTTTCACTGATTTTGTGTGCCCACTACTTCTCATGGACTGAAGTGCTAACTCAATTCCTTTCTCTAAAGAAAGGAGAATTGTTCACGTTACTGAATTTCTAATGAGCTGCCTTGGTTGTCTTACCTACTGCTTCTGTGCATGTTCATTTAAGCTAAGGAATACAATGTACAAATGTATTTTCTGCACTGTGTTCTCAACCACATTTTCTTTGCATATTGGGGAATTTTGCACTCAGGTAATAAATGGATATGGATTTTGAATAATGGAGTTAAGATCTTTTTACCATGTGCTCAAGCAAACATGCCAAGTGAGGTCTCATTTTTTTTTTATTGATTAATTGCATACAAGTTGTGTACCTCACAGGAACAAATTCACCAAGGGAAAAGATAGGTAGGGCCATGTGGGGCTAAAAGAACAGCAAAGACACACAAACCCCCATCATCAACCATGTGACATTTGCAAATTAGTGCTGGGGGGGGAATTTCATATTAGTTGACAGTCTTAAGAACTTATGTTTTATGTCCTTTTACACAAACCTACTACTCAGTGGCCGTTATGAACAATTAGAACAGCTTCTCCCCTTCCTTACTGGGTTTTAAAAAATAAAAAAATCTTTGCAACACTACATCCAGTGCACTGGGCTTGTGTTGGATAGCGGCAGACTGGTTTGCTTCCTCCAAACAATATTTAAAGCATTTAGGAAAGTCTGTATCTTAGATCTTGTACATCACCCCATTCCTTATTTACAAGACTGAAGCTGAATAACTTTAGTCAATTTATTCTGCTTGCTCAGCACTGCCAATCCTGGTAACAAGATTTATATACAACAGGCTGCTGGAAATATATTATTCTTCAATCATCCAAGTCATCCACTGAAACAGCAGTTAAAGTCAGCAGTATTCAGTACAGGCTTCAAAGTTGTTCCCACCTATACACTCTTCTTCCAGAATCTTCTGCCTTAAAAGCACAGTTCCAGTAATTCATTTCAAAGGACTAAGTGGTCATCATGACTGCTCATTTTTATTATTTTGTCATTTATTCCTACAACCAAACCTGACTTGACTCCTAGTTAGTACACCTTAGAGAAACATTTCACTCATTTTCAGCCGCTATTATGTAGGTTCTAAGAAAATCACTAATCATAAAAATACTACAGGAGGATTTTAAAACCATTTCACCACTTAAATGTTCCTCTGACGCAACACGAGAAAAAAAATTAAAGCTTGCACACATGCTAATAGAGGAGAACCATTTCAAACATTCAGTCCAAGTGGCTTTAAAAAAACAATCCTGCAGGAGAAATCTTTTCATAAGAAATCAAACTGACAGGCAGCATGAGTATCTGGGGATGAAAACACTTACCACATGAAATAAAAGTGTGAAATACTTAAAATGGCAGTTAATATTTTCATTTTCTGACATTCAAGACCAGCATACATGGAAATACTGTACCCACTAATTTGTTTGCTTAGGGTAAATGGAAATTTTTTATATCCACAACAATCCTCTAAAAAACAATTTTACAGTAAATAAAATGAGGAAACAGCTGATTTTAGACTTAATTGCAGTAATGAGTCCCTTTCACAACAAAGTAAATACATAAACTACCCATTTTTGAAAAATGGGTAAATAAAATATGGGCATGGCTAAAAGTGAAATACAGTTATAAATATAAGTTAATACTTTAAAATAAGATTTTGAAGATGCAGACCAAATTGTATAAATCAAACAGCTCAGGAAATAAAACACATGGCTTTGAAATCAGACTTCCTACAACTAACAGTGCTTTTTTTCCTGAAAAAAACTGAAAAGTTTCCTAACAAAAAATACTGGTTCAGTTTCTTTATAGTCTATAAAAGTCTTGGTAGGCAAACATGTCATACCACAGTCATACCATCCTGCTCATTTTTTCCTCTTGATACTGATGCACATTCCAGGAGGAAAACCATAAGACTCGTGTTCTTGCTGTTTTGCTCGTATTTGTGATTCTTGAGGTGGCCAGTTTTCAATAGGAGCCATAACGATCCTAAACATGCAATAGACACTGAGTAAACGTACTGAAAATCTGGTTTTATCTCCTGTTAAAATAAACCTCAGCAGACTAAAGACAATGCAAAGATGCATTCTGCGACAAGTCGGTCAAGGTGAAAAACATCAAAAGCTCTACATACCAAGCACACGTCAAATATCAAAAATGGTTTTCGGATATATTTCTAGGATTTATAGGAAGCCCCACCACTAAAGACGAGGGCCAGAGAACTTAGAAGTTTAGAATATTCCGTATGAGGTGCATTAGACCTCAACATTGCAGCACATACAGTTTGAGAAACACTTAGAAACGTGCCCTTTAGAGTGGACAAAAACAAATGGCTGGGTTAGAGGTAGACATTGCAGGATTCTTAAATGGAAGGTTTTACAGTTTGTATAAATGATTTTAATCAATGAGTAAGTTGCAGAACACTGGGGCAGACATTAGCTTCCACGCCCTTACCTGGATTGTGTTCATCACCCCATTGGCCAGCACTGCCATCTTCCCTGCCACAGTCTTCACCCCTTGTTTGAATTGGGCGATATCCGGGCCTGATGGAAGCACACTGTCAAAGCCAGATGAACCTGCGGATGCAAAGATGCTCATTTAACTACTAATGCTCTACAGAGGTAAGAAGACATACTCCGAGATGTATACGGACTGTCGTCTGGTAGGAGGTAACGCAGACCTGTAGAGTGGCTGCGGTCCCCAAAGAGGTCTGCAGAGCTGATGGAGGTGCTGCCCGACATGCTCTCCAAACGGGCCTTTGCTTCATACTGCAGCAAATACCAAAGGGTCACCACATTCTTCTATACTCATTCAAGTTTTCAAAATAAATGATCAAGAACCACAAACAAAAGCGGGACATGTTGATCTTGAAGCAATTTCCATTTGTACAAGTGTGTAAATCAGCTGTGATTTGGTGTCTATACTGACAGCTCAAGTAGATGTGATGATCTCGGCCTACCTCAGCATTGCTCTCTTTTCCAAAGAACATGTCTGAGGAAATGGCTTTGGCATTGGCAAACTTCTGCCTGGCCTCACTAGATTCGGCTACAGCAGTGCTGGCTTCAGGCTTCCGTCGGCTAGGCAACCTATGTAGCAGAGACAGTAGCATTTTGTTAAACTCAAGAGGGTCATCAAGAAAGGGACTAGGGGAAATTATTGAAAACAACCTATTTAGAATAAATTCACTTAAATGAATGCAGAAACTTTCCTGATTTTCCTTCTATACTTTACTTCCTAGATTGCAAAAAAAGTGAAAGTCCAGACTCACCTCTCTCCAATAGGCTGGATGCTGGAGATGGTGACCTCATTCTCCTTGGGTTCCTCTTTCTCCAGAGACCAGGAAGAGAAGGAGGATCCTCCATCTGAGTCCCACCGCGAGGCAAAGGTGTCACCCGACATGAAAGGGTTGTCCTTGTACCTGGCAGATACACAGACTCCTAATTCTCTGGAAATACATGATTTAACACTTACACCTGTTGTATTGGTCTTTATCAGTGGTTGTTCATTGTCATAACAAAGGATGCACACAAAATACTAGTGTTTGTAGATATTGTTTCAGTCAACTTTTTGTCAGACATATTGATACATCAAGATATATTTTTCATTCAGTAGTTCTTAAAGTATGTGAGGACTCACTTTGGGGGCCCAGAGGTGAACCCAGGCTCATCAAACATGTCCAGCTTTGAACAAGTTGAAGACTTGATGCCAGAGGGAGTCTCCTGTTCAATCACCTTCATCTCTGACATAACAGAATGGGAAACAGCACTGCAACACAAAGTAGAGACAATAATTAGGAGACGGTATCACATAAAGATGTGTGTAGACACTTCACCTAAGTACAGCAGTGCCATTTTACCTCCTGTTTCCAAAGCCCATCCCCAGCCTCTCGGCCTGCTCTCTTTTCTTCCCATCCAGGTTCTGAAGCTTCTTTTCCTCCATCTTCCTGTCTATCTGCAGCTCTTTGTAGGCAAGGCGCATGGAGGCCACACTGCAAAGAGGGTATAGTTGCCAGCATTAATGAATCAAGGCAAGTTTGTCCATGCAGATGCCAAGCTGTAGACACCTTGAGTATTTCAAGATCAGCAGTATTTGGCAGAAATACTATCCATTAAACGTGAATTAAAATCCTCAACGTAAGATATACTCCAATTTACAATAAATTTACACATTCATTTATCATACTCTTTTCTCCAAAGCAACATGCATCTCAGAGATGACTATAAAACAATAAAAATGTGATTTATTAATCCATGTTGAGTCAAGAAAGACCTCACAGACTGCCACCAGCGCCACTGAAATTTTTCTGCAATTTCACCCTCAACCGTAAGCCAAACGCTTACTCACATGGACTCCTCCGCCTGCTTCCGGGCCTCAGCAGCCTGCTCTTCTCTCAGTTTCTCAGCCACCTGGGCCTGCTTCTCCATCTCACTGAAGCTCTTGCTGCTCACCTTCTGGGCCCCAAGGCTTTTCTTAGTACCAAGCTGAGGTTTTTTTTTTTTTTTAAGGGAGGAGTGCACATTCACAGACACACGCACAGAGACACACAAACACTCCATTAATAAATACAAAGAGCAATACTCTTGAAAGCCATATCAACCCTCTTCATTCTCTATGTATCCTGTTAGTTATTTTTCTATTGCTGTTGAGCTATGTTCTAAGAAACTAATCAGAATCTTCAAACTGTTGTGAAATTCTAACCCATGCGGCAAATCCACAGCTTGAAGCACTGCCAAAAAGTAATTTTCATTTAGCTTATATAAAGACCAAAAGTGATCAACTGCAAGAACAAATCTAGCTTGGCTGGTACAAACTATGTGCTTGTACACTGCTTAACACTCTGGACTGAACTGAGACCGGCAACATGAGAAGCTTTCCAACAAAACATTTACACAATGGCTGAAGATACCTCCTTCCTCAGAGCTTACCCCTTTCTTTGCCATTGCAGGTTTCTTTTTCCCAATGATAGAGGACTTCACATCTGAAATACAAAGAAATGTTAACAATATGCTAGTGAACTGATCCATTAAACTGAATGATTGAAAGGAAGGAAAAGTGAGCGTTACGTAGTTTAGTATCTCAGCTTTTCCCAGTGATCGCACTTTGAACTTGCTACAGCACTGCTGGCACTGTGAACGCACCTGTCATTAAAGCAGATTCAGCAACCCAGAGAGTGAAGATATTACAGCTATTTAAATCAGTGTTGGTTCATTTCCGCAATTTCATGCAACAGCAAAGAGCAAGACACTTTCACTCAAAAGGCTCCAGAAGCACTGACATTCAACTAGTTTAATAAAATATATGGTCAGTGTTTCAATTTCAGACCGTATTGAAAATTTTCATTTATTACAAATTAAAGAAAGATTAGAATGATTATATTCTTCTCCAATGTAAGAAACCTATCTCAATAACAAATCCAAAATAAAAAACCGCAATAGAAACATTTCAAACTGGCAACCTTCAAAAGGCTTCAGTACTCACAGGATTATCATGTCCATGTCAACTACATGTTTCAAATAATACCTGTGCAGCAAAATTGCCATTGAGGCAATCGGGCTACAGTACAAGTGTATATTATGTGAATGTTAGGTGTAGCCTTGATTATTACAATGTCAACAATATTTGCCCACACACGGCATCAGCAGAGGAAGGACAGTGCGTCACACTCCAGTGAAGAGTCAACCAAGCCCAGGGATCTGCCCATGAAATTTGCCAGCCAGCCATCTAGCCAGCCACTGGGCCAAGCCAAAGAAGCAGCTTTTCGGATGTTCGGTCACCTTCAGAAGGCTGCGGTCCATCGGAGGACAAACGCATTGAGTCTTCTACGTGACAGAATGAAACACAGCTGTTACAGAAGACATAAGTCTTAAGTCTATCATGACTTAGTCATGCATTGGTGACAAAGGTACCCCTGTGTAATACCTTGGTTACTGGACTTAACGTGATTCATGGCTAAAATCGCCATCACCGGACAAGAATATTTTAGTTGGTACTTTCACTTTAAAGCCAACCCTTCATTGTGGTGTTTGAGAAACATATAACCTGTCTAAGACTCCAGTTAGAGAATAGATGTTCTTTTCAAGTCATTATGACTGAATAAAAATAATTTATTTTTTGAATGCCATCAATACATAGTGGCACATATCAAAGGAGAGAACACTGAAATTTGGGCAGGATCAACTCACCAAGGGCAGCTTTGGGGGATGTGCTTAGTCCCTCAATGCTTGGGCCTTCTTCTTGCTCTGATAAAAACCAGAATATAAGTAACAAGCAATCAAAACACATGTGAATACATTTGCACATCACAGACTTTCATCATTCACTGTCCAGCAAAAGATGATTCTGAGATCTGAACAAAGGGTGAAAATTTAAGAGCACAAGTACCATTGCTATTTTTTCCCTCCACTTTAGGGGATTCCTCTTCGATCTGTGAGGGTGCAGAACCGTTCCGTTCCAGCATGTTAGGACCTGTCACATCCCAACTGTTTGCAGACTACAACATACAGTGCAGAATAATTTACCAAACAGCATATAATTCAAACAGTCAGCATATTTTAAAGCAGGTGGAAGCTTGCATACCTGACTATGTTCTGCAAAAAAATCTTGATCTTTCTTTTCAGGTGTAGTAACCTGGGTGTTTCCTTGAGCTTCAATCCACAGCTGAAAACAGTTTTTTTTCCCCACACTTTAAAAACATGCTATTCAATTAAAAGCAAAACAGACATTCAAGCTATGTGAAACAAAGTTATTCTGAAGAAAACCAAAACAACTCTGGTATAGGGTTATAGTACTTATCAGACAATTCACACCCACTCTGAAACATAACTTTACACTGTTCTACTGGGTTTTAAAAGTTTGTCCTCAACTCACATCAGAACCATATTTAGAAAGAGCAGCACTGGCCAGTTGTCGAATCTTCTCACGGTACATTTGTGCTGCTCGGCTGTTGTACTTAGCATTAGTGTCATTGGTCGTGCAGCCATGCTGACGGAAAAAAGCAGTCTACAAGAAAACACAGAACGACTGATTAAGCAAGTGACCTCTAAAATAATTATAATACCCACAGACAAATCCAAAAAATACAAGTTATTAACAATGTCTATTACATCCACAGTGCAACTGCTCTGGAAAAAAAATTTAGTCTTTAATAGCGGTAAACCACGGGTTCTACTAAATGAAGAGCAATGCAATAGTTGTACTAACCGCATTGGCATTTCCCCCAACCTGCATACACCTCAGCTGGAACCAGTTCCAGTTAGAATCAAGTTCTGTAGACCTGGGTGCAAAATAAACAAAACCAGTCACCAAAACTATTTTTTAACTGTAAAGGACAGGCATCGGGAAATTAGTCAAACTTTTTGACTGATAATGTAGAATATCCCCCTAGAATTAATAGTTTCAATTACTCATAATGACATGACCAAAGAGAAACACAGGGAAACACCAGCAGACAGGTGAGTACCTGATAAAGCTAAGGTGGACCCCCAGAGACCGGTGGACCCCAGAGCAATCGATACAAAGGAACACTCCATATGGTATACTGGCCCAGCTGGGGTTCTTAGCAGCACAGTCAAAGCAGGCCTACAATGAAAAGGAAATCACTCATGCAGAAGATATACATTTTCATGCACAGAAACAAACTTCTGCATCTTCTTTTCAGTTTACTTATCCTATCAGCAGCACTGCTTGACTCATTTCTTCATTACATTTTAATTAATTTCTCTCCAAAGCAACTTCTAATGAGCACTATGTAGTAACATCAGGCCACGCCTGTTCACCCAAGGTGGCATACAATGCTAAGCATACTACCGTACACTACTTACAGTGAGTGACTGAATGGAATCCCTCACACACACGAACTACAAGTAATTTAGAGCTAATAGGTCCAATTAACTTGAAAACATGTCCTTGGACTCTGGGAAGGACCTGGATAACCTGGAAGAAATTCACTCAAACATGGGGAGAACGTGTAAACTCCACACAGACTGAGCAAGGATCAAACCCACATCCTCTCACTGTTCAGGTGCTGCGAGACAAAAGCGCTACTTGTTGCAACACTGTCCTGCTATATTCAGTATTTCGATTCAGAATTCAATGGGGGGGGGTATCCTTAAAATACCAAAAATACACTTCATTTATGTGCTTTTAACATAGTCACCAGGTACACTAATTGCACTTTTAAAAATATTTACCCTACCAACCAGACAGACAAAATTTCATTACTCAATTTCTACCAAGAGCTGTCAGTGTCTTTACAGCATACAATGTGTTTTCAGCAACTGGGGTGTTACTCAGGAAGTTTCAGAATCAGGAAATTAGTTAAAAACACAAATTAAAACCAAATACAAATCTCAGAAACACTCAAATCATAAAGTATAAGCCTTTACCACAAAAAGCAAGGGTGGCATGATAGCACAGCGAGTAGGGCTTCTGTCTCACAGCGCCAGGGTGGTGTGAGAGGATGTGGGTTCAATCTCAGCTCAATCTGCGTGTTCACCCTGTGTCTGTCTGGGTTTCCTCCCACAGTCCCAAAGACATGCTGTTCAGGTTCTAGCATAGTGTGCGAGTGACAAAGAGAGTGTGTTCCACTGATGTATGGATGAGTGACCCATTGTAAGAAGTGTATCTAGCAGTGTAAGTCACCTTTGTGAAAAAAGTGTGTGGAGTGATAAAGTTCACTGGAAGATGCTTTGGAGAAAAGTGCCTGCTAAATTGGTTAAGCGTAAACCCATCTTTCTACAGTTATTGTACATAACATCTAAGATAAGACCATCTTATAAATACACATGTTAAATAATAAAATAAATGTAATAAAAGAGGAGGCAGGCTGATGAAGCATTCATGTGGCAACAACAGGCAGATCGATGCTTAAAAGACATACATTGGATGTAACCTGAAAGTTGCTGGTTCAGGTCAAACCCCCTATGGTACCCTTTTACACAATACATACCCTGAATTGTAACAGTAATTGTTTACATTTATATTAGACAGAAGCATATGTTGTATTAATTTATTGACCTGGGCAAGGTTTATTGAAGAAAAGCTTCACTTAAGCAATGATATATCAATGAAACAATGCTTACAAGTGTGACACCAAAAAAAAGAAAAAAAAAAAAAACCCTGTTCACTGATGACTGGAAGAGGAAGGAAAACAAAACCTTCAGGGAAATGTGCATAACATCGACCATCCAATAGGCCACAGCTGAAAAAGTCCGTTTTTTTTCTCCAAGGGAATCTAGTCAAAGTGGCTACTTTAATAGAAACTAAAGAACACAACGTATTTTTGCAGAGAACCGAGCGGGTACCGCTGGCGTTGCGTTGTACTAGTTGTACTGCGCTGTGAGTCCGGGACTCGGGAAGGCGGTAACGACGACGACGAGGATTCCGGAATGACTAGACTGCGGCCGGCATCGTTCTGTCAGCTGCGCTCACGATGATCACAGACGCTTCAGATCAATTAAAAACGGTGAACCGTTCGAAAGGACCGCCCTTGTAATTCTGATCAACACACAGTGACAAGGCCCCGTCACACTACCGTTCGGGAGAAGCTTTCTGGGAACCGCAGACGTGGCTTAGCCGGACTAGCTCGTTAGCTAGCCCCGAAGAAAAACCACAAAAACAGCACTGAGAGAAATAATTTTGTTCTAAACTCCATCACTCTAATACCAGAAGGCGGCGGAAAAAGTCGTTTCTGGATCATTATTCATGTTACCTTGTTCGTGGGTATAGCCCTCAGCCTTTTAAAGATGGTGAGAATCTCAGTCTTGTTGGGCTCAGACGCCATCTTGCCACTTCTCAGAGCAGTTGGCCACTACGGGTGCCGTGTGGGTCCTAGACGCGCGTCGTCACTTCCGTGTTTCAAATTAAAATGACGCTTATCAATGAACGGAAACTGTACAATGTTCGATGTCAATCACAGACAGTTAGTCATTTTTTAGTGCACAACCAGCACGTCTTCAGCTAAATAATGTCTTAATATTGAAAACATCCAAAACTCTTACACTGGTTGGTTATTAAATTGTTATTTACTGTTTTTTTTTTACTGTTTTTTTTTCTCATTGTTTTGTTTGTGCAGTATTTCTATTGTCCTTGCCCATAGTCTGTGGAGAAGCATTCAGGAAGATTTTCATGATACATGTACGTGGTACTTGTATCTATGACAATCAACCTGAAACTTGAACTTAAATCAAATACTAGATGAAGACATTGTGACAGCTACAAGGACTGTGATGCTTACTGTGTATTGAGGCTTACTCAGATAAACTCTGACGTGGTCAGGCCACAAAACACAGAAAGGCAGCAACAAGGCAGTACAGGAAACCCTAGCCTACTAGCACATTTCCTTCGGTCGTGTGTGAAATGTCAAAGTGCTTTAGACCTGGACATGTGCACATTTCAAAGAAAAACAGCAAGGACAGGCAGTAATGGTTCTGACCCTTCCGATAAAGCCTTTTTTAACCTGTTTAATCCATATAATCTTGTTATACCTGCTTATATCAAAAGGTAGTCATACAGTGTACCTAGATTAGTATTTTACTTTATTTTCTGTTGCACAGGGGGGACTGGAGACCCGGATGTGGACCCAGTTGCGGGATCGTTTCTTACAAAGGTACAAAGGGCAAAGCAATGCTCGTGATCTGGGACAGGTGTGGTTCAATCCGAGGCACAAACGTTGTTCAGGAGGAGAATCCGAAGACGTGGTCGATGAAGTGAAGCGAGGGTCGATGTCATGGGAGACAAGAACAGAGACAAGGAGACAATTGAAGGAACAAGGAGGGAGATGCACGGAGAAGGGGAGGTAGAAGTATCACGAGAACAGGAGGAACGGTTGTTTCAAACAGATTCCACAACCGGGGAGTAGTGGACTTGTGCCATTTATACTCGGCTGCTTTGATTGTGATTAGGTGCTTGCCGTTGTGCTGAGGGTGTGTGCGTGGCAGTACCCCCTCCTCATGCAACCCCTGAAAGGGTAACGCCCCCGGAGACGATGCACCAGCCGGTCTGGATGGTCACTGTGAATGTCGGCAATTAGGGATGTGTCGAGGATGTCCCGAGCAAGGACCTAGCACCTCTCCTCATGCTTGTGCCCCTCCCAGTCCACCAGGTAGTGTAAAGCTTTGCGCCAGTGCTTGGAATCCATGAGCGCACAAACTGTATATGTCGGGGCTCCATCAACCTGTAACAGAGGACGTGGCGCAGCCCCATGACAAGCATGCAAAACGGAGATACTGTAGGGCTTGAAGAGACATGAAATGTGGGGCAAATGCGTAAATGTGGAGGCATTTGCAGCCTATAGGGTACCGGGTTGATCCATTGGAGGATCTTGAAGGGACCTATGAATCGTGAGCTGAGTTTCCTGGAAGGGAGCCGCAGCTTTATGTCCCTGGTGGACAACCATACTGTTGCCAAGGTTGGAAGAGGAGCGTGCAACAATGTCCGTCCGTTTGGTACTTGTACCGCTGGGTGCTCTGGTGGAGTTGGTCCCGCACCTGCCTAAACACTTCTTTGCTGTTATGGAACCACATGTATACAGCAGGAACATCGCTGGGACCAGGGTGCCATGGGTACAGAGGAGAGTCCTATGGACGACTGAAACAGGGAGTTATGTGCATACTCTGCCCAAGGCAGGAAACATGAACACTGGTGTTGTTGCTGACCACAGTAGCTCCTGAGGAACTGACCCAAGTCCTGGTTTAGCCTCTCAACCTGGCCATTTGCCTGGAGATTATATCCCAAGGTAAGGCCGACCGAAACTTCCAGCTTATGCCAAAAGGCCTTCCATGCTCTGGACTAGAACTAGGCTCCCCGATCTGACACAGTGTCCTCCGGCAAGCCGTATAGGCAAAAGACCTGATGGAATAAGGTCTCTGCCCTCTCTAGAGCCGTAGGGAGTCGTGGCAAGGGGATCAGGTCGTATGCTTTGGAGAAACAATCGATCAACACCAAAACAATGGTGTTACCTTTAGACAGGGGCAGGCCAGTCAGGAAGTCCACTGCCACATGGGACCACCACATAGAGGGTACCAGGAGTGGCTCCAATAATCCAGCAGGCTTCTGGGTCAGGGTCTTGACCTGGGCACATGTCTCACATGCTTCCACATTCTCTCAGAGGGAGGGCTACTAGAACCTGCCTTGCAACAGAGATAGAGTCCTCCAGCTGCCTGGGTGCACAGCCCCTGGTGAGTCATGCACCCATTTACATTTATTCACTTAGCAGATGCTTTTCTCCAAAGCGACTTACAACAAATACTATGTAGTGTTACTAGCCCACACACCTTATTCACCAAGGTGACTTACACTGCTAGATACACTACTTACAATGGGTCACTCATCCGTACATCAGTGAAACAAACTCTCTCTGTGTCAGTCACACACCATGGGGGAACCTGAACAGCATGTCTTTGGACTGTGGGAGGAAACCTACGCAGACACAGGGAGAACATGCAAACTCCACACAGACTGAGCAAGGATCAAACCCACATTCTCTTGCACCACCCAAGTGCTGTGAGACAACAGCACTACTTGCTGTGCCACCGTGCCACCCACTGGAGTAAAGGGGCCCTCAACCATACGGGGACATACTCCTTCCTGGCTGGCCTGTCGGCTGGACCTGGCAACCACTCCTCGGCTATCTTGAGGTCTTGCAGGAACCGTCACGGTACAGGAGCAATGAAACAGGTGGGAGGCAAAACTGATTCCGGGGCAGCCATGATTGGGTCCTTGTCATGTATCCGGGATAATGCATCTGCTTTGGTGTTCTTTGTTCCAGACCTGTACGACACTGAACTGGAAACAGGTGAAAACAGTCCCCAGGGTGCTTGGCATGGATCAAGCTGGTGAGCCGTCCGTAAATACTCAAAGTTTCTATGGTCCCTGAGAACAAGGAAAGGGTGAGTGGCCCCCTCCAGCCAATGTCACCATTCCTCTAAAGGTCGTTTAATGGCCGGTAGTTCTCAATATCCGATATCATAGTTACGCTCAGCGAGCAACAGCTTATGTGAGAAACAAGCACAGCAGTTGAGTTTTGGTGGGGTCCCCTGTGGTGTCCGAAAGGAAGGTACACCGTTCTTTGGAGGTTTCACTGAAACAAAGCACTGGAACACTTGGAGTGTGCAAATAAAAGAGTTTATTAAGAACAGTAGCTCGTGTCACAATCTCCTTCACACCGCGGAACCTCGTCTGCTCCCGCGCAAAAAAGCCCGCATTATATTTAGTGCCGCCAATAACAATTCCCGCTTCACTTAAGAAATAACCAATGACAATTATCCTTTGTCAACGTACACCCTACAGGCTGGCAGGAACCTTTCTTTTACAAAACTCTCAATGATTCCTTCTTGGTGTAAAACACCACATCCCCTATCTTTGGGACAGCAGTGCCCCAGCTCTAACTAATGAGGTGTCCACCTCAACCATGACTGAAAGTGTGGGGTCAGGATGTTGGAGTATTGGTGAGGTGGTAAAATGCTCTTTCAGCACCCAGAAGGCCTCTAGGGCTTTAGAGGACCAAACCAGCGGGATTCCTTTTCCCCATAGCAGGGGTGAGGGGAGCAGCAACAGAACTAAAGCCCCAAATGAACTGGCAATAGCAGTGGGTGAACCCCATAAACTATTGCAGGGCATTTGAGGTCGGTTGGGGCCAATCAAACACCGCCTGGACCTTCTTAGGTTCCATGTCTACCCCTTCTGTGCTCAGAATGAAGGCAAGGAGGATCCTTGCATCTGGTGGAAAAGGCACTTTTCACCTTTAAAAACAGGTTATTGGATAGCAGTCGCCTGAGTACCTGCCGGACATGCTGGATGTATCATTCCCTCCTGTGTGAATAAATCAAGATATCATCCTAGTATACCAGTACACATTTGTTGACCAGAACCCGTAGTATGTGGTTCATGAAGGCCTGGAAAACCAAGGGCCCGTTAGCAAGACTGAAAGGCATGACCGTGTACTCATAATGGCCCAAGGAAGTGCTAAACGCTGCTATCCCCTTCCCTGATCTGGATTACATTTATTCATTTAACAGACCCTTTTCTCCAAAACGATTTACATCTTGTAAAAATACAATGTGTGTACTACATTAGTAGAAAGAAACATAGATGCAGAATCTTGGTTCTTAAGTGCAGTTTGTTTCTTTCCACCATGTGAACCAATGTTCATCACACGAGTTGCTACGTTAAACTTTATTTGAATATCCTCGATTCCAGATCACTTTCCTAGTATTTTTGAGATTATATATACAAACATTTACATTACATTATGGGAGTTGCAGTGTAAAGCTTTATCTGGGCATGATCTTAAAGTTATATCACGTGAAAATTTACACCTTAAATGAAAATAAGAGATCATGGGCAAAGTGAGTCTGGAAGAAGTGAGTTAAGATCCTTTTCAAATATGGACAGCAATTCAGCAGTTCTGAGTGAGAGGTGGAGGTCGTTCCACCACAACAGAGCCAGAATCCAGAAACTTCATGCATGGGACCACCAAGCAGGAAGATGTGGAAGAGCAAAGCAGTCTGGTTGGGGTGTAGCAGATGATCAACTCTTGTAGATAGCTGGGAGTAGTTCTATTGATGCATTTGTAGACCATAACCAGGATTTTAAAGCTGATCTGGGCAGGTATACGAAGCCACTGCAGAGAAATGAGTAGAGGATACATGGGAACGCTTTGGCAAGTCAAACAACTCAGGCAACAGCATTCTATAGTCAAGGACAAACTGCCGTTAAAAACCAGTGGAGTCTATGAGATTCCGTGTAGCTGCGGCAAAATCTATGTAGGACAAACGGGACAACTCATCTTCACCCGCCTACAGGAACACATCAGGGCAACCAAAAACAATGACGTCAGGTCTGCAGTAGCGGAGCACTCACTAGAGACTGGTCACCTAGTAAACTCTGAGCAAATAAGGGTACTGGCATCAGTCTCCAACTACAGAAGCAGATTGGTTAGAGAAGCTGTAGAGATAGAAAAGCATCCAGACAACTTTAACAAAGAAGATGGTTTCAAGTTGTCACAAACATGGACTCCACTAATCTCATCTATCTCCACCAGATACACCACGGACCAATCATCAAACCACCCCAAAGCTGAACAGCTAATAGACGAACTGCCCCCGGCTGGTACAGCCCCTCAAGGGAGTCTACACGCTGACAATAGGACCCCTTATTACTTACGACCCCGCCCTCTGGCAGATAGACGATCCAATTGCACCTCCCGCTGACTATAGCCCCGCCCACCAACCACTATAAATACCTAAACTCCTCAGTCAACCTAACAGACTACATCAATGATCTGTGAAGACAACGTCTAGTGGTTTACGATGCAGAACCTGAGGATGTTTCCAACATAGGAAATGAAACGTTGGGATTAGTCTCTATGACAACGCAGTCTACTCCGGAAGATGCTAAATTCCAGTCTAATAGCAGTGGTAGTTGAATCCATGTGAGACACTGATAGGACTGATGGAGGAGGTGTAGATTGAGAAGAGCAGAGGGCCCAGTACCAAGTGCTGCAGGACACCAGTTGAGAGAGGCAGAGGAGAAGAATGGGAGCCCTGTCAGACTTCATAGGATCTGATAGGTAGGACTCAAACCATCTTAGTGCCTTTCCTTTGAACCCAAGCTGACCAAGAGAGGAGAGTAGAATTGGGTGGTTGACAGTGTTGAATTCTGTAGACAGGTTGAGGAGGATGAGGACCAAGGAGAGGGAAGCTGCTCTAGTTAGCTGGAGAGCATCAGACCCTTAGGAGTCCTGTCTTGGTGGAGTGACCAACTGTGAATCCAGACTGATATCCATTGAGGAGATGGTTCCAGGTGAGGAACTGACAGTTGATCACAAGCCACCTGTTCTAAAGACAAAAGGGAGGAGGAAGACTGTCCGGTAGTTCTGGACTAGGTTAAGGTCCAGAGAGGGTTCTGTACCAGAGATGAAATGAGGGCAGTTTTAAAAGCAGATAGGAAGCAGCCAGAGGAGAGTGAGGAGTTGATCTTAGAGAGGAAGGTGAACAATTGCAGGTAGATGGTCTGTAGGAGGATCAGTGGGATTGAATCTAGCAAGCAGGTGGTGGGTCACAGGAAGAACATGCAAACTCCACAGACTGAGCGAGTATCGAACCCATGTCCTCTTACACCGCCGAGGTGCTGTGAAACAGCAGTGCTACTCACTGTGCAACCGTGCTGCCCCACCCCCTCATTTGACAGTGGCTTGAATTCGAAGAGTGTGACTTTGCAGGAAAGTTCAGCGCGAATAGGGCAGGGTGATGCTGAGAACTTGTCCATGATTGTGTTGACTTTGTCTCTGGAAAACAAAGACAAGTCATAAGCAGTGAGAGGAGAGGGTGGAGGACACAGTAGGGATGAGAAGGTGTTGAGGAGTCTGGTTTAGTTGCAGATTGTATTTTGTTGTGGAAGAAGGTTGTTTTTGCTGAGGAGACAACAGAGTGAAAATAGATAGGTGTTTGTAGACATCTAGGTTCATGTGAGGCTGGGATTTTCACCATCGTTGCTCTGCAGCCCAGAGTTTGGTCCTGTTAGTACGTAATGTATCAGTCAGCCATGGGGTGGATCTGGGGCATGCTGGTCTCGAAATTAGTGGACAGAGTCAAGAGAGGAAGATAGGGCAGAGAGAAAAATGGTAATAGCATTACCTGTTGATAGACCTGACAATTGTGCAGCAGAAAGGAGAGCGGATAGTGTGGTAGAGGCAAGGCAGGACGGAGAGAGATTAATTTACGGAGGAAAGTGACAATGGGTGCAGAAGGAGAGGGATTAGTGATGAGGCAGGGTTGAAAGGAGATAAAGAAATCAGAGACATGCAGTGGAGTAACAGAGGACAGGACAGTCACAGTTACTGGAGAAGATAAGGTTAAGGCAATTGCCAACTTAGTGAGTAGCAGGAGACTGGGACAAGAAGAAGTCAAAGGACTGCAGGAGCAACAGAAGGCCACTTGTTTGAATGTCCTTGACATGCAGGTTGAAGTGACCCAGGAGAATCAACTGAGTGTTATCCCCTGGGAGAGAGCTCAACAAGATGCCTAGGTTACTCCCATAGGTAGACTCCCTTGTCTTTGCATTTCAGGCTGCCGCTACACATCACCTGCTGTTATTTGAACCAAGCTAATTCAGGGCAGTTAAGAGTCCAAGTCAAAATTACTCTGACAATGGTAACCAATGCAGACGCAATTAATTGAATCGCCAGAATCACGTCCACTCTACAATACGGGATGCAGTATTTTTAGATTTGCACATACCCTAATAAACCGCAAATCCAATTAAATAAATACAGCCAACAACTGCACTAACGCACACAACGGATTGCTTCTATCCATACAAGTACACAAGAATGGGCATTTGGATATAGTGCTAGCAACAAATAAACTTATCAGAATCACAATGAACTGCAGCGATGATCCTCTAAAGCAAAGTATAATGCACCATGATTATTAGGATTCGGTTATATGCACATTGCAGATGAAGTTTAGTAAACATTTGCAAGCCATGGACTTGCTCCAACTACCAACAGGAGCGTTGGGTGTGGGGCTAGCAACCCCACCCTGTAAAAATTAGCTGCAGAAACCAACACTGAAAACACTCCATCTTATGATTGAGCAACAACCCAGGAAAGAGCACATGAAGCAGAACAGCCAAACCCAGCAGGGAACTGATTTGCCGATAAACCTTCTCCCCCCCAAAGCAATAACAAGCACTGAGCTATGGCATGTGAGGCTGCTGTATGAAGTACGTAGAGCAGCATAGGTTGCCAGGGAAATGGGCAGATACAGACTCGAGATTGTGGGATTAAGCGAAGTGAGGTGGACCACGTCTGGACATGTCACTCTAGCATCAGGTCACATATTGCTGTATTCTGGACCTCCAGACAAAAATGACGATTACAGAAATGGAGTGGGACTGCTGACACGGAAAACAAGCAGAAGCTTGATAGAACAGGAGCCAGGTAGCAAGACAATGCTGAAGGCCAGGTTCTGCTCCAAGTTCCGGCCAGTGACTCATTTAGTGCTACACAACAGATGCCGCAGACCATGATGTTAACATGGACATTTATGCGCAACTAAAGAGTATACTGACATAAGGGGCCGGTGAGTTGTGATTTGGGCAGTGGTCGGGGCCGAGTGCCTGGCCGACCCAAACCTCGGGTGCCAACTCTGGCTTTTGGGACTTGGAATGTCACCTCACTGGCGGGGAAGGAGCCTGAGCTAGTGCAGGAGGTTGAGAGATACCGTCTAGATATAGTCGGGCTCACTTCCACTCACAGCTTGGGTTCTGGAACCACTCTTCTCAACCAAGGGTGGACTCTCCACTATTCTGGCGTTGCCCAGGGTGAGAGGCGGCGGACTGGTGTGGGCTTATTAATAGCCCCCCAGTTCAGCCGCCATGTGTTGGAGTCCACCCCGGTGAATGAGAGGGTCGTCTCCCTATGCCTTCGGGTCAGGGAACGGTCTCTCACTGTCGTTTGTGCTTATGCGCCTAGCGGCAGTGTAGAGTACCTGGCCTTTTTAGAGTCCCTGGGGGGCGTGCTGGAAAGCGCTCCCACTGGGGACTCTGTCGTTCTACTGGGGGACTTTAACGCCCACGTGGGCAGCGACAGTGATACCTGGAGGGGCGTGATTGGGAGGAACGGCCTCCCTGATCTGAACCCGAGCGGTGAGTTGTTATTGGATTTCTGTGCTAGTCGCGGTTTATCCATAACGAACACCATGTTCATGCATAAGGGTGTCCACCAGTGCACTTGGCACCAGGACACCCTAGGTCGGAGGTCGATGATCGACTTTGTAGTCGTTTCTTCTGACCTTCGGCCATATGTCTTGGACACTCGGGTGAAGAGAGGGGCTGAGCTGTCAACTGATCACCACCTGGTGGTGAGTTGGATTCCATGGCGGGGGAAAAAGCTGGACAGACCTGGCAGGCCCAAACGCATAGTGAGGGTCTGTTGGGAACGTTTGGCAGAGGCCCCTGTCAGAGAGGTCTTCAACTCCCACCTCTGACAGAGCTTCAACCAGGTCACGAGGGAGACTGGGGACATTGAGTCCGAATGGACTATGTTCCACACCTCCATTGTCGGGGCGGCGGTTCGGAGCTGCGGCCATAAAGTCTCCGGCGCCTGTCGCGGCGGCAATCCCCGAACACGGTGGTGGACACCGGAGGTAAGGGATGCCATCAAGCTGAAGAAGGAGTTCTATTGGGCCTGGCTGGCTCATGGGACTCCTGAAGCAGCTGACGGGTACCGGCGGGCCAGACGGAGCGCGGCTCTGGCAGTCGCCGCGGCAAAAACTCGGGCCTGGGAGGAGTTCGGTGAGGCCATGGAGGAAGACTTTCAGTCAGCCTCAAAGAGATTCTGGCAAACCGTCCGGCGACTCAGAGGGGGGATGCAGTGTTCCGCCAACACTGTTTACAGTGGAAGTGGTGCACTGCTGACCTCAACTGAGGATCTCCTCGGGCGGTGGAAGGAGTACTTTGAGGATGTCCTCAATCCCTCCGACACGCCTTCCGTAGAGGAAGCTGAGGCCGGGGACTCGGAGGGGGACTCGTCCATTACCCTGGCTGAAGTTGCTGAGGTAGTCAAAAAAACTCCCCGGTGGCAAGGCTCTGGGGGTGGATGAAATCCGCCCCGAGTTTCTCAAGTCTCTGGATGTTGTGGGGCTGTCTTGGCTGACACGCCCCTCGTGGAGTTCAGGGACGGTGCCTCTGGACTGGCAGACCGGGGTGGTGGTCCCTCTTTTTAAGAAAGGGGGACAGGAGATTGTGTTCCGACTATAGGGGGATCACACTCCTTAGCCTCCCTGGGAAAGTCTATGCCGAGGTACTGGAGAGGAGAATCCGACCGATAGTCGAACCTCGGATCCAGGAGGAGCAATGCGGTTTTCGCCCTGGCCGTGGAACACTAGACCAGCTCTATACCCTCACTAGGGTGTTGGAGGGTTCATGGGAGTTTGCCCAACCAGTCCATATGTGTTTTGTGGACCTGGAGAAGGTATTCGACCGTGTCCCTCGTGGCATCCTGTGGGGGGTACTGCGGGATTATGGGGTTCAGGGCTCGTTGCTACGGGCTGTTCGTTCCCTGTATGACCGGAGCAGGAGCTTTGGTTCGCATTGCCGGCAGTAAGTCAGACCTGTTCCCGGTCCATGTTGGACTCCGCCAGGGCTGCCCTTTGTCACCGATTCTGTTCATTATCTTTATGGACAGAATTTCTAGGCGCAGCCAGGGAACGGAGGGTGTCTGTTTTGGTGGCCGCAGGATCTCGTCTCTGCTTTTTGCGGACGATGTGGTCCTGTTGGCTTCATCGAATCAAGACTTACAGCGTGCACTGGAGAGGTTTGCAGCCGAGTGCGAAGCGGTGGGGATGAGAATCAGCACCTCCAAATCCGAGACCATGGTCCTCAGTCGGAAAAAGGTGGATTGCCCCCTCCGGGTTAGGGGGGAGCTCCTCCCTCAAGTGGAGGAGTTTAAGTATCTCGGGGTCTTGTTCACGAGTGAGGGAAAAATGGAGCAGCAGGTTGACAGACGGATCGGTGCGGGGTGTAATGCGGTCATTGTACCGGTCTGTTGTGGTGAAGAAGGAGCTGAGTCGTAAGGCGAAGCTCTCAATTTACCGGTCGATCTACGTTCCTACCCTCACCTATGGTCATGAACTCTGGATCATGACCGAAAGAATGAGATCGCGGATACAAGAGGCAGAAATGAGTTTCCTCCGCAGGGTGGCTGGGCGCACCCTTAGGGATAGGGTGAGGAGCTCAGTCACCCGGGAGGAGCTCGGAGTAGAGCCGCTGCTCCTCCACATCGAGAGGACCCAGTTGAGGTGGCTCGGGCATCTGTTCCAGATGCCTCCTGGATGCCTCCCTGGGGAGGTGTTCCGGGCGTGTCCCACTGGGAGGAGGCCTCGGGGCAGACCCAGGACACGTTGGAGAGACTACGTCTCCCAGCTGGCCTGGGAACGCCTTGGGGTTCCCCCAAAGGAGCTGGAGGAGGTTTGCGGGGAGAGGAAAGTCTGGGGGGCTCTGCTTAGACTACTGCCCCCGCGACCCGGTCCCGGATAAGCGGAGGAAGATGGATGGATGGATGGATGGATGGATGGATGGATAAAGAGTATACTGGACAGAGTTCCCAAGGGGGACATCACCATTGTGCTTGGTGACTTCAACGCCAAAATGGGGAGTGATAACACCAGTAGAGAACTCATCATGGCAACCGCAGGCCATAGAAAGATGAATGAAAATGCGATCTCAGATTTCTGCAAAATGAATGACTTGGTGATTGGAGAAACTGTGTTCCCCCACTGCAATGTGCACAAGGTGACATGGATGTTTCCTGATGCAAGAACCAGATTGACCATTTGATGATATCCCTGAAATGTAGGAGTCTTCTTGATGTGAGAGCATGTAGAGGGGCTAATGCGGGATCTGACCAAGCTGCAAGTCAAAATCCTAGACACACGAAAGGATTGACCACAGAGGCATTCTCAGTTTGACATCTCCAAACTGATGACAACACAGCAAAAGGAGTTCACCCTGGCTCTGTCAAACAAATTCCAGGCCCTTTCAGACTTGGAAGATGGCTCTTTGAAGAAGTAGTGGGAATGCGTCAAGTGCACATTTACAGAAGCTGCTGAAGCGATGCTTGGGTACAGGAAGAGCGAGTTTAAGAACTGGTTTTCAGAGGAAACAGTCAGGAAGATAGAGGAACGAAGGTCCATAAAGCAGCACTTTTGCCATGCCAGAACCAGAGCACAAAAGCAACAAGCACAGAAAGAATATAACATGACGAACAAGGAAGTCAAGAAGAGTGCGCAAGAGAGCTGGTCAGACTCATTGCTGATGTTGAAGTAGCAGAGAAGAATGACTTCTTACAGAAATACTACAAAAATCACATGCCAGCTTTCACGAAGGAAGATCAATACCAACAGACCTATGAAAGGAAAAGGTGGAACCATTCTGGCAAAACTGTCAAACCAGTTTAATAGGCGAAGGGAGCACATCGACAACCGGCTTAACAGCACATCCATGGAAAAACCACTTCTGATAGATGAGGGAGAAGACATGAGTGTGAACCTTGGCCGCACCTGAAAGGAAGAAATAAAAGCCATTAAGATGAATGGGAAAGCATCAGGACCAGACAGCATTCCCCCGGAAGCACTGAAAGGAGACCCTGGAATCACAGTAGACATCTTGGTTAACCTATTGCAAGAGGCTTGGGAGAGAGGAGAAATACTGTGGATGTCAAGCTAAGACTAGAGCAGGTAGAATTCAGCGCCAGTAGATTCTGTGCAGACCAGATAGCGACTCTCCACATCATCATTGATAAGTCACTGGAATGGCAGTCTCCGTTGTATATCTGCTTTCATGACTTTAAGCAAGTATTCGACATGGTGAACAGAACAGTGATCTGGAGAGTCCTCAGGCATTATGGCATCCCTCAGAAGATCGTCAGTGTGATCCAGAGCCTCTATGAAGAAACCAGCTGCAGTCATCCACAATGCTCAACTGTCTGCACCCTTCACAGTCAACACCAGAGTAGGGCAAGGCTGCCTCCTGTCTCCCATTATCTTCCTTCTGGTTATTGACTGGATGATTAAAACAGCGCTGACAAACCAAGGGGCATACAGTGGATCCTTACCCAGAAGCTAGAAGATCTGGATTTTGCAGATGATATTGACCTGCTCTGACACAGTTTAACACATGCAGGCAAAGGTGGCGAGGTTCAAAAGTGTTGCAAGGACTGCAGGGTTAGAAATTAGTACAACAAAAGCCAAGACCCTGCAAATAAACTCCCCACAGGAAGCACTCACCATTGATGGATAGACTAATCAAGGACATTGATTGCTTCACCTACCTTGGCAATGTTTTCAGCAAGACAGGAGGGACAGATGAAGTTGTCAAAGCCAGGATCAAAGAACACCACACCTTTATTTCCCTTTTACCAGTGTGGAGGAATAGGAGCCTCAGTCTGCGCTCCAAGATGAGTGTTCAACACAAATGTGAAGTCAGTGCTGCTATATGGGGCTGAGATCTAAAGACACACAAAGAGCCTGGACCATAAACTGCAAGTTTTTCTAAACAATTGCCTCGGTCAGATCCTGCACAAGTGGCCAGAACAAATTTCTAATCAGGAGCTCTGGCAGAGGACAAAGCAACAGCCCATTCTTAACAGAATCCTGAGAAGGAAATGGGTCAGGCACACCTTGTGCAGACAAGAGACCAGCATTCCAAGGCAAACCTTGGATTGGAACCCACAGGGTAAACGGAGAAGAGGAAGGCCACTCATATGGAGACAAATCCTATAGCCAGAGCTAAAGAAGATCAAGATGTTCAGGGGACAGGCAGGGCAGGCAGCCCAGGACAGAGGCGGATTGAGACATGCAGTGAAAGCCTTATGCTCTGGCTGGAGCGAAGAGGATTAAAGATGGACCTGCTCCAGTACCACCTTGATGAGGGGAAGGGATGTGGATTTTTGACAGTGATATCTCTGAGACTGCGATAATCTATGCATGGACGCAATCCCCTGTCCTTCTTCCCGATAAAGAACCTAGCCAAAGCTGGTGAGTTTGAGGATCAGATAATGCCGGAGGTCAAGGCTACATATTCTTCCATGGCCTTCTACTCAGGCAGAGGCAAAAGATAAATGCTGCCCCAAGGGGGAGAGGCTCCTGGTAAGGAGATCTATAGTGCAATCCCATGATGGTGTGAGGGCAGGGTGGATGCCCTGTTTTTACTGAAAACCTCCAGGAGGTCATGGTACTCCCCCAGTACCTCAAGGGGCTTGGTTGCTTCTGGGCTGTCTGTGGAGGTGGCTCTACACAGAAGGGATAAACAAGTCATGGGGCATCGTGACCCCCAACCTACAAGTTCCCCAGTGTTCCACAAAAAGACCGGGTCGTGTCAGGCCAGCCAGGTGTATCCCAATATAATAAGGTTGTTGGAAGAGTTGATGAGGTAAAATGTGATGTCGGTGGTATTTTTATGCATTTCCTTGTTTAATTATATTTGCGGTTTGTTAGGGCGCATGTAAAGCTAAACAATTCTGGGTCCCACACTGTAGAGTGGGTGTGACTGTCAACTGATTAATCACGTCTGTTTGTTTTGGTTGCCATTGTTGGAGTAGTTTCAATTTCAATTAGGAATCTCAACTGACAGGAATTAGCCTGGTTTAAATAGCAGCTGGTGACTCATAGCGGCAGCAGTTGCAGCAGCTTCTTGGCGCGAACACTCAGGCTGCAAAGACTAGGGAGTCTACTGTCAGGTTCCTCGAGGGATGTTGCGCCAAACATGTTGACCATCAAAGTTGTGTATAGCAACCGAGCTGTGCGATGTCACCACCACCAGAGACCTGGACGCTCCTGCTGCTACAGTAACCTGGTTTATCTTTGACTGTCAAATCCTCCATCCTGCTTCAGTTTCTTCACTGGACTCTGGAACTGCCAGTCTGCGGTGAGAAAGGCTGCCTTTAATAAGCAGCCTACGCCTCTCATCTCTCACTGGACTTCCTGGGCCTAACCGAAACCTGGATCACCCCAGACAACACAGCCACACCTGCAGCTCTCTCCAGTAACTACTCCTTCACTCACACCCCTCAAGGTAGAGGCACAGGCCTGCTCATCTCTCCCCGGTGGGAATATTCTGTTCTCCCTCTCCACCTACATGATCTGTCCTCCTTTGAATGGCATGCTGTATCTATCACTGCCCCAATCACTCTTTTTGTGGTTGTTCTGTATTGCTCTCCTGGCCCTCTCAGCTGCTTCTTGGATGACCTTGACATCATGTTGAGCTCTTTGCGAGGGGACAACGCTCCACTGATTCTCCTGGATAACTTCAACTTGCATGTCCACAGCATTCGTGCAAGCGGCCATCTATCGCTCCTATAGTCCTTTGACCTCTCCCTGTCCGAGTCCCCCTGCTACTCACAAAGCAGGCAATTGTCTTGACCTTGTATTTTCCCGTAACTGTGGCTGTCCCGTCCTCTCTGTTACTCCGCCGCATGTCTCTGATCACGTCTTCATTTCCTTCCAACTCTGCTTCACCACTAATCCTTCGCCTTTTCTGCACCCATTGTCACCTTTCGCTGCAACTTCAAAAATCTCTCACCTTCCTGCTTTGCCTCTGCTGCTCTGTCCGCTCTCCCTTCTGCTGCACAATTCTCGGATCTCTCAATAGACGATGCCACTAACATTCTCCTCTCTGCCCTATCTTCCTCCCTTGACTCTCTCTGTCCGCTGTCCTCCAGATCAGCACACCCCAGTGCCATCCCATGGCTGACTGATACGTTACGTGCTAACAGGACCAAACTCCGGGCTGTAGAGCGAAGATGGCGAAAATCCGAGACTCAATCAGACCTGAATGTCTACAAACTACTCTTAGCTACTTTTCACTCTGCTGTCTCCTCAGCTAAACACACAGACTTTTTGCCACCTTCTCATCCCTTCTGTGTCCTCCGCTGCCCCCTCCTCCTTCTTTTCTCACTGGTGATGACTAGCTTTGTTTTTCAGAGACAAAGTCAATGCAATCACAGACAAGTTCTCAGCATCACCCTGCCTGGTTCATGCTGGACCTCCATGCGAAGTCATACTCTCCAAATTCAAGCCGAATCTGAAATCTTCAACTTCCTGGTATCAAACAGAACTACCACCTGCTCACTTGATCCGATCCCATCGTCACTCCTACAAAACATCTTCCCACAACTCTCCACCTTCATCTCTAAGATCATCAACTCCTCGCTCTCCTCTGGCTGCTTCCCATCTGTCTTCAAAACTGCTCTCATTTCACTTCTGATAAAGAAACCCTCCCTGGATCCCAAATCAGTCGAAAACTACAGACCAGTCTCCCTCCTCTCTTTCCTGTCTAAAACTCTAGAGCTGACAGCCTGTGATCAGCTATCTGAATTCCTCACCCGGTACCATCTCCTCGATGGTTATCAGTCTTGTTTCAAAGTTGGTCACTCCACAGAGATGGCACTTCTGGCAGTGTCTGATGCTCCCCAGTCGGCTAGAGCCGCCTCCTTCTCCTTGGTTCTCATCCTTCTCAATCTGTCTGCAGCATTCGACACTGTCAACCACCAGATTCTACTCTCCTCTCTTGGTCAGCTTGGGATCAAAGGAATGGCTCTAAGATGGTTTGTCCTACCTATCTGACAGATCCTATCAAGTGGTCTGGCGGAGCTCCCGTTGTTCTCCTCTGCCTCTCTCAACTGGTGTCCCGCAGGGCTCGATACTGGGTCCTCTTCTTTTCTCGATCTACACCTCCTCCCTCGGCCCAGTCATAGCCTCCCATGGATTCAAATAGCACTGCTACGCTAATTATACCCAGCTCTTCCTCCCCTTTCCACCTAGACAACCAGAAGTTTCTGCATGTACTGCTGCCTGCCTGTCAGACATCTCTGCATGGATGTCTGACCACCACCTCCAACTCAGTCTCTTCAAAACAGAGATTTTTCACCTCCCATCTGGCCTGTCATCCCGTCACGATCTATCAATCGAACTGGACAACTCACTCATTTTGCCCACCTCCTCGGCTAAGAGTCTGGGAGTGATGATTGAAGTCTGTCTTTTTCTCAGCACCTCAAAGCCACATCCCTGACCTGCAGATACATCGTACATAAAATCTGTAGGATTCATCCTTACCTCACAATTGACTCTGTACTTGTCCAGGCCGTGGTGACATCCAATCTGGATGTCCTCTTCTCATTTCTCTGCACTGGCTTCCTATAGCTGCCCGGATCAAATTTAAGACCCTGGTTATTGGCTACAAATGCATGAATAGAACTGCTCCTAGCTATTTACAAGAATTGATTAACTGCTACACCCCAACCAGTCCGCTTCGCTCATCTCCTTCTGCCCGCTTGGTGGTCCTGTGCACAATACGTAAAGCACGGAGGTTCTCAGTTCTGGCTCCGTTGTGGCGGAATGACCTCCCCCTCTCACTTAGAACTGCTGCAGCTCTGTCCACATTCAAGAAGGGTCTCAGAACTCACCTCTTCCGGACTCACTACGCCTATGATCTCTCAAGCTCATGTATGGTGTAAATGTGTCACGTTCACGCCCACAACCCAATTGACAGCACCTGACACCAGTTCCTGACTAAATGCTCACCATTAAAAAGGCCCTCCTCAGCGCCCATACCTTTGCAGAATCTCGTCAGAGACAACCACCCTCCTTTGTGACGTCCAGTTTACACACACCCCTTGTTCTCAGTTCTCTTCCTCCAGTTTTCATCCCTTTGCTTTGTTTCCCGACCACGTCCACGGATCTTCATTTGAACGCCAACCACCAATCGACCGACTCTCCGCTTCATCTCCTGACCTCACCCATGGACCCTCGCTTTGACTCCGACCACCGATCGACCAACCATTCGCCTGTCCCCGACACCGAGAACTTGCCTGATCCCTTGAATCCAGACAAACGACTCCGCACTTGGATCCAGCCATCCCAGTTCCCTCGGTTCCGCATGACAAAATGTTCATGCACTATAACTGATCATGCCCAGATAAGTCTTTGCACAGCCGCTACTCCCGTATGGTATATAAATGTTTGTGTACCACAGGGGGTGTGGTGTCACAGAAGGTTTGGCCAGGGCCGGATCTCTGATTGGTCTGGGGTTCAAGTCCTGCTTGGGGTGCCTTGTGACAGACTGGCATCCCGTCCTGGGTGTGTCCCCTCCCCTTCGGGCCTTGTGCCCTGTGTTGCCAGGTTAGCGTCCGGTTTGCCTCGACCCCGCTTGGGACAAGCAGTTTCAGACAGTGTGTGTGTGTGTGTGTGTGTGTGTGTGTGTGTGTGTGTGCTTTATGCACCTACTCGTGTGATGAACATCGGTGCATAAAGTGGAAAGAAACAAACTAAGTTTCTGAAGAATCACACATCTCCAACTATGTCTCTCTTTCTCATAATGTAATGCACAAATTGTATTTCTCTGAGATGTATGTCACTTTGGAGAAAAGTGTCTGCTAAATGAATGAATGTAAACGTAAATCTCCTACCCGGGGTGGTTTAAGATAAGATAAGATAACACTTTATTGTCTGTTTACACAGAAATTTATCTTGCTTCACCAGCGCAGCAATCAATTTACCTCAGACATCACACAAAACAATAAAAAGCCATTACATAAATACAAATCCACAGAAACAGCATGAATAAATATGCATTTGCATTTAGTGCAGGTACGTCAATCAAAATCCTAACAATTAATGGGGTGTATCTGCTTGTGTGTGTGTGTGTGTGTGTGTGTGTGTATGTGCAAATATGCATACGTAGGGTAGAGGGGGGGTTACCTCCTTGACCTGCTCTGTTGATTCAATAATGTGATGGAATGAGGAATAAAAGAATGTTTGTACTTATTCCTCTTACAGTCTGGCACCCTAAAACGCCTCCCAGAGGGCAGAAGCTGAAACTCCTCATGTAGAACATGAGAATGGTCTGTACTGATCTTCTCCGCCAATTTGAGGGTATGCTTGGTGCAACTGTTAAGGAAAGAATTTACCAAAGAATGACCCACCATCTTTGAGCAAATGTTCAGCAGTCTTAAAATTCTGCTTTTCAGCTGAACTGAGAGGCCACAGAGCCAAACCGGGCTTCCGTATAGCAGAATGCTGCGAATTGTGGAACAAAAGCATAAATAAAGAATCTCCTTGCTGACACCAAAACATCTGAGTCTCCTCAGAAAGTAGATTCTCTGTTGGACCTTATTACATATGTAATCCACATGATATGACCAAGATAGGGCATTATCCACATATACTCCCAGATATTTGAAAGTTGAGGACTGCTTTGTAGGTTTGTTGTGAATGGTGACTGGGACTGGTGTGAACTGTGTTGATCCAAAAAGGATTTCCTCTGTTTTGATGGGATTTAAAATAAGGGCGTTCTGGGTACACCATTGCACCACTGTGTTCACACTGTCAAAAGTCTGGCTTCTCCCCCTCGGTCATCAGTGCTACCAATGCTGTGTCATCAGAAAATTTGATGAGATAATGATTAGGCGTACTGATGACACAATCATTGGTGTAAATAGTAAATAACAGTGGTGAACTGACACAACCTTGAGGAGCGCCAGTGCTTGTTATACGCAAGGGGGAGTATGTGTTATTAATTTTAACCAGCTGATGTCTGTTAGTGAGAAAAGAACTGTACCAGTGAATGAGACATGAATTTATCCCCAACTGGTGCATTTTGGAGAGCAGCAAGTCTGGTTGATTGTATTAAATGCCGAAGAAAAATCGATAAACAATACTCTAGCATAGGGTTTGCTTTTTGGTGTATCCAAATGCTTTAAAACAAGATGCATGAGGGTGGCTACTGCATCTTCAGTGCTGCGCTCGCACTTGTAAGTAAACTGGTAAGGGTATAATTTTCCCTGAATAGACTGAGAGAGCAAATGGGAGATGATTTTTTCAGAGATTTCATCAGTACAGAAGTAAGAGCTACAGGTCGATTATCATTACACTCTTTAGGACATTTTTTCTTAGGAAGTGGTATTGCATGGGAAGTTTTCCAGGCTGTGGGGACCGTGTGTGTATCCAGCAATTGCTGGAAAATGGGCTGCCACACAGGGGCAAGCTCCTCCCTGTAGTTCTTCAAAACAAAGGCACTGATGTTGTTGGGGCTGGTGGACTTATGTTCATTAAAATTTCTAAATGCGTTGGCCACCTGTCCTACTGAGATTTTCACTCTATCATCAGGCGTTATAAGTACTGATCTCAGCACATCACTGCAACTCTCTACAGTCCCAGAGGTCTCAAACCTGGTGATAAAGGTATTCAGCTCTACAGCAGAGGCCACCTCGTCATTTGTTACCAACGACTTCTGTTGTTTGCTGGGCATACCTGCCATTCTTTTCATGGTCTCACGCATTTTTCTGCGGTTATTAGCCTTAAAAGACTCTTCGAGATATCGCTCATGAATATCCTTTGCTTTCCTAATTTTATCTCTCACCTCCTTGTCCCTCTTTTCCAGCTTTAGTTTGTCCTTATTTTTAAAGGCTATTTTCCTCTGATATAATATACATTTAATATCTTTAGTTATGTAGGATTTGTTATTAGGGTACACCTTAATTATTTTTATAGGAATAATAGACTCAACATAAAAATTTATGTAATCAGTTGTAACTGAGCATGCTGTGTCCAAAGTGCCCTCCCTCAGCACCTCCCAGCCAGTACAGTCAAAACAGGCTCTCAAAGCCTCTTTGCTGTCCTGTGTCCAGTGCCTTACCACCCTTTTCAAAGGTTTATTGCTTTTTAGTTTGGTCCGTTAAGTTGGAATAGGATGCACCACATTGTGATCAGAATTGGCTATTGGGGGTCTGCTTCTAAATTGGTAGGCATTACTAATGTTTATGTAACATTTGTCCAGTATGTTATCCTTCCTCGTTCCACATGCTACAACCTGTTGAAATCCTGGCAAAGTTTTCTCCAGGTTGCAGGTGTTAAAATCACCAAGGACAATGGTGGGAGCATCAGGAAATTGTAGTTGTAAATTGCACACACTGTCCGCTATTGACGGGGGGCGCAGTGGGTTGGACCGGGTCCTGCTCTCTGGTGGGTCTGGGGCTCGAGTCCCACTTGGGGTGCCTTGCGACGGACTGGCATCCTGTCCTGAGTGTGTTCTCTCCCCCTCCAGCTTTGTGCCCTGAGCTGCCAGGTTAGGCTCCGGTTCCCCGCGACCCCACATGGGACAAGCGGTTCAGAAAGTGTGTGTGTGTGTGTGTGTGTGTGTGTGTGTGTGTGTGTGTGTGTGTGTGTGTGTCCCCGCTATTGAAGCAGCAGCCCGATGCACTTTGCCGCTTCGTGGAACATAACAAACCAGCAGGATGCAACCAAATTCCTGAGGGAGGTAAAATGGTCTCAACCCAATACCCAGCAGTTCAAAGTCATTATTACATAATACCAGTTTAACAGAATATTGACGACACTTGTTGAAGATGGCATGTGCCTTCATGATGGTGTGTGCAAAGAAAAACATTTGAGAAACACTAGGGTTTGTTAAAATTTTTCCTCTTTCTAATAAAGATTGTTCTTTATTGCTTATTGCGTGCTTATTCTGGATGTAATTCCATTAAACAAAATTGCGTGTGTTACATGTATTATAAAGACACAATGCTTAGCTATGATTTGGATTTCAAGCCAGAGGTCTCTTTGAAATATATCACTTTTTTCTGTTTGCGGTTTTGCTGGAAAGCTGGAAAGCTGAAAAGCCAACATAAACATTTCAAGAGTATGAGGGATGCTCATTTACTGGATCATTCTTTTCTGGTCACACTTCAAGTGTTTCCTGTGAAAAAAAGAGAATACAACCATAGTATTGCTATTTTGCTTACAGATCACACAACCTACGTCTGAGAAAAACCATAAATGTGTACATCGATAGGGACTCCACATTTTTTCCCACTTTCAGAAACTGCTTCTGTTGCGCAGAACTGTTGTTAGTCTTTATAGTATGTATTAATTTTTTGTTGTTACGTTTTTAAGAGCGATTAGAGAAATGCTGAGTCAAAGGCCCTGTATTGCATAAATTGAAAATAGAGGCCATAGCTTGTCAGGTATAAGGGATGTAAAAATTCTAGCAATGGTGCTCACTTGAGTTACACACAAGATTGCTTGAACATGGGGGAAATGTCAAGAAGAGGACTATACTTGTGTTCTTGGAAGGCCTACTTACTGCACTGATACAGCCTATTGATCCTCAGAACATCATTGGGGCTCATTTCCATGGCTCTCCCTATTGCCACATTGGAGTTTGGAATTGGAACTATGGTTGCCTGCCCATTTCTGGAGAAAGCAAATCTGCAATATGACAATTTTGTTAAGTTACAGGAACTTTACATACTGTGGCAATAACAGCAAGTTGATTCGCTTCAATCAAGTGAGCAAGTGAGCTCAAACCTACACTGAATATTTCACTTCTATATTTCAAAGCTCCCACCTTAAACAGAGCAAAGAGAAATAGATATATAGTACCACTGCACTGTAGTAGTAATGTTACACAAATAATGCTACACAAATACGTGTTAGTTTTGTTTATCTGTAAGATGTGGTGGCTACTGACCTTCCATAATGCATGACAGAATTGTAATCATATGGTGTCTTCAGGTTGTTGGTGTCAATCCTCCTGAAATTGTGCTCCTGACCTACAATAAAGCAGTAAAGGCTTAATTTCTGGTTAATTTCCTCAACTCAGTGTTATGAAAAAGGAAAATTACATTTAACGAATCAATTGCTCAAAATCGATGCCGTGACAGTTAACACTAATTCATTGATTTAGACAGACAATTGATAAATTTACTGAAATGGCTCCATTGGGAAGCACAATCAAATACATAAATGAATTAAATGAAATAATTAGAATAATCAAAAAACCATTGGCAGTTTCAGTAGATGAAGCTTACAGTGATTTGACAAATGGTATGTATTAAACTGCAAGTATTTCTCTGATACCTGAAGAAAGTAGAATCCTTCTAAACTTCGAAGCCAGAGCTGCATATATTTAGGAGAACGTAACAGCTTTGAAAATGAAAAAGCTCCATACAAACAGAAGGCTGTCATACATGTGGAACTTACCGCGAATGACGTTTTCATAAATGATGCGAACATGCTTGTCACGGTCACTGCGTGTCTGCTCATGGTTAAACCCCAGGGCATGCAGAAGCTCATGCTGAACCACATGAAAATAGACACAGCCCCGCTGTTGCAGAGACACTGTCTGGCTACCCCCACGCCGCCCCACAAATGACCAGCATCTGTCAATAGGTAACAAGGGAAACAGTATAAATACACAAAGGGTATCACAGCAAAGCTCTGGCTACAGCAATTCAGTTAATTCATTTTTGTTAAGAACTGTATTTTCTTTCGGTACTAATTCTATGAATAGCACCTGTTTTACTGAAGAAATGAAAAGAAAATTCTCTGCCTTGCCTTGGCATTTCCCTGAGGTTATCCTATTATTTGTAATTTTCTTTTCTTTTGCATTTACATTACATTTATTCATGTAACAGATGCTTTTCTGCCAAGCAACGTACATCTCACTGGAGAGTACAATGTGTGCATTACATTAGCAGAAGGAGAGACTTTTCAATTACGTCAAAAAAATCATACTTTCATTTTGCAAAATCTGTCCGAAAGGTATAACTTTTTAAATTTTTCTTTATATCTTCATTGTACATAAATACAAGGATGAGCAGTACAAAGCAGTTATATGAGGAAATATTTGTGAGTTATTACAATTTTCATTTCTATGACAAACTGAACGTTCTCAATAAAACTAAAATTAACTTTTAGAAAATCTGGCCGTCAGAGGGAATCGAAGTGAATACCTGAGGAACATTAGCTTATAAGCCAAACCATTAGGTGTGATAGGAATGGTCGAAACACAGAAGCCTACCCTCTCATAGACTGGATGCTGACAAAGTCTCTCTCACGTTGACGTTCCTTGAAACGGATGCAGGTCCTGCTGGAGAAGGACTGTAGACCTCTCTTGATGACACTCCTCTCTTGTGATGCTGTCAGGGTTGTACATGGTGTATGTCAGAGGTGAACTCAGGACTGCTCAACAGCCTTCACTTATAGGGGACTAACAGAGTGCAGCACTAGTGACAGACACTGAAGACCCCCGGATGTCATGGTTGACTGACAGTCACTTACAAAATTGACGTGAGATGACAAAGGGAACATAGACCATTCCATCAGAAGACTTGGTCCACATGCACCCGCGAGCTGTGCAAGGATCGGCGTTTTGTAACCCACTAGGAACAGCAATATCCCCAAATTCGATCACAGGCCTGTCATATTCTTGTCCTTGAAAGCAAATCATACACATCATAAATATACGTATTTAATACACTCTAATATTATATGAATTATTTTAATTTTCACAATACGCACAGACACACTTTCTGAACCGCTTGTCCCCTACGGGGTCACGGGGAGCCGGAGCCTAACCCAGCAACACAGGGTGTAAGGCTGGAGGGGGAGGGGACACACCCAGGACAGGACGCCAGTCTATCGCAAGGCACCCCAAGCAGGACTCGAACCCCAGACCCACCAGAGAGCAGGACCCGGTCCAACCCACTGCACCACTGCGCCCCCCTCATTTTCACAATATATAGGGCTAAATAAAACAAGAAAATGAAAGAAATGCTAAAAAAAATGTTAAAAATAAAAAGAAAGATTGACTCACCCAGGTTCTTGTTTGCTTTTTCAATCAAAGTAGAGACACTAAATTCATCCTCATCTATACTGTTGCCTATTCAGGAAAAATATTTTGGATTTATTTCATGAGAAATAGATGGATAATAAAACATAAACACATAGCCAACAGTAAAACAGAATAGTTTTATTCCACCAATTTTTCCAGTACTAGTTCAGTATAATAAAGTGATCACTATTATCAAAACTTTGTTCGAAACTTTTTACAGATATATTGTGGGAATAATTAGTCCAAACAATAATTGTTTTACTCTGCAAAAAATGTATCGTAAAATATTGCAAATCTAAAGCATGCAGAGAATTGTATTATTTGTCAAACTGAACAAGAGATATGAAAACATACCAGCATGCTGTTTATCCCACTTTTTTGCAGTGGCATTGTATGAAACTTCCCGAATGCTCATCAACTTCCAAAGAGAGATCGAAGGGGAACACGGTTATGACCAGTAATAGGTGCATGACAACTTACCAAGAACAACATCCCAGCTGGACCGAAAGCTTTCTACAGTGAGCAAGCTTCGGAGGACCAGCACTGAATGCAATAAAGCAAGAGAAGTAAAATTCTGCTAATTCTTACATCAGCCACGTGGAAATGTGCCACAGAGAGTAGAGCCAAGGAGAAGGTGATCACAGATGCAGATGGCATGGTGAGTCAGTTGTAGATCTCACAAATGTGACTTCATTGTGAAACAGACCACAGCTTTTATGTAGACAGAGAGGCTTCGACTTCCCTATCAGAGCAGAAGTGCCAGGTATGTTACACAGTTTTTACACAAGTCTGTGGTAAAACAGCTCAGTCAAGATTTCAGTAATCTAAGTGATGGCAATATTAGTTACATGAAACTTACCATGGGGGGTGTGGTGGCGCAGTGGGTTGGACCGCAGTCCTACTCTCCGGTGGGTCTGGGGTTCGAGTCCTGCTTGGGGTGCCTTGTGACGGACTGGTGTCCCATCCTGGGTGCGTCCCCTTCCCCCTCTGGCCTTACGCCCTGTGTTGCCGGGTGGGCTCCCGTGACCCTGTAAGGGATGAGTGGTTCTGAAAATGTGTGTGTGTGAAACTTACCATTATGTGTGATAGAAGCACGCACACACACTTTCAGAACCGCTTGTCCCATATAGGGTCACAGGGAACCGGAGCCTACCCGGCAACACAGGGCGTGAGGGGGAGGGGACACACCCAGGATGGGACGCCAGTCCGTCACAAGGCACCCCAAGCGGGACTCGAACCCCAGACCCACCGCACAGCAGGACCGTGGTCCAACCCACCGCGCCACCACACCCCCTATGTGATAGAAGCATCTATCACTAAAAACAAGTTTAAAAAATTAATAAATATTTTAAAAGAATAAAAAGATAAATGAGATTTGCTCAGCCATAACTTTGTAAAAACATTGTTGACTCTCTTCCATACAGAAAAGTTGAGACACTCATGCACATTTCTGTTGCAAGCCTGCCATGCTGGGCAAGCTACTTGTTATACTATAGATGAACTGAGCTTTATGCATCAAAAATCCTGCAACACCCACTGCTCCTTTGCGTAAAGAAATCCTTAGTCAGGGTTAAAATCCCATCCATACATCCATCCATCCATTTTCTTGACCGCTTGTCTTTCTAGGGTCACAGCGGTAATAGGGCGAGCAGAGAAGCCCAGACATCTCTGTCCCTCACAACTTCCTCCAGCTCAACCCGGGGGATCCCCAGCTGCTCCCAGGCCAACTGGGAGATATAATCTCTCCAGCAGGTCCTCGGCCTACCTTGGGGTCTCGTCTCAGTTGGCCATGCCTGGTATACCTCCAAAGGGAGGTGCCCAGGGGGCATCCTTATCAGATGCCCAAATCACCTCAACTGGCTCCTCTCAATACAGAGGAGTAGCGGCTCTACTCTGAGTTCCATCCAGGTGTTCGAACTCCTCACCCTGTCACAGAGTGTGAGTCCCACCACCTTGTGGAGAAAACTCATTTCAGCCACTTGTGTCTACAAACTTATTCTTTCAGTCATTACTCAGAGTTCATGACTATAGGTGAGGGTAGGGAGGTAGACTGACCGGTTAACAGAGAGCTTTGCCTTATCCCTCAGCTTCCCCTTCACCACTGCAGTCCAGTACAGCAACCACATTACTGCTTCCGGGGCTCCCAGTCTGCAGCTGATCTCATGCTCCCTTCTCCCCTCACTCATGAACAAGACCCCAAGATACCTAAACTCCTTCACCTGGGGCAAATTTTCTCCCCTTACCTGAAGGGAGCATGCCGTCCTTTTCCATGAGAGAACCATGGACTCAGACTTGGAGGTGCTGATCCTCATCCCAACCAGTTCACACTCGGCTGCAAACCATTCCAGTGCGTGCTGGAGGCAACCATGTGATGGTGCCAAAAGGACAACATCATCCACAAAAAGCAGAGACTTTCTGTCCCCATATAGAATGTCCTCCTGAACTCGGCTGTGCCTTGATATCCTGTCCATGAAAACCACAAACAAGAGTGGGGACAAGGCACGACCTTGGTGGAGTCCAACACCTACATTGAATAGGTTTGACTTAATGCTGAGTATGTGGACACAGCTCTCGCTCCGTGTGTACAGAGACCGAAAGGCCCGCAGTAGTGGCCCTGGAACCCCATACTCCCTAAGCACCTCCCACAGAATTTGCTGGGAAACAGAGTCATAGGCCTTCTCCAAGTCCACAAAACACATGTAGACTGGATTAGCGAACTCTCATACCCCCTCAAATATCTGTAAGAAGGTAAAAAGCTGGTCCATTGTTCCATGGCCAGAGATAAAATTCCTCTGCTACTTAAATAAGAAATTCAGACAACATCTTAACAGGTATAGGGCACTCAAAAATATTAGCAATAGTACATATTGGAGTTCTGCGTAAACTTGTTTTGGAGGACACATCAAGATGAGCATTATTCTCTATGTTCCTCAAAGGCCTACTTACTGCACTGATACAGTGTATTAATCCTCAGAATGTCCTTGCAGCTCATTTCCATTCCTCTCCCTATTGCTGTATTGGGATTTGGAATAGGAACTATGGTTGGCTGCCCATTTCTGGAAAAAATACCTGCAGTAGAGCATAACTTCATAAAGTTAAAGCTGAACTTCACATTCTATAGCAGTGGCAAGCAAGCTCTCATGCGGTTATAAGGCTAGACAGTTTAAAATTGCACAAAAAGTCACACTTCCGTTTTCTAATGCCACCAAAAACAGACATGAAATGACTATACTGAAGCAATGATGTTACACAAGTATCTGTTTGCCTTATTTAACTGTAAGATGTGTCAGTTACTAGCCTTGTATAAGGCATTACAGAACTATAATCATATGGTGTCAGCAGGCTTTTGGTGTCAATCCACCTGAAACTGTGTTCCTCACCTATGATAAAATAATAAATCCCTCTTTTGTGGTCCAGGAGGGGGGGTGCGGTGGCGCAGTGGGTTGGACCACAGTCCTGCTCTCCAGTGGGTCTGGGGTTCGGGTCCCGCTTGGGGTGCCTTGTGGCGGACTGGCGTCCCGTCCTGGGTATGTCCCCTTCCCCTTCCGGCCTTACGCCCTGTGTTGCCGGGTAGGCTCCGGTTCCCCGTGACCCCGTATGGGACAAGCGGTTCTGAAAATGTGTGTGTGTGGTCCAGGAGGGTGCGCTGGCACAGTGGGTTCGGCTGGGTCCTCCACTCTGGCTGGTCTGGGGTTTGAGTTCTGCTTGGGGTGCCTTGCACCACACTTCCGTCCCTTCCCCCTCCGGCCTTGCACCCTGTGTTGCTGCCTTAGGCTCCGGCTTGCCGCAACCTCGCTTGAGACAGGCAGTTTCAGTCAATGTGTGTTTGTGATCCATTTTATCAACTCCCCATTATGCAACAGTCAGATAGCGAGTTCATCAAATGGACCAGAAATATCTTTAATGCGTTCATAATAAGTAATGTCTTAATGCCATGTCTTAATTCACTGCCTGGTTCTAGTGCCTGAGAGCAAGTCCGTGGGGGTGAATTTGCTGTCTATTAGTCATGCAAAGAGTACGAGCGGTTTTGTGCCTGAGAGGTATGGGAACGTAGTTCAAGTATGGATGGGTTTTGATAGATGGAGTAAAACATGGGACTGGATGCTGCCAGTTGATTTAGCCAAACAGCACCAGGTTCTGCAGACCATTGTGACAACTACGCTGCTACCAACATTGCTGTGTGGTGTTTGTGGCAGTTCGGTTAGTTTTCGTGCTGGCAATGAGTAGTGCAACCTGTGGCTCTGCTGTAGAAGAAGGGCGCCTGTTATGTGTGAGGAAAGGAGTCGGTGTGGGATGCCAGACTTCACTGTTCCCAAGGTGTCGTTGGCCTAAATCAATAAAACGCCAATGAAGGGTGGCGCCCACTTGATAACAACAGCAAAATGCTCATGTTGACACCCTCTCATTTGATGTACTGGCTGGGGAAGAGATTAAGCCTCTTGGAGCTGAGTCGTGGAGATTTATGATTTATGATGGCATTGCCTGATGTCATCTCTGGGGGTACAGGTTCAAGGTGGCGAGATCAGTGAAACGTGAGCCTAATCTACAGCTCTTAGAATAAGCACAAAGAATTTAACATCTTATGCTGTGTGTACTAAATTAAATGTAGAGCTGCAAAGATTTGGATATTCACAAGAAACTAACAGCTCCAAAATCAAAGTTCTCCAGAAATCAAGTACTATCAACAGATGTCACATAGCCTGGATGACGTTTTCATAATGAATCTGAAGATGCTGCTCACGGTCGACCCCCAGGCCATGCTGAACCACGTGAAAGTAGACACAACCTTACTGGCTCGCAGACACCAGCTGTGTTCCTCCGCTCTGTCCCACACATGAACAACATCTTCAAGAGGGTTAGGACAGAACCAATAAATTGCACTAAGGCCAGTATGGCACCACATTAATGGTGGTGATTCCCTTTGTTTTGAGGAGCAATTTATTTAAAGAATAATAGGAATTAGAACAATAGTAATACTGTGCAGATAGATTAATTAACCTTTAGCCCTGGTGCAAAGTCAACTTTTTCATCTGTTGAGGGAAAGAAAGGCGTCACCATTTTTCCCAGTGGTTATATTTCCCAGAGGTTTTAGTCTTTTGGGGGCAAAAATTAACATTACATTTTGTACTGGTTCAAATGCTGTCCCAATATGGCCCATAACATAATTTCTTCAAAGCATCTTATTATATGAACAGTAACTGCAGAAATCGGGTGTGCAGAACAGTTATATGGCGAAATATTTGTGAACTCGTTTAATTTTTAAAAAAACAGAACATTTTGAATGTATTATTTTTAGGAGTTTTGGCGCACACGCCAAACAAAAAAACTCAGGTCCATCTCTCCGGTGCATGGTTTGAAACAGATGCAGATGCTGCTGGAGAAGGACTGAAGGCCTTGCATGATGATTCTCCTGTCACGTGGTGTATGTCACAGGTGAGCTCAGGACTGCTCAACAGCCTTCACCTGTGGGGCACTAGAGTGCGACGTTGTCCAAAAGTAAGTGAGTGAGTAAAATTAAATATCTATTAGTGAAAAGAATTTAAATAATTGAAAAAAATAAATAAATTATTTGGGTTCGCTAAATTTTGTTATGTGCATGTGCGGGTAGGTTGTGAACAGCTGGATGTTAGAGTTGCTGCCTTTGGATCCAAAGGTGACTGGTTTGATTCCCACTACCAGCTGTAGAGGCCTTGAGTAAGGTACTCACCCTAAATTTCCCAGCCCAATTAATGAGTAAATAATTGTAAGTTGTTCTGGAGAAAAAGATATGCTCAATGAATTTATGTAATGTAAACCTTAAGTGCGGGTGTGGTAGTGCAGTGGGTTGGACCACAGACCTGCTCTCTGGTGGGTCTGGGGTTTGAGTCCTGCTTGGGGTGCCTTGTGATGGACTGGTGTCCCGTCCTGGGTGTGTCCCCTCTGGCCTTATGCCTTGTGTTGCCAGGTAGGCTCTGGTTCCCTGCGACCCCCATACGGGACAAGCGGTTCTGAAAACGTGTGTGTGTGTGTGTGTGTGTGTGTGTGTGCCTTAACTTTGCAAAAGTATTCTTGGCTTCCAGACAGGAAAAACCCAGAGACATTGCTACTGAAATTTATTTGGAAATGGTGCAGAGAACATTACAAAAGTTTGTGGTAAAATCTTAAAATGCGACATGACAAAACTATTCCTATTACACCCAGCCTGACTAACAGAATTAAATTAATTAAATATCAGCGAGAAGAAAATTTTCTAAACAAAATTAAGCTTCTCTATATTATCTTTAGGGGGATGCAGTGGTGCAGTGGGTTTGACCTGTGCCTGATCTCTGGTGGAACCAGGGTTCAAGTCCCTTTTGGGGTGACAAACCAGAGTCCCGTCCTGGGTGTCTCCCCTCCCCCTCCGGCCCCGCACCCTGCGTTGGCAGGCTGGACTTGGGCTCGCAACCCCATTTGGGACAAGCAGTTTCGGTCAGTGTATGTGTGTGTATTATCCTTCATTTTGAACCTTTTGTAGAAAAACTGTCACGGACAACCCACAGAAAAGTTTTTTATGCAAGCCTCACACATTAGCAAAGCTATTACAGATGCATTCAGATTCACAAGACAATTTCAAGCCAATGATCCACCTGAGCAGCATGTCTTTGTACTGAGGGAAGAAACCAGAGCACCCAGAGGAAACCAACACAAACCATTGTATGGATGAATGACCCATTGTAAGTAGTGTATCTAGCAGTGTAAGTCATCTTAGTGAATAAGGTGTGTGGGAAGAGCATGCCAACTGCACATAGACTGAGAGGCGATGGAACCCACATTCTCTTGTACCACCTAGATAAGATAAATACTGTTCTTTTTTAAACGCTCTTTTTTGCAGTTATTTTTACAAATTACTGTCTTTTTTAACTTATGATAATGAGTTTTTCCAGAGATGGCATGATGTATAACCAATTCATGCTTCATATTCATAAAACCACCTTTTTAAAACAATGGTGAAGTATAGAGCATATATTCAACTTTTAAAATTAAATAAAAAATTGCCTTGTATTTCTAGATGTAAACAAGTTTTTTAGAAGATGTTAAGACAGAGAATCATAGCTATGTCCTCATTTATCATATGATATGCACTCGTTATGGCTTGCAAAGCATGTCTATGAAGACATTCACTCCTTCTGAAGGCAGCTGGCAAAAAAAATGACCAGCAGTCTTTCCTCAGGCTGTTGAGCAACCTGAGGTCCAATTTGCTCATACTGAATAAATGAAGAAAAAAGACTACAAACCTCATATTGTGGCCTCATACTTTGCAACTCATTTAACTGGTGCATCTTAAGAAAGGATAAGAAACACCTGGAGATCTAGGCCTAAATGCTTGTCAGTTACAAAATCCATGTGCTGTCCAGGGGCAACAGCTTGCCTAGTTATGGCACAGCTTTCAGTTTTGTACAGGGATGGTAAATGGGTTTTAGTGAATTTGTAGATGTATAAAACGTTTCTTTAGCGCTTGCGTCACCACCATGGCTGTTGTACTTCTTGTGAAAGATCATTTTAATGATCAAGCAACCACTCCCAAATGCTCACTTTTCTGTTTTCACTTCGAGATGCATTGTTTCACATTAAGCAGGTGTGGTGGTGCAGTGGGTTGGACTGGGTCCCCCTCTCTGGTGGGTCTTGGGTTTGAGTCCTGCTTGGGGTGCCTTGTGATGGACTGGTGTCCCATCCTGGGTGTGTCCTCTCCCCCTCCAGCCTTTTGCTCTGTGTTGCCAGGTTTGGCTTTGGCTCCCTGCGACCCCGTATGGGACGAGCAGTTTCAGACAGGGTGTGTGTGTATGTACAGCAGGGACTCAAACCTACAACCTTTGGATCTAATAGCAGGAACTCTAAACATAGATGCATAGATTTTAAAGAGCTCTGGGAAACGTTCTGATACTTTGAAACAGTTGAGCCTATGTTTTAGGAACTCTGTTTTGCACGATCATTCCAGAGTGAAATCAACAATACCACCATGCTGTACGCAGTGATTCTGCGCGTTGATTTACAGTGATACTGTCCCTTTAAATGTTTGAAACGGTCTCATGGCGGTAACTTCATACGTCACGTCATACCCATAATTCAGTGCGGTGAAGATGGCGGCAGCTGTAAAGAGCAGCTTTATTGAAATATGTGGATTTGAGAGGGAAATCCCTTCGAGGTTCCGAGAATTAACCATTAACTTAGGTAAAAAAAAAAAAAAATGCCTCTTTTGTCTTATTTGTTTTGTCGACATTGTGTTAATTTAAGTTGGCCTCGCTGAAGTTGGAAATGTGGAAAACGGAGGAAACGAGGTCGTGACTGAGGCATCGTGTGTCGTGAGGCGCTAGTACCTGCATTCATTCAGTTTATGACATGTGTGTCGTTTTTTCTCTCTACTTATGCATCGTTTTCTATTGCCAAGTACACACCGAAGAACTGGTTTCGTAGTAGTTCTGTTCGTTAGACTCGTGACTAGGTGCTCGGAGATGCTGGACTCTGAATGATTATCATGTATTCTTAGAATGAATATTTCACATTGAATTGTTGTTTGTCTTGACTTGTCTTGTGTACAGAGACTGATCTGTGCGGTCTCTGTGTGTAAGAGAACCACCGGCTAGCACGCCAGTTTTGACACAACACACGTCCTCCTCGACCTGGCTAATGATCTCTCCAATTCATCATGCCTTCTGCTCTTAACCACCTTTTTTCGTAGGTGTGAATGCGCTCACTGGCGCTCTGAATCACCCAGACAGCGCTGGCGGGTTCCACTATGAGGACAGTGCCAAACTCCTCTCTGTCACAAGCAACCGCTTTATACACTGGTTAGTCAAGTTCTGTGTTGAACCACCTTAAATGTCAAGGTGATGCCATTTATATAGTGTAGCTGCTTTGCAAGATCTTAGATTAGTTGCTTTTATTTAATCCATCCATGTTTTAGGAAAAAAATCTTCTAACACTGACTGACTTCACTTTGTCTGAAGTTACGGATTTAAGTCTCGTCTAGGTTTGAATGTCATTACTTGTAGGTAGTCTGAGTTGCACCTGCTTAGGTGGTTGTGCGCTTGTAGAGAAACATACTTTGTCTTTGCAGGGCCACTTCTGGAGACACAGTTGAACTTGTGGAGCGGTCCTTGGACACGAACCTTCTAAACAATGCTTTACGCTTGAAAATACCAAACTGCCCCTTGCTTCCCAGAGGGGTACACATCCAGGAGACTGTCAACAATGTCATCATTCTCCTTGTCACTAGCCAGACTACGCACCGGCTTGCGCTGCCTCACCCCTCCCGCATGTACCGTAGTGTAAGTCAAATGACAGCTCTTCACCTGCCTGAATAAAGGTGGAAATGTGTAGGTTTTAAAAATTACCGTTATAGAAGAGTTATTCCGAGTTGTATTCTGGCAGGCCAGGAAAATGTTTTAATTCAAAATAAAATTCAGAAAAAGGAAAAGTTTTTGTTCTGATGTTATGTACTTATGATTGAACAGGTTCACCATTTTACTGTGATCTGTTTTTGTGCTGTTTTAAATATGACAACATAATTCTGGTAAAAATGTGTTTAAAAAAATTTGTCTGAGATACAGCTTGATGGACACAGACTCTATTGTGAAAGGTACACCTATCAGCTTTTGAAGTTTTGATATTTATTAGCAAGGTTTGATGATGGTAAAGAAAGTAGTCTTGTAAGCAACACTTGCTCGTGGTCTTCCTCCGCTTCTCAGGAGCTTGTGACGGAGGTCCAGATGCAGTCCATCTTCACAGATGTGGGCAAACTGAACCTCCAGGACCCTTTGCACAGCCATGTTATTCCGTGCATACCAGGACAAGCTGGATTGGCTAGTGCATCAGCTGCTTGGGTCAGCAGTGATGGACAAGCCCACTTTGCCGTGGCATCCCTCACAGGGGCCATTCTTGTCATCCGCCACCCCCCTCATGACATGCAAGGTTTGTACTGTCTGCAACAATCCCATGCTGACTTCATGCTGCGCACTTGTCAACAGTTCTTTATGCTGCTTGTTTCAGATAAAATGAAGAACTTTTTTCTCTATTGTTAAAATTGTCATCATGGTGCTGCAGTATAAGGCACTGGTACAGTGACATTACCAGTGTGCTGTTATAGTTGTATATCAGTCCACTCAGAATGATTGCCCTGTTCATTGAAAAGCTGTCAACTTATAATAAAACCTCAAGAAGCAAATATATACTTTATTGTACATTCTTCATAGCACAGCACCAGTGTAGGAATAATGAACTTGAAAATTTGTTCCACAGGAAATGTTTCAGTTGTGGAGCTGAAGCAGAGCTCAGTGATGCAGAGGTTGGCTGGCTGGATGCCCACTGCCATCAGGTGTGAGGAACTGTAACAAACACTGTCAGATTGATGTCAGACTGAGAGAAGCTTTTGGCAAACTGTGTATAATTAGCATGCACAAAATGAACTTTATAACACATGCACCACCTTTATTTTAACAAGGATCCTTTCATTGAACAGACTACAACCTTTATGTGTACCATCATTGTCAGTTACGTATAGTATGTGTCCTAAGTTGTTTAGACTTTGTGTTGTGTCTAAAATGTTTGTAATTGCATAGTTATCAGCAAGCATGGTGCTATACCTCAGCTCCAGACCTAGTTGAATGTAAATAGATTTGGAGGGAATATGTATGAGGCACATAAAATAAGAACTGCTATGAACATTTATACACTAGCATTCAAAGGTTTGTAATCACCCAGAAGCTTTAATTTTTTTGAAAGAATACTCCATATGTGATGTACTTTCTTTAACAAGGTACCTTTAAATTGATTTAAAATATAGCTGACATTACTAATGTTGCAAATAACTTTCTGCTTTAAATGACTGATTTATTAAATAATGTATTATTTACATATGACTGCAAAGTCTAATTTTCAGCAGCCATTACTCCAGTGTCATACTGGTAAACTCTAAAGGGATTGGCCCTAATGGTAGAGAAACACAGTTGAAGCCTGTTATTTGTTCAACAAAGCAAGTAAATTGCCTTTCCTCGAGTTGCAAGGTACTGGAATTCCTAAAGTTCATTTCTGGGTTCAAAAATGGTCAAAATGGAAGAACTTTCTCAGGAAATTCCTTCTGTTGTTTCTTGAAATGGAGGTTACTCCATATGTCAGATTGCCAAGAAACTGAAGATTTCATGCAAAGCTGCCTACTACTGTCATGAGAGACGAGGGCAAACTTGATCTAACCAGGATAGAAAAGCAGCAGAAGGCCCAGATGCACAAATGCACAAGAGGAAGGACATTAGTCTGTAGTTTTAGAAACACTCCCTACAGGTCTTAAGTTGGCTGCTTCCTTAAATAGTACATGCCAAATACCAGTGTCATCTGCACTGAAAAGATGACTCCAGGATGCTGCCTTTTCAAAGAAAAAGCCTATCTGAAACTTGAGAAAAAAGAACAGACATTAGATGGTGGTTGACTGGAAAAGAGTTAAACTGATGAGTCCAAGTCTTCACTATTGCCGATGACGCTGGTGTTTCAGTTTCTTCAGTTTGGAAATTTCTGGGTGATTCTAAACTCTTGAACACTAGTTTATATAATGCCGCTCCCAAATGCTGACCATCTATTGCCGACATGCACAGTTATTGCTGAAAGTCATGTTGTACCTCTTGATTTTCCTCGTTGCTCAGGGGAGATGCAAGTCCATCAGACCTGCCGGTCAGCCTTGCAGTGAGGCTGTTGGAGGATGACACTTTTATCTTCGCCTTATGCCAGGACCACAAACTACGCATGTGGTCATACAAAGTGAGTCTGGTTAGCCTTAACCTAGTAATGCAACGTTCTGTTGTGTTTTATGAGAATATTTAGACATTGGGTAAGTGCACATGTATGCTATTGAAGTGCAGTCAATAGGACATAATGCAGTACACCTCTCTGCCTAAACAGAAAAATAACATTGTCAGTATTTGGCTTGATGTGCTGATATTACACTGCTGTACTTCCTCTCCATCCAGGACCAGCTGTGCTTGATGGTAGCTGACATGCTGGAGTACATGCCTGTGAGCCGTGATGTCAGACACTTGCTAAGCCAGGCCCACAAGCTCCGCCTCTACTTCTCCTCTACGACAGGCCTATGCTTGGGCGTCTATCTCGGTGTGCCCAAGCGCGGCCAGTTTTGCATCCTACAGCTGGTCACCACAGATGGCAACCGTTACAGCCTAGACCACATCTCCTCCCTGTTTGCCACTCAGGTGTGTGCCCCTGTTTCAACTGAACTTGCTCCTCCAGTTGCATTCAGGGTTCTCAATGTGCCATCACACTGAAACATTGCTGTATCTCAAAGCTGCATATTTAAAATATATTTGTGCTAGAGGCAAACTAAGAACAGCACACTGCAGACTGTTAAATGTGGTCTCTTTCACCCAGTACGAATAATTTTAGAAACTTTTTGTGACTCCATAAGTACAATTCCCCCCCCCGGCAGGAGACTTTGGTGGACTTTGCTCTTACCTCAACTGATATCTGGGGCCTTTGGTTAGATGATGACAACCAGACGGTGGTGAAGTACATCAACTTTGAACAGTAAGTTTTCAGTCATGCCATATTTGTTGCAGTAAAAATGTTATTGATAGAAACCACATGGTGCTTCAACGTGTTCTACAGTACCTGTTCATATATTTATTTATTCATTTAGCACTGTTGTCCCCATAGCAACTTACACTGAACGCTATGTAGTGTTGTGCCCACACCTTTTCACCCAAGGTGACATGCAATGCTACTGTATATACTCTATGTAGAATGTCACTCATCTATACACTAGTGAAACACACTCTCCCCTCACACACGCGCATGCGCACACATGTGTTTACTATGGGCAAATTAGTCGCTAGTTCTTCTGAAAGCACGTCTTTGGACTGTGGGAGGAAACCAAAGTACAACGAAGAAACCCACTCAAACACGGGGGAAACATGCAGACTCCATATAGATTGAACAGGGATTGAACCCACATTCTCTTGAAGCACACAGATGCTGTGAGACAGCAGCACTACTTGCTTTACTACCATGTTCCCTCACATGGAAATGTAATCATAGAAAGCTACATGTAATGTATCTTCACCAAACAAACTAGATTTTGTTTACAGTGATTAATTACTTCATTATATAGTGTACATGTTTGGTGTTTGCTTGAATTGCAGTAATGTTGCTGGCCAGTGGAACCAAGTGTTTGTTCAGCCGCCTCCTGAAGAAGAAGTTAATATTGGTGTTGACCAGGACCCCAGGGTATGTAAAACAAAAAGCCTGGTATTATAGTGCTTTTGTTTTTCTATGTTCCATTGTCTTAATTTCCATTAACAGCCTAATTTTTCAACATTGTTTTTAGCAACATGTACACACAGCAATTACATTTACATCTATTAATTTAAGTGACTTTTTTTCTCAAAGCAATGTACACTGTTAAGCTACTTCTAGCTGTTTACCCATTTAGACAGCTGGGTAATTTTACTGGAGCAATTTAGGGTGAGTACAGCTGAAGGTGAGATTTGAACCTGTGACCTTTGGGTCCAAAGGGAGCAGCTCTAATCAGTATACTACCAGCTGGCCTCATAAATCAAATAAATACATAGGTTAAATTTGTTTGTATCTCATCTGTACATCACACTGCTGGGTTGCAGGTGTAGTTGTTCATTCTGTCTGCATTGATTTAAAACCTATTCATATTCTCATTTTATGTTCATAGGAAACCTACCTGGAAGTTCTCTTTTCTCCTGTTCGATTCACAGCCTCTGCCATTGTGAAAGCCCTGCAAGTAAGAGAGGAACTATGCTGTACTTTAAATTTTTTAAACTTTTTTTATTAAAGGCTTGTGACTATGAAGATAATTGCCAAATCACTGTCGTACTGATCGTGGTGATTCTGCTTTCAGATTTATCGGCGAGGTACGGAGCGACTCCTGGACCTTCCCTGGGATTCGCTGAAGAAGGAAGTCACGCTGGCTGTAGAGAGCGAAGTGAGCAGTTACTATCTCATTTATGTATGAAATGTGTTCAAAACGTTGCCAGTTTTACCCCATAAATTTCAGTAAATAAACTTTTCTCACTTTGTACCCCCCAGGTTCAGAACAGCGTTACAGAATACGAGTTCTCTCAAGAGGAGTACCGGCAGCTACAGGTGGAGTTCTGGTCCAAGTTCTATGCCTGTTGTCTGCAGTACCAGGAGGCTCTGTCCATGCCACTGGGTCTGCATGTGAACCCTACTACCTCCATGGTCTGTCTGCTGAAGAAGGTACAGTCTTCCTTCTGATAATCACACACAAATGTCTTCAGTGTCATGCTTTGGACAGTTTCCCATTTTTTGTGCTTCTCTCCTTTACGTGTGGAATTCCAGAGGTCGCATGCCAATAATAGCTGAAGTAAAGCTAAGAGGGGAGGTTGAGCATAAAGCAGCATTCTTGCAGCTCTCTTTAAGTCTTGGTGTTTCTTTTGTGCTGGGTGGTACTTCAGCTGGTATCAAATGGTTGTGTTTTACTCCCCAGGGTTTTGTGTCTTACCTGCTGCCCTGCTTCAGTGTGGACCACCTGTACCTGTCCTCCGATGAATACCTGTCCTCTGAAGATGAAACACCTATGGCTGATGGTGGGTTCTAGTTCTGAGAAACAGTGCAGGAACACCACAGCTCAGTGGCCTCAGTTTCCTTGACGAGCACTGTTTTTTGTTTGGTGCATGCTGTTTTGTTGGTCTTGTTCTTGCATAAAAATATATAGTCGTTTAGGTAGAAGAGCTCTAGCAATGTATTAGGACTCAATACTGGACACATACACAAAACAATTTAAACCTGTTACTGTCTGCTTAGCCAGGGCAGGGTTTAATACTGCCAGTCTCTTGCCCCTGGCAACAGATCCAGAGGTGGGGCGTGACGTGCTACAACTGGTGCAATGCCTCCGCCTCGTGAGCATGTCTATGCTGGGGGACATGGCCTATGTAATGGAGAAGGCCCTAGATCATCTACAGTCCCCTGAGAGGGCTGCTGAACAAGTGCTGGAGAACCTTTTGGCTAATGACAGGTGAGTACAGAACCCATCTTTGGTCCCGCACACTGTGCACCGTTATTGGATCATTGGCTGCATGACATAAGTCTTGACAGGGCTGGTTGTTGTGGTAATTTACCTGAAATTCGTTGCATCTTTAGCTCTTGCTTTAGGTGAACACTGCAATTCTGGAGGAACCTCATTAACCCAAAGATGCATTTGGCTTTTTTTCATGCCTTTATTCTTAAGAAAACTACTATGATGGGGGTGTCAGTTTTAATGCAATTGTGAAATAACTACTATCTTGAAATGTTTTTACTAAAAGACACTTTCCACTGTCATCCATATTCCACCTACTGAGTTCCTCTGAGTCATATTGATAGCTCTTGATTTACATTTTACATTTATGAATTTAGCAAAATCTTTTCTCTAAAGCGGCTTCCAATGACCTCTGTGTAGTGTTATCAGTGCACACACCTTATTCACCAAGGTGATTTACACTGCTAGATATGCTACTTACAATGAGTCACTCATCTATACACTCTCTCTCTCTCTCTCTCTCACACGCACACTATGGGTTATTTAAGGTCACCAGTCCACCTGAACAACATGAAAAAATGCAAACTTCATGCAGGCTGAGGGGGTCAAACTCACATTCCATTACACCACCCAGGCACTTTCAGACAGCAGTGCTACTTGCTGTGCCACCCATAGATTTAGATTTGCCCCTGGACCTTTCAATATATCTTTGTAACATCAAGAACTTAAAGCCACCTCTTACGTGGCTGGTGTTCCTTGTCACTCAGTGTGCTGTGGATTCTTTCCCCTGCAGTGAAAGCATTGTAGAGGACATCCAGAACAAACTCCAGGACATCCGCAACCCCATCAATGCCATGGCTGTCCTGCTGCGAGAGATGGACCTTGAGACTGACAGTGAAGTGGACGGGAACATTGCAGCAGGTTGGGCAGTTCAAGGAACTTTCCCTTGTATTTGGATGTAGTTTGTCTACATAAAGACTAAGCACACAAATTGATCAGGACTGAAATAATTGGAAGAGTTTGTGTGCCCTTCTGGCCCTCTGTCCTTCGCACAGGCCACCCTCTCAATGTACGGATGAGCCTGTCACAGCTGTACGGAAGCAGCATGGCTACCTCCGTAGTGTGCCAAGCTGTGTGTCAGATTGCCATGATCCGGGCCATCCTGTGCAGAGACCTCCTCATCCTGCAGCAGCTCTACCTGAGGCTTGGAGACAACGTGAGTACAGGCACACTTGCCACATTCTGATCCAAGCATGTTTGGTCAAGGTTTTTTCACGGGCCTCCTCTGGTCACGTCCTGCAGGTGTTCTTGGGGGGAGGAGCACAGATGCTCCAAATGCAGCAGGATCTGATACCACGGACCTCCCACCTGCTCTGCTCTTACCATGTGCTGAAGTGGGCGAGCCAGTGTCTGTCCACACCTGTGCCTCTCGACACACTGTGAGTGCAACGGTGAACTTTGCAGGACATGTGTTACTTAGTTACAATATGTTTTACTGCACTACAAATGGGCACACGGTGATATGTTTTACACTTACATGCATTTGTACCTACTTGCTTGACGCATGTGGGGGCAGTGAGTAGTGTAGTGGTTAGTTACCATATTTTAAATCCCCCTCCTTCTCTTGTACCTCTGAGGAAGGTACTTACCCTGTATTGCTCCAGTGAAAGGTATCCAGCTATATAGATGTTTGTATACTAAGCTACTTCCAATTATATAAACTAGGGGTTGCACAGACTAGTCAGTTTGTTGACTTTACTGCTCTGACGCTTTAAGCTTGATGTTGACTAGTCGCTGGTCACGTGATTGACACTAACATGGACGCCTCAGAGTTCACCACAGCCGAAGAAGTCTGTGATTGATTATTAACACCGCATATTACCACCATGGAGAATCCACTGCAGTTCTCCAAGCTGTGTAAGAGCTACTTGGCTGTCCCAGTCACCAGCACCCTAAGTGAGAGCGTTTTTTTTTTCCTCTGGCTGGGAATACCATCACGCGACAGCGGGCGAGCCTTCATCCAGCCCACATTGACGCCCTCATCTTACATGCAAACCAGGATCAAAAAGTAAAAACTGTGACTGAGTAGGACTATGACAGCAAGTAGGCTTACAGGCTAGATTGTGCATGTGTTTTTGTTTTCCTTCCCAAGTTTTATACTGTTGTTTATTTTGCATCTGTCATTTTTCTTTTGCACTTAAATGAACTCTATGTAGTGTTCTCAGCCCACACACCTTATTCACCAAGGTAACTTACAATGTACTGTACACTACTTAGAATGGGTCACTCATCCATATATCAGTGGAACACACTCCCTCTGTCACTCACACACTACAGGTCAACCTGAAGAGCATGTCTTTAGACTGTGGGAGGAAACCAGAGCATCCGGAGGAAAGCCATGCAGACATAGGGGGAACATGCAAACTCCATACAGACTGGGTGGGGATCGAACCCATGTCCTTTCGCACCACCCAGCTCTGTGAGACAGCAGTGCTACTCACTGTGCCACCGTGCTGCCCGATGCATATGCATTTAGTTTGAGAATACAGATTGCCAGTTGTTGGAAAGCATTCCCTTCTCTTGGGTTTTGATTCATGACGTCATCAGCGTTTAGTCAACGTCGACTCGACATTCATCACATAACTGTCAACTTTTAAAAAGATCTGAAGTCGTGTAACCCCTAGTACAAACCTGCCGCTGTAAGTCACCTTGGTGCAGTGGGTGATGCTGGTGTCTCACAGGATCTGAGCTGCACATATAGGCATCCTGTTCAGGGTGTGTGGAGTTCGCGTGTTCTGTGTTGTTTAAAGTTAAAAAACACATGGGATAAGGCAATGGTAAACAACTTTGATACCCTGCCATATTATGAAAAGCAAACGAGCGGTTGCCATGAGTCAAATTTGTCTTCACATTACTTACTCTATCTCTGTCCTGTTAGCATAATCACTTAAGTGTTGCCTTTCATTTTTTTTAAAGCCCCTTTTTATTTCCTGTTTATCTCATCTTTTGTCTAGAGATGCCAACTTGCAGCACTTGTCTGTGTTGGAGCTGTCGGACTCTCCTGCCCTGACCCCCAACAAATCAGGTACGAAAGTAGTGTAACAGATGGTGTGCAATGTAGGAAATGTACTGCAGGTTTTCCTGTTTTTTTCTTGCGTGTCAAGGTTAAATTCCCAGATTAAAATTCATGTGGTGCCTGTCACCACTGGTATTTTGAATCACATTGTTTTTACGTATGTGTGTCCAGTACTAAGTCCCCAGACATTGCTAGAGCTCTTCTACCAGAATGTTGCCCGGAAGGTCATCATCTCCCAGATCCACTCCCACCAGAGCACCCCTCTCAGCCAGGCTGTGCTCAGCTGGCCCCAGCTGGTGTCCACCATCATCACTCTCCTCGCACAACATGTGTATCCTTCAAAGGGGGATGAGCTGTACCAGCCCATTTCTAAAATATGTTTTTTTTGTCACATGGGCACCTGTAATAATAATAATAGTAGTAACTTTCCAATCTCTTGTTAAATCTGCTGCATTGCTGTATTCCTCATTCTTCAGCAATGGATATTTTTAAAAGATGGACGATCTGCATTTTGTTCTGTGACCATTACTTGAGTGTTTGGCACTTAACATCCGTTCTGCAGTTGGCCAAACAATCCAGGCTTTCTTTTCCCTGAGTGCCTCATGGGAAACTGCCAGTACACACAGTTACAGGTAAGCCATTTTAGATGCTGGTCAAGGAGCTTTTCATATTCCATTAATTTCATATGAAGCGCTCTCTGCTCAGTGAATTTTTACATGGCTTTCTTACAAAGTTTAACTGTCTGTTTAGCTGGATTTATTGTGTACAAGCACATGTTTGAAGGGTTCAGTGTGCTTCTCCCTGTCTGCAGGAGTATGTACGGCTGATCAAACCCTGGTGTCAGATGAATGTGGGCTCTTGTTGCTTCGTACTGGGACAGTGTTATCTGGCAACAGGGGAGGGACACAAGGTGAAGAACTCAAGGACAATTGATAAGACAGTGCTATGAACAACTGCCATCACTGTACCGGGTTGCAAGTGTGCATGTGTGAGTGAGTGGAATATCACTTATCCAAGCTGTTCTGCATTCTTCTCTATCCAGGCTCTCCAGTGCTTCCAGGATGCCACAACGGAGGTAGAGAAGGAGGACTTTCTTATAAGACTGACAAGTTCAGAGGAGGAGGAAGCACCAACTACACCACGTCTGCAGTACTACAACAAGGTTGCAGTGTGTTCTTAGGGCTGTCAACTCTCACACCAGTTCTTGCCACACAAGTTGAGAATGTAAAAATCTAATCCCTTGGCTATGCATCAGTTTATGCTATTGAAACCAACTTTTGACATTGACATTCCAGTCCTTACCAGTCACTTTCGTGGAGTAAAGGACATTTATATAAATTTTCCTTGGTTTTAAACAGGTGCTACGGTTGCTGGAAGATGTGGGTTTACCAGAGTTAGTCATCCAGCTGGCCACTGTGGCCATTTCAGAAGCCACCAATGACATCAGGAGTCAGGTAGTTTTTCTGAATTACATAAACTGGTGAAATTGATGTTGACTTCTGTGATTGGTTGTGATTTTCCTTGTGTTGCAGTAGGATCTTGGTAAGAATGCATCTACTTCTGAAGACCAGCCGATCAAGTCATTCACCCATGTTGCTCTGAATGTCACAGGCTGCTCTGCGGACTCGCATCTTCAAACATCACCTGGACTTGGGACACAACAACGAGGCATATGAAGCTCTGACTCAAAACCCTGACTCCAGCAGGTAAAAAGTGTGCTTTAGCAAGTTCCAAAAGATTGTCTCAGTCATGATTTCAGCACTCATCTCATGTGGTCCCACCAGTCCTGTAGATACTCTATGTACCCATGACCTTTTATGCTATACAGGCAACTGGACTGTCTGAGACAGCTTGTTGTGGTGTTGTGCGAGCGCTCGCAGCTGCAGGATCTTGTGCAGTTCCCCTACGTCAAACTGCACGATGAGGTGAGTCCTGTCCCAGTCTACCACGTCGTAGGAGAAGTATGTTTGACATTGAATTTTGTTAAACATCTGTTGACATTCCACGTACAGGTGGTGAGCATCATTGAGTCTCGTGCCAGAGCCGTGGATCTTATGGCTCACAATTATTACGAGTTACTCTATGCGTTCCACATCAACAGACACAACTACAGGAAAGGTGGGTGACAGTCAATGCACATTCTCTGCAGTCCACAAAGTACACGACCACCCGCTTTTGCTCATTTTTGCAAACTTAACTCGCACGAGTGGAACGAGGACTGCCTGGCTTGTGGTTCGGTACCAGATTTGAAACACGATATAATGATATACAGACAGTGAAGGACAAGAGAATAACAATATACAAAACGGTCACCGTGTGCAAGTAATAACCAGCAGCAGGATTACGGAGACGAGCAGTAGTCCAAATGATATACAGCAGTTCTGTTGGCAGCAGTGTGCAGATGAATAGAGTGTCCAAAGAGGAGTGCAGTTAAGAGATGTAGTGCAAATACAGTATAAACAAGATTTAAGGAATGACCACAGCTGGTTGGGGAGGTGCACCTAGTTGATACGACTGAGGAGACTGATGGCATGAGAAAGGAAGCTGAGGAAGGAGATGACGTGACTTCTGAATGGTGATGGACTTGTACCATCTCCAGGATGGTAGTTAGGTGAAGAGGTAGCTGCAGGGGTGGGTGGCATTAGAAGTATCCTCAGCTCGGGAAGTGTTTATCAGTAATTTTACGTTTAAGCAAATGTGTGATGATGTTGTTTTGGGTTCACTTTACGCATTAGCTTGTCAGTGATGCAGCGTCCTTAAGTTGTGTTTGAGCTGACTGAGATGTAGATGTGTGCATGCCTGTGTACTCAGCTGTGAAATTGATCTGCCTGTATTGTCACCTCCCACAGCTGGAACTGTGATGTTTGAGTATGGAATGCGCCTGGGTCGCGAGGTGCGCACACACCAGGGCCTCCAGAAGCAGGTTAACTGCTACCTTGCTGCCATGAACTGCCTGCGCCTCATAAGGCCTGATTACGCGTGGATTGTCCAGCCCTCGTCCGGAGGCGTGGTGAGTCAAGCCCCGCCCACGCTAGGGACTGCTGCCACCTCCAGCAGATTTAGTGAACCGAAAAATGGTCATGCATCTTTGTTCTTTTCTGCTCATGAGCACTGTACAACTGTAGCTACTTACTGTTGGTCCTGTTAATCCATCTCCACAGTATGAACGACCTGGTACTTCACCAAAAAGGAATTATGAAGGAGAATACACTGCTGCTTCTGGTAATGTAAAACTTTCATCGGAGCTGTGTTACTTTACACTCACTGTTACTTTCAAGTTCTGTGGTTTTTAAATGTCTGAATGAGCATTCCCCACGTCAGATTCCTTCTATGTGCAAACATACTTGCCAATAATATTACCCAAAGTAAATGACTGTTTAAAAAAAAATAAACAAAACAGCTAGTATGTACAAATGGTCCAGACTGTCATTTTGCATACAAAGATTGACATCTAATAGATAGAGCTGGACTGATGGGAGAAAACCGTGTCTCTAGTGAGCCGTCAAATCGAAATCTTGGAGCTGAAGGACCTGGAGAAGGAATACATCTTGGCCCGCAGTCGCCTTACCCTGGCTCAGCATGACCCACCCTCTGCAGCCATTGCAGGTACAGAGCTAGAGTATTTCAGTTGGAGAAAGGTCGCGCTTATATTGAAGTGGCATGGTAGCACAGAGATGGCGCTGCTGCCTTTCAGCACCTGGGAAAAGGTGTGAATCTGTCTTAAGTTGTATGGAGTTTTCATGTTCTCCCCGTGTGCGGAAGAAAGCAACAGTAAATCAAATCCATACCCAAGCCTTACAAATGGTCGCAGACTACACTTATCCTACCCTCTGCGCTCTCATGACATCCACATAACATCATATTTCAGGCTTTTCTTTTTTCTCTCACTGTCATTCATAAGAGATCAGAGTTGTCTCTGTTCCCACAGGTAGTGCCTCTGCTGTGGAGATGGTAGCCCTGCTCATTCAGGCCGGCCTCTTCGACTCTGCGCTGTCTCTCTGTCAGACCTTCAAACTGGCCCTGACTCCTGTCTTTGAGGGACTGGCCTTCAAGTGCGTCGCAGCTCTGCAACACTGCTACTGGGTGTGGGGGAGTGGGGCTTTAAGATGTAATGATGATAATTGTCACAAAAGAAAGATACTTTTGTACAAAGTTTCTACAGTGACGGTGATGTCCTTTAGTAAAGAATTTAGGCCTCAGTGGAATAACCAGTTGTTGATGTAATGCACTCAGTGTTTTTCTCTGAGGTGTGTGTTGTAGAAAAGCATCTGCTAAATGAAAAATTTAAATTTGCAATTATAATTGGACAGCAAAGACTCTCGGGTCTGGAATCTAACTTCTGATTTTGTCATTTCCAATTTGAAAGCTAATTTTGACATTTTACATTAATGGTGTGTTTTTTGTTCCCCCCAAAGTGGAGTACAACTTTTTTTTTTTTTTAATAATAAAAAAAAGGTGCACTCAGCAAAAAAAGGCATCAGATACAAACATATAATTATTAAAGCACAACTTGTTTGAAACCACCATTTTGCTTGAGTACTGTAGTAGCTGCCTATGGACATGTATGGATAGTAGAAATAGCAAATGGTGATGTGCTCGCCTAAGAATCTGCCAGCTTTCTGCAAACGTTGTATGTTGCTTGCTTTCCATAGGTGTATAAAGCTACAATATGGAGGAGAGGCTAGTCAGAATGAAGCTTGGAACTGGTTAGCAGCCAATCAGCTGTCAACTGTTATTATTACCAAGGAGTCAAGGTTGGTACATAAACAAAAGTGACTTGTAATGCATTACATTTGTTGTGTATTTGAACCCATTAATTTGACCCATGATCCATAATGGCAAACTGCACTTGACCCTCATTCAGTGCTACCGACGAGGCATGGCGCTTGTTGGCCTCGTACCTGGAGACATACCCCTCCCAAAATGGGCAGCACCATTTCTGTGTCATCAACAAGCTGTTGTCACATGGCGTGCCATTGCCTGACTGGCTGGTCAACAGCTACAAAGTAAGAAATGGTTATTTAATGTCCATGTCGTTTGCTGAGCTTAGCAGGATGTGACCAAAAGACATTGTAGTCATATGGAGAAGCTGTCTGCATTTAAATGATCCACAGGCTAGTGGGACTCAAAGTGGGCAGAGTTAAAGCTGATGAGGCCCGTCTTTCCTCACAGGTGGTGGACACGGCCGCGCTGCTTCGCCTTTACCTGAACTATGACCTGCTGGAGCCTGCTGTGGACCTTGTGCTGGAGTATGTAGACGCCTTGCTCGGAAAAGGACACCAATACTTTGGCATTGAGGTAAAGAAGTGGTACTCTGCAGTGCACTTCCTGCAGCCCCCAGCCAATCATTAAATGCCATCGTAATGTTTAACCTTAACTGTTATCGTGCTGCTGTGCACAGCAAGGGAGCAATGAAATGCTTAGTGTAATATTCATATTTGTTCTTGTGCTTCATGTGTACTTATGTACAATACCAGCGGCCACTGTCAGCAACCGCACCTCTCGTTTGGCTCCCGTACACCTCTGTTGATCAGCTTCTGCAAGCCCTCAATGAGAACCAGTCTAATGCCAACAACTCCAAGGTGAGTCAACTCTGAACAGTGAGATTTTACACTAAATGTTTAGATAAGCATTCAACAATAATTCATTTTAGGTAAAATTAATGAAATTACTTTTTCTTAGTTATGGGCAATTTTTAAATTTAATTAGTGACGTGAAAATAACACATGCATATTAATGAAGAAAATATTGAAGTAACATTTTCTTTTAATAATGACAGTATTCTCTTGTGTATTGTGCGTTTTCTCCGTAGCTGTACAGCTTGCTCCAGGACAAATTGAAAAAGTATTACATGCTGCTTGAAAAAGCCACCAAACACAGGATGAAGGTTCAGTAGGACCTGAGTCCACATCACACCAGTCCATGGTCCTGTTGGGCCCGAGTCCTGCGCACCTATATGTTTCCCGGCATAGGCACACATGGGAGTTTCTCTGTGTGCTTACACTATTTTATGCACTGCCTTCTTACATGGTGCTCGGTCCTCTTTCCTCGGCTCCCATCTTTTAAAAGAAAATACACGTTGAACAAAGCATCTATTTTTCTACAGGAAAGCGCTGTGCAAAGTGTATTTATGCGTGACTGTGCTGAGTGGGTCCCCCATCAAATTCTCACTGTCAGGCCAATGTACAGTGGTTGGCTGGCAGAGATATTGAAAGTAGTTTTAGATGCACATTGACCGTCTTGGGGAAAAAATACTACAAAATGTATCAACTGAAATGTAAAATATGAAGAGGGGTGTGCATGTGTTGTGTGTTCTCAGTGGGTGTGATTACCTAAAGGGTAATAGTCACCCGTGCCACACTTGTTCAGAGTAAATGTGTATATTTTTATAGAAATACAAACATTGTAATAATGATTATTTCACTGTTGCTTTCTTTTGTACTCTTCCTCTTTCAGTCGGGTTTCTTGCAAATTTGTGCTGGCTAATTTGTCTCTAGTGTATTACAATAAAGTTTTGCTTCACAAGTGTTCCACTTCGGAAGTGCGGTGTTCTCTGAATTTTGTGCACTTCTGATTTGTTTGGTGTACGCACGTTTTGCGAGGGCCTGCCTTAGAATTCATGGTGCTCTATCTTTTCCCTTTTTAAAAAAAAAAAAAAAACAAAAAAAAAAAAACTTAGTTATTTGGCTTTCAGGTATGTACAAACTCCTTAGCGCCGTGGTGTAAAACGGATGAATGCCTACCCGCTTCCTCGTCATCTCACAAGGTTGGTATTCGCGGGAGTGTCAACAAAAAGATCTTTTATGCTTTGGACCTTTGACTTCTCACTAAGGAAGTGTGCAGCATTAGGCTGACTGACCTGTGTGGTGCGATAACTTTACCATCCAGAGTACCGGCGAGAGCCCTTTGTCTGTGGACCTTGGCCCAAGCAAGGTGGACGCAGTATGAGGAAACCCCTTTCAGCCCTCAAGAAGTGGCTCAGTACAAGATTGATAAATTATTACAACCTAATATTAAAGGCCATTTCACTGCATGGTCATGCACTCAATACTAAATGGGAGTGAAGCAAAATCCTTTGTCATGTGGAACTTTCATGTGCAGTCATCCACTCATTCTGCCCCTGCAATTAGTCTCAAACATTCTAAAAACTAAGACACGTATCTATAAAGATTGTCGTTTTTCCGGTGATGCTGTAGTCTTAGGAACTTTTGTTTTTTTTAATTGTTCTGGCGTTATCGCAACTCATCATGCAAACTTTCGAGGCATATCTTCTTGTGCATAGCCCTTGGCTTGTATCGGTTAGGTGTTAAAAGAAAATGGAACAACTGATTAGGAAACGGATGGCTTAGGTTTTTTTCCCAGACAATGCATGATACAAGGGAACAGAAGAAATACTCCAAATTCCGACTTTTTCGCTCTTTGCTGAAACATAACTACTTCCGAAGCGACTCATGAACTCGGCTCTGTGGGCGGGACGCAAAGGAGCTCGCGGGTCACCGTCATTGGTAGGGAAGACGGAAAGTCGAGCCATAGAAAAAGCACCAATAAGTGAGCACAATATAGTGGGGTTCTGAATTATCGACGTCAATTGTGTCCAATCCAGGCGTTTTTTATTGAAAAAAGGACCAATAGGGGTTCATGAGTGAGGTTGCGGGCTGTACCGTAGCGCCGTGCTTGCTCTGGCTGTTGGTCTGCCGCTTGTCGATCGGCTTTGTTACGGCGATTTTGGTTTCGCCGTGGCCCGTTCGTTCCCGAAGCGATGGGAAAGAAGACGCGGACGGGAACATCACGCAGACCTATCTTGCAGCTTTCGCCGCCAGGACCTCGAGGTGTCTCTAGAGAGGAGACCCTAGGCTCGGCTTCGGAAGGTGAGGGAACGGAAGCAGGCCCGCTTCGATCCTCGGACTTTATTAGCGACAGTAACGGGGTTGCGGTGCTCAGTCAGCGGTCCGCGGCGTGGGCCTGGTGGGTAGCTTTGAGTGTTAGCGGAGTTACAGTGAACGCATAAATTTATGTAAGTAAGTAGTAGTAGTAGTAGTGCGTGGCACCAAGAATCTAAGATCGCACATCCTGTAGTAACTAGGTCACGGTGGCCGACCCAAATTGTCAAAATGCTGGCCACAGAGAAGATTGTAGCGCAACAGTTAGAGATGTTGTTTTGTTGAACCCGGGCAGACATGTTGTTCGTGGGGCTCTTCTCACTCACTCACTCACTCACACCTTTCTCAACGATCTACGTGTCTCAGTAACGTCATAGCAGTTTTACAAGGACTAGAGGTGGGGGCTGTTATCTTGAATGAGTGGGGTACTAATGTGTGTGCGTGTCCGTGTGCGTGCGCGCTCCAGACGAACAGGAGGGCAGTGTGGACGTTCGGCCTCTCGGCACCCTGAAAGACGCCGCCCTGGACATGAGGACCCCTGCCGTGAAAGCCACAGGTAGGGCAACTACACAACTGGGGGTAGCGCTTAAGAATGCGTCCTGCAACCCGAAGGTTGTTGGTCCGGGCTGCGTTCTCCTTTACCGCCGACATTAACGTAAGCTCTCGAATCCTTTGCCTTTACTTGCAAATGAATGTGACCGACCGCTCATTTTGACGTGCTGCTTCCAGAGGGCTTGTCTCTGTTGGGGGCCTACGAAGACAGCGACGAGGAGGAGGAAAACGGTGCGCACCCGGCACCTGCCAAGGTCAAACACCACCAGTCTACCGACATCGACAGCACTCTCGCCAACTTCATGGCCGTGAGTGTGGCTCTCCTCCGGGTCTTCAATTCGGCATTCTTCCGTGGTTGTTTGACTTTGCGTTGCGGTCAGTTTAGTCTGCATTGGGGTTCATCGCTGCGTTTACGTATTTCTCCTTTACTTCAATTGCCAAACAGGAAATTGACGCCATTACCATGCAACCAGCTCAGTCATCGGAGGAGCAGCCCACAGCAAACCCCCCGGCTCCTACGCCACCTCGACCGGACCCCAAAGACCACCAACACGCCACTTCCGAGCAGTTGGGGGCAGGGGCGGAGTTCCAGTATGACACACAGTATTCACTAGCGGGGGGTGAGTGCTCCATGCCGGCGACCTGTGGTCAGTTGTTTTGGTCAAATTCCTGCCCAGCATCCTCTTTCATGGTGTGCATTGTGTAACCTCGTTGTGCTTCCAGTGGGCGTGGAGATGGGAGACTGGCAGGAGGTGTGGGACGAGAACACGGGCTGTTACTACTACTGGAACACGCAGACAAACGAGGTGGCCTGGCAGCTACCCCACTACCTGGCTGACCAGGTGCAAGGCCTGCAGCAGTACGCAGACAGGTGGGCGGAGCAAGGCACGCACCCGGCCCGCCTCGGCGCTGGCATTAGGGTCAAAGGCTAAGTGCACAAATGTCGACAAAGTCTCATTTACCTGTCCCCCCTTAGCTCGGCTGTGGTTGTCAACGGCAACGGGGCTGCGCAGACTGCTTCTGTGTACTCTGGACAGCATTCCGCAGTTGCCACAAGTGCATCCGCCACCTTGAAAGAGGGGAAAAAGAAGGTAAGTAACTTCGGTTTAACCTTCCTTTGTGACTCAGTGCAGCAAGACACCTGCAACGATGTACTCATTTTTACTGCTCAATTACTGGAGTAATTTAGGGTAAGTTCATTGCTCAGAGATACTCCAGCAGGAGTGGGGATTCAAACCCAGGTACTTCCATTGCACCTACATTACGAGTGTTACGCAGGCCTGTATTACATTTGTTTTACAGAAAAGGTCGCAACAAATGAATCCAGAAGTATATTATTCCAAAATGCTCACTGTTTACTCACAGGTTTATATGGTGCAACATGACAAATTGACTGTAGGCAGGATTCGCCTGTCTGCTGATGTAAGGCACTCTTTTCCTGTGATGTACGTCGCTTCGGAGAACAGCGTCTGCCAAATGAGTAAATGTGCCTGTAAATGTACATGACTGGCTGACCTAACGTGTCTATAGATCTCTGGCCGTGTGTCGCCGTGTTGAATCTGATGGTCCTGGATGTACATTGTTTGTTTGTAATTTGTGTGTTGCCTGTGCTGCCAGGAGGTGATAGACAGTGTGGTGGCCCTCACCAGCGAGGAGGAGGAGAGGCGAGGTGTGGCAGCATCTCTGCTGGCCCCGCTGATTCCACAAGAAGTGAAGGAAGCAGAGGAGAAGTGGAGGAAGAAGACGCTCGGGCTGGCCGAGGAGGTGCCGGAGGGCCTGCTCAACTCGGAGGGAGAGTGCGCCCGGCCCCCAGCGTCACCTCCGGCTGGAGAGGTACAGGCCCATTCCCAAGGTGGCCACCGCAGCAGGACCCAGTCGCCAGCGAGCTCTGAAGATGAGGAGGTGGAAGAGGCTGAGGAAGACACGATGGAGTTGGAGCTGGTGCTGGAGCGGAAGAAGGTAAGTGACTGAAAGCTTTGGGATCCTTCTTGGTCACTAGCTGTGGATTCCAGGTGCCCTGCTGTTTACCTTGGTGTCATTCAGAAGTATCTCACGACATCTCTGGATTCACTGTAATTTTGAGCCTGTATCCCCCAAGGCTGAGCTGCGTGCCCTAGAAGAAGGTGACGGAAGTGCAGGGGGATCTAGTCCCTGCTCTGAGACAAGCCAGGAGGGCACACGGGGGTTGCTGCTCAGGAAGACCAAGTGGAAGACGGCCTTTCTGCGGGCACCCAGCCCCGATTCCAGCAGCCGTGGTTCGGGAAAGACCGGGAGGGAAACTCCAGAGCAGCCTGACTCAGGTGGGTGCCACTGGGATGCACCTTCTAACAGTGGCTCACCTGACTCAGCTTGCGTGTGACATGCACGTGACATGCATTGGTTTGTCAGGATTCTGAGAGGGAAATGGCTCATTTAAATAACTTTTGTCAGCCCTCAGAAAGGATAGTACGAGATCATGTTGGTGTATTTGGTTGCATGCTTTGACAAATAACTTTGTTGATTTCTTTGTGCATGTGTTGGGTATCTGCAGTAGATTCCAGAACATCAGAGAAGCCAGGGAAGGAAGACCCAAAAGAGATGGACTCATCGGTGGAAAAAACTAAACTGAAAACGGCCTCAACGGAGGAAGAGGAACTTGCTGACCTCAAGGTATCATTAAGTGGATCTTATCAAAGAAATCAGTGTAAGAAATGATACCATTTCCCACAATGCACTGCCTGTCCATCTGCAGCCTTCCTAGAAGTCACTCCAACATGTCTTACTGGATTTTTTTTTTTTTTTGGCTGATGTGTGAATTAGACCAAAATGAATACAGGCAGGACTGACAAGCTGATGGCTCATTTACTTTGGTGGTTCTTTCACAGTTTCAGATCGGAGAGCTTGCCAACACCTTGACCAGCAAAATGGAGTTCTTGGGAATAAACAAAAAGGCCATTACTAACTTCCAGCTGCTGCTTATACAAACTGAGGTGAGTTTTCTTTCACTGTTCTGGTCAAGTGGCGCTTTTTCTCCGGGTGACTTACAGTTCCGATTTTGTGTATATTTGGGTACCTTTTAGTGGAGCAGGAGAGGCCATTCGAACCTGGCTCCTTCAGTTCCGCAGTGGTGACCCTGAGCACAACACTCCCTGTTGTCACGCTGCTTGGTCTACTTGTAGATGTTGAGCAACTGGCCTGTTGATTATCAGTTTCCAGTTGACACAGTGCCCCTTGTAACGCCTTCCCCTTTTGCTGCTTGTAACTCTCCAGCTGTGGAAATGGATGAAATGCTTAACCTATTCCAGAAGTGACTGGTTTTCTAGTCTCTGCCAGTGTGCAGATCCTGTAGTGCCTCACCCAACTAGACCCGGTATGACATGACGCTCATCTCCCTGTTGTCGTTCCTAGACCAGGATTGCTGACTGGAGAGAAGGTGCTCTGAATGGGAACTATCTGCGCCGCCGGTTACAGGAAGCCGCAGAGCACATTAAACATTACGAACTAAACGCCACCCCTAAAGGCTGGTCCTGCCACTGGGACAGGTACGAGCTCCTTACATTTCATATCTTTCCCCCTCACCCCGAACTCCCATGATCGTTCGCCACCTGAGGAATGAACCCATTGACTTAACTGGGGTGTTTAATCAGCGATCGACAAGCGAAAGTCATCCAAGAGTACCTTGCGTGCATCCCAATAGATGAATAACTGAGTTGAGGGGGTTAAAAAGTGGCAACCAGTTGAAAGAAGGACGTGCCACTCAACACGCTTTGCCTCGGGGACTGTGGCCCAGGCCTCACCAAAGGAAGGGTACTGTAGCACTAGGAAGGTGGTTGTGCACGCGAGAGCTTGACGCTTTTCAGGACTGCCCCAGCGATGGGAGATTGAGTGACACAGCTTGGCTTCTTGGAGGAGGCGTGTCACAGCGACGGTAAAAGCGAAGACTGAGGCTTGTCCCGGACTCAGCAGGTCAGACCACTCTATTTCATTGTTTTCTTTCTCTGTTTGTACGTTTGTATGTATTTGTACCTTTTTTTACCTGTACCATTTAATCAGTGTTGCTTCATGCTGTTAAAAAATGAAATCTCTTCAGCTCCTTGTTAAACTGCCTTAATGAAGAAACCCCACTTTCTGACCTTTTGATGGGGCTTTCTTTATCGGTACTGTGTGAGTATCATTTGGTTTCATCCCGAAGATGGCCATGTCATATCTAGTCGTTCAGCCTCCAGTCAACCTTTTGGGACCAGCTGGGACTGGACCTCACTGGTTCTTTTGTTTTTGGTTTTTTTTTTTTTTTTTGGTTTTTTTTTGGTTTTTTTGTGAGAACAAGGTGGGTCCCCAGTCAGTTTTGCCTTTTTTCCAATCCGGCTCCTCTTCTGGGTACTGTGGCTGCCCAGTGCAAAAGTGCACCCACCCCCCACATGGTGGTCAAACACAACCTTGAACCAACCCCATACACATGTTCCATGTGAAAAGCCCCCCACCCCCCAGACGGGAACCTCCTGCCCACCCTCCAGCAGCTGAGATGTCTTCTCTCTCTGTTTTCCCCACTCTAGGGAACACAGGCGGTACTTCTATGTGAATGAACGGACAGCCGCCTCCCAGTGGGACTTTCCAGTTGAGGAAGAGGGTGTGGATGAGAAGGGCAGCGATCTGAAGGACGCCGCATCCCCACTGCCTGGCACCAGAGGCCAGGGAGAAGCCAAGCCCCCAGCAGAGCCCCCCACAACACAACCAGGTTAGGCCTGCCTAGCAGTGCTCTTCTGCATCTGCCAATTTCCACACGCTTCACATTTCCAACTGGTGGGATTCAGATAACAAAATGTTGGGGGTGTAGCCATGTGGGTCAAGGTTTACTTAAAAAAGATTAGCTGTATGTTACCAAAGTTCTTCTTGAAGGGTAATGATTGATGTTTGTCATGGAAGTTAACTGTGTTAGCTTCTTCCGTTAGTCACGTCGCAAATGTTATGAAAGACAATCATTTTTCTTAACTTTTAATTGCATTTTCTTCACTAACATGTTTGTAATGGAACTATGGTGGGAAAGAGCTCTAGGAGTGTGTGACCATCCTAGTTCACATAGCTTCCACAGTGTTTACAGCTCATGTCTGGTGTTGCTGATTAGTGATGAACAACTACAAGATGGCAAACATCACACATACAGACAACGTATTTCCATTTTAAATTTTTAATGTTGCTTTGTATCAATACAGATAAAAGGTACTTGATAGCTCATATCTGAGAGTTTTACTGAAACTGAGGAACTTACATGGGCAGCTTTTATCAACTGTGATACGGTGATAAATGTGGCTTAATGGACACTGATACCAGTTTACTTTGGACTGTCAGCAGTGCACTATTGTGGAAAAGGCAACACAAGTTTTTGGCTGCTGAACCACCTCATTCAGCTGGTTCACGAGTTTGAAATATGGAAAAGTTACTGATCACTTGTTCTGCATATGTCTGCCTGTTAGGCCCCCCTGCGTACACGAGTCCACCCTCCATGCAGGCTGGGCTGTCATCTTACTGGTCAGTTTCTCAGCTGCCCCAGCCTCCTCTTCCTCCTGATGACCCACCTCCCCCATCCGATTACCCTCCTCCGCCACCTCCACCACCGGAATCTCCACCTCCGCCGCCGCCTCCACCTTTGAGCGATGACGGGGAGATCGAAGAGGTGGAGATGGAGGATGAGGAAGGGGAGCCGCCAGCCCCAGGAACTGAGGAGGATGGCACCCGAAAGCCCCCGATGCCCACCGTTGTGTCTGCTATAAAGGTGCGCTCCAAAGCGTTCTGGATTTTTAATCCTCCCCCAGCTCAGTTTCCTGCTAAAGTCAAACATTTTTCTGTAAAGGAAGTTACTTATTTTGAAGCACACTTACTGCTAACATTTTTTTCTTTTTGTGTGTGTGTCTAAAATGATCAAATTTAAGGCAGTTAGGTTTTGGCAGAAGTGCCTTTTTTTTTTTTTTTTAAATTTAATTCCCCCCCCTTTTCAGTACATGGTGTATTTTTTGCAACTATATGATGGGTCCAAGTCTGGTATGGAAGTAGTTAGTGAAGGTGGGTTATCATGGTACAAGTACATTTGCAATGGATAGAAGCAGAAAGATTGCATTTGTTTCTCCCTGTTTCCCCCCCCATTTAGTTTCATTCATCGTTGTTTCTCCCTGGTCCAGGCCTCCGAGTCGGCAGCATCCCCCAGCGCCCCAGTCAAAGGTACCAAGCGCAAGGCGTCGAACTCCAGTCACCTCCACAAGGCGGTCACCATAGGCAGCAGTCCCATCCTCTACAGCCAGGCCACTGCAGCTGCAGGTGAGCAGCTTTCCTTTTTGCCATGTTTTTCCTTTTGCTTCTATAGTGGTTTGTTTATCATTTATTTATTCATGTACCTCACAGTTTTCTCCAAAGTGACTTGCAATGTTATATTTTTGTAGCTAAGCTACTTAATTACATACCATTTTACACAACTGGTTAACTTCTACTGGAGCAATTCAGAGCAACTACCTAGCTCAATGGTACCATAACAGGAGCCAAATGTGAGTGGTCCCCAGATTTGAGAGATTTACTGTGGGTTTTTTTTTTTTTTTTTTCCCCCCCTCCCTTTTTTGTTTGCAGCCCCTGTGATATCTGCCCCAGTGTACTGGAATATGGTAGCTACTGCCCAGCCCGTACCCCCTGCAGAGACAACACCTCCCCCGGTACCTGTGCCCCCCTCTCAGCCAGCACCACCTCTCGCCCCATTGTCTGCCACCGCAGACTCCATGTCTGGAAAAGCGGCAGCCACAGAAAAACCTAAAAAGATTAAAAAAGACAAGGTATGTCTTATTAAAGACATAAGATTAATAAAGTAGAGGGATCCTTGTAAGATCTGCATCCAGATCCAAATTAGTACTGTAGTCTGCAGAGCACTTTGTCCTGAGTCCTCATTAAGTATTTTGTCAATGGGCAGATGAAGAAGAGCAAAACGAAGATGCCGTCTTTGGTGAAAAAGTGGCAGAGCATTCAGAGGGAGCTAGATGAAGAGGAGAAGTCGAGCAGTAGTGATGAGGATCGCGACCAGCTGAACTTCAAGCGTATCGAGGAGTGGAAGCAGCAGCAGCTTGCCAGGTGGGTGTGGATAGCTGCCCCTATTCAGACCTTTCGGCTAAAACCAGGGCTGACCTGAATGTCAGCGTAGTAGTGTTTTGAGGTCCTTCTCAGAGCAAGATTGGAGTGTCTCATCTCTTTAGTCCTTTGACAAGTTGAGTAGCAGGAGATGTTTCAAGTATAATGAATGTACTTATTTATGTGTCTTTCCTAGCGGGAAAGCGGGCAAAAATGCAAACTTTGAGGCCCTCCCGGAAGACTGGAGGGAACGACTGCTGAAGAAGAGGAAATTAACACACAGCACATAAAGTGCCCACTGCTCTGTGTGTGTGTGTATGTGTGTGCGCGCGTGCCCGCCCACCAACCTTTCACTGGCCATCGTAGCTCATCAGATGGACTCTGAAGTTATAGCGAAATGCATAGCTTCAGAACTCGCTGTAGGGTTTTGCGTTGTTTCATCTGGGCCCAGATTTCTCTGTACAGTGTCCGAGGGGGTGGGACTTTTGTTTTTTCTCTCCTGCTTTTATCCATTGTCTCCACAGTGTTGTCCCCCCACCCCCTCTCAGAAATATGGTATTTGAGCCATAAGTACCAGTACAGCAGAGACTTGCCGTGTGAAGTGCACCCTATTCATGTCTTGCCAAGTGCCCAAGTCTGTTATAGTGCAGTTTATGTTCCAAGTTGTCTCTTTATGGGACTTGGTCTAGCAACAGCCATCTTAAAAGGCAAAATGTTCAGCTGAAGGGAACGTGAACTTCACCTTAAATAAGAGGGTTTAAGATATACTTAAGATTGTCTTCAGTTTTCATCTCGATATTTCTATTTCCATTTCATCCCTGCAGTGTATTTAATGCATTCTGTTTTTCCATGGCATGTTTGAAAAGGTCAATTTTTTTTTCCTTAAATCCAGTTCATCTTAAGTTTATTCATTAGTTATGTTTTTGTCCATATTAATGGACCTCCACTAATTGGTAAAAATTAATTTTGTAGAAGTGATTATTTTTTCTCCTTTTAAATAATTGCATTGCAACAAAGGTTTATAATGCAGAGATCCCAGCAAAATTAAATTTGCCCCCCATAATTTTACATTTGTATTATACTGCCAGGTTTGTTTTACCAGATTAAAAGCACTATGCCAATTCTGACGGTCATGTTTTTACCTATTTTGTGACAGTTTGGAGAGAAACAGCAATTTGTATATTTTGTAAATAGTAAATAAAACATTTTTCAACTTGCATTAAAGCTTTGGTCAATTATTGTAATAGGTGTGTAAAATGTGAAGACTACAGTCTACTACCTCCTTCAGAAATGTGAGCACAGTACTGTATTACAGGCAGGTTATTTTTAAGTGACATTTTGTACTGCTCTTCTAGAACAAGAATATTTTGTTTTGCAGTATATGTTGGTGCATATTCATAACAAGGCTGGGTGGGTGAGGGGCAATGTGCCCGACCTATGAAGTTGGTCCTACTGTTATAAACATTTTGGGTTATTTATTTTCAGTGAGGAGGGGAGCATGGTGGCGCAGTGGCCGGGTCCCGCTCTCTGGTGGCTCTGGGGTTCAAGTCCTGCTTGGGGTGCCTTGTGACAGACTGGCGTACCAACCTGAGTGTGTCCCCTCCCCCTCCAGCCTTGCATCCTGTGTTTCCGGGTTAGGCTCCAGTTTGCAGTGGCCCTGCTTGGGACAAGTGGTTTCAGACGTGTGTGTGTGTGTGTGTGTGTGTGTTGTTTTTAAATTTACCTTGTTCACTTCTCAATTTCCAAAATGCTTTGTTGTGGCGCAACTGCGACCTGCATTTCTGCAGCCAAACAGTCGGAGGTAAAGAGCAAAGAACAGAAGCGTTGGACTGAACTCGCTTACCCTATGAACAACTCATATCTGGTGTCCTTGGGTGTGAGTATTGGTAACAATTAGGGACACTGCACGTGTTTATGAGTAATACCAGTGGATATATGTTTGCAGAGATGTTATTTTCATTGGTTTGAAATTAATTTTAAGGCTCAAAGATAAATGTTTTTTAACTTATAATTGCTATACCCAAGACTTTAACAGAACCCACCCAGTAAATAAGTCAAGGTAGAATTCTATTGTTTTTTGATCATGTTGATAAAATGGTGAGATCATGCAACGTTTATGTGATGATGAGCACTGGATTAGGATGCTGTGGATCTTTTTTTTTTTTTTTTTTTTTATTCAGTCATTTTAAAATGGACTGAAATTAATACTGTTTCAAGTTAATAAAGGATAACAGAATGAAAGTCCTGCAGCAGACTGTCATCCCGCATACCCTGCTTCCAGGTACGCGGTAACACTACAACGGACAAGTGCTTGGGGAAAAAAAAGCGAAGCCTCAGCTTTATCTAAGAGTTTTTACTAAATGGAACAGAGAATAAATGGACAGGTGTCCAAATGGATACCCATTTTTCCCAATATGGTTTCTAAACTGAGAATCCAGCATATAACTCCAGTTATGTATTCCTGTAACTTATTTAGTACTACAGGTAACAGTAGCCCATGTGCAATGATCACTTTATTATAAAGTAACAAATCCAAGGAAAACGGCATGTTTGTGGAAGTGACTGTTTTGTTTACTGTGCCTCAAACGTCAGGCTTCTAGATATGCTGTCGACCACCGCAACCTGGAGTGGGCAAGTGGTTGTTATTAATGCAGGGATATTTGGAAGGATGTTTATTAAAATTCTCAAGCAAAAATAGTTTATAGAAATGGTGCATGTGGAATGACACTGCATTTGGTTGTAATTGTAAACTAATACCTGTATTACATATTGTAACTACCCACATTATTGTAAATTTGAGGAAGAAAATGGGCCTAATGTAAATAGTTGAATTGTGGGAGAAATTTGAAATGTAAGTGTTCAGTCGCTGGGGGGACTCGCAGGGAATGTAATGGGGTGAGAAGGCGCAGTGGGTTTGGCCGGGGCCCTGCGGTGCAGTGTGTGGTGTGTCTGGGATTGGATGGAAGACTGGCATCCCATCCAGGCTGTGTCCCCTCTCCCTCCAGCCCCATGCCCTGTGTTGCCGGGTTGGGCTCCAGCTCGCTACGACCCCGCTGCAGTTGTAGACTTTGTGTGTGTGTAATGGGGTGACTGTGTTTTCTAGCAGAAGCGGGAGAGAGTCTGGGGGGTGCTATGGAAGCTGGGAAGGCTGGCTTGAGGTGCAGGTCATTGAGGAAAAGAGCTCCATGAAGTTGGCCCCCCTACAAACAGCACAAATGAAGAAAACCTTATGATTCATTAGTTTGTGCATTTGTACCGTTCTGTGCCATAAAAATTAGAATTTGTGCCGTTGCAATTCTTGAGATATTAACATATATTTATTTCGCAAGTAACCCCCTACAATGCCGCAGGAACTAGAATCTGGGCTTATTCGTTAGTGCTATATTTGTGTCAATGTGTGCCATTTAAACTGCGGTCCTATCTCTTTTACTTTTTTAAATATAAAGGATAGCATTTCACGTGATGTCACCCGGAACCGTGAAGTTAACCCCCCTACAACCGGCACGAATGAAGAAATAATATATTTTTCGTTTAGTGCTACTTTTGTGCCAACGTCACACACACGCAGTCTAAACCGCTTGTTCCATACGGGGCCGCGGGGAGCCGGAGCCTAAACCGGCGGCACAAGGCTGGAGGGGACACGCCCAGAACGGGACGCCAATCCATCGCAAGGCACACACACACACACACACACACACACACACACAGAGAGAGAGAGAACCGCTTTTCCCATATGGGGTCGCGGGGAACCGGAGCCAACACGGCATAAGGCTAGAGGGGGAGGGGACACACCCAGGACGGGACGCAAGGCAGCCCAAGCGGGACTTGGACCCCAGACCCCCCGGAGAGCAGGACCCGGTCCGACCCGGTCCAACCCACTGCGCCACCGCCCCCCCCCCCCCCCCTCACAGAAAATACAATCCTTTATATTTAAAAAAGTTAAAGAAATACGATGGCAGTTCGAACACCACATATCGGCACAAATGTAGCACTAACGAATGAGTCCAAATTCGAGTTCCTGCAGCATTGCAGGGGGCTGGAGTGAGGTCACGTGCCATGTAAACAACCATGTATAACTCCAGAACCAAAGCAGGTAGAACCACAGTCTAAACGGCACAATTTGGCACTAGTGTAGCACCTCAGGAGGGGGTGCGGTGGCGCAGTGGGTTGGACCACAGTCCTGCTCTTCGGTGGGTCTGGGGTTCAAGTCCTGCTTGGGGTGCCTTGCGACGGACTGGCGTCCCGTCCTGGGTGTGTCCCCTCCCCCTCCGGCCTTACGCCCTGTGTTGCCAGGTTAGGCTCCGGTTCCCCGCGACCCCGTATGGGACGAGCGGTTCTGAAAATGTGTGTGTGTGTGTGTGTGTGTGTGTGTGTGTGTGTAGCACCTCGGTCCTCATCCTCCTCGATCTGTCTGCAGCATTCGACACGGTCAACCACCAGATTCTACTCTCCTCTCAATCAGCGTGGGATCAAAGGTGCAGCACTAAGATGGTTTGAGTCCTACCTATCTGACAGATCCTATCAAGTGGTCTGGCGGAGCTCTCGTTCTTCTCCTCTGCCTCTCTCAACCAGTGTCCCGCAAGGCTCAGTACTGGGTCCTCTTGTCGATCTACACCTCCTCCCTCGGTCCGGTCAAAGCCTCCCATGGATTCAAATACCACTGCTATGCTGATGATACCCAGCTCTTCCTCTTCTTTCCACCTGGGGCGTCAGACATCTCTGCATGGATGTCTGATCACCACCTCCAACTCAGCCTCTCCAAAACAGAGATTCTTCACCTCCCAGCTGGCCTGTCCTCCTGTCACGATTTATTGATCAAACTGGACAACTCGCTAATTTTGCCTGCCTCCTTGGCTAAGAGTCTGGGAGTAATGACTGACATGAGTCTGTCTTTCTCTCAGCACATCGAAACCACAACCCGGTCCTGCAGATACATCCTGCATAATATTCGTAGGATCCGTCCCTACCTCATAATTGACTCTGCCCAAATACTTGTCCAGGCCATGGTGACTTCCCGTCTGGACTACTGCAACTCTCTTCTGTGTGGCCTTCCTGCTAACGCCATCAAACCTCTGTAGAATATTGCTGCACTGGCTTCCTATAGCTGCCCAAATCAAATTCAAAACCCTGGTTACTGTGTACAGATGCATCAATTTACCCTTGATTTACTATTTACAAGACTTGATCAACCACTACACCCCAGCCAGGCCCCTTCACTCATCTACTTCTGCTCGCTTGGTGGTCCCGCGCACAAAAGGCACGAAGGTTCTCGGTTCCGGCTCCGTTGTGGTGGAACGACCTTCTCCTCTCACGCAGAACTGCAGAAACTCTGTCTACATTCAAGAAGGGACTGAAAACTCACCTTTTCCGGACCCATTTCACCCGAGATCTCTCCAGCTCATGTATGGTGTAAATGTTCATGCACCGTAACTTCACGAGCATTCCCAGATAAGCCTTTCAGCCGCTACTCCGGCACTGTATGTGATTGAGTATCTTATAATATAAAAAAATTTAAAAAAATGGTAGGAGGGTATCAGGATTCATCTATCCTGCATTTTATGCACCTACCCGAGCGATGAACATTGTTTGGTGCATCAAGTGGAAGATAAACTAGGTAAACTTAAGTGTCACATGTCCGTAACCATATCTCTTTTTCTTAATGTAATGCACAAATTGCCCTTTGCTGAGATATACGTCACTTTGGACTGAAGTGTCTGCTAAATGAATAAATGTAAATGTAATGAATGAGCACGAATTCGAGCTCCAGCGGCGTTGTAGGGAGGCTGGAGTGACGTCACTTCCGAAATAAATAAATGTTAATATCTGAAAAACTCCAACGGCACAAATTTTAATTTTTATGGCACGAAACGGCACAAATGTAGCACTAATAAGGTTTTCTCCATTTGTGCTGTTTGTCTGGGGGTCGGAGGGGGGGCAACTCACGAAGGTGAGGAAAGAAGTGTCCGCGGACCGAGAGCATTATGCTAAACTAGTAGAGATGTATTAAAACTGGACTGCTACAACTTGTCAAAACAAGGACACATAATCATAATCTCGGGCCGTTGAAGGAACTCTCTTCATTCATTCATTGGACATGCAATATATATACGGGTATCATATATTGAATTTGATTTTACATTAATTTACCTCACACTGTCAATAGGGAACAGTCCTAATACACTTTGAATAATAACAATGTGTATGGAGATAAATTTAACAACTTCATATGTAATTTACACATTTATGAATATCGGATTGAATTCCTGCGCCACTTTGTTCGCGTACTCTCGTGACGCGAAACTGCCGTCCAATCAGAGAGACGCTAGGCGGCGTCACGTGGGTTCACCGTTTCCCGTTTCCAATTCCCGAGCGCAGAAGGAAGAAGGGGCTCGGTAATGGCGGACACGTGTGGACAGGTGCTGCTGGGAACGGGACTTACGGTCCTTTCTCACCCGCTTATGTACATCAAGGTGCTGGTGCAGGTACGTGTGAACGTTTGCTCAGAGCGCCACAGAAATGTTCCTTGGGAGACGTTGACAACGTTGTGAATTGGTATCAGTTCTGTTCGATGCCCGGCGTACTACTACTAGTAAGTAGGTGAAAGGCAAACTTCTTCTTGCGGGCAGGGAACGAAGATGTCACATTTGACATTCACCTACGTTGGATTTAACTTTACCTCGTTCGCTGAATGACTGCATCGCTCTGCTGCTAGTTTCCAGAATGAATGAAGGGGATGATCATGAGTTTTGGCGCTGTATTATTCATTTTATTGTATACGCATTTGCACGCTAGTCTCACACAGGGACAACAGTCAGAGACAGACAATTCCACAACGCTCCAGGCGACTTGTGCAGTTCGACCTCCGCGTGTCAGCTGGTCCTGCGAACGCGGATACGGGATAGATGGTGTGCGAGGTGCGATGCGGATCATTCGTTGACAATACTATTTTGCATAGATAGGGCTCGTGTCATCAGTGGAATAGAAGTTCTCAGCTCTGTGACTGTCGGCAGAACGGACAGGATCCCGTGACGTCGCGTTCCTGACGTCACGGGATCCTGCCCGTTCTGCCGACACAGTGTCGCAGAATTGAGAACAACTTCCATGAAGCAGGCACTTGGGCCGGGGCCGCGCGACGTTTAAGGGCGACACAAAGCCGAGGGTGAATGGAAAGAAGGCGCCAGAAGGGCGTGTCGAGTGTGGGCAGGCGGTGTCCGCCGCTCCGTCACCGTCACGGTCACCGTGCGCCTTGCCTCCGGGAAGAAGGTCGATGTCCTTCAGGCTGCGCAGTCGAGTCGCGCGGAGAGGACAGTGCACGAGCTGCCCGGGGAGGAATGGCGCGAAACTGCGTGTGTGTGTTTGTTGTTGGGCAACAGGCGCTTTTGTGTGACCTGTAACAACTTTGCCCCAGTGATTCTGTGGCACAAAAATGAACCTGCTTTGGCACAGTAGGACAGTGGAGTGGTACACTATGGTACAGTATGGTATCTTTCCACCATGTATTGGTTCATTCGGCTGTTGGAGCGGAGCGGCGACTTGTGGCGTAAAGCTGCCGACAGTTCAGTGCTTCTTATGCAGCAGTAGGTCAAGGTAAGTGCCTGACTCAAGCTAAGGGTACTAGCACGAGCTGGGATTTTTGAACCTGTGACATCAGAGGGCTGAAAATGTCAGTCTGGTGATTTGTGGGCAGGAACTTTGCTCATATTGAACAACTGTGATATTTTTTCTGGGGTCTCCGCCACAGTTGGCGGTTCAAGCTGAGGACGCTCGGGTGCCCTGCGAGCGTCTGGGATCTCTGCGCCGTAGTCTAACCGGAGGAGGAGACATCAGCCATAAACGGGCCTTCCTTAGAAACGGAGATATTCGTCCAATAGCCGAAGGCTGCTTCGCATCTGCCGCTCTCTTTCCGGACCCTTTATATAAATGGGTCGAGACCCTAGAAATGGGCTTCGCACAAATGCTGCACGTATCTTTTGTCAACACTAATCGTGCACCGATTAATTTTCTTCCACCACTTATTGTTCGTTACACCTTATTGGAGAGTCATTCGGTAAGGTTTGTGCGTTGGTGTGATATCGATAAGCAGCAGTAATATGCAGTGGAAGTATTGAAATGTGGTGTCCCGTGATCTTGGAAAGGTATCATTTCAGTATATTCCTTTTCTGAGATGTGATGAAGAAGTACACTTGGTATGTCTACAGGTCTGGACCCACGTGTGCTTTTCTCCCTGCTCTCGCGCCATGTCACATGTTGTTTCAAACTCTCATTAGCACTCCTCTAAATACCAATCTTAATTGCTGGCTTTCTTTTGCAGTTGTGTAGTTCTGTGAGATGTAAATTTAACATTCTTATTCATTTTCTTTCTCATGAACAGCGCTGAAAAACAATCTCCTGGATTTTGCTGGGATGCGGAGAATTCTTTAATTCTGCTGCAAGGCTGTTGCACAAGTAGTACCGGTCTGAGCTCAGCATATATTTTTCTTATTTTATTTGCTTTCCTTCTCCACGTATCGTCTTATCAGTATCCTGTCATGACACATTCATCCGAATACATTTAATTTTAATCAAATTTGTTTTTTGCATCAAGTAATTTACTGGTCCGTACACCTTGCGACACAGTGCTCTAGCCTTCTGAATCTGCAAGAACGTACTTTCGCTGTACTTTAAGTGTGAACTGGTAATCATGTGACTGTGAAGTGTCGATGTGTTCATTCGTGTGACACGAGGGAAAATTTATATTAAAAAGGTCAAGTAGTTACATCAGTGTTTTTTCCAGGTTGGACACGAGCCTCTTCCTCCCACTCTTGGGCGCAACATATTTGGCAGGCAGGTTTATCAGCTGCCCGGACTGTTTGCATACGGTACGGTCACGTTGTAAAAGCAGCACTTCCCGCATTGGTTTATACTCAAAGGTGTGAATTTCCTACTGCTTTTTTAAGGTGTTAAGACTCACATTTTGACTGCATTTCTCTTCTTTGTAGCCAAATATATAACAAAGATTGATGGAAAAGCTGGCCTCTTCAAAGGCCTCGCACCGAGACTCTGCGCTGGAAGCATTGGTACCATTGTGCACAGCAGGGTCCTGCAGGTAGGGATGTGCTGCTTACATTTATGACATTCAAATGACACTCTGCACCTGTGATAGTTCTCTGGCTGCTTGTAATCTCTGAGGGTGTGTTCTGTGCTTGGATAACAGTGGAAGAAGTTGTCACTGTGCTCAGTGGTGTGCTCTGTCACTGACGTGTGCCCTCTGTATGCTGCTAGGCACGTGTTGCACTGGCCTTTTCTCTTGGCTCCTTTTGCTTCCCAGTGATGGCAGCAGTGGGAAGGGACAGTTGCTAAACTGGGAAACACTTAAATGCTCCACATGCATTAGGTTTTACAGTTGTAGCTGGTGCTAAATTGGTCTAGCAGTGGGCTCCTCCTGTATAAAATGTCAGCTGTAGTGGTGCTGTGATGCATGAAGAGTGCAAAAGAAAAATTAATAATCGCTGAGGAAAGCTGTGCTTCGTTATGGTGGTGTTTGTAGTTGTAAATGTATTTAGACATTTAAATGTAAATGAAATTGGGATTAAACAGAATAATTTATAAACTAGGTTTATTAAGTGCCAATGTAAGGAGACATTTGAACCAAGGTTTACAAAACTGGTTTGCAGTAATAAAACAAATTAATTTTGATGTGACTCAAAATACACTTTTTCAGATTTCTCACAGTCCAGCAAATTACCTTTGTAAAATGAGGATAACAGTGGAATATATAGCCTTCTTTAAAAACTCTTGTTTATGCTTAAGAATGACTGTTTTCCTCTCTAATCTCTAAACATTAGTGCTAATTAATGTTCTGTGTATCATTACATTCACAGCAGAGACTGACTTCTGCAGCTCTTATGCATCTTTTGTTCAAGCTCAGTCATTTGTCATTAAAATATGGTTTTGTGCATTTGAACATGTACTGTGATAACCCTGAAGTGTATGAAGTGTGAGCTGATAGATGTGGTTGAGAGTATTCAAGGCTTACGTCTTATTCACTGTCTGTTAGTGTAAATTGATCTGTTTACATTTCTGTAAATGGTACATTTCATACTGTGGTATCCATGCAGTGTCTATGTAATGTGAGATCTGCTTTTCCTCTATTCCAGAAATGCCAGGAATCTGGAAAAGCTGAGGTAAGAACCAATTTTGTGATTGTTTTTTGTGTTTTAAAGAGAATGTTTTCCTCTCTACGTTTGCCGTTATCCCTTTCACTTTTGTTTTGCCAGTTTCACAGTAGAACTAGCATGAAATTCTTATGGCTTAATTATATTCTAGTTAGTCACAAAGGACGATATTTTGTACACATTTAAATGTTTATATGTAAGTCCTTGGACTTTTCTTAAATGAGCTTTTTAAATATGTGTCATCAAAGTGCTGTAGTTTGTCATATTTACAGAATTGTGGTACATTATTCAAATTCTGTGTACTAAACACTCAACATTTTATTTCAGGAATCTTGCAAAAATCTGAATGGAGATGGATCCCTGCAACATGTTGTGAATGAGGTAAGAAATACATTCTTCATTGTGAATACTTTGAATCTGTATCTCGACTGTTTTCAAGCGTCTTTCAGAAAGCAATAATTTGGCATGAAGAAATGTACTGTAGCCCTTGAATTTGAGCATGTGATAATAGTGGGTCTATTTAATCAACAACCGCTCATCCCGAGACCAGGCCAGATGGCACGTTGGGTAACGTCTGAATATCTGTGGAGTAAAGTCAGTACCATATACTTACTGTATGTGTATGACCATGTACATTACTGCATTGTGCTGCCTAGTATTGTTGCTGTGCTGTGTTAACATTTATTCATTTAGCTGTTGCTTTTCTCCAAAGCGACTAGCAATGTTAAGCAGCCTACATCAATTTACACATGTATACAACTGGGTAGTTTGACTGGAACAATTTTTGGTAAGTACCTTGCAGAAGGGTACTACAGCTGGAAGGGGGATTCAAACCTGTAACTTCTGGATCCAAAAGCAACAGCTCTTAACTGCTACACCACCAGCTCATCCAATTAGTTAGGATGAGGCCAAGATTTTGCTATGCTGCTGGTAGTATGTAATCCAGTACAGTCTGTTGTATACTCACTGCCTTGTGAGTGCCTCATGGAGAAGAAGGGTAAGGGAGTAAACACCAACAGAAAAAAGGACCAGAACTTGCTCATCCTTGTAAAGTCTGCTTTGGTGGATCAGGTGGAGGAAATTGTGATTCAGAGGTTGAAGATGCATGGCTGCAATGCATTGTGGAGTGCGAAGGGTATGTCTAAGCACCCTAAGATGCCATGGCCATCCACTGCAGCCAAAGAAGTGTCCAAGCCTGAAGGCTCTTCATACCAATGGATCAAAAGTTTGGTGGCCGAGCGAGTGTGATTGCCCCTGTGCAACAACTTTCTCGCCTGAAAAGCCTTCCTGCACAGGTTTCTTTGTGCAGTTCTTTTTCTCCTTCATCTCACCCCCTTGTCCTGAGAAGTACTGTGGTGATGGGGGAAGGGCAAATCAAAAGGTAGTGGTTACTGTTGGAAGTCATAGTCCTAAACCTGCACGCATGCAGCTTGTGGATCATGGGTCGCTCTTGTTTGAACCTTGGGCACTAAAGAAGTTCTGCAGCATCCCGGGTGACAGAGCAGCCCTTTTCAGAACCTGCACCGCTCACCCTACTAAGAGAAGGGGCTAGAAAAGGTGTTCTAAACATTGCCTGCCCAACCAAACAACTACTCAGCTAGCCATAGCTGGCAGTTTATCCCTCCTAGGGGTGGAAACTTTTTACAGAGAGAGAACTCTTGGACAGAGATGATTCAGCAGGGCCCCACAGGAGAACAGCCCTTGTGTCAAGGGAGCAAGTTCAATAAAAATTGACATGGCTGCTCAGTGAAACTCTTCACTGATGAAGGATCAGTCTGCAAGCCTGAAGGCAGCTACACCTTTCTTCTGGAAAGGTACGGCCAAGACCGAGAACTGCATCCATGGAGTTGGATTGGCTATCAGTGCTTCCTTCCTCCGGCAACTGATGTCATTGAGTGTCTCATGTATCTCCGCCTCCTTCTCTCATTCAGATGCTACCTGACTGTGGCATGTCTTAGACTGTCATCATCCGCAGGCAGGACATCAAGGTCACAAGGGCCATGAGGGATGCTGAGTGCTGGAAGGACCACAGACTGATCAGAGTCATCCTCAATATCCACATCACATCCCTACAGCTCAATTAATTGGTGTGTCAGGCTCCCCTCCACATTGATTGAAGTACTCCCTAGCCTTGGAGGGCTACCAGTCCTGCTTGGACAACCTGCTGACTGCACATGGCCCATGCACTGGAAACCCAACTGAACAATGGAATCAGTTCGAGGAGATGGTGACAGTTAGCAAAGTCTGTGCTTGGATTAAAGTAAGGAGCACACCAGGACTGGTTTGAGAATGAGCTGTGCTCCTTGAGGAAAAGCGGAAGGCCGTCATTAAGTGGCAGAATGACATCTGCACATCCAAGAAGGATTCCTTCAAGCATCTTCAGAGTGAGACACACACAGAGCTCCGTAGGATGCAGGATGACTGGTGGGCTCACAAAGCAGAGGAGGTTCAGCACTGTGCTGACAGTAAAAACTCTAAGCAGTTCTTTAGTTCCATCAAGGCTGTGTATGGACCTCCCAAGCCCCGGTCTGCTCCTCCTCTTGACTTTGACGGAGTAACCCTGCTGAAGGACAAAGGCAGCATCACAGAAAGGTGATGCTCAGCAGGCTTTCCGTGGTCAACCAATCTGCACTTGACTGGATCCCACAGAAGCCAGTACTCAACCAGCTTGATCTTTGCCCAACATTGAAGGAGGTTCAGAAAGCGGTTAGCTAAATGAGTACAAGCAAGGCATCAGGAACTGATGGCATCCCTGCAGAGCTCCACAAGTCTGCAGGTCCAGAAGCCATATGTGCTTTCCATGGTATCTTGACCAGCACTTGGTAGATGTTGACTATTTCTCCATTGCCTCCTTGTACAAAAACAAAGGCAATAAGGCCGACTGTGGGAACTACAGATGCGGTCTATTGCTGGCAAGATTCTAGCATGTGTCGTCCTGAATTGCCTGCTCAGTAGTGTCTCCGAGGACAGAAGACAGAAAGATTGCACAACTCGTCTGTTGCACATGACGAAGTTACAAAGCCCCCCCCAAATCAGAGGCTTAAGTGACTTCCAATGTACACAATGTAATGCAGATCTTATTCACCAAGGTGACTTACACTGCTAGATACACTACTTACACTCAGTCATTTCACCACTGAAACACCCTCTCTCTGTCATATAATATACACACACACACACAAACGGCTGATTTTAGAGTCGCCAGTCCACCTGAACAGCATGTCTTCAAACTGTGGGAGGAAACTGGAGCACCCAGAGGAAACCCATGCAGACACAAGGAGAACATGCAAACTCCACACAGACTGAGCAGGGATTGAACCCATGTCCTCTCGCACCACCCAGACTGAGACAGCACTGCTACTCGCCGTGCCATATTCTGAAAAGAAATGCATTGTATCAAATTCGGTAACGTGAGCTACACCATTCACTTCATAAGAGCACTTGTCCTTGCTGCAGAAATTGAACTGGAAAAAATTAACATGATAGGTAGTTATGTTTGCAGAGAGAATGGAGGTGCTGCTCTTGATGCTCATGCTCAGCATTGTTGTCTCTGGTATTATTTATGGGAGGGTCACTAGATAAAGCAATTTTTTTTTTTTTTAAATGCTATATTCTTATGAAACTGGTGTAGCAGGCTTATAAATGACCCTTTGTGCAGAGCACATGTCAGCACAGCATAAAGGTGTGATCAGTCTTAAGGTAAATTTTTCTGTGTCCTACTGTAGACGAGCAAAGAGATGGTGGCACGATGCTGTGCTACAGTTATCACACATCCTTTCCACGGTAAACTTTTTTTTTATATACATATATATCACTGTACATAATGAGTTACAGCAGTTCTGAAACATTAGGTGAATTGTGAATGTTTGTTTATTTTTTCCCTTTCTTCTTCCAGTGATCACTTTGAGATGTATGGTGCAGTTCATTGGCAGGGAAACCAAATACAGGTGAGACTGAGTCTCCATTATTGTTTCACATTGTGAGAATATGAATACTCCTTTTCACAAGTTACCCATTTCTGCTGTTGCAGTGGAGTTTTCAGTTCCATTGGCACAATCTACAAAGAGGAAGGAATTCTGGGATTCTTTGCGTATGTATTAGCTGAGTTTTAATAGTTTTTGTCATAGTTTATTTTTCATGGTTAAGATGGTCATTGCTGCTTTGATCAGTATCGTTTTCTTTTAGCGGGCTCATCCCACGTCTCCTTGGAGACATCCTGTCACTATGGATCTGTAACATGCTGGCCCACCTGATTAACACCTACGCAATTGATGATACGGTGAGCATGTTGCTTCTGTTTTGCAGGAAGAGCCAGGTTTCTCCATAAGGTTATGCTCTGCGCATTTTAATATGTCACTCTTGCAAGGAATACAGTGCTCTGAAAGTAATTTTTTTTTCCTCCTCCTCCTCTTAATCATGCTTGTCATTTAGGTCCTTTTATAACCATTCAAGTACTGTAGAGTGAAAATATTAGACACTGACCGTTCTTTCCACAGATGAATCATATGGGTGAAATCAAGAACTGTTCGCTTGCTGTGACTGGGGTAAGTTTGTAATCCGTCTTTTCTAGTGTTTGTGTTATAGGGGCATTAGGCAGTAAATGATCAATAAAATATTTATCATTGTAAATATTTTGATTATTTGATGTATTAATTCATAGTGAATGAGTGTGAGGCTATGACAGAGCATACACTAGTAACACTTTCCCAAGACACACAAAAGGGACTGTGTTGCTTGCAGTGGGTCACCAGGGACATGCAGCAAGTTCTATAACAAGCTGTATGGGGGGGGGTCATAAATGTGCCCTAAATGTGTTTTTTCTTCCCCCCCATTCTACAGTTTTTTGCAAGTATGCTCACATACCCTTTTGTTCTGGTGTCCAACCTTATGGCTGTGAACAACTGTGGGTAAGGAAAAATAAAAAAAATTACAACCTAAATTTTTTTTTGTTGTAGGTTTGATGCATTACTGTGTTACTGTTCACATGTGCTTGACCATCTGCAACATCAGGTAGGGTTTTGGGCTTTTCCCCTATAAGTTTCTTTGTGCTTGTTTTTCAGGCTGGCAGGAGGCCTTCCCCCCTACGCGTCTGTTTATCCCACTTGGGTGGACTGTTGGAGACACTTGAGCAGAGAGGTAAAACATTTGTGTATCATAAACCCAAAGCTGGTGTATAATCTTTGTACATGAACACGTTGGTGTTCAAAGTGATGGTCACTTGAAAGTGACGTATTTGTGGAACAGCAGTTACCTGGAATGTTTCTAAGCTTTCTGCTTTGTCTGTTACCATATTCAAGATTATTCAGTTCAGATACTTGGATCAAAAGATTTTTGCCATTGTTATGATTGTGTGTGGAGTAAACACCCATCAGTAATTTGTGAAAATCTGCTTGTAAGCTGTCCTGAAAAATAAACTCAGGTACCATTAATTTACATAAATGTTAGAGCCACAAACGGTTCACTCGTTTTTCATAAAGCATGTAAAATTCCTGGAGAAAATTTCCTTTACAACCAAGTCCAGAATATCAGAGTAATACTGGAGGCACTGCCAATAGCATCATTAGTGTAAATGCCCTTATGCTCTGAACACTTTAGGACTTTTTACTTTAAGGCTATTTATTACATTCTAGTTACAATATGAAGAAATCACAAGATTTGACCAATGCTTATGAGCAGTTATGTGGTTCGATATGAGATGCAGAGCAGAACCAGCTTTTAAACCTATGGACAGACATTCATGTAGGTGCTTGACAGGTGAAGCTCTGAGAGCTAAAGCTACTTGAGGGCTGTGTATGTCAGCAGTACTAGTCAAAAGTGGCATCTGCTAAATGACATGTATACAAGACGTGTAGCGAAATGAAGGAGCTGACAGTACTATTCTCGCACTGCTTTCAGGGGAACATGAGCAGAGGAAACAGTCTGTTTTTCCGGAAACTGCCAGCAGGGAAGACGTATGCAGTGGATCAACAGCGATTCTTTTGAAGGACAAGACAATGCATAGTGTCTAATTGTAATAATATAAAGTGAGTTGGAATGAATGGGGTATATCTAATTTGTATGCATTTGTTTACAATATTGTATTCATTTTTTAAAAACAATCTCTCAAACATACCACCAGTAAAGAACATAATTTTGACATGAGTTGCTTTGATTGAAACAGCAAAGAGCTTTGTATTAATATCTAGGGATTTATAAAATTGCTACTGGGCTTTAAAGAAAGCATTTCACTTTTTAAACACGGTAAGGACTTTAGGCCTTTGTCTACAGTATTGTTGGCTTCCCTGTCCCTGCTGGGGCCCCTAGAGGGGGGTATACTTTGTTGTGCAACAGAATGTGTGTGCACAACTCCCTGCGATGATATGTACCTGGTTTGCTGAGCATTTTGGGGCTCTAACCTGTCAGTTTCCCAGCTCAACCAGCGTGACTTTTATTCTGTGAGTTGTAACAGAGACATGAGACCTACTTCTATCACTCAGTGAATCATATTGATGTACCTGTAACCTGTTGCTTTCCTGAAGGGTCCAAATGAAAGAATGTTGAATAAAAGTGACTGGAAAGAATAACTGGTTGCTTAGAGTTGCTTCAATTTTTGGGGAAAATTATTCATGGGGACATGACAAAACTACTGAAGTTATGAATGGAAAATGCTTTAATTCATACAAGAGAACTGGTATAAGTGTAATAGATCCCACAAACTCTTACATCAAAAGCCACTTAATGTGTGGCAACATACATGCTGTTAATCAATAGGATATCAGAACCAATCAAAACATTTAATACCGCATGTTTTGATTAGTTTAGACAGACATTGTTCCACTCACTTCCCATAACTAAGCGGAACATCAAGTTTTCACAGCTCTACTGCAGAGCTCAAGCATAGTACTGCAGGTTGGCCTTCTTCTTGGCCTGTACCTCCAGGATGCCCTCCATGTAGTCCTCATGATTCAGCTCAGTTGCCCCCCGTCGCAGAGCAATCATACCCTGAAAAGAGACAACTTGAGGAAAAGGCTGCTTTTTCTTTGTCCATTATTGCAGCAGGAAGGAGACTTTCTTAGCAGCCTAGCATCATGTACAAGAGATGTGTAAACTGCGAAAGTGCTGAATCGGAACTAATGGCACTAAGCAACCACCGCATGTTTAAATGCGGTCTGTGCTATAGGATCACCTGTTATTCATTTGGAGGAGCACTTACATTCATTTCATTGAGCCAAAGCAACTTACATACTATACAGCAAGGTACTTTTTTATGGTTAAGTCTGTCACAGGATGCTGGGTTCGAACTTAAGTCATCTGAGGGTTGGGCAATACCTCTAACCACTACACTAGCTGTGGTCCTACTTCACTCATAATTCAGTACTCTTTAATACCTTCAGCGCTTCTTAAAGCCTCCTGTGACGCTCACCATGGTAAAATGCCTGAGAGAACGGTCACGATAACTCACCGCTTCAACACACACAGCTTTGCACTGGGCACCATTGAAGTCATCTGTGCACCGAGCCAACTCTTCATAGTTCACATCAGGGCTAGAAGAGCAGTGAGAGAAGCCCATGTGGCTCTCAGATGACAGCAGAGCAATTATGTGTGTGATGTAAGCCGACACACACCTCTCATAATAGGTCTCACGTAGTGACTGCTCAGTACGTGACCCGAGCACCTTTCTCATACCTTACGTTCATCTTGCGAGAGTGGATCTGCATGATGCGGGCGCGGGCCTCCTCGTTGGGCATGGGGAACTCAATCTTGCGGTCCAGGCGGCCGGAGCGCAGCAAAGCCGGGTCAAGAATGTCCACCCGGTTGGTCGCTGCAATTACCTGTGGGACAGCATGATGCCAGTTGGAATGCAAAATCGGTCACCTCGCCTTGCAATCTCCTCAACATGGCTATCATCTTACACCCAACAAAACCTGAAACGTGAAAATCCACAGACCAATTCAAGTTTTCAAATTTCCCCTGAATTGCTTACACTGCATAGTACCATATTCACCACTATGGCATTGGAAAGACCATCATCTACTTGTAAGCGCAACACAAATTATTTCACATCATACAAGCTTGAAATTGTATTCTACTGCAACAGTATTGGTGCAGTACTTTTCTCAGTAAAGCAACAAATCATGGTGAATAGCCATCATCAAGCAGTGAGAACCATCAGTATACAATCCCGCTCAGTGATCATGGATGGAAGGCAGTACCTTGACTTGCATATTAGGCTGGAATCCATCTAGCTGATTGAGGAGCTCCAACATGGTCCTCTGAACCTCCCTGTCACCTGCCTTCTCACTGTCGAACCTGGAAAAAATTATTGGCCATTCCAGATTAGCAAAGTGCCAGTAAAAAACATTAAACCTGTCTAAATGAAGACAATGGAATGACATGATCCATTACTTCACTGAGACAACATAAGCCACATTAAGCTACCGTTTGGTCCCAATGGCATCCAGCTCATCAATGAAAATGATAGAGGGGGCCTTCTCCTTTGCCAGAGCAAAAGCATCCCGGACCAACTTGGCTCCATCTCCAATGAACATCTGAACCAACTGGGGTCCAGCTAGCTTCAGGAAGGTGGCCTGGAAAAGCAAAGTGGACAAACAAATTTAAGCGAACTAACATCAAGTTCTCTACACAAAAAGTGTAAAAGACTAAGAGAAACTTGTTTCCAAATGTTGTAATAGATATACTAAAAAACTTGATTAATCACAAATGGAAATTGTACAAATGTTCAGGATTCTAACTACGGGACACACAAACACACAGATCGTACCTTCGTCTGGGCAGCACAGGCTCTCGCCAGCAAAGTTTTGCCAGTTCCTGGGGGCCCGTACATCAAAACCCCCTTTGGAGGCTGTATGCCCAAGTTCTCAAACTTCTCTTTGTGGTTCATGGGAAGAACAATGGCTTCGACAAGCTGCAAGACGATGAGTATCCAGTACGTTCACATTTATCTACTTATAAACGAAGACACTGCCTGCTGTTCCATTACTCAATCCTATTCCAAAGTTTAAATGAACACATGAGGAAGAATATCTTCAGCGAATGTCTGAGCAGTGCAGATTACACAATAACATTTGGTAAGAACAAACTCGGTCCATATTGTACTGATTTCAGCATCAAATATATCTTTCATTCCTGCAAACATCAGTCTACAATAAGTCACTCAAGGATGTCCAACAACACAACTATTCATATTAAAACTAACATTTTATAATACATCATTCTGAAAGTCAGCCAATGTCATCCAAACACCACCAGCAACCTGGAGTGGACGTTTGACCTTTGGCCTTTTCACCTATAACCACGCCTGTGAAGATGTTTCAGCTCGATGCTGAGATGCTAGCATTCTGTTGACCCATAACAGCCCTTCAGCACTTCACCTCTTGGATCTGTTTGTCCAGGCCACCGATATCGCTGTACTGTTCCGTGGGTCGTTCATCTACTTCCATGGCTTTCACCCTGGAGTCATACTCCGTGGGCAGAGTCTCCAGGATCAGGTATGAGTCCTTGTTCACCCCCTGAAGATACCACAAGATGAATGTCAATACTTAAACCTGTAGCAATCACAGGCAAAAAGCTATGAACAGGAAGATTTAAACAACTTGCTTCACTCACTCACCACCAAATCACCAGGTTTCAATTTTTCCGCATCCACCAAACCAATGACAGGGAGAAAGTACGTCTGCAAGGGTACATGCAATGTTTCTTTATAAAACCTTTTATAGCTCGCATGGGAGATATACAACACTCTACGCCCATCGGTAAAACAACACCTTACCTGTCTTGTGGATGTTTTAATGACAGCACATTTGCCTTTCCTCTGAGAGTCAAGGTCAATGTTAGCTCCATCTTCCTCCTGGTCATTGGGGTCTACATCCAAAAGCTGCACATAAGCAACATGAGACCGTCAGTCATTACTTTGGTGACAGGTCACAGAAAAAGTCTAATTTCCCTACGCTTATCACAAAAACTAAAAACAAAACAATACCATGAAAAACTTTATAAGCAATGAGAAACAAATATGTAGAAAGGAATACAGAGAGTACTCACATGTTTTTATTACAACGCTGAACTCCATGGTACACAAGTTTAGTGAAGAACATCTTCCAGAAGTACACATTCACCAAGAAGCTAGACTATGTAAACGAGGAGACCGAAATTCAACGGTGAAACTCCTTACCTCGATGACATTGGAGACAAGGTAAGGCAAGGTCTTGTTCACTTTGATCTTCTCAGTGTTCTCCTTGATTTTATCTTTCATTGCCTGCAACTCATGGGTAACTCGCAATACTTCACTCTTCATGATCTAAGCAAAGAAAATATACCACATGTCAATGCACCCAAGTAAATGACTACTAACTGTGGAAGGATGCGTGGTGTCAAATTCACAAAGAAACAAATTATCACAAGACACATCAAAATGAGTTCTCAGGTCAAAAGTGCTATAGGCTATGAATGATGCGGTCCATCCGCAACAATATGGAAGCGAAGCTAAACAAGCAAAGCACCCTGGAAACTGCTAGATGCTGTCAATGCCAATATCAGCACCAAATTAGAGAAACACTCCGCCTACGTGGAGGATTCAAAAACGAGACTCGCCAGTCTAACTGATGTCATGAACAGCTTTGAAACTCACTCTGTCCAAGCTGAACACGGGATATCTGAGCTGGAGTTGTCGATTGAATCAAACATTATCAAATCAGTAGAGACCCTGGAGCAAAGCTCTCAGTTGGACCAAATAAAAATGGACAAACTGGAAGACAAAAACTGTCGCAATAATTTGAAGACTGTGGGACTGCCTGAGAATGCCAAAGAAAACTTTCTTCTTCATTTCTGCAGAATGAACTATGTTCCGAAGTGGGGCTGCTGGACAATTCGCCTCCTACTGTATTTGATTTCACCCACCAACTGTCTGAGCTCCCTGCGCCTAACCCGTACACCTGTCCGAGGAGCATTCTAAGCCAATTTTACTGCCTCTCTGACAAAGACACGGAAAAGACTGCAGCAAAAGATTCTCGTCTGCAGAAGACTCCGATTTGATGAAGACGTTAACGCTTTCAAAGAATGCAAAATCTACCGAGGTTTTACGTTCCCAGCCAGATGAAGGTGTTTCCATGGAGATAACGTACACCTGACTGACGAGCATTCACCACTGCTTTCCTGGGTGATCAGAAAGGGCTGAGACTGAGCAAAACTTCTTTTCATGCTGAACTCATCCAGCTTTACATTTCTTTTTTTTTTTTTTTAAATCCTTTTGAGAGGGCTTTATTCTATTCTGGGGGTGTGTAGCCAGCAATGTCTTGTTAAGCGTTGTCACCCTGGTGCGACACTCGTAAACATAGTTGGTGGCTGGCAGGTTCTATAAGCGGGGCTGTCTCCTAAAGTTGTTGCTGTAGTCTGTCTACAGTTCTTGAGTTTTGACATCACTCCCTCTATCTGTCCCTCCTTTTTCTCTCGCTTCTGTCTTTTTCTGTGTCCTACCTCACTGTGTCACATGTTCTAGTTGTTTGACAACAAGATGGAGAATTCCTGGATAACTATTGTAAACTAAAAGCAAGTTTCCAGTTAAAATTAGCACTTGGGATGTTGATTGGAGGTTTTTAATATTCATAAAAACTATACTGAATGACAATGAGTCTGTTCATAATTTCATTGAAATCTTCCAAAGTCTTGTTTGTCAAAGTCTGTTTCATTTACTTATTTAATCTTAACTTTGCAGTAGTTTGTAGTCATGGACTATACTTGTATTATTATTTATGGTAAATATTATTGAAGTTTCTTCCGCCTGATACAATTTGCTCTAAATGACAACTCATGGATTCATTTTTTTTTTTTACAACTGATTTAACAGTTGATCACTTTTAATAAACAGTTATGTACTTGTCTTCATTTTTGCTTGCAGTTGCAGTTCTAATTTCATTGTGTTGTTACCACATTCTTTATGTCACTGTGACCCACTGTAGCTATTGTTGCAATAAACTAGACTACCATAAAAAGAGCATCAAACAATTACCTGCACCTTCATAGACAGAAGAAAATAAAATGCTAGTTTTTACGGTTATCCGAAATTGGACGTGAAAGTCTAACAGCGGCTCCTTGTGGATCTTAGGAAGTAAAATAAGCGGAAAATGCGAATACGTTAATTTACATTTTTGCATTTGAGAGGATGGGGGGGGTGCGGTGGCGCAGTGGGTTGGGCCGCAGTCCTGCTGTCCGGTGGGTCTGGGGTTCGAGTCCCGCTTGGGGTACCTTGCGACGGACTGGCGTCCCGTCCTGGGTGTGTCCCCTCCCCCTCCGGCCTTACGCCCTGTGTTGCCGGGTAGGCTCCGGTTCCCCGTGACCCCGTATGGGACAAGCGGTTCTGAAAATGTGTGTGTGTGTATACAATTCCCCATCCTCCATGTGTATTACATTCACATCGGAGGATCACCACTGAGGTTCATCGTGATTCTGCAAGTTTGTTTGTGACCGCAACATCACGACGTGCATTCTTATCGTGTAGTTCTGCTCATAGATAAGTCATCTGTTGTTTTGCCTTTCTACAATCATTGATTATTTTTGTTTATTTATTTTGTGGTTTCTAAGTGTGTGAGCAAATCTAAATTGTGTCCCGTACTGTAGACTGGGTGCCACTCAGGCATCTGGACTAATCGCATCGCCCCTTTGTTTGTTTTAATTATAATCATGGGGTAGTTTCAGTTCTGGCTCTGAGTTGAAGTGAATTAGCCAAATTTAAATTGCAGCAGTAACGCGTAGCAGCAGACTTGTGGTGAAAACACAAGGGAGTCTACCTACAGGAGTCCACCAAGGGAGGCCTCTGCTACTACGCGAGTTCTGCAATCACCATCCTGTTCCATGTGGGATCATGCGTCAAACATCAACGTCGCCTAAGGCAACTGAACTGTACAACACCACGACCACTGCCAGAGCCTCAGACGCTCCCGCTGTTACAACAACCTGGTTTATCCTCGTCTGTCAAACTCTCCATCCTGTTTACACCTCTCCATGCGACTCTGGAACTGCCAGTCTGCTGTGAGAAAGGCTGACTTCATACCAGCCTACGCTTCCCATCTCTCACTGGGCCTCCTGGCCTGAACTGAAACCTGGATCACCCCAGACAACAGAGCCACACTAGCAGCCCTCTCCACTAACTACTCTTTCTCTCACACTCTTCATCCCTCCAGCAGAGGTAGAGGCACAGGCCTGCTCATCTCTCCCCGGTGGGAATTTTTTGTTCTCCATCTGCATCTGCATAACTTGTCCTCCTTTGAATTACATGCTGTGTATCACTGCTCCAATCACTCTTTTTATGGTTGTTATGTACCGCCCCCCGGCCCACCCAGCTGCTCCCTGAATGAGCCCGACATCTTGTTGAGCTCCCTCCCAGGGGACAACACTACATTAATTCTCCTGGGTGACTTCAACCTGTACTTCGAGGACATTCATGCAAGCGGTGTTCTGTCACTCTTGGAGTCCTGTGACCTCCCTCTGTCTTAGTTCTCTGCTACTCCTGCGAGACACGACATTTCGTCCCACTGTATGTCCACACATGTAGTGGAATGACAATAAAGCTCGACTCGACTCACAAGGTCAGAAATAACAGACCTTGTCTTTGCTCAAAACTGTGGCTCTCCTCTCCTCTGTTACCCGTGTCTGATCATTTCTTCTTCTCCTTCCACCCCTGCACCACCACAACTAACCCCTCTCATGCTTCTGTACCCTCCGTCACCCTCTGTGTGTAGTAACCAAGCACATTTTAAAGTAAAGGTTAAGAAACATGTACGAAAACCTTAATTTCACTGTCCAAGAGCCGTGTCCGCTGAATGATCTCCTCGGTAGACATCTTGAGAACCTCCTCACCAATCCCGTCCTGCAGCGAAAAGGAGATGTTTTCAGTTGCAGTTGCAATAACGGCACAAAGTACACGTCAACTATAAACTGAGACTAAGCTCTTCATTTTTCAGTACCCAAAAAGCTAAAGTGCTGCAAGGGTCATTACAGGATGGAAAAAACATGTGAACATATCTTCACTCACAATAACCAATGCCAAACTACACAGAGATATAACAATAACAACAATAAAAATAACAAAATAAGGAGCAATAGTACAGAAACATAAAGTAAACACTGTGGATTGCTGAACACAATGAGGGGAAACACATGGCAACATGTCACAACATCTACTTCACTATTATTCTTAAATTAAAACCAATACTGTCACTGTCCTTGAGAACATGGCGCGTGTGTGTGTGTGTACACCTCTTCGTCTGTTGTGAACTGCACTTTACTCTACATGTCATGTTAGATGATGTAAACAACATATATATAATAATAATCTCTGACAAGAAGTTGTGCGTCCTTGCAGAAAACGTGTTTCTTCCATTTCTGTAAACATGAACGCAGCATTTGTTGCTCTGGTTACAGACATGAATAAGCAGGCGCAAGTGGACAGCATCGTTGTTCTGCTTAACATGTTTAAAAGTGTTTTATTGTGGCCAAACAACAGCAGCAATGCACGGCGAGCTAGCTGAGCCTGAGGCTAACAAATACTAGCACTCAACGAGGAGTCTGCGCAAAAGCCGCACGAAAATAAGTCCATCCACGCGTTGTCACTGAAATGAAAAGGAAACATTGTGGTTAATATCTCTCAGGTGCCTGAAGTGGGTGGAAAAAGAGCCGTTTGACGAAAAAGCACTCCTCGATTTCGTTTCTCCTGTGTCATGCAGTCTGACGAAAACCAGGCCGGCTCCACTCAACCTCCTCGTCTCATCGCTCAAGTTCGCCCAACAAAGAACGCTATAGTTCCGAATTCAAATATACGTATACTGGAGCACCTCGGACTCAATAACCAGTCAACATAAGTGCTGAGAAACCATATCATTTTCACTTTAAAAGCAAACGAACCTCAACCTCATCCCAAACTGATCTGTCATTCAGCGACGCCATCTTGAATTTCGTACTGAGAGCAAAATCCAGCGCAGTATTTCTAACAGCAGATTCCACAAAATAAGTCGCGCTGGAAAAAGAGCTAATTGTTTACATGGCATTCCTTTATTTTTGTTTACATTGTCTCGTAATTATTTCAGGTATTTTTCCGAAAGTGTCAAATAGACGTAAACAGATGTTGTTTAGTTATGTCGAAAGTGCTGAAATCCATACAAAGTCATTTTCTTTCTACCGCTACAGGAAGGTGGAGAAGTTTCGTGGTGCCGCTTCTTCCCTGAACGCAGACATAGAACTACCAACGGGCTGCAGTTTTGTCTCTTCATCTGCAGTTAATACACTATGCAAGAAAAACTTCCTTAGCGCTAAATGCATAATTTTGTAGATATTACTTAATTAATCCGTGAATATGCTTATCAGACGGCTCCAGTTATTTTCATACCATACATTTTCCTTAATCTGCACAAATTCATTTAGGACAGATTGCCCTCCAATAAGGGGTGCGGTGGCGCAGTGGGTTGGACACCGGGTCCTGCTCTCCAGTGGGTCTGGGGTTTGAGTCCCGCTTGGGGTGCCTTGCGATGGACTGGCGTCCTGTCCTGGGTGTGTCCCCTCCCCCTCTGGCCTTACGCCCTACGTTGCCGGGTAGGCTCCGGTTCCCCCGATCCTATATGGGACAAGCGGTTCGGAAAATGTGTGTGTGCGCCCTCCAATAATGTGAATTTTACAAACAGCTGAAAGTGTAGTTCACTATTTACTAACATTATGGTGACAGGACTCTGAAGTAGAGCCTCTAAAAACTGTGTCCATGGTTCACTGATGATGTGTAAGCCCCTGGCCAGCGTCGGGTCTGGATCCTATCCTGGAAGCAAAGGACGTGAGGCAGGGTTCACCCTGTATGGGACACCAGTTGAAAGACACAGTTGTGTCGAACGTAGCTGCCAGTTTACCTACAACATGTCTGTGGGTTGTGGGAGGAAACCAAAGCATTCAGGGAAACAAACGGAGAGAACATGCAAACTCCATAGGCTGCAGACCGAGTGACTCGAACCCACATCCAAACACGCAGCTCACATGCAAGGCAGGAGCACCACGCTGCCGGCCACAAAATAAATACCGAAGCCGTTAAAGTTTCACAGAACAATATTTATAAGACCATGTTTTCTCACAGATTTTTATTAAAAAGTCCAAAAGAAGGCACACAATTACACTATTATGGTACATGTAAAAAACACAGTAACGTAGTTTTAGAGAGCCATCACCGAAATAGAGCATTACTGAAGAGCATTCAGGTAGCTGGGGATCCATCAGTTCAGGAACGACTCCTGGACCCCATCAAACTGTGTGAGGTGGAAATGACTCTCGCTGTGTCTCACCATGGTACGGAGAGCTGCAAACCCTGTGAGACACTTGAGAGAGAGAGCAAGGGACAGAGAACACAATTAACATGCATCAGTAGTAGTTTTATTGTATTTGTTGTGTGCATGGTACTGCAAATAGAACCGTTAAAAGGTTCACATGAAGCCTTCAAACACTCAGTGAACTCAAGACATGAGCAACCATTGCCCAGGAAAGTCAACTTGGTAAATGTAGAGCAACAAATCCACAAACACTCGTACCTCTGCTAGTAGGAAGAGGGCCAGCACTATGTGAACTCCTCTTTCCAGAGGCTGGATGAGAATGGCTTCATTAAACAGTTGGAATAAGATGAGGGGAAACTGCAGAAGGATACTGAGGAGCCAAAAACCAGCAAGCTCTGGAACCTGCCAGATGGAAATCACAGAGTCACAAGTTGTTCTGCCTTAAATTGCATGATGTTTCAAAAAGTAATAATTTTAAAAAGTATATGCTGTACTGGGGAAAGCAGCAGTTCACCACTAGTTCAATAAATAATCTAATTTATAAGCAACGATATGTGCAGAATTCTATCTTGCTGTCATGTTTTTCATATATTACAAAAAATTTTATTACAGGTGGGGTAATTATTAACCATATAGGTGCTTTGTTAATCATTTAGTTTCTCATTCACCACATAATCACAATTTAACATTTGTATACAATTTTTACATAACAATTATTAATAAGCTTGTCACACAACTTACAGTTTATCATATACTACCTATATGTGGAAACAGCTGGTAGTGCAGTGGTTAGAGTTACTGCCTTTGTGTCTAAAGGTTGCAGGTTCAAACCCCACCTCTGGCTATATTACCCTTAAGCAAGGTACTTATCCTAAATTGGTCCACTAATATTACCCAGCTGTATAAATGGGTAACTAACTGTAAATACCTTAACACTATAAGTTGCTTTGGAGAAAAGCATCAGCTAAATGAATAAACATAATGTGAGTTAAATGTGATCCTCAGTATAAAGTGTTGGCTTTATCACAACCACATGTGAGGTCAACATTTGAAGTGAAAGTGTACCTTCTCCTGTAGATTGCCTGCATAGCCCAGGTAAAGTCTGATAATTTCTATGAGGGTCATCAGAATGAGTATTGTAACAAGTATGAACTTGTAGTAGTCTGGAAGGGCAGGATACTGAAAGATCAATAGAACAGAAGAAAAATGTAAACATCTGTAGAGTATATCAGAGGACATTTGAAAACTAAGACAAAAATATTGTAGCGACACCCATGCAGCTACTGGAGATAGGTTCAGGAAAGAGGGTTCTTGAAAAATACTCTTTATTGAATGTGTACATTTTTTTTTCTATACAGATCAGAATGGATTACCCACATGCACATGTCATTCCCTCATTCTTATAGCAGTCTTGAGAAAGACAGCACAAGACAATCTGCTGAACCCCAGAAAGTTCACTCAGGTCCCTCTAAGCCCCCCCTACTCCACACAATGGTTAGGAGGTCACTCCTCGAACCCCCCAGAATTACCCCGTGGCAAACTAAGCATAAGCAACATAACAGCCAATCAGAACAGAAAACAGGACTACGTAGAGGGAGATGCTAACACCAACTATTTACATTAATATGCATCAGCCACCACAGCGCAGTTAAAATCTTTACACTGTGCAAAGGTGCTGCAACTTCAATTTTCAAACTTTTAATGCGAACATCTAAAGAAATCACATATTATCAGATGCTGATGGAGGAGCTAGGCCAAAACGCATCTGTTTTGTGCAAATTCATTTCTTTCATGCAGCCTGAGTGCAATCCACGCACCCTTATTTCTAATAATTTGAACATGGAAAATTCCTATGACACCATGCTTCCAGAGGCAGCAGGTAGTGCAGGGGTCAGAACCCTAAACTTGAACTATTACTGTCAGTCAGTGAACACGGGTTTGAATCTCACCTCCTGCATAACCAATGACAGCAAAACCATTCGAACACCGGAAGCTGCAACTCGTGCACACGTGTGACGTCAGTCGCCGCGTGGTACCTTGAGCTGCAGCATCGCCACCTCGCTGAGCCACCAGGCGGGGAAGAAGCACAGGTTGAAGAAGAGGGACATCTGGAGGGGGAGGCTGGACACCAGCTGGCTGCCTGAACGAGATGTATTTTATTTCGACGGCGGTTTTTATTATTTTAAACACGCGTGCTGTAGCGGAAGATTTCGTGTGGACGAACAGGCGCCCGTCACCCACAACACAAGTGAAGTGAAGTGTGCAGCTCAGCTCCTCTTGCCAATGCATCACACGCATCGTCACACATCAGCGCATGCAGCGTGTTTTCTAGCACAGCAAGACGCGCGAAAATGGGCAATTACGCTTTTCTCCCCGTACAAATTGTACGTCGTTACGGCGCGATGTGTCAATAGCGGCGCACCATGGCATGTACAACTTCAGCTGACTTATGCTTATGGCAAGGTGATAAAAAACAAGAAATGCGTGCTTATCATGTAAGCAATCATTGCTGTCTTAACCAAACCATATAAATTAATTCCATGACAAATGATCGTTTTTAACGAGGCTTGTACACACCCGCGTACCGCAGCTAGGCAGACGTAACTGCCTGGCCAAAATAAAAACAGTGAAGTCACCTCGCTTTTTTGAGAAGAAAACAATACAATTATTTTACTTACTGTGTCCTAAGAACTTAATATGATCTTCGGGAGTGGGCGGACTACGATTCTGGTCGATAAATACAGTTCGAGAAAAGTCCCCCAAACGTCGCCGGATGGGCTCCGGCAGCTCCATGGTCATTAACTGCTAGTAACTTGTGGAAACTGGTGCCATTTTGGCTCTGAAACAAGGGAACCCCGTGGTCGACACTCAGCGTTAGCTAAGAGCCAAAATGGCTGCTGAAGGACCCATCGTTTCTTCACGTTACGTAGTTAAAAACTCCGCAGTTGTCATGACAACAGATTTTTCAGTTTCAGTTGCTAACAGTACATTTTGGGTTTTAAATCAAATGTTCACCACTACTTACACTGTTGCATATATGTGTGGTGTATTGTGCATTATGTATACACTACGAATATAATTATTTAATGAATAAGAAAGTCAGTATTTTATGTTGAAAAGCATAACAATATTTATTTATGTATTTACACATGCTTTCAGCCTTATTTACACCAGATTTTGTATTTTGACATTTTATCGGAGCAGTTCATATTAAATAATTTACAGAAAAGTACAAATTCGTATTTCAGGTTATGAAATAAAAGATTTCATTTTGATGGAACTTCTTTTTCATTTTCATTATTGAAAAGCTGCAGCATTAAATCATAACACTTTAAATTTTGCAAAACAGAATAAAACAGTAAAACCATGATAATTGAACTGTATCAATGACATTCCCAGCATAAAACAATTAATTTAATAATTGCATGGAAATAAATTTTTAACAGTATTAAAGTTTCAGTGCCAACACAACCATAGACTCTTATTATCCCAAACTTTGGAGAGATTGCTGACTGTATGTTAAAGCAGCTCATTACAGAAAGAGTTCCAGAATGATAAACAGGTTTAAAAGTTACAATGATGCCTGTGAGTCTCACAGATGGAGTTAACCAAAATGAAGCACAGATATACCATACTTAAGCACATTACATTTCAGTTTTCCATTAAACAATTTTGAGAAACAAAGAATCTTAAACGGGAAGAACTGCTGTATTTCATATCTATGATGATGTGTAAGACAGAGAAAAAGAAATATGATGAAATAACAAAAATGCCACAAATTCCTGACTTGGGGTTAAAGCTCCCAACATTTTCAGAAGTTGGATGACAGGAATATAGTCAAACTTTGCAACTAATAACCTGTAATGAACTCCCTGCTCCCCTTCAGATCTTTAAACTTCCAAGAAATAAGTAAATAAATAGAATATTCAAAAAGGGAAAAAATGTACAGTGTGGGCGAGTAGATTAGTGTCTTTACATTTTTCGGTGTTTTAATGAAAATCTTAGGACTGTTCATATTGTACATACATAAACACCTTAGGTACTCGCTCTAATTGCGTTTTTTTTTTTTTTTTTTTTTTTTCCTGTAACCAGTAGGTTACAAAGGTGCCCAACCAATGTAAATCTCAAGGTTTGGCTCTGACTGATTCTTGATCCCGCTGGTTGTTTGAGAGCTCAGCTTAAACAGGATCTTCCAGCCTCATCTATGTTTCTGCCCTATTCCCTCATCTAAGCTCATGAGTGACATGGCTCACAATGACAATTACTCGTAGATGCCAGAAGAGGCACCATACAGTGCCACTAGTCCAGACCCATGAAGAATCCACCATCTGACATGACCTCAGCAGAATCAGTTGAGCTCCAGGAGATGATGGTGCGCACCAAAACAAACTTCTTCAACTCATTGATTCCTTCACATAGATAGTACAAATGTTACACACCAGACCTCCTTTTCCTGATCTCAGTTTGGTCGAGCTGCAATCATAGATGGAAGTACACACTCTCCCCATGAGCCCCAGCACTGAACAGTGTGCTGTAAGCACATCTCAGTGTGACACAGAGCAGGCAAACTCAGACTACAGAATGAACCGTTTTCAACGCAACGTGCCATGTACAAAACAGGCAACAGAATGGGGCAACAGGGAAAATCTGATTCAGGAAGAGAGAAGATGTCGTTTCCTGCAGAACTTGTGCTTTTTCTGAAGAGGTGTGGATCATGTTCTCCTGTCCTGCACAACAATCTGGTGGATCCCAACGACCCGATCTACTGGGAATGAGCTGAAGACTGGTTTTAGTGATGTTTCTCACAGTGCCTCGCGGTTATTATTGCTGGCTAAATTGTCATGCGGCAAGCAGACACAGGAGGTTAAGGCTCTGGTGGACAGTGACGCACCAGGGAAATTCATAGATATAAATATTGCTCAGGCTTGGGGTTTGCCCTGTATTACATGCACAAAACCCTTAGCTATTAGATCTATAGATGAAGGACCAATTGGGTTCGTATTAGAGAACGGAATGAGTTGAAGACTGGTTTTAGTACCAACCTGGAGCATCATGAGTATCAGGTCATGCCTTTTGGCCTGGAAAATGCACCCTCAGTATTCCAGGATTTTGCTAACAAAGTACTCAGAGAGATGATTAATCAATCTGTGTTAGTATCTTTCGATAATATCCTGATCTTTTCTTGGTCTCATTATGAACATGTGGCACAGGTTAGGGAGGTTTTACAAAAGCTGTCAGTACATAAGCTGTATGTGAAAGAGGAGAAGTGCCAGTTTCATAAGGATTCTGTGGAGTTTTGGGTGTCATCTTGAGGCCTAATGGGGTAACTATGGACGCAGGGAAGGTTTCAGCAGTCTTGTCCTGACCACAGCCGAAGACCAGAAAAAACCCGCAAAGGTTCCTGGGGTTTGTTAATTTCGACAGGCAGTTCATAAGGGCCTTAAGTTCCACTGCAGACCCATTGATTGTGCTGTTTGAGGAGCACCCAGGCGACTGACCTTGACTCCCAAAGCCATTCAGGCCTTTAAGGACCTGAAGAAGTGTTTTACCACTGCAATTCTGAAACCCCTTGCTGTTTGTTGTAAAAGTCGATGCAGCGGGGGTTGATGTAGGGGCAGTGCTCTCACAGCATCAGGGAAACCTCCCTCAGCAATATCCATGTGCCTATTTTTTGCATCAATTTTCACTCACAGAAATGAATTATGATGTTGGAAACAAGGACCTCTTAGCCAGAAAATTAGCCTTAGAGGAGTAGAGGCATTAGTTAGAGGGCACCTCTTACCCATTGTTAGTGTTGACAGACCATCGGAGTCTGGGGTACCTACAAAAAGCAAAGACACTCAACTCCAGACAGGCACGGTGGGTCATGTTCTTCACCAGGTTCAGCTTTACGGTGAATTATTGCCCAGGGTCCAAGAATAGCAAAGCCGATGCTCTCTCTAGGTTCTTTGAGATTTCGCCTAGACTCATGGAAGAAAGAGAACTCAAGAAGGAAAAATAGGGAGCAGGTGGGACTCAATCTTGTGGGAAACGGGTCATTTTAACATCTGATCAATGTTTTCCTCTGTGCCAGGAAGCTTCAGCTGGCCTCTCCAAAACTACCGCGCAGGGCATGCTCCGTTCTTCTCGTCCCAGTGCCGCTATGCTCTGCACAAAATGCATTTGACCCCACCCACGGAGAATTTCACGGGCCTTAGGGAATACATTTAAAATGGTGGATGGGAGAAAAGGAAAGTATGTTTATATCAGTGTGACAGACTGTTTCCATGAATGCGTGGGAGGCTATCAAGTGTTCCGAGGTCTGTGCTGGTACATTTTTTCTTTCTTGTAGCGAGAGGATTAAGTGATTTCACCCTCTTGAACCCGTTAATGGTTCTCACAGATGCTGGCTAAAGCTTACATATTTACCAGCCTTTTTCTCTGCCACTATCTGCAGTATTGTAATGTTGCACTCTAGACAATACATTTTCCTCTCAGGAACTACAGTTACGTAGCTTATATCATTTTTTAAATATGACGTTGCACATAGAAATGTAATGTGCTCAAGCTCATTAGAAGAACACTGGTATTCTTTTTGCTTTCCATCATTTCAGATCTAAGTCTTTGGAATCAGTTTTGCAGCACCAAAAATTATTTAAATCGGAAAGATATTCATAAAAGCTTTGCTCAAGTCCAGAAACGACTTTTTTTAAATTATGACACATCAACAAATGCTTCCCATTATTAAAATATCGCTTGTGGGTTTTCTTCTTTTCCTCCGCTTGGGGACACTGTCAACATACCAGGCTTTCCATATTTCCCAGGGTTACCATATGAGCTGTGTCTCCATGTACTGATAGATGTTCACTGGGATCTGTGCTCTCTGTTCCCTCTTGCATCACTCCCCCCGTTTCCTGTCCCATCGTTTGTCCCTGAAGGGACTGCCGAGCTTCGGCTGGGCTCTTCATTGTCAGAGTCTCTGGCACCTTTCCTACAGCAGGAGTTTAGCAAGGCCCGACAGCGGCGACGGAAGCCTGCATCACAGCAGGCGTAGAGCAGGGGGTTGAGGCAACTGTTGACGTAGCCTAGGCAGGTAGTGTAGGGGTGGGCTACCAACAAGGCCCGGTCAAAGGAACATGAATAGGGCAGCAGCTCCAGTTCTGTCAAAATGGACAGGGTTTTGTTGACATGGAAAGGCAGCCAACAGAGGAAGAAGGCCAGGACCAGAGTGATAATGACGCGCAGCAGGCGCCGTTGGCGACGGCGGTCAGCCCATGGGCCCCGGCCAAAGTGCTGGGACAGCAGGTGCCCCAGAGAGCAGTAGCACAGCAACAGGATGGTCAGCGGTAGTAGAAAGCCCAGCAAGGTGGACTTAATCCCCATGGCTGCTGTCCATAAGAGCTCCGCCCACTCCCTGTCCTCTGGTAAGTCAGTAGAGATCAGGATCGAATAGTCCATCTCACAGGAGACAAGGCGGTAGGAGGCATTCCCCTTCGGTGGCCCTGACTCTCCTGCCTCTTCCAAAGCATCACCAGGCCTCGCTACAACTTCTACCTCCATCACTGTCCTCAGGAGTAGAGCAGGGAGGGCCAAGATGCTTGCCACCACCCAGACTCCCCCAACAATCCACAGTATCCGACTCCGGCTGCCCCGTGCCCGGTGAGCTTGGAGGCGCCCTGCAATGACCCAGTAGCGCTCCACGCTCAGGCCAGCCAGAGAAAAGACGCTGGCGTACATGTTGACGGCCACCAGGTAGCTGCTGGCTTTGCAGAAGAACTTGCCGAAAGGCCAGTGGAAGCCCAGTGCCGTGTAGGCGGCCCACAGAGGCAGGGTTACAACGAAGGCTAGGTCAGCTGCAGCCAGGCTGGCAATGAGCGAGTCCGTGAGAGAGCGGGAGGGGGCGGAACGTACCGGGTGGGTACAGATTGTCGGCAGCTGTGGCTTAATGCAACTCCTCCTGGAGTGGGGTCTTTCCAGATACACCCACAGAACCAGGCCATTTCCCAGGGAACCCAGGGTGAAAGCCAGGATATAGATGGCAGGAATGAGCACCCATGTGGCGCCCCATTCGCTGTAGTCACACGTTTCCAGGGGAGGGGTAGAAGGGGAAGGAGAAGGAGAAGGGAAGGACATTGGGATGTCTGACATTGGAGAGTGAAAGCTATATATAGATGGCTTGTCTAGTGAGTTTTATCAGAGCTTGGATGTTAGATCTGTCACTGTGTGCCCTTCAGATATTAGCTCAGCAAAGTTGGTTGATCTTAAATATAAACATGTTTCATAGGTAATTTGTTTCCTCTCAGCTACTTCTTCTGCACTTTGTCATTTTCAGTCATTATTTCTTCCTCTCCTCCATCGTCTCCTTGGAGTTCACATTTCGTCCTTCCTTGAAAGGCAAACAAAAAGCTGAGGACTTTGCATTATGGATTTGCTTATACACACACAAAATTCAGATTATGCACTAAGGAAGGCTGTCTCATGGTCAAAGCATAGCAGACGCTTCATGTAGGGCAAATATCAATGTTGTTCAGTTGCACGAGTGAATATTTTAGAATTCAAATTCATTTGCTTGCTCAAGTCTGCAAAAACAGAGCTGCATTTGGGAATCAAACCAGCAAACACTGGAATGTAAGAGTGTGTCCTAAGTACAGTCCTACCTGTTTTTTCTTTATTTGACCCCGTATAACGTATCCACAGAGGGAAACGTATGTAACTCAACAGCACTGTCATACACACTTTTAAGTATGCAGGTTATTCCCTAAGGAGCCCAGTTAACCATTTAAGTGAAAATACTCTTACTAAAATGCAAACATACTGTGCATTTAGGATAATTGCAATATTTTAGGTATCCACAATCTGTTGTGAGTCTGGTGTAATATGATAGTGTATATAGTAAAATCTCCCATTTTTAATGCTATTAATGACTGTATCTGGATATTCCAGTGAAATATTAAAAATTCTGCAACTTAGAAATTTCACTAATGTGTATACGATTACCAGCACACACAATATAAAAAATAGACAATGAAATAAGTACTATTTGTATACAGGTGGTCCCCAAGTTATGATGGTCCGATTTACAATTTTTTGACTTTACGATGGTGCGACAGCGCTGCGCATTCAGTAGAAACCGTACTTTGAATTTTGAATTTTGATTTTTTTCCGGGCAAGTGATATGCGTTGCGATGCTCTCTCGTGATGCTGGGCAGCGGCGGTGATCCGCATCTCCCAGTCTCAGTCTGTCGTGAAGAGGTGTGTAGTAGGTCTATTGAATGCATTTTCGACTTACAATATTTTCGACTCATGATGGGTTTCACAGAACGTAGCCTCATCGTAAATCGGGGACCACCTGTATAGCTATAGCTGTAGTTATTTTATTTGTGGGACAGAGCATTAAAGACAGAAACACACCGACATCTACAAATGGATTATGTATATTTGATGACACTTTTGTCCGAAGCAGTTTATAACATCAAGCTACTTACAATTATTTATACATGTCAACATCTGGGTCATTTTACTGAAGCACTTTAGGATATTGACAGTGACCCTAGTAAGAGAGTTTTTGCTGAAATTGCTGCATGACTAATCTACATAAGACACGTGTATGTTTAAAGGCATACCTTTCATGCCAGAGTCTGTTTCTTCATGCTCTGATATGTTCTCTGCCGAGTATCTGGTGGAGAAGCAGTTCTTCTCTCCCTGACTTCTTGCGTCTTCCACAGGGCTGGAACCAAATGAATACTTGAGATCTTGCTCTGTCGCCCAGACAATGTTCTTCACCTCCCGGTTCCACCCCTTTTCCTTCCCCCGTTCCCCTTTGGCCTGGACCACCCTGAGTGTGGCACCTACAAATGACCGTTTTCCCCCCAAGAATCTAATGGGCTGAAACACACAGCAGAAATACCAAGTGCATAATGATCCATTTCCATGCTAATGGGGGGAAGAAAACGGTGTTAGAATGAAATGCAAACATCGTTAAAAAAAGGAAAAAAAGCTGTTGATTAGAGTCATGAACTTCTCACGTAAACTCTGCAAGGATTCACAGTTCTTAGAAGCAGAATATCAGTCCACTTAAATGTAGAACTGCAACCACTGTCTGAATTAACATGCATTTACATTTATTCACTTAGCAGATGCTTTTCTCCAAAGCAACTTCCAATGAACTCTATGTAGTGTTATCAGCCCACACACTTTATTCAGCAAGGTGACTTACACTGCTAGATACACTACTTACAATGGGTCAGTCATCCATACACCAGTGAAACACACTCTCTCTGTGTCAATCACACACTATGGGGAAACCTGAACAGCATGTCTTTGGAGAGTGGGAGGAAACCAGAGCACCTGGAGAAAACACACACAGACACAGGGGGAACATGCAAACTCCACACAGACTGAGCAGGGATCAAACCCATGTTGTCTCACCCTCCAGACACTGTGAGACAGCAGTACTACTCGCTGTGCCACCATACCGCCACACACATATGAGTTGTTGAAGGAGTACATTTCTGCCATTCAAAAAGTCACTATTAAATTACTACATGTGCAATGCAGTACTCGTTTTCCCTTAATGAACCTTAAGTGTTAAATGACACTGTACGGTTGTGGAATTGCAGGAAATGGTGCCATTGTTTTAATTGTTCTCTTGCAGATTTCCCTTTGAAAGAAATTAAGTGAATTAGAAGAGCAAGAAGGTTTCCGCACGTTGACTGCTGTTTTGGCCCTGATCAAGGTGTTCAATTTGAATCAATTCATTAAATAACTTGCTGTAGAAATTGAGAAAACTGTAAGATGTGCATTAACCTTAAAAATGAAGAAGTGCTAGACGATGAAATTATGTTCAACACTGTTTGTTAAATAAAGGCTTTTATTTTATTGATGCGCCAGCACTGGTTTGCTCCAGTCTCAATGCCAGTGCTACATATATGCGCTTGGCTTCTCCTGAGCGCTTAGCATTATAACTGGAATGACGTTTCTCAACGACGCGTAGCACTAGTACTGTACCGGATTCATATGAAACAATGCCAGCTCATAAATACCATTCTTGAACATTCACATGTGTTGCTTTCTTTTTCCCATTTCACCTCTTCTTTTACTGCATAAAACACAGGCAGCAGTAAAAAAGAGAAAGGAGGACAAAAGAGTCTTCTAAGGTGGACGCTTGGGAAGCTCCAATGTGTCACATCGTTAACACAACCAATTCATGGGAGCTGAAAACACGGCTGAGCAAATATTTAATGAGCAATTTCTTCTTCTGCAGGTGTCAGAAAACAGCTGGAGACCATAGCTGTACCTGACGAGATTCCTGTCTCTCACTTCCACTGCCTCACAATAAATTCATTACAATATACTGTATATGGCATGACAATCAGCGGCCTTACAGTCTTTAGCATCAAAGCCCATGCGCATCATTAATGCAACACTTTACCTGATATATGATACAAATAATGGAAAGAAAAAACAGATTGTCAGAACTTTTCACCCAGGCAATCAGTTCCATTTTTAATAATAATTTTATTTATTTTATTTTTCTGTAATCTACCACAAGGAAAAACACAAACTCAGATTACAGTGTATAACCATGTTCATACTAAGAAGGAAGAACAGAAATTTTTGTGTCCCTTAAAGGCATGAATCCATAATACAGTGACAATAATACTTGGATTCAGTAGTGTTTTTGAACAAGTATGGAACAAAGAGCATTCTGATATTGCAAACTCTATTGCAAGGAGAATAAACATGAATGAAAGTGAATAAAAGAGCAGAATCTCAGCTGGAGGCATTAGTGATGAAACAAAAGGTCAAAATCCTAGAATTGGAGAGAGGAAGGAAACTTCGAAAAGGTTCAAGAGGTGCGACAAGGGGAGCAAGAGACACAGTGAGGGTCTGGCTGTTGAAGGTCTTCCTGGAGAAGTAAGTCCCTTAGAAATTCTGGATGGGAACCTTCTACCGAATACTTCTGGCTACCTTTCCTCGATGGAGGTACGGTATACAGTACAGCGGGAGCAGTACCTACAATATTAAAATTGTATATTTTAATTTATTTAATATACTTTTTATTCTTTATTTTTCCAACAGTATCCATAATTGTACATATATTTTTATCTTGTATTTTTAACTTGTATTTTTCCACTTGTTTTATATGTTTTTTAAATATATATTGCAAGCATTTATCTGACTTGTGTTCTGCTGCTGTAACATAATAATTTCCCTTGTGGGATCAATAAAGTCTATCTATCTATCTATCTATCTATCTATCTATCTATCTATCTATCTATCCTCCGTAGCAGACAAAAAGAAGTCACTTGAGGATACAGGAATATAATATAGACATATTTAATGTTTCAGTGTCAATGGCCATACAAACAGGACAATTAGCGATGCTTTCTGATTTAAGTCACATAGGTGTGATCTTCTGTGTCCAGAAAGATTTATTGACGGGAAACTTAGTTTGTACGGCATGCTTTAGTTTTACTGAGCCGTTTCCTCTCTGCGATGCTCAGTCGCTGCAGTATGTTGGTTCTGTCTCTTTCTCTTCTCTTTTTGTCTCTCTCAGTCTCTTCCGGTTTGGTCGCTTTGTCTTTCACATTCTGGTTTTATACACATTGTGTTCTCTTTCTCTCACTCTTTTCTTCTCCCTCTTTTCTCAAGTCTTCTTCTCTTTCCCTCTGGAGCTGGTGCTCCCAGCTGTCCAAACACGGTGTATGTGTTTAGGGTTAGGGTGGTTCTCAGTGCGTCTCCCACACACTATGGGGGCCAAAGGGGTCGTGGACCGTTCGCTCACTTTCCACGGTGAGAATGCCAGCGAAGGAACTAGGAGCGTTTGCTCACCTCGGATGAACCCCCGTGGCTGTTTGTGTCTCGCTGACTTCCCCATTCATGCATTTTTCTGTTCATCCCACATCCCCGGCGACTGTCCTAACTACGGTTCAGCGGACAGGATGTTCACCAAATGATGAACGACACGCATCGGCCCCCAGAATCAATGTATGCACTTCAGTGATCTTTATAATCAATCTACCTCTCCACTTCATAAAGCACCACATATTCCAGAAGTCACGGAGAGCCCATAAAGAACTAAGGAGACTACAGGAGAGTATTGAGTTGAGGTACTTGTGTGGCACAGTGAGTAGTGCTGCTGTCTCACAGCATCTGGGTGGTGTGAGAGAATGTGGGATTGATCCCTGCTCAGTCTCTGTGGCGTTTGCATGTTCTCCCTGTGTCTGCATGGGTTTCCTCCGGGTGCTCTGGTTTCCTCCCACAGTCCAAAGACATGCTGTTCAGGTTCACCCACAGTGTATGAATGATAGAGAGAGTGTGTTCTGCTGATGTCTAGAAGAGTGACCCCTTGTAAATAGTGTATCTAGCAGTGTAAGTCACCATGGTGAATAAGATGTGTGGGCTGATAACACTACATAGTATCCGTTGTAAGTTTGGAGAAAAGCGTCTGCTGAGTGAATAAACGTAAAATGTAGGTATCGCAAGCAGATTCAGTAGGAGAGACAATCTTGCACGGAGCGCCACCTCGTGGCAGTACTGAGGAAGTACAACTGACCGCCGGGCGAACGTTTCTTCATCATAGTCCTATTTTCGACCATTTCCCTACCATATTCTACAAGTAAAATACAGTATAGTATAGTAGTATATACCGCCTAGAATATTCCCAAATGTACGTGTTTTTATTAGTCCATGGGAAGTTGCAATGTTCGTATGACGTTTTAGCCATTGTAAAATGCGTCTTTATTATTTTTTACATAGTCATGGTACATAATACTGCTGGGGTGCGATTTTATTTATTCCGAGGGACAGAAGTTGTGGAACAATGACGTGTTTTCACTTTGCAGAGACTGGTGAAAACCGCCAATCCTCAAATTATAGCCTTAAAGTTAATATACCTTTTTTTTTTTCCCCTCTTTAACGTTCTTGTAGAAATGTGCGGCAGGTTGAGGAGGCGGGAAGGAGTGAAACACACACACACACACACACACACACAGAGACACCTGCCGTGGAGGAGCGGGGACGCGTCCCGTCGCGCTGACGTCTCACCTCCATCACACACAGAAGGAGGACAAGATGGCCTCGTCGTGCAGCGCGAGCGACAACACCTCACTGCAGTAACATACATGTATGTATATAGATACATATAATATATAATTTGTGTGTGCGCGCTTTTTCTTCTTTTTCTTCTTTCTTTCTTTCTCTATGTGAACTCGTGTAAGTGTCGCCGGATGCGCCGTTTGCTTTGTGATGCTCTCAGAAGCGGGTCCCTCGTCATCATCCGCATCATCAGCAGCATCTCTAAGTCTAGGCTATGTGTGTGCCCTGAAACGCGGTGAAAACGCGGTGAAAATGCGGTAAAAACACTGCCGGACGCGTGTGCCTCTGAGGAGCAGAGAGCGGAGGAGAGTAGTAAGCCAGGGGGGCCATGCGATCGCAACAGCTGCTCTCTCTCTCTCTCTCTCTCTCTCTCTCTCCCTCCCTCCTCTCTCTCTCTTTTCTCCTCCTGTCTCCATCTCCTGTCTCTGTCTCTCCCTCCTGCCTCTCTCTCTGTTGTCTTCTGTCTCTCTCTTCTCCTTCTGTCTCCTGTCTCTGTCTCTCCCTCCTGTCTCTCTCCTCCCGTCTCCTGTCTCTGTCCCCCAGCAGCAGAGGAGCGTGATCGCGCTCGAGCGGCCGCGCCGCACCATGTTGGCCCGGAAAGGTTTGCTGCCCGACGGCTTCCTCCTGACCCGCGTGGCCGAGGACACTCGGCAGCCAAGCTGCTTCCGCAGCAAGGCCCAGAGAGCGCGCTTCATCACCAAGAGCGGCTCGTGCAACGTGGCGCACAAGAACATCAGGGAGCAGGTGGGTACGAGCGAGCGAGCGAGCGAGCGAGGAGAGGGCTTTGCTGTGCATTGCGCCTCCTTCTCGTTGGACCTTTGAGGGAGCAGAGAGTCCAAACTGGGAAGCTGTCGGCTGCTCCTCTTCTACACCTTCTTACACCTTAGACACCAATAGCCCACTTTGGGTGATTCCAAGGTGCACAGTTACACTCTGTCATCCAGAGCCGCTCACAGTGGTGAGGTACTTGCAGTTATTTACCCATTTTTACTGCTGAGTAATTTAGGGTCAGTACCTTGCTCAAGTAAGGTACTTACTAGGGTACTTACCTCAACCCAATAACGACCCAAACTACACAACGTTAAACTCATCATTAAACCCAAGTGCAGCGTTGTTCGTCTGAAGTTGAGGGAAGAGGCAAGTTCTCAAAACCAGGGATGGGCGAAGGGTCGGTCGATCGGCGAACGGGACAGGAACGAGGATCCACGGACGTGGTCGGAAAATGAAGCAAGGAGTCAAAAACCGGAGATCGTGAACAGAGAATAGAGTAAGTGTGTGTGTGCGAAGTAACGCGAGGAAGGGCGGTTGTCCCAAACGAGATTCCGCAACGGTACGGGAGCTGAAGAGCGTCTTTATAGGGTGAGCGATTACTCAGGAGCAGAGTCAGGTGTTGACGCTTGTGTTGTGGGCGTGGACGTGACAGTAACAAGTCTGTAGTACAAAATCTGTCAGACTCTAATCATCTTTACATTTCCTAAACCTGTCTACTCCATTATCAGTTAACTTTACATTTATATTTAAAGTTATGTAATAAACGTACATGTAAATTTACATGTATTCATTTATCTGACACTTTTCTCCAAAGTGACGTACATCTCATGGAAAATACACTGTGTGCATTACATTAGCAGAGACACTTAGATACAGACGCGTGATTCTTAAGTACAGTTAGTTTGTTACTTTTCGTTTATTTGGTGGAGTTGCTCGTGTGAGATGTACGTAAAGGATAGACCTTTATACAGATACTTGTGGTTTTACCATTAATTGACAATTTCCAATCACAAAATTCTAACAAACATTTACACCACACGAGTAGCTGCATAAAGGTCTATCCGTTATCCAACAGTTATAATCACAAAATAATTCAACGTAAACATTTACACGTTTACGAAGCAGTTAAGAGATCATAGGAGAAGTGAGTCGGGAAGAGTACAGTTTTAAGACCTTTCTTAAATGTAGAGAGAGATTCAGCAGTTTCGAGTGAGAGGGGGAGGTCATTCCACCACACTGGAGCCAGAACCAAATTTGGTACTTTTTTGATTTCGGACCTTTCGTGCATGGGACCACCAAGAGGGCAAGAACTTTTAAATTACTAAACTATTCATACATAGAAAAACTATGAAAACACAACAGAGAAGTTTAAAATTACTATTAAAAAGCAAAGTATTAAAATCCATTAAAGGCAATTGAAATGAACCCTTAAACAGCTTTTCCAAACAAAATTCCACATGGTCGCTAAACTCTCAGGTGGGACTCTGTCACTAGATTGTGGTGAACGGAACCTAGGAGGGGACCTCACCCAGGACAAATGTATGATCAAACCACCTGAATGATCAGGATCTGATCCAACTGGGGAGAGGGGTGATCTTGTTGGCCTTTCTGAGGGGAGCCCATCAGAACAGGCACCCTCAGTGTAGTACCGGAGAGCGGGGCGTCCTGCCTCCTGCACCTCTTCTTTCTCCGGGTCACCTTTGAAAAGTCCAAGTCTTCTTGACCAGGAGAGTGAAAGTCCTCGCTGGCCGGAGGCACAACAGTTACACTGATTGAGTGGCACCTGCCAATACTGTCCCCTGCTAACCTGTCCATTACCTCAGCCCCTTCCACTGCTCCCATATGACCCCCGGTGACCGTCAACAGTGGTACCGTCTTCAGGCTGTTCTGTACTAACACTGCGCTACCTGGCTCTTTGCCAGCACAGGATTGCCTACGCTGGGGGTAGCTGTGGAAGAGGTCACCTCTCCTCCACAACGGGTACAGCAGCAAGGGCCTGCACAGTCCTTGGCCCGCTGGCTAGTCTCCAGATATTGCCAACACATGATGTCCTTATATTTCTTCTCAGTGTGACCCTGGCATTGACACAGGTGACAGGGGGAGGCTGACCCCGTAAAAACAGGTAGCCAGCGTTGCTAGAAACAGGGCTGTGGAGTTGGTTCACAAAACCTTCAACTCCGACTCCGGTAACCCAATAATTGCTTCCGACTCCACGGCACTGCCCAAAAGTTGCACATTATTTTGGGGGCCGACTTATCCGGCGAATATAGGCCTAAACCTATATTACACCTCAAATTTTTGAGGGTCGACTTATACGCCAGATTGACTTATACGCCGGCATATACGGTACATTTAGTTGGAGTCGGTACATTTTTACTGACTCCAACTCCAGCTCCAGTAACCCAATAATTGCTTCCGACTCCAAAGCACTGGCTAGAAATGTTGAACTATGCAGGGGAGGTGGCAGAAATTCTCAATTCCCGCAGGGCCAGGTACAGCTCTGCCCATACCAGAAACCCAGCTCATCCTGCACTATGTTCGTGTCCCGTGATGACATCAGTGAACTCCATCTGAAAGGCTCCCATGGCTGCTGCCGACACAAAGAGGTCAAAGACGCGGACCTTCAAAATCCTTCAGTTGTTCCTCCACAGTGGCTCCAAAGAGTAGGGCTGATGTTGTTGGCATTCTCCTCCCTACGTGTCTTCAGGATCTTCCAGTAGTCCTCCTGAGCTCTGCCAGTCACGTAAGGTTGAAGAATGATGATGGTCCACTGCATTGGATGCACACTACATTAACATCAACAGTGAGGCCCAGGAGTCCTGAAACAAGGTCCCGAGCAAAGGAAACTCAATGAGGAAAGCTCCTGTCATCCTCCTGGTTCTTCTAGTGGAAGTGAAGAGTGTTCTTCACAGTGTCTGTATCCCAGGAATCATCATCCTTGCCGCGGAAGCCGTTGTCGTTCTCGGAGTCCTCAGAGCCGTCGAGGTCTTTGAGACAACTGGACTAACTAATAGACGAGAAAGAACGGCAAATAAAATCTCTCTTTCACCCTGCAGGGACGGTGGTCAAGCCACCCAAAACCCTGCACATCGGGCTTCGTGGGCTACCCAAAATAAAAGAAAATGCAGACATGGAGCAGAGCTTCCCGCCAAGAAAGCTGCAGTGAAGCCACACAGTCCTGTATTAGGTTCTGCTCGCCCTTGCTAAAATCACCAGCACTGCACTTTGGTCTGAGCCGAAAGGCCAAGAAGCGATAAATATCACTGAATACACAGGAAAATATTTCTCCCAGTCTGAGAAAGCTCTTTTCTTCAGCATCAGCACCCTAACCCTTTTATAGCCACCAACAGGTCCTTTCCCTCGTACGGTCCTTCACTGACCACCCTGTGGTTCCACAGTTCTAACCACTAACTATTTCCATTACCCATCATGCTCTTGTTAATTACAACTTTACAGTTCTATTTACATTCCATACCCTGTTGCTGCGGAGGGGGTGCAGTGGCGCAGCGGGTTTGGCCTGTACCTGCTCTCTGGTGGGTCGAATCCTGCTTGGGGTGCCGACGGATTGGCGTCCCGTCCCGGGTGTGTCTCCTCCCCCTCCAGCCTTGCTCCCTGTGTTGCCGGGTTAGGCTCCGGTTCGCCTCGGGACAAGTGGTTTCAAACTGTGTGTGTGTGTGTGTACCCTGTTGCTGCACCTAGGAGGTGCCTTCAGTAGTGTGGGATGTTACAGTATAATATGCAAACAAATGTCATTTTAAGTGCATGACATTTTTTTTGTGAAAACAACTGACCAAACAGTCTCATAATAATATTTATAGTCAAACTGACTTGGTAAATAATTTACTCTGTTATTGACCTTAAATTAATGTTGACATTCCATTGGACTCAAAATCCGTTCCTGCTTGCTCTTTGACCAAATTCTCAGTTTACAGTGGTTTCCGCATTCAAGGGGGTTTGCTTTCTTGTATTAGATATTACCATTACATTTAACCCATGGTAAATAAGAACAAAAACAAACTTTGGATTTTATACAAAATTCTTTCTCATAAACCCATGAGAGAATATACTTAAGAAATAAACACACAATTTTCTTTCCCCAAGGTACTCTTAAGGAATCAAAGTGTTTATGTAATTTAAAAATATGCTAAGTCAACAAACACTGCACAAAATATTTTAATATGTCATATTTTACAATAATTATAAAATAATCAACTGTCACTAATATAAAATAATTGACTGCTGACAGTTATGTGCTAAATGACAGAAACTTTGGTTATCAGATCATAGTTTACACCATTATGCAGGTTTTTTTGTGTGAAAATGTGGGAAGGCAGCAAATGAAGACTTACCGTGCATTCGGAAAATATTCTGACCCCTTGTTTCACTTTTTTTTTTATATTGCAGCCATACACTTAAATTGTTTAAATTATTTTTTTCCCTCATCAATGTACACTCAATATCCCATAATGACAAAGTGAAAACAGGATTTTACAAATTTTCGCAGATTTTTTTAAACTAAAAAATTGAAATATCACATTGACATAAGTATTCGTACCCTTTACTTAGAAGTTAGTGAAGCACCTTTAGCAGTGATTACAGCCTCGAGTTTTCTTGGGTATGACCTAACAAGCTTTACACATCTGGATTTGAGGATTTTCTGTCATTCTTCTCCGCAGATCCTCATCAGCTCTCTCGGGGTGGATGGGGACTCTTGGTGTACCGCTATTTTCGGGTCTCTTCAGAGGTGTTTCATTGGATTTAAGTCCAGGCTCTAGCTGCGCCACTTAAGGACATTCATAGAGTTGTATCTAAGTCACTGCTGTGTTGTTTTTGCTTTGTGCTTAGGGTCATTGTCCTGTTGTAAGGTAAACCTTTGACCCATTCTGAGGTCCAGAACAGGAGCAGGTTTTCATTAAGAAAGTCTCTGTATTTTGCGCCACTCAGCTTTCCCTCGAGCCTGACTGGTCTCATAGTCCCTGTCACTGACAAACAACCCCACGGGATATTGGTGCCACCACCATACTTCACCGTTATGGTGGGATTGTGGTGATGAGCAGTGCCTGATTTCCTCCAGACATGACCCTTAAAATTGAGGCCAAACAGTTCACTCTTGGTTTCATCAGAGCAGAGAATCTTGTTTTTTACAATCTGAGAATCCTTTAGGGGCCTTTTTTTGCAAATTCCTAGCGGACTTTCATGTGTCTTATACTAAGGAGAGGCTTCTGTCTCGCCACTGGGCTATAAAGCCCAGATTGATAGAGTGTTGCAATCATGGTTGTCCTTCTGCAAGTTTCTCCCATCTCCACACAGGATCTCTGGATCTCAGCCAGAGTGACCATCAGGTTCTTGCTCACCTCTCTTACCAAGGCTCTTCTCCCCAGTTAGGAAGAGTCGTGGTTAATCCAGACTTCTTCTATTTAAGAATTATGGAGGCCACGGTGTTATTGGGAACCATTAATGCTACAGAATTTTTTTGTAGCCTTCCCCAGATCTGTGCCTCAACACAATCCTGTCTGTAATCTCTGCAGGCAATTCCTTTGACCTCATGGCTTGGCTTTTGCTCTGATACAGATTGTCAACTGTGGGACCTTATATAGACAGGTGTGAGCCTTTCCAGATCATGTTCAGTTTATTGAATTTACCACAGGTGGACTCCAAACAAGGTGTAGAAACATCTCAAAGAAGATCAATAGAAATGGAATGCACCTGAGTATCATTGCAAAGGGTCTGAATACTTATGTCAATGTGATATTTCGGTTATTTATTTTTAAGAAATTTGCAAAAAATTTAAAAATCCAGTTTTTTCTTTGTTATTATGTAGTATTGAGTGTAGATGAGGAAAATTAATGTAACATAAGGATCCAACATAAAAAATTGTGAAAAAAGTGAAGGGGTCTGAATACTTTCTGAATGCACTGTACTTAGAAGACCAAGCTCAGGGCCCCTTGCAGAGCATGAACCCACTGGATTTTTCCCTGAAAATTATTACATTATAATGAAGCATAAAAAAACACCTAATACTCTTCCAAAAAAAAACACACACACAGTCTGAAACCATTTTCCCAAGCAAGGTTGCAGTGAACCAGAGCCTAACCCAGCAAGAGGCAACACAGGGCACAAGGCTGGAGGGGGAGGGGACACACCCAGGATAGGTCACCAGTCTATCCCAAAGCACCCCAGACCCATCAGAGAGAAGGACCCATTCAAACCCGCTGCACCGCTGCACCACCATGCCCTCCTCCAAAAAAAACAACGATCTGTTAAATATCATCACAATCAAAACTAATAAACAGGATGAAATCATTACTTATCAAATAAAAATGAACAGGGATAACCAAACCCAACTCAGAATACAGACAAAACACATCAAATTCTCACGATGTCATTAAAATTGACGGATCAAATTGCATGAAAGCCAATTACAAATGTAAAAACAAAAACTCCTCACCGTAGCCCAGAAAAAGGAAACAAAAGCCATTCAGAGACTTAACAAAAATCCATATTAATTGCACTTAAAAAGCATCAGTACGAGGACCTGAGCCTTAGAATCTGTCAGACTCTGTAGAATTTCATCTAAAATCTGTCATCATAATCATTCATAAACTGAAAAACATTTTAGTAATATTGAGATCAATCTTAATGAAAGTGACAGTAAATCACAGATGAACCCACAGGATTATTTCCCGAAGTTATTGACACTAATAAAGCATTTAAAACACACCAGACCCAACAATAAAACAGTTCTTGTACATTACACTCAGTAAAAATACATTTAATCCACACTCAGAAAACAACGTAACCATATAAAAAACCATATTCCAACAGCTCCATGAAGTTGGCCACCCTAGAAACAGCACAAATGAAGAAGTCCTTGTGATTCGTTAGTGCTACATTTGTGCCGTAAAAATTTGAATTTGTGCCATTGCAGTTTTGGAGATATTAATTTTTTTTTTTTTCGAAAGTGACGTCATTCCAGCCCCCCTAAAACGCTGCAGACGCTCGAATTCAGGCTCATTTGTTTGCGCTACATTTGTGCCGTTTAAAACTGCCGTGCTATCTCTTTTACTTTTTCAGATAAAAAGGATAGTATTTCACGTGACGTCACCCGGAACTGTGAAGTTGGCCCCTCTACAAATGACACAAATAAAGAAATACATATTTTTCGTTAGTGCTACATTTGTGCTGTTTAATCCGCGGTCCTATCTTTTACTTTTTTGGATGACTTCCAGTAATTTTCCAGCACGTTTATTTATTCTTCATGTTTTCTGTTAAGTCGGCATTGTTTCATAGAACAACACATGTGTTGTGTACACAGGATGCTGGAAATACTGCAGTGAATTTGTACAGGTTTTTAGTTCTGTTGTTCATAAAAAAACCTCGAAGTTAACTGTACAGTGTTGTGTTTTTTTCACTTGTGTCGATCTGGGTGAATCAATACTGTTCACTGAACAGCAGCAGTTTTTCCGTCGTGTTTGACCACAACATGGACCGGTGAGTGAAGTGGGACAGGTGAAAGGCAGTAGTTATAAGGACTGCAAGTCATAATGTACATGTTATGAATATCGCCAGAAATAAAGTGTCATATAATTGCTAATACCTGAAATCTGAATATCAGTGATATCACGTGTAATATATTCCTTTATTTTTAAAAAAGTAAAAGCGATGGAACCACGGTTCAAACGGCACGAATCACAGACGTAGCACTAATGAGTCCAAATTCGAGTGTCTGCAGCAATGTAGGGGGCTGGTGACATCACTTCCAGTGTAAACAACCATTGTCTTCAAAAGCAAAAGAGGTAGGACAGCAGTTCAAACGGCACAAGTAACACTAACTAAATATATATTTGTCTTTTTTTGTGCTGTTTGGGGGGGGGGGGGGCAACTTCACGGATGCGGATGAAAAAGTAAAAGACACACAAAACGGTTCAAATGTAGCACTAACAAATCATAAGGTTTTCTTCATTTCTCCTGTTTTTAGGGGGGGCAACTTCACGGAGCTTATTCCAACAAGGGTAAAAATTCATACTCTGATTAAAATAACAAACAATGAAACTTAAAAACAAAATCTAATTTTAATTTAAAAATAGAAAACCATAGGACATAGAGACATTAAAAGAATAAGCATGATGCATAAAAACACCCAACAGCCAGGAGCTTAAAATTTGTGCCCTCTGTTCTGGTTAACTTTGAAAATACAGACGGTCCCTATTTTACGATGCGGTTACGTTCTGATAAACCTATCATAAGTCGAAAATGTATTTAATACACCTAACCTAGCGAACATCATTACTTTTCCTTTAAGATGGTTGAGATCGTCGATTGCAAAAGTCTAAGTTCGCGTGTGATGGCCATTACAGTCGGAAACCCACGGGACACTGGTCTGGTTACCAACACTCTCTGTCTCCATCTCTCAGGGCAGGTTCTTGCAGGATGTGTTCACCACCATGGTGGACCTCAAGTGGCAGCACTCCCTTCTCATCTTCACTTCAGCCTTCCTCTGCTCATGGATGCTTTTCGCCATGGCCTGGTGGCTCCTGGCCTTTGCACACGGGGACCTGGAGCCCCTAGGGCCAGAGAGCGGACCGGCCCCTGTCCCCTGTGTCACCGCCATCCACTCCTTCACCTCTGCCTTCCTCTTCTCCATCGAGGTCCAGGTGAGACACTTTTGATGAGACACAGTTTGGTGCCTCGGGTGGCCTTGAACAGTTTTATGTACAACAGTTTGACGCTTTGGTGCCAGCGGCTTTTTTCAAACACGCCTGCAGGCTTGGACACATTTACTGAATTATCTGACCATTGCGGCTCAGTCCGGCGGGACAACCTGGTCCAGTTCAGGTTGATTTAGACAAAATAACTGGTGAACAACAACAGGCCTGTAGCTGCAAAACACCTTCTGGCCACAGCAGATAGTTTCACCTCTGTTGATCTTCTCTACTCTGTCCATCAAAGTTATTATCCCATGGGTCTGAGAGATTCTAGGCAAATGTGTGTTATTATGGTCAGAGGCAAATGGACCTTTTTATTCTGCTTACTGTTCTACTGTACTGTGTGAGTCATGTATTTGTGACTCTTGTGCAGAATGCAGTTTCCCACAGTTTCAAAGATTCTGATTATAAAAGATCATCACTGAAACAAGGGTCTTCAAATAAGAGGGAAAATAGGTTTGCTTACAAAATAAATAATAGGATGCCCCTTTAAATATGACCTCCTGTGGAGACTATGGGAATTTCCTCTAACTTTCCACAGAACCTTGTTACTACAAAGCGCCCTTTCCCAAATATTTATGTCACATCCGGACGAGAGTCCAACACGGATGTGTGTTGCTGTAACGCCCGAAGACGGATGAAAAGTATAATGACCCCAAGCACAGAGTGTATTTATAAGTGCACAGTGTAAACTGTAAAGTAGAGTGTACAGGTGAAACAATGAAGACAGGACACAGAGCCACACAATGTATTCTCACAAAGGTGAAAAGGGGAGCATAAATCTGTGAGTAGAACTTGGAGGAGGAGAGACAAAATACAGAACTGGAACACTGGACCTGGATAGGAGCACAAAGGGCAGGAATGGATGGGACAGGCACTCGAGACTGGAACATAAACAACTATGGGACAAGACTTGGGAAACAGGTAACTGAGGTTTGCAAAGAAATTGCAGTAGACTCCGTACTAAGAATCCACAATGTTGCCTCAGTTGTTGGCTCCTTTTTATATGTGCCTGATTCCCAAATTGTGAACAGATGTACTGGTCTGGACTAGTGGAACTAAGGGGTTCCTCCTCTGGTCAGTAGGGGTATTCTCCCTGTGGGTCAGGACAATTTACTATGAGGGCCTCTACTTCTTCATTTATAGTTCTCCTTTTTAAGAACATACAGGTCACTTTCCCCAGTGAATCAGAATGGATTACCAAGACAGCAAAAGTGTCTGGTGACACACATTGTCCAGAACAACAGATAAAATCTCTCCATTCATCACTTCCGCTCAGTTAAAATCTTTATTCAATCAATAGACCCATAAAGTCTGTCATGCATACTGTAAAATATATACAGTAGAATGTAGTTAATAAAACCAACCAATATAAATTCTGCATGAAAGATACTTAAATACACACTAAAACATACCCAAATGCTCCAATAAATAAAACCATTAAAAGGGAACTCCACCACTCAAGAACAGCGGTGCCCTAGCCTGTTCCCAGTGTGCTGCTGTGTACCTTACCTGACGTTTCCCCCAGGTATTTTCTTTCTCAGCACATCTGCTGCTACGAGAACATTTTTGCATGAAATAAAAAATACAATCGAACCAAATTGAATCAAACACTTAAGTAGTAAAAGATCAATAAAAAGCAGACCCCCACATGCATGAACAAAAAACAAACTCTACTAAGAATAAAACAAAAGAGTATAATAAACAAGCAAAAGACAGGTAGCTCTTTTTTTGAAGCTACTTGAAAGTGTAAAACAATGTGTTATAAATTAAATTAGAACATTCAGTTAAATAGTGCCTAAATAAATATTTAAAATCCTACACCTAACAATGAAACATAACACAACACATACAACACCAAAAACAGGAGTCGTAGTGGCTTGTAAACATTTTAAAAATGTATGTTATTTACTTAACGGGGGGCGCGGCGGCGTGGGTCCTGCTCTCCGGTGGGTCTGGGGTTCAAGTCCTGCTCGGGGTGCCTTGCGATGGACTGACATCCCGTCCTGGGTGTGTCCCCTCCCCCTCCAGCCTTACGCCCTGAGTTGCCGGGTTAGGCTCTGGCTCCCCGCGACCCTGTATGGGACAAGCGGTTCAGAAAGTGTGTGTGTGTGTGTGTGTGTGTGTATGTATATTTACTTAAGGATGCAGAGTTTGTCACAAACCTGAAGGGGTCACAGCCTAGAGACCCTTCCACCTGCTGGACACCGAAGTCTGCCCCTCTGGGCAAACTGGGTTCTCGCATTCTAAAGCATGTCATTGGTCATGCTGATCACCAGCCACGTCCAGGTAGCTACTGCCATCTGAGTGCCAGGGTTCCATCCCCTCCGTATTTTGTTGCATGTTTTGTTGCATGGATCCCCATGTGGGGATCCATCTTCATGCATAAGTGGGTTAACAAACGCCAGACCTCCTGTACCATCTCCATCCATCCATTCATTTTCTTAGCTGCTTGTCCTTTAGGGTCATAGGAGAGCAGAGAGGCCCAGACATCCCTGTCCCACACAACTTCCTCTAGCTCACCCCAGGGGATCCCCAGCCACTCCCAGGCCAACTGGGAGATGTAATCTCTCCAGTGGATCCTGGGCTGACCTCGGGGTCTCGTCCCAGTTGGCCAGGCTAGGGATACCTCCAATGAGAGGCACCCAGGGGGCATTCTTACCAGATGCCCGAACCACCTCAACTGGCTCCTCTTAGTGCGGAGGAGTAGCGGCTCTACTCTGAGTTCCTCCCAGATGGCCGAACTCCTCACCCTATCACGAAGAGTGAGTCCCACCACCCTGCGGAGAAAACTCATTTTAGCCAATTATATCCTTTCGGTCACTACCCAGAGTTCATGAACATAGGTGAGGGTAGGGACATAGACAGCGAATAAATGGAGAGGTTTGCCTTATGGCTCAGCTCTCCCTTCTCTACTACAATCCGGTACAGCCACCGCATTACTGCTGCTGCTGCTGTTCCTTGCCTGCAGCCGAGCTCACGCTCCCTTCTCCCCTCCCTCGTGAGTAAGACCCCAAGATACTTAAACTCCTCCACCTGGGGCAGAGTTTCTCCCCTTACCTGAAGGGGTCATGCCATCCTTTTTTGTGAGAGAACCATGGCCTCCGACTTGGAGGTGCTGATTCTCATACCAACCGCTTCATGCTTGGCTGCAAACCATTCCATTGCGTGTTGGAGGCAACCATGTGACGGTGCCAAAAGGACAACATCATCTGCAAAAAGCAGAGACGTCACCTTCTGACTCCCACACAGAATGCCCTCCTGGCCTCGACTGCGCCTTGATATCCTGTCCATGAAAACCACAAACAGGAGTGGAGACAAGGCACAATCTTGGCGGAGTTCAACACCTACATTGAACAGGCTTGACTTAATGCCAAGTATGCGGACACAGTTCTCGCTCTGTGTGTACAGGGACCAAATGGCTCGCCGTAGTGGCCCCGGCACCTGAAGCACCTCCGACAGAATTTCTCGGAGAACATGGTCATAAGCCTTTTCCAAGTCCACAAAACACATGTAGACTGGCTTAATCAACTCCCATGCCCCCTCAATTATCTGTGAGAGGGTAAAAAGTTGGTCCACTGTTCCACGACCAGGACAGAATCCGCATTGTTCCTCTTCAATCTGAGGTTTAACTATCGGCCGGAGCCTCCTTTCCAGCACCCTGGTATAGGCTTTCCCAGGGAGGCTGAGAAGTGTGATACCCCAATAGTTGACACACACTCTCCGGTCCCCTTCCTTAAAGGTAGGGACCACCACCCCAGTTTGTCAATCCAAAGGCACTGTCCCCGAGGTCCATGCAACGTTGTAGAGGCGTGTCAGCCACGACAGCCCAACAACATCCACGGCCTTAAGCAGTTCCGGGTGAATCTCATCCACCCCCGGTGCTTTGCCAACTACCTCAGTGACTTCCACCAGGGAAATGGACTCTGATACCCTGGAAGCCTCTGGCCCTGACTCCTGTAAGGGAGACATATCTCTCTGGTTTAGGAGTTCCTCAAAGTGCTTCTTCCACCTCCTGACAGTGTCCTCATTTGAGGTCAGAGTTTCTCCACCTTTGCTGAGTACAGCTTGAACGAAGCTCCTCCAACCCCTCCTGAGCTGCCAGATGGTTCTCCAGAACCTCTTTGAGGCCGACCGAAAGTCATTTTCCCTGGTCTCTCCAAACTCCTTCCATGCTCCGGATTTTGCTTGTGCAACTGCAGCCACCTTTTTTGCCTACTGGTACCTATCTGCTGAGTCTAAGGAGTCCCAAGAGCCAACCAAGCTTTTAAAGGCCAACTTCTTTCACTTGACGGCTTTCCTCACCACCAGTGTCCACTAGATTTTTTGGTGCCGCCGTGACTGGCACCAACAAGCTTTTTGCCTGCTTCCACAATGGCGGTTTTGAACAGGGTCCATTTGGATTCCATGTCCCCTACCTCCTCCAGGACATGGGAGAAGCTCTCCTGGAGGTGCGAGTTAAAATCATTCCGTACAGGGTCCTCTGCCAGTCATTCCCAACACACCCTCACTATGTACTTGGGTCTACCTGGTCTGTCCGTCAGTTTTCCCCACCATCTGATCCAGTTCACCACCAGATGGTGATCAGTCGACAGCTCAGCACCTCTCTTCATCTGAGTGTGCAGAACATGTTGCCTTAAGTCAAATGAAACGACTATAAAGTCATTCATTGACCTTTGGCCCAAGGAGCTCTGGTACCAAGTACACTTATGGGCATCCTTGTGTTCAAACATGGTGTTTGTTATGGACAAACTATAGCTAGCACAGAAGTCCAATAGTATTTCACCATTCAGGTTTAGATCGGGCAAGCCGTTCTTCCCAGTCACCCTCCTCCAGATTTCCCAGTCATTGCCAACATGAGCGTTGAAGTCCCCCAGCAGGAGTATGGACTCCGTCAGTGAGACCCTGTCCAGAACCCCATCCACTCTCTACAAGAAAGTTGGATAGTCTGAACTGCTATTTTGTGCATAAGCACACACAATAGTCAATGTTTTCCTCTCTGTGACCTTAAGTTGCATTGAGGCAACCCTCTCATCCACCGGCACAAAGTCCAACTGTATAGCAGCCAGCTGGGGACTGTGAGTATCCTCACACCCGCACAGTGCCTCTCACACTGTACAACTCCTGAGCAGGAGAGGGATCACCCCCAATCAAGGAATTTGGTTCCAGAGCCAACACTGTGAGTGGAGGTGAGCTCAACTATATCTAGTTGGAATCTTTCAACCTCCTGCACCAGTTCTAGCTCCTTTCCCCCCAGTGAGGTTACATTCCATGTGCCAAGAGCCAGTTTCTGCTGCAGGGGTCCGTGACGCCATGCGTCACCCTGCCCCCTCCTGCTGCCTGAAAGGCATTGCACCTGACCCCTATCTTGGACCTTGCGGGTGGTGGGCCCACATATCACTCCCATGTTGTCTTTTCGGGCTGACCTTGGCTAGGTTACGTGGGGTGCCTGGCCACCGGGCGTTCGCCTAGGAACACTACCACCAGGCCTGGCTCCAGGGGTAGGTCTCGGTGACCCTATGGTGGGTGCTGTCTTGTTCATGTTCACCATAGAGGTTTTTTGGATCGTGTTGGTCTGGATCTTCACTCCAGACCTGGTCGTCATGGGAGACCCTACCAGGAGCATACTGCTCTGGACAATAAAACTCTGGATATCACGCAAGTCCTTCCACCACGACAAGGACGCTATCCAGGAAGCCTACCTGTCTGCAGTCCCAAAATCTGAGTGTCAAAGTTTCACTCTCACTAACCTGGAGTGGCTTGTTTGGGAAACAGCATCAGTTCAAGTCCTACAGATGCTGGTCCAGGTCTTTTGGCTGAATCCTCACCCATGTGTCCTCTTTAAGCCCTAAAATTTGTGCAAGACCCTGTGCTTGAGAAGTCTCAGCCTTGACCCCGGCTGCCGTGATCATGCTCCATGTTACAATATGTCTGTGGTGAGTAGGCCAGGGCTTGGCATTTGGCCAGGTATTGGATCAGGACTTCGCAAGATGATCCATCATCAGGGCCAACCAAAGATGCACAAAGTACTCGTGGGGAAGTTCAGTTGGAGCTGACATACATACGGTTACGTACCTGAGAATGGAAGAGATGGTCCAGTTTAACAGGTATGTTAGGCACATCCCTCCCTCCCTCCCTCCTCCTTTGGAGTGTACATGACCTCCCTCCTTATACACTCACATCTGCCTTCAGACAAGACTGAAAATGTCTTTCGTAAAGGTCTCTGCATATTGAGCAGGTCAAGGGATACACCTGCACAAGATAGAGCAATGTGGGGAGAATGTCAACCTACCAATCATCCCCATTTTCTGTCCAGCTTTGGCCAGGCATTTTTCCCAGTTAGTTTTGGCGGTACCTTCCAGAAAGAAGTTGAACCTGTACAAACCATAGGAAATTGATGCTAAGATCAGTCTGCTCAAGGTGTTAATCAGGAAACGGTGATCTACTTAGTCAAACCCCTTCTTCTGATCCAGACTCATTAACATGAGGGCGGCTTTTTGGTCTGCTGCCCAAACAACTGCATCTTGAACCACGTGCAAATTCCAGATCACTGAATGCCCGGGCACTCCGAAATTCTGGTGCTAATGGACCACATTGGTCATTAGCTTGTTCAGGTGCTCGGTAAGGACTTTTGCGATAATAATTGTGTCCGCGCAAAGCATTGTGAGAGGCCTCCAGTTGGCTACATCGGGTTTATTACCTTTCCTGTAAAACAAAGGAAGAACCTCTTTTTCAAAACGTACAGATATCGTACCTCTCTGCTCACACACAAATCTCCACTGCCATGCAATTATGAGTTTTTATTGCCTCTTTACTGGGGCAATAGTAGTATGTAATCTGAACACAAACATACGTGATGGCTGCTGTAATGCATTTTTGTACTATTTTCTGAGGCAGATCTCACTTTGTAGAAAAGCGTCTCCTTTGCAGGTCTTTTTGGTGTTGGAGATCGACACACAGTAGTTGTAATTTAGCCATTAGTTGACCGTCTTCTTTGTTTGTATCTGTTTTTCTTGCCTTATGTCTGTGTTAAAGCGCTCTGTGTCACTGCGTGAGAAGAACGCTCTATAAAAAACAAGATAATAATAAATAAATAATTTGCATAAGCGTTGCTAGTAAATGTAAATAGATGTTAAACCACAAAAGGGATTGTGTGTTTCAAGTAATTGTTTGCTGGTTCAAGGAAAAAATGATTGAGGTTTTGAAGGATTATTAGCTTTTGGCAAAAGCATAGTTACATTTGTTCACCTAGGGTGTTACATGGTGTTGTGATGGATTGTGTATTATGGGGCACAGAAAACTGCACACCTATAGTTGTGCTGCCTATAAGATGTTAAGCTCAGCTACACAAAGGATTCAATGAAATGAGACTGCAGGACAGTAGAAACCTGTGGAAATCGGTACAAAACGGATAAAAACTGATAAATCTACGGCAAAGGAAGCAGTAGTCCAAGTTCCGGTGCATTACTGGTTAGTTAAAGCAACCTTGGTTTTAACGCGGTCGCACTGCTAATGTGAAATGGAGCTCCTTTAACCCATTGAAAGAGATGCTTAAAACTGTGTTTGTGTTCCAATCAAAAAATAGCACAAATAACTGAAGTCAGAAAACTCAAGTAAAACATTTTCTCCCTATTTTCCCTTTTTTTTCATCCCCTAAATTTTTGATTAGGTGGGAAGGACACAGGCTAGAATGGGCATTGCCCCCCCCCCCCTTCATCTTTATCCAGAGCCTGATAGGCTAATTGGATCTTCCTGACCCATTGGGTCCCTGTGCCCATAGGGGCACCACACTAGGGTTGCCTCCATTGGCTATGAAAAATAAGGAACGGACTCCAGGAGAGGTTTCACCACTTACAGTGTTATGTTTATGAGACTGAGGTTCTGAGCCAGTATTGAAGGCGTCAGGCCACCGTCAGTTAACTGGTAAAAGTCAAATTTAATGGCAAATTCCATATGCTTTTTCATCGATACAGAGTACCTTGACGACGAAGACCATCTTTCCTGTTGCAGTGCCAGTAGAAATCCCACAAATCTTGTAACCCTGACTCTTGATACCTGCGGATAAAAAATGTGGCCCCGCTTCATCCCTCAGGTTACAATTGGATTTGGGGGCCGGATGGTAACGGAAGAATGCCCACTGGCCATCACAATCCTGATTGTTCAAAACATCCTGGGTCTCATCATCAATGCCGTCATGCTGGGCTGCATCTTCATGAAGACAGCCCAGGCCAACCGGCGTGCCGAGACCCTCATCTTCTCCCGCAACGCTGTCATCGCAACTCGCAACGGCCGGCCCACCTTCATGTTCCGTGTCGGAGACCTGCGGAAGAGCATGATCATCTCTGCTACCGTGCAGCTGCAGGTGGAGTAGTAGTGAGTCCCACTTTCAGCAAATTGCCAGCTGTGTATCCATCATATAAGAGGCACTAACACCAACCGTCACATGGCAGGTGGTCCGCAAGACGGTGACGGCCGAGGGGGAGGTGCTCCCAGTCTGTCAGCTGGACATCCAGGTGGAGAACCCTTTGCGGAGCAATGGCATCTTTCTGGTCTCCCCACTTATCATCAGTCACACCATTGAGCGTGACAGCCCCCTCTACGATGTGTCCGCCCAGTCTCTTGCCAACGAGAACCTGGAGATTATCGTCATTCTGGAAGGTAGGAAGGCAGGTCATCTATACATAATGGCAGTTACTTGTCCTTAAGAATTTTACAGTACACTCAGATTTCAGTCTGGAGGATATGTAGAAAGCAGATTATAAGAGACCATCATCTACCATCTAATTTGAACAGGTCATATGACTAGTTTTTGATGTGTGGGTTTACATGGACGAAATGTAAGGCTTTCTTACACAGAACATACAGAGCCGTGAAAAAAAACTTCCCTCCTTTACAGTTTTCTAACATTTTGCACGTTTTCGATTTTTATTTTTACATGGCTGAATGTTTTCCATTGACAGTTTTCAGCATAGAAAATATCTTCAAACTTAGTGTCTCATTAGGAACCTTGATGGGCTATGTTTGAAGGAGACCAACTATCAGTTGTATTAGTACAGTGGTCCTTGACTTTCGACATATGGGACTCATGAAAACCCAATGGCACCATCCAATCAAACATACTATATTGTTTTCGAGTCCCCAAGTTTGGTTGTGACATCTAATGACGATTCCTCCATCTGCTGTATGATAATGCTGACTGGTTGCGCCGCCACATCAGAGCCATATTTATCATAGTTGGCATCTCAGTCAGTGTTTGTGTATCTAGCAGTGCTTCTGTTTTGTTTACAAAACTCTTCATTTGTGAATGCCATCCAGTTATTTTTTTATGCCTGATAGCAGACAAGCAAAAAAAGTGAGTGTTATGCTAGTACTGAGAGGAAAAGCAAAAGAAAACATTTAGAAATCAAGGTGAAAACAGCACAGTATGAAAATATAATAATACTGTTGTGTATTATTTTTCTTATTAGAATTATTATAACATGAATAATGTGTGACATTAGTGAAAAAATATTACAAAGTCCTGTTATACAACATTCACGTTACATGTATTCATTTAACAGATGGTTCTCTCGAAAGTGACAAACATCTCAGAGAAAAGATACAAGGAGTGCATTACAATGTAGCATTTGTGCATTTTGATTGTTCAAGTATCCTTCCGGTTTATATGATACGGTATAAAGGGATTTTTGACTAATGACAAAGATGTCTAACTGTTTCATTACATTTGTCTGGCACTTTTCTCCAAAGTGACTTACAATGTTAATCTACCTACATTTATTTACCCATTTGTAAGCTGGGGCACAGCTTTTTTTTACTACAGCAATTTAGGGTAAGTACAGTATCTTGCTCAAGGGTACTACAGCCAGAGGTGAAATTCAAACCTGCAATCTCTGGGGCCAAAGGCAGCAATTCTAACCACTACGTTACCAGCTGCCCCTCTTATGATGTGGCGGTTGGAATGGAAGGGAGAAGATATGACCATTATTATTTTCTTGACACGGGGGCATGGTGGCATGATGGCGCAGTGGGTTTGACTGGGTCTTGCTCTCCGGTGGGTCTGGGGTTTGAGTCCTGCTTGAGGTGCCCTGTGATGGACTGGCGTCCTGTCCTGGGTGGATCCCCTCCCCCTCTAGCCTTATGCCCCATGTTGCTGGGTTAGGCTCCAGTTCACTGTGACCCTGCTTGGGACAAGTGGTTTCAGACTCTGTGTGTGTGTGTGTGTGTATGTGTATTTTATTGACATATCTGTGGTATGGAAGATAAAGAAACAGGCAGTCATTTTAATCAGCATAATTAAGGGGACAGTTAGAGTCAGTTGCTTGAATGCAGTCGGGGGTGATTTGCCCAACTGGCCCTGGCAAATATAACTGTCAATTACAGACATGCATCACTTAACGATGGGGATATGTTCTGAGAATTGTGTCATTAGGCAATTTTGTCATTGTGAGAGCATCATAGAATGTACTTATACAAACCTAGATGGTATAGCTTAATACGCACCTAGACTATGTGGTATAGCCTATTGCTCCAAGCAAGAAATGCAGTAAACGCAAGATTTATGACGCCGCTGCTGGCGTAACACAGCATACTGTTTTACAGTAAACTCTTTTATAAGTAGAAAGACCACACTCTAAAATAATGATAAAAAGTACACTATAGTAAATACATAAACAAGTAACAGGTGTTTATCATCATAAAAAATTATGTACTTTAAATAATTGCGTGCTATACTTTTATACAGCTGGTAGTGCAGTAGGTTTGTTTGTACTACCACGAACACGCGAGTAATACGTTGCATTACGACGTTACAACGGCCACAATGTCGCTAGTCCTTAAGAATTTTTCAGCTCCGTGATAATGTTATGGGGCCACCGCCGAATGTGCGGTCAGTCGTTAAGTGAAACATCATTAAGCGGTGTGTGACTGTACTTAAACTCTCACCAGCAAAAGTCCAGTTGGGAGAACAGAGAAGAGTAGAGGCACATCATGTCACGTTCCCCAAAATTAAGCCTTCTGGAGATACGGTGCAGGAACCGGTTGTCAAGTTTGAGCTCAGCTCTCCTACATGCTGACTGCTGCTTTTCGGCATTAAAGTACAGGTTCCTCGCAGGTATAAACCTTGGGCTCCAATGTGAGAGATGAAATCGACTGTGCAAAATAAGCTGCCGGCTAATGTCTAAAAAAGCTTATCGTCTTCAAAAGTGATACACGGAAGGAGACGAAGTGACTCGGAGACCGCCGATAGCGTAGTGGGCATACACGGCTGTTGCCTCCAGATGCAAAGGTCGCGGGTTTGACTGTCGCCGCTGAGCAAGGTACTAACCTTAAATGAGCAGGTGGTGTTATGTTGCAAGTTCCTTTGGAGAGAAGCACGAGGTAAACGAATAAGTGTAAACATGAGTTTCTGCCATATTGACAGGTGTCGTTGAAACGACGGGCATCACCATGCAAGCGCGCACCTCCTACACGCCTGAGGAAATCCTTTGGGGGCGCCGCTTCGTGTCCATTATTTCTGAGGAAGATGGAAGATACACGGTTGACTACTCCAAGTTTGGGAACACGGTGCCGGTGCGCATGTCCTCCCTCAGTGCCAAGGAGTTGGACCAGACGCGAGGGGTGCAGGGCGGGAGCACTCCCGAGGGACACTTCCAGGGCTGGGGGCTGGTCCGAGCTGGCAGGGGTGGGTACCGCAGAGGAGGCAGGGCTTGCGACAGCACAACCTCCCGGCCGTGGTACGCTCACGCAGAGAAAGGAGACGTGGAGGAGATGGTGGAGAATGGGAAGAAGAAACAAGTCCCACTGGAGGAGATTGGAAGAGAGAGAGAATTGGAGGGAGACTGAGGAACAGAAAGTAGGAAGGGGAAAGGCGAGGAATGGAAAAGGGAAAAAACTCTTTTATATTATTAGTTGTGTTTGTGACCAGGCAGTTATTCACGTTTTCTTACTGGAAGATGTTTTTATACCGTGTGCCATGATGGCCCCACAAAGCACCACCAATGTCAGCGATTGAACCGAGTCCTTACATGTATTTTACTGCCTCGCATCTTGAAACTGTCATCATTAAGGTTGACCGTTTTCTGTCAGCACCGCGAATTTGACCACTTTAAGTTGTACTGAAGTGCAGAGAAACACAAGCCATATCCAATATCGGACTTCCTACAAAACAGCAATATTGCGGTACAAGAATGCAGTATTCACAGAAATGCCAGCTATATTTTCGCTCACACGGGACTGCTGCAATTGACGGCAAAAAATACGAAACTTCGGCATGTCAAAAGATGCCTCTGAATGTGATACCAGAGCAGTTTTTTACCCTGATGAAATGCAGGCAGTACTGATGTTTTAGTCCAGTTCCACGAAGATAAAGTAACTGTTCCAGCCTTGTGTTCCATGAGTCACCCCTCAGTGTGCCCTTCCAAAGACATCCAACACACAGCTATGTGCTGCCATTTCAAAACTGAGTAGAAAGACATTTTTTTCAGTCTGAAAAATGTGCGTATTGTGCCATCGTGCATTTCTTTGTCCCACTACGTCATAGACATTACTGCAATGTTTCTGCAAAAGGGCAGCAGCAAGACTTGCAGACTTGACTGTGAAAACATGTTCAAGATATTTTCCCCTTAGAAACTGTATTTAAAAAGTCAGTGTTTAAAAGGATACATTCACACATTGTAACACATTCCTGATTCTTCCAGCAGGCTTTATGTACACAAACCCAGGCCCACACTGTGGTCAAGGCACAAGGCAAAATAACAGACTAATGTTTGGTAAAGAATCCCCTTTCAGAGCTCTGGTCTCTGGTCGCCATCTTCCTCTCTCTTCCTTGTGAAGAAGGCTTTAAAGTAAGAAAAGGGGGAGTTATGGCTACTAGATGTTTCTATACTGTGAAGTCAGTGCATATATTACAGAAACACAGGGACCAGTTGCAGATGTTGGGTTATTCTGCAAGGAGGAGACCTTGCAGACCACACATACACACCTCCCTCTATTCTCATTCTAAATATCACTGCAACAGGATGAGAGTAGGCAAAGGGTGACTTGCAGTGTACATTGTAGGAACAATTTCTCTCTCATACACAGGGGCCAAATTAAAGTGTGTCAAAACATGGAAAATGAATAGAGAATTAACTGCCAAATCCCTTGTACAGTTTGTCCTGTGGTTCTGATGACCAGTTCATTAGCCAATACCCTGCAAGAAGATTTTCACACTTAGCCCACATCCTTCTATTCAGGGAAGAGAAAAACCAAATGAGGATGACCGCATGTAACTGGTACAACATCAAGTAGAACATTGCAGCCTGTTTATAAAAGAGGAATGTGAACCACACCCAGTGGATATCTTTCCATCTGTGGGCTCCGGAGGGATGCTATTCAGTTCTCCAGCCTTTATGTATGGTGAATGGACAATACAGAATAGCTGCCTTTCACCATAGCAGAGATGGGAGTCTCTTCCCTAAAGACAACAGTTCAGTCCTTATTTCAAGGACCTTTAATAAACACTGAATTCAAACAACTTTATTTGTGATAATACAGCCTGTGAATCCCCCTTTATTCAACAAGTGAGGATATGTAAGGTTGAAAAGTGCCAGGATTAACAATTTCAGTACTTTTTTGCAAAAACTGATTTAATCATGCCATATAGTCCATATTTACATCTTGCAAAACGCAATTGTTAGAACATATTTTTTCCAGAAATGGCCCAAAATGTATAAGAGTTAGTAAGAGTGAAGACAATGAAAACATAACTGACATTGTTTTTCCTTCGAGTATGAGACACTCATTTCTATGCAGTTGTTTATAGCTTGAAGCTCAAATTTGATAAACAAAAAAAGTCATGCCTCTGAGGAAAAAGTACAAAGTATTCTGGCGAGATGGAGTAGTATTACTTTCTACACCCAGCATTTACAGGCCAGGAGTAGATTTACATTGCTCTAAGAAAAGCGTAGAACACATTTATTTCCAAGTTCTAGAACATGGAGCAGCAAACAAGGACCAGCGCAACCAGCAGGCCCAGCAGGGGTTTGCTCACGGTGGCAGCAGGACTGCTGTTGCACAGGTTACTGTTGCAGCACCGATATGTGAAGGAAGATACAGCTGGAAACATCTGGCTCAGCCGGCTGTTGTCGCAGTCTGTGTACCGGATGCACTGACGGTACGTCGTGCCTGCTGCATTAAGAAAGAAAGCTCTTTAAGTGACAAAAGTTACGATGCCAAGGATCGCACAGCATTGCAGTCCTAAATGGAAGAGAGGATGCCAGCCAATAATGGCTGGCTGTTTCCCCAGACACTCAGTCCCACCTGCTGTGTGATGAGTGTATTCTTATGTAATGTGTATTTTTAATACAGCTTTATTTTCTCATCCTTTCTTCTCCAGAAAAATTCATAAAAAAAATTCAATCATGCACAAAAATGTTTTTCCAATAGCATACATAGCCACTAAGTTTTCTTAACGTGCAGTGTTCTAACAGCTGACATACAGTATGCCTATACAGGTAAGTCTCACCACTAAATTGTTCCAAGTAGTTTTTTTTTTAAAGTCTGTTTGGAACAGAAGAACTACTCATTTTATTTTATTTCCCCCCCATTAACTTTTTCATGAGCATTTATTTTATACACTTCTACCTTAAACTTACACAGCTGGGACTGGAAGTGTGTGTTCATAACTCAAGCTGACCAACCACTATGTTGTGATTAGTAAAGGCTTAACACAGCTTAGTCCCTGAAATTACTCATGGGTTGGGTTCTGGAGAAACCAACGGGTAAAGCTGAACAAAACCTCTGCTACCATGAAGGGTTGTTCAAACTTTTTCGTGAACATTAATTGCAAAGTGGTCCGAGGGCCACCCGGAAAATAATTTAAGTGACAACTGAATGGGAAATGTCCAAATTCGACATCGTGTTCAAGCCTGTGTCTAACTACACCTGTATTATGCGATTCAATAAAATGTTTAGTATTTACGGAATAACCACATCACTTGAAATGCGGGGCTGCGAGTATAAAGCCCTGGTGTTTTCACAAAATGTCTACCAATTAAAAGTGAGCAATGCTGCAGAAAACAGTGCAAAGTGCACGTGAATCAAGGACCTCACTTTTGTCGCTGAGTGACAGGCAGGCATCCTCGGTGGTGCAATCCTGAGTAGTAGAGCACTGTCCAGTGAAACCCGTACACTTGTAGCAACGAAGACCAGAGACTGAAAGATAAAAACAAACTTTCATGAGCTCCTCGGACTCGTCCCTTACGACGACGGAACCACGTGTTCATGCTTCAGTGTCTGCCCAAACATGGCATCTTTGTGGGGAAAAACAGGCATGGGGTGGAGGGAACAGTAAATGGTACAGTGTTACATGGCAACACACAAACACTTTCCACATGGTTAAAAACATTAGATTTCTGTAAGTTTCTCTTAACACGTTGCTTATGGCACAAACACACATTACAGGTACCACACATGTTAAGGACTTGTAGCCTGATGGTTGCCAGGTTAAACCCCACTCCCTGCTACTGCTGTAATACCCATGATCAAGAGACTTACCCTGAATTGCTCCAGGAAAATACCCAGCTGTATGGATCAAATACTGTGCGTCACTTTGGACAAAAATGTCAGCTAAGCAATTCGTTAGTAACAATTTTATAAGTAATACTTTTTTGCTTCTCTGCTGACACTTCTTAGGACTTGAACCAGCAACCTTCAGGTTACGAGTCCCAGATCATAATCACTAAACCACCTACACAGACAGCCTAAAAAAACCATAATCTGATATTTACTACAGCCAGCTGTTCAAGCAGAAACTTTTTACTCACCCAGACTAAAAGTCAATAAAGAGAATAGCAGACAAATACCCAGGTACTTCATTTTGGACACCTCCCTTCAGCTTCAGCTTTCTTGAAAACAATACAAAAACATATTGTAACTTTCTCACTGCATGCAGGTTGCAAAAGGTACAAGTATCTCACATGTTGAAGCATGGGGGGGACCACAAAAGTATGAAGACAGAGTAAGGATTCACTGCTTCACTTAACACCATTTAAACCATCTTCAAAGAATCATTAAAGATATTTTAGTAAGAGCCTCACTGAAAGGTCTGTCTTGGATAAAGCAGTAATACATAGAATTTCATTCATCTTCCTTAATATACTTTAGGCACACTGAAAAACAGACAACTGTATACATACTTTAAGAACACTTGTTCCTCTGCATTTTTATGTTCTACAGTGTTTATTTGTAGTGGAGTGAACACAAGCTATGTTTACATTCAATAAGGAGGAGAGCTGTTACCATGGACACCAAAGTGGAGATAAGTGGTAGGAAGATCAGGACTGTTCCACATTGTACATGAATTAGTCAAAATCCAGCCATTCCCTGCTATATATCTCAGTTCCGTTCTGGCCGAACGGTCAGATCTCAAAATGGACGCAAGTCAGATGTATGTTAGCATGGCACATAAAAGTCACATACCTATAACATCCTTTCCTATTATGAGTCTCATTTCTTTAAACCAGCTTTGTCATTTTACACGATCCTGTAATTTTACCTTTTGAGATGCTTTAGTGCATCACTTTTTTTTTTTTATGTTATGCAAGTTTTATCATGATCATCTCATTTTTCACCAGTTTTATGAATTGACTTTTAAAATCACTACAGTTTATTAAACAAAAATATTTGGTTCTTATGACTTGGTAAGCACAGAATTATATCATTCTTTAGTTTCTATTATTTTAAATTACTTTATGGAAATTATATCAGCAACATTGCATTTGTTTATTGTGGTAAAGAATACAGTTCATAGAAATATAAAATGCATTGAAAAATACATGTTATGCAATACAAAAAAACATATCAAATTTTTCATTAGGGCATTTGATTCCTTAGGTGCATTTTTACTTTGCTGTGGGTTGTCAGTCTTCATCTCCATGGCTTGAGGGGCAAGTAACATGTTTGAAGAACCATCCTTAAATTTGCTTGGATTTGCTGCTTTCCCCCCTTGTAGATTTGACAATGGCAATTTAAAGCTTCCTGAATTTGTCGATCAATCTCAGCAAAACTTTCCACATTCTGGTCCATGCTTTCCAAATCAGCAAGGGCTTTATTCACTTCTGAAAACATTTGCCAGCCGCTTTACAGTGAACTTCTGTGGCTCCTCTTTCCTCCTCTGCAACTTACTTTATTTGGAAAAAAAAAAAAAAAAAAAAAAAAAAAAAAAAAAAAAAAAAAAAAAAAAAAAAAAAAAAAACTTTGTTGGTCAGTTCCTTCCATTAAAAAGGAATCTAATGACTCTTCCACTTCCAATTCAATTGATTTTGCGTGTTTCACAACTCATCTAAGTTTGAGAAGTGCATTCTCTTTATCAAAGCCTTTAAAGTGTGTGCATGTAACATGAGACATTTTCCCCCAAATTTCATTCGTGCATTTTTCAAGTCACATCCTCCCATCCTGCTGCAACATTCCTGATGCACTCAAGTATACTGCAACGTTTCAGTATCCATTGCCGCAATGGCTTGTGCAAATGTTGATTGAAAGTAATAAGCTTTAAAAGATGCTATTGCTCCTCGAGCCATCGGCTGAATGACAGAAGTGTTCGGTGCCAAATATTTATCACTTTAACATCAGGATGAAGGTCATCCAGATGACGGGGATGATCAGGGCCATTGTCTAAGATTAATAAAATCTTAAACGGGATACTATTTGCCAAGAAATATTCCTGAACAGTGGGAACAAAGTCTACAAATCAGTCGTGAAACAAAGTCCGAATCATCCTGAATTTGGAGTTGGCTTGGTAGCGGACAGGCAGGGTGTGCTTATTAATTCAATAATGATTTAATCCAACGCAAAGACTTGTTAGATTTATTTGAATGACATGCACTTAACGAATGACAAGAGATGCTGTGATGTATCCAATGCCGGGATATCGCCCAACGGTCACTATCATACGCACTCAGTCATTAGCACTGGTGGATGTCTGACCAAGTGTAATCTTTATTTTGTAAGATCTACACATTTTTTGATCATATGCACAGATTGTCTTAAGTCACAGGTTGTAAGTAGGAGAGAGGTCCTATTTTTATACATCTCTTCTCATGCAGTGACACAGAGCACTGAACACAGGAATAAGGCAAAGAAACTAATACAAGAGAGGCAGGTAGAGACTAATCTTGCTGTTGACATTATTGTACTTCATGAGTGTGCAGTCCTCACAAGAGGGATACGCAATGTTACAGATCGCGATTTATCGCGAGAAGTGACTGGCATTAGGAAAAATGCCAAGATCGGCGCAAGGTATACATGGTCATATCATACTTGGATTAGTCCTTTAGCCACTCCTGCAATGTATCACTAATGTTTATATACATCTAAAAACTACTAAGGTGGTGATTAGGGTTCGACGATATTCTGGTGAGCGTCGGTCCATATGGTGAGGGAAACTAACTGTACTTAAGAGTCACATTTGCAGCTGTGTGTCTTTCTCCTAACGTAATGCACAAACTGTTTTCTAGTAGATGTTTTAGAGGAAAAGCGCCTGCCAACGAATAAATGTAGACTACTAACAGGCTCTCGCTCTCAGTCATACCTGAACAATGAGTAACTGGCTCATATTGTTTTACCTTCAGCTCATGCCTTTGGAGAAAGCTACATTGCAGTTATTTAGCCATTTATACAGCTTGGTGACAATACTGCAGTAATGCAGGGTAGCTGAGATTCGAACGTGCGCCCTTTGGCTCCAGAAGTAGGTGCCAAGCCCTCCGATACCTACCCGTGATAGGCCCACACAAGCAAGGCCTTTCCTGTTTAAAGTAACTCCTTCCCCAACACTCAAGACAGCTACAAGTACTTATTTGCAGTGGGATAAAGTTACTCAATGACAAAACCTCGTTTAAAAGTTAACAGTGTAACACCCATACAGACGACTTTTTAGCGCGAAATCTGCAGCTCAGTCCTAAGCCGTAAGCGCAGTTACGCCCAATATTCCTCAGCTCACTTCTATTATCGACTGCGCAACAACGTCCTCAGCTTCGGGCTGCTGGACAGAAAAGGCGGGAGTTCCTGCACGCGAGTCATGGTGGCGCGTTCGAGACTGAGCTCGAAGGAAGACGATGGGCACGCCTCACCGCGCGCGGGCTCTCCCTTCGGACATACGCTCGAAGCCGCCTCCCTACAGAGTTCGCGCGTTGTGAGGCGTGCGTGCGCGCGCGCGCGCGCGCTCTGCACCGCCTCATGTTTATCCACCGACGACGCGGACGTAACTCGCCGCTGCGATCCCGTAACCTTTCTTTAACCCGAGAACTTGTCTATACAATAAATATGACCTCATGAAAATCATGAGGTTGCACTGGAAATATCCACAAGCCGGTCGTGCACATCAGTACAATACGGACTGATTTCCTCGACAACAAAAGAGTCGCGCGAAACGGAGACACGTACAATATTATACTCACACGCTACTACCAGCCTAAACGTCTTCACCCTCGTTGTCTGACCGAAAATAAAGGTGCAGCGGCGTACTGTTATTTATAGGCGATCCCTCACGACGCGACGGTCACGAGGAGGGGCAAGAGCCCGCGTAGCATACGTCACAGAAAGTGGGGAGGGGCTCGACAGTGACTTGCATGCTGACAAATGAAATATTTGAAAAGGGGTGGAGGGGCGAAGTTTGCTGGAAAGTCTCTTACCGATTATGCGCTCCAGTAAAGGAAATGTGAGGTCAGCGGAAGACAGGGTTGCCAGCCGTCCCGTATTTTAACCTTTAACACTTTCACATAACACTTTTTAAAATATTATTACATATATTTATTGCATACAAAAACTTCGCAGTTCGCATAAAAGTGTAAAAGAAAACAAATCGCAAAAACAGAGCTGTGTTGCGTATGAGTCCGACTGTCACTGGCCGTTGGTTCGTTGCTACGTTACCTGGATGATACATTTGACAGTGGGGGGGTCAAGGGGAACAACCCCCCCCACACGAGAGGGTCAAGGCATGTAGCTACTAGATGACTACATGTCTTCATGGCTACTAATTGACTACGTGGAGAGGATATTCTCCATAATGAAAAACAAGTGGAGGGACTCTGGGAACTCATGAAAACGTGAGCTGCTTGTGACCATGAACAAATTCCATGTAGGCAATTTGACAAAACTGTATTTCAGGACAAGGAAATTCTTGCTGCTGTGACAAATGAGAAGAAGTTAAGTACTCATGTAAAAAATAAGGAGGATCTAAGAAGAAGGAAGGAGAAGGGACTTTTTTTTGTTTGCACTTTAACCAGTCAGGATATTGCACTTTTGTTCATAAAAATGTGTGAAATGCAGTCTACTTTCAGTCGCTGTGGTTAAATATAACTTCAGCTTAAGCTTTTGCGTGTGCTTTTCATTTATGCAAATTTCACTTTCTTGAATTTGTGTCTGTTCATTAAAGTTAAAAAAGGAAAAGGACTGTGAGTCTGTTCCTCATCAGTTGTGTAACAAGTATTATAAATCGCCTAGGCAGACGCTATAGTGATATGTGTGTAATGGTGTGTGAGACTTTAGTGTGACATTAAAATTAATTTATTTTTTATAACTGACATGTATGTCAGTGAGCTAAAGCAAATTAAATGTGTCTCAGATTCATTTTAGCATTTAATTCATTCAAGCAGAGACTTCTTTTTTACACATATATACATTAGTGCAACAGACGAAGCAAGACAGTATGTGCAGTGTTTTATTCACTCAGTTGTCAGTGAGGAGGCAAGGGGGGAAAAGAGGGAACCGGGAATGGGTAGAAAGGGGGTTCGACTTGGTCTCGTCGGCGTCGTCCACGAGCTCGAGCTCGGGGTCGTGATCGGGGTCGTGATCGTTCTCTCGCTCGTGCTCTCCTCCTCCGTCACTCTCTTTCACTGTCGAGTCCGGAGGAAGAAATAGTGGTAGTAATTAGTCCCAGCTGTGGCTCCCTTGTCCCCATCTCCGCCCGCCCTCCCCGGCCGCCTCGGCATATTACACCCCTCCGCTGTCGCTGGCAGGCCCCCCGGGTGCGGGGCTGTGGGGGTACCCACCGCCGTGAGAGTAAGTCAGGAACCACCATTTCCCAACCCGGGCGGTGCACCACCCGGAAGCGGAAGAGCTGGACAGCCAGGTACCAGCAAGTAAGGCGGGGGTTCGATTCCTTCATTGAGTGGAGGCACTGCAAGGGGGCATAATCCGTACAGAGGTCGAACTCCCGTCCCAGGAGGTACAACTGGAGGGAGAGGACCGCCCATTTGATCGCAAGGCACTCTTTCAATAGTGCTGTAGGTGCACTCCGGGCCAGTCAGCTTGCGGCTGACGCAGAGTATGGGCTGCCACTCCCCGTCCAACCCTGATTGGAGGCGTCAGTCAGCAGGAGAAAGGGGAGAGAAAAGTCAGGGCAGTCGAGGACGGGACCCCCACACAACATTTCTTTAACCTTACGGAAGGCGAGCTGGCACTGCTCTGTCCACTGGACCGGCTCCGGGACCCCTTGGCGAGTGAGGTCCATCAGGGGTGCGGTTAAGGTGGAGAAGTCTGAAATAAACTGGCGATAGTAATTTGCGAGCACCAGTTTTTTCGTCCTGGGGACCGGACAAGCTCTGATGGTGGCGGTTTTGTTGACTTGGGGCCGAATTTGCCCATTTCCCAAGAGGAACCGCAGATACCGTACCTCCATCCTTCCAATCGCACACTTTGCAGGGTTTGCCGTGAGGCCCACCTCCCTCGGGGCCTGTAGGACCACCCGCAAGTGGACCATGTGCCGTGACCAGTCCGGGCTGTAGGTTATGACATCGTCCAAGTACGCCACCGCATAACCGGCGTGCGGCGCGAGGACCTTGTCCATGAGCCGCTGAAAGGTGGCCGGGGCCCCATGTAAACCAAACAGGAGTGTAACGAATTAGTGCAAACCAAAAAGAGTGGAGAATGCCAAGATCTCCTTGGACTCTGGAGACAAGGGGATCTGCCAGTAGCCCTTGGTAAGATCCAGTGTTGAGTAAAAGCGAGCAGTCCCCAGCTGGTCCAGCAACTCATCCACCCGGGGCATCGGGTAGGCATCAAACTTAATGACCGCATTGACCCGACGGTAGTCTACGCCAAAGTGGGTGGAGCCGTCCTGTTTTGGGACCAGAACCACCGGGCTGCTCCAGTCGCTGTGGGACTCTTCAATGATACCTAGTTGCAGCATTTTGCCGAGCTTGTCCTGTATCACTTTTTGTTTGTGGACAGGAGCGTGATATGGTCGACTCCGCACTGCCACCCCCCCGAGGGGCTGAACTCGGTGCTGCACAAGCGATATCCAACCTGCCAGAGAGGAAAACACATCGGCAAACTCCTGCTATACCTGCTCTACCTCCCTTTGATGGGACTCCATAAGGCCTGGGCCCACCAGGACAGAAAGGGGTTTCACATCCGGGGCAGGCAGCTCTGGGCCCAACTCATCCCGCAGAGGGACTGTGGTGGCCAAGGAGACAACCGGGGCCTCATGCCAGCGCTTCAGGAGGTTGAGGTGATATTCCTGCCCCACCTCGGTCGGATCGGAGGACCTCATAATCGACCGCCCCAATGCGCCATGTGACCTCAAAGGGCCCTTGCCACTTAGCAAGCAATTTCGACTGCGAAGTGGGACACAAGACGAGTACTTTTTCGCCCAGGGTGAAGTGACGTAACTGCGTCCCCCTGTTGTATGCGCACGCTTGCCAGTCTTGGGCTTGTTGGAGGTGCGCCCGTGACAGGTGTCCGAGAGCGTTTAACTCCTCTCTTAGGTCGAGGACATGCTGCAGTTCATTTCTACTGAGGCCGGGGCCCTCCTCCCACACCTCTCTCACAATGTCCAGAACCCCTCGGGGACGTCAGCCATATAGCAACTCGAAGTAGGAGAACCCTGTGGAGGCCAGGGGCACCTCACGCACCGGTCCAGCAGCTGGTCCCAGTGCCTGGGGTCATGAGCCACGAACTTCGCGATCATGTTTTTCAAAGTGCGGTTAAAACGCTCCACCAGGCCGTCGGTTTGGGGGTGGAACACGATGGTGCATACGGGCTGAACTCCCAATAGTTTATATAAATTCATGAGGGTGCGAGACATAAACATGGTGCTCTGATCAGTGAGGATCACCTTCGGAACACCCACCCAAGTGAATATTTTAAATAACGCCTCTGCCACCGTGTGCCACGTCATATTGCGCAAGGGAACCGCCTTGGGGTACCGCGTGGCGTAGTCAACCACCACTAGCACAAACCGAAAACCCCGCGCGCTCCGCTCTAAGGGCCCGATGAGGTCTATCCCCACCCTGGCAAGCAGAGTCTTCAGGGTGTACAGGGGTCGTGATCGTTCTCTCGCTCGTGCTCTCTCCTCCTCCATCACTCTCTTTCACTGTCGAGTCCGGGGGAAGAAATAGTGGTAGTGATTAGTCCCAGCTGTGGCTCCCTTGTCCCCGTCTCCACCCCCCTCCCCAGCCGCCTCGGCGTGTTTGTTACAATTAGCTACAAAGAAATTCCAAGTGCCCCTTATACTCTCCCTTATTTTCCTATAAAGAACCCAAAAGTGTCCCTTACTTTCTTCTGCAGGGGTTGGCAACCCTAGCAGAAGATGAGGAGAGAGCACTAACCACACATACGCACTCCCGCGTGCTCGTTGAAAGTGACCACAATAACCTCAGCCGAGTTCCAGCAGCGAGATGGACGTGACAGCTGAGGAAAACACCGCAGTGCTCTTTCTGAACATTACAATTAATTAAAATGCAAATTAGTCTGTTTCATCTTCGAACGGCAACTTGTTGTTCTTGAGAAGATGTCCCCTTAGCAAGTTCTCCTAAATAAAGTGCTACACTGCACGTGGACGTTTACTGAGACTCGTTATAAACAAATATAATACATGCACGTATAAAATAATATTTACCCTTCTCGATTGAACCCTATACGAGAGAAATGTGCTGCCCTTTCTCTTAAAAAAATAACTTAAGGGACCAACAGCTAGACTGTCCGTTAAAATAAGGAGAAGGCCTACAGCTAATGCGTGCGCAAAGCGCACATACACACACACACTTTCCTGTTCTTTCCTGCAAAATCACTTCCATGTGGACCTAAAAGTAAAAAAAGGTCCTAACGCAAGAAATATTATTCCTGTCTCACTAGAGAATATGAAAAGCCCCAAGTATAAATTAGAAATTGTGCCATCAGTGAGTGTGCTGCACATACAGTACTGTATAACCCAGCTGTATATAGTGTACGGTGTGTGTATACAGTATATGTGGAGGCCTACAGTGTGTGTGCTGAAGTGAAAAGAAAGAATATGAGAGAGAACCTCCCTGTAGGACACAAACACACTGCTCTGCACCCACAATGAGCTCACACGTCTATCAATAGGGATCTTTCTGGCCCGACACAGTCCTCTTATGATTTTTCTCAATGAGGGAAGGGAACAAAAGAAAAACCTCAACACAAACAAAACTTGTGCATAAACAGCATCGTAAAGTCGAGCAACGCTGCAGCTGTGTCACAGCATGATGAGCAGCGAATGGAAGAAGTGACCAGTCACACACAGTAGGCTACCCTTCTGTACCCATAACATACACTGGGAACATTGGGTGAATGGGTAAATCAGAGTAAGTCACTTTGGAGACAAGTTCTGGGTAAATGAACAAATGTAAATGACGGGCTTTTTGTTGCACTGTACCAATGAAGCAACGTTGAGCCTAGGACAAAGAACACAATCCAAGTGTGGAGAGAAACATACACACGTCCATAAAGAGTCATTGTGAATGTCACTGATTGCATTTGTGTTCGACGAAGAAGCAGCAGCAGCACTGTTCTAGTCTGAACCCTCAGCGAAAGTGAAAAGTATAGAACAGTTGTCATGTTTACTGCTGCTTAAGTCAAAGCAGATACTGTAAAATATCCATTTCACCAACGAGGTCTTTGGCAAAGACGTGTAAAGGCCCCCAGACACCCTAAAGAGTGTAGCAGCCTACTTTCAGGTCTCTTCAACAAGACTGAAATAGATGCAGCAAAACTTTACCTGTTTACAGCTTGATATTTCATACAAGGAATTCAGGTTGTGCATCTTTCTCAAAAAAAAAGACTTGATCCCTCAATGTTTTGGTCTCCCGTACAGTTATTGTATGACTGAAATATTTGCTGCCTTATAGGTTTGGTCAAGAGAAAATGTTCACCTTTTTGTGGCATTTGGAGTTCTATGTTGAGAGGACAACCTACATAGCTTCTTACATATGCAGACAACACAAGTTACACAACCCTAGTAGGACCCATCAGAAATGGTGATGAGTCTGCATATAGACAGGAAGTGGAACAGCTGGTCCTCTGGTGTAGTGAGAAGCACCTGGAGCTAAATACACTGAAAACAGTGGAGATGACAGTGGATTTCAGGAGGACCCCTCCCAATACTGCCCCCCTTTTCATTTTTAACAATGCTGTATCTGTGGTGAACACCTTTAAGCTCCTAGGATCTACAATTTCTTGGGACCTAAAGCGGAAAACCAAGTGTCCACCACAAAACAGGCCCAGCAAAAAAGGTACCAGGTGAGGAAGCTCATCCTGACACAGGAGCTGCTGCTGCTTGATGGAAAGCTGTCATTTGTATCTCAAGTAAATGCTTTGACTAAGTCATGCTTCCTTCAGTTAAACATAGCTAAATTACAATGATTCCTATGTAGACAGGATGCTGAAAAATTGGTTCATGCTTTTGTTTCAAGCAGACTGGACTATTCTAATGATTTATTATTGGGTTGTCCATGCCAGACTATATCCAGGCTACAGCTGGTACAAAATGCTGCTGCGAGAATTGTCACTAGAACTACGAAGTATGACCATATAACACTGGTACTTAAATCGTTACATTGGCTCCTGGTCACATTTAGAGTTGACTATAAAATCCTTCTTTTGACCTATAAGGCAGTACATGGCATTGCTCTGGCTTACCTTTGTGAGATTATTGATTCTTAAATCCCAGGACGATATCTTCGTTCATTAGACGCAGGTTACCTTAATGTACCTGTGATCAATAAGACCCCAGTAGGAGGTCGCACCTTTAGTTAGAGAACACCTAAACTGTGGAATGGTCTACCAGTTACTGTCAGAAATGCCCCGTCTGTTTCTGTTTTCAAATCCCGACTAAAGACTTACATGTTCACTCAGGCATTCCACCTCGAAATGTAATTCCACTTGCCTTGGTTGTTTTTTACCACCATTATAAAAATGCATAATAAATTAACTAATTACTAACTCTGTTCTTTCTTCTTGTTGAGCATTGCCTCGCTACATAAGACTTGCGGAGGCTGGCCGCTGGTGACAGACGAATCCCATGCTGACGTAGAATGATGACCAACTGCCATGATGAACGAGACATTCCATGCTGAGCTGGGGATCCAAGATACCATTTAGCAACAATATCATTATTACTTGTTAAACACGCTTACAATTAATTATCTAGAATGCCCAGGAGGGGTGGGCAACCACTGGCCCGTGAACCCACAGAGGTTTTTTTCTCCCTCAACCTTCAGTTGGGAGTTTTTGTTCCTTTCCTCTGTGGCCAGTAGGCGTACCTATAGCTCTATAAAAGTACTATATTATGGTAGAAACTAAGAAGAGAGTTGACTGACTATCTGTTTTTCTTGCGTTATGCCTGTGTTAAAGCGATCTGTGTCACTGCGGGAAAAGAGCGCTCTATAAAAATAAATAGAATTGAAAATTGAATTGATTCAGTTCTATACAGCAGTCATTGAATCTGTACTCAGCTTCTCCATCACAGTCTGGTTTGGATCAGCGACCAAACAAAAAAAGAACAGGCTGCACTGTATAGTCAGGTCTACAGAAAAGGTCTGCTCACTGAATATGTGTAAATATCACAGTAATAGGATATAAAGGTAAATGAAGAAATGTACATCTAGGTTTTCAGTTATTACTCTAATGCCATATAGACAGTGAATACTTTCAGTACTAACTTATAATTATCCTGACGATTAGACTTATGATGTAGCCATGCAAATTAAATTTTCTGGTTAACCATCACCAGAAACATGTTTTGTCATTTTTGTGAAAAATCTCCCAAAAAAAAAAATCATACTGTATGACACACCATATTACCACTGAACATAACCATTTGAAAACAAACATACAGCATTTATTTAAATTTCCTGGACATTTAAAAAAAAAAAAAAAAAAAAAAAAAAAAAAAAAACCTGATTTTTCTTTCATGTTTTCAAACAAAAAGGCATTAACAAAGCATCTTAACACAAATCAAACAAGAGAACTGGAGTAACAGATTGGACTAAATTTATTGCACAGCTTTAACAAGAAAGAAAACACTTAGGTAATTCAATGAAATTCCCATTTTAAAATGTACACACCCGGAAGTAGTCCTTACTGATAAAATCAGCTAGAAAATTGGCATGTGCAATAAATTCATTACATCACTCATCATCACAGTCACTGAAATTTACAAATAAAATATATGATGAAATCACAAAGCTAACTCTTTCCACCTAACAAAACAGCAGGGAAAATAAAACCAAATGTTTTACATATTGCTCCTACCATATTAAAGTCTAACCTGTCTGACTCAGATGATGATCACGGCCAGTTCTATTTACAAACTCAGGTGAGCATTACCACTTTATTTTAGGATTTAGAAAATGTGGAAAAAATGTTTCATCTACTTGATATGTTGGCCTTGGGTCTCGCAGGGAAATTAAAGGCTTTTCCCTTTGGTGACTTTGGCAGACCTGAAAGTCACTGCTGCCTCAACAAGACCCATGTATCTGCTGAAAATCTTGAGACACTAACAACAGGTAACTGTGAGAAATGGTTGTGCGCAAACAGGTGTTCCTGCAACAAAACCTTGAGAAACTCAAAAAAAAAAAACAACAAAAAAAGGCAACAACCCACCCACCACAGAAACTCAGCTGCTTTGAGAGAAGACCTCTAATGTATAACAAACCTTGTCCTCATCTACCCATCTATGAAACAAGCATGAACCTTGTCACCACCTCAATCGCAAAAAAAAGTTATATGGAACTGTCTTTTCAAAATACCCATCTGAAAACTAAATTACCATGGTTGTTTTATTACAGCAAACTGCGGAACGTGTCAGGCACAGAGAGCTGGGCGATCAAAGAAAAGCTGGGCAAGCGTCCGAGAAGTAACTCCAAAGCAGATTTTATGAATACTAAATCTACAAGGGTTCAGTATGTATTAAGCACTGAAGTTCAAGCTTTGCCAAGACATCGTGGTACGACAGGTCGTGAAGAACATTCCAAAAAAAGAAAAAAAAAAAAGGCAGAAAAGCCTCAGTGTGTCTCTGGATGCCAGCGCTAACAGCCTCCATTACATCAATTTGCTCAATTTATGCCTGTCTATTGCACTCGTACACATTCCACATACATGGTACACTCAAATTCCACATTTCGTTGAGCCCTTATTCACGGTGTCTTGCAACCACACTGACTGTACCACAAAATCTCTGTATGGATTCTAAAGCTCGGCTTGCATTTTGCACCACCCGTTACCCTAACCCAACAGTGCACTGTTACAATTAGCTTGGTTTTTTCCCGAAGATCAGCGCAAGTCCGAAAAACTGCTCACGCAGTGCTTCACATCCAACAATAACCACAGCAATGACCTGATTTTAATGTACAAAAGACAATTTCTGTGCTGGGTATGGTGATTTAGCCATATGGAACCCCCCCAGATCCCATTTCAGCTCTGTGTCAATACCTTTTTATTAGTTTAATGCTCTTCTCTGCACTTTCTAGAGCCTACACTTACCACCAAAAAAAAAAAGTTTTCAAAATGCTGTCATTGTTGTCAAAAATGTGACCCTGCAATTCTCCTTTTTTGCAAGGAAAGAATGAAAATGAGGAGGAAAAAGCAGGCATTTACTGGCTCACATACAATGGGTACGAGGTAAGTGGTCAGGGGACACCAGCTCTCAGACCTCAGGAAGGTGGACTGTAAAAAGACAGGATTTTAAATGAATTACAGAGGCTGCGAGAAAATGAACCCAGAAGTCTTTCGCTCCCCTCTCCTCCCCAGTTTGGATCAAGAGTCCTCTAGTAGAAAAATGTTTCAGATATGGCGAGGGCAGCGATCTGTAGGGTCGGGGTCACCCACGCTCATGAACCCATGCTCATCTGCATCGAAGCCATCTGTGTCAGATGAATTATCGCTGGATGTCGTGCCTGAAATACTCACTGAGCCGTGCTGAAGGAGCCAAGGAAAAAGAATAAGAGAGGGTTTAGACCGAGTCCTTGTAGTTCATAATCAGCCAGGGATCGTGCTCAAGAGTTGAGAAATTCAGCATTGGTTTTTCTTTCTTAAAAATGTCCTAGGAGTCTTACCATCCTTACTGCAGACTTGCGGAATGGTGGGCAGACCATGTGGAAGCGGGGTATGGTGACATTGAAGAGCTCCTCCTTGTTCTTGAGGCGATGGAAGGTGTAGTGTCCTTCCATGTACTCAGAGGTGGTGGAGAAGGTGGTGCAGCTGGCGTACTCGTGCACCTTCCCAGGCGACATCACCGGGAACTCACCTGTGCCAAGAAGCTGGTTTAGCAGCCTCACACACACACAATACCCTTTACACGGTTACATTTCACAAGAAATGAAGGTATTAAATGCTTGGGAGAGATGAGGCCTCACAGCACGTCCACAAGTGATTACGCTATTACTCGCCTTTAACTGACGCCTTTCTCCAAGGTGATTTATGTTGTTACATAAGAAATTCCACTGCAATTTATACTCAATTCAGGTAAGAACCTTTATCAAAATATCAACCGCAGAAGTCGGATTCAAACGTGTGAAGCCTTTGCACAGAAAAATGTAATTCTTTTTTACCGATGGTTTTTTCTTCTGACAAACACTTTAAAATACTCGCCCGAGCTGATGTCTTCAAACCATGGAAATGAGCAGAGACTCAAAGGCTAAATTCACAGATAACAATAATGGGTTTGGAAAGTAACAGAAGTTACACTATAAACAGGGAAAGGAACTAACACTGATGTGTGACAATGGGGGCAGGAGGGTCTCTTACCTACCACACCAGGTCCCCTCACTTCCTCCACATTCCCATTAGCATTGGTGATCTTCCAGTAGCGTGTGTCCAGCTGACAAGTGTTCTCTGGTAGGGCATCCTTGGCCATCTCAATCCTAAGGGGGTCAACAGTGAATCCATTTCACCAGGAGAGTAACACAGATGATTGCAAAACATGGGAGGGAGAAGGAAAAAAAAAAAAAAAAAACGTGGCCATTATCATGGTCTTATTGACTGGTTCGACAGTATTTTATTTATTCAATTAAATTCTTGCAGTATCGTTCGCACCTGAGCCTTCCTGCAAACTAATTATTTTTTAAAAACCTAATGTATAAGAGACCACTAATCATTTTTAGTGTGAAACCACCTTACGGTTACAGTTATTGCCATTAGCTGATGACAGCACTGTGTGTGTTAAATAATTCGTAACTAAAGAACGTGTGATGACCCTCATGGGCCACAGGGCAGCCTGCCAGAGCAGCACAGGCCTGAGCACCACACATGGACATAAACGTAGCGACGTCTCATAAAAGATCAGCAGAAGCCCTTTTACCTGATTCTGTATGTGAAGAAGTAGTGCGGGGGGTGAATGGAGCTGAGCTCGGGGAGGAACGAGGTAGATACGGACACTTTGATGTCCCCAGTGGTGGCAACACACTCCTTATCATGGATATACCTAGAGAAAAGAGGCCGAGCAAGTCTGAGCAAGGCTACACATAGAGTTCACAAAAAGTTAGATTAGAAAAAGTTAACTACCCTTACATCAAGTTCTTTCACAAATCGTACAACAGTTTAAAGTAAGGTGTGTTCAAGTCTAACAATGAGTGCGATGACGTGATTCACTTGATTTCCATGGACTTAACCCGACAAGGCGTTATCGAACCTGAAGATCTGGTCCCGGATGATGGGATACTCCTCCGTTACCACGTTGTGCACATATGAGGTAAACCAATCAGTGAAGCTGGACCCTAGAGTGGAACACAAAGCAAAGAGCCATTGACTTCGAAAATGTCCCTTTCACAGACAGACTACACTGACCATATCTGACCAGGGATCATGACCATGCTAGAGAAAGAATGCAATTACACTGCACCTCAACCCAGGAGGCCAGAAAGCTTTTAGGCCTTCAGCATGCATTATTAAAGAAGGTACAGTTTCTTGCGGGCTTTATTTATTCAATTATACTTGTACTGTGTCGATTCAAGGTAGCTGTTTATCCAAGTGCACAAGATGTTCTTCAAAAAATATTTTAATACATTAAAGTGTGGCTTGCTTTTGAAGTGTACTTTCCTCCATCAAATACAGGCAGCCTGACATCCGTTATGCAAAATTATGGAATCATTAGAGACAACTTTATGAAACGTACTGTTCTACCCGGTACCTGCTCAAATGAGCAATTAATTCAGACTTTTTTGCTCTAACATACCTGATCATCAACATAAAAATTAAATATTAAATTAAAAATTAAATAAGCCCACCTGTAATAAACATGTCAATTGCAGATGGGTCTTGGGCTAATTGGTCCTGCAAAATAAAGTACACAGAGTATTAGCCCTTTTGGACAGCAGAAGACTGAAGTGGTTAGTCCCTGTAACAAAACCATGCAAAAGAACTAACAGAACTTATGTTTTTTTTTTTTTAAATATATACATATATGTATGTTTTCTACATACAGTCTTGTCAGATGAAAAAGTCAATTTCACACTTTGGAGGAATATCAGAGCATAAGCAGCATTTCTGGCACTGAGAATATAGGGGAAGTAGCAGTGTTACCGGACACTGGTAGAAGATCTCGCCGCGAACGCGTCCCTCCACACTCTCCAGGGCCATGTACTGGCTCAGCCCTGTGTGGAAGCAGAAAGTGAGGGGCAAGCACTGCCTCATGCCCTTGCGTTGCTGGAAGCCGCCAGCTGCCGTTTCGATGTCCAGCAGGTCCTCGGAGCGGTAGTGGTTGGAGAGGGCCATGCTGCCCATTAGTCTGCAAAGTCAATCAGGGAGAGATTTTTTATTTTTTTAAATATTACAGAACAATATCTCATTCTTACAACCCAACAATAGCTGCTCTGGTCCCTTAACAGGAATACTGTATTTCTTTGCTTTGGTTCATTCACTGGTAAAAGGAAGTGGGCAAACAAATGGGATATTCAAAAAGAGATATGTGGTTGCACATATGAGATGCTAAGCAAAGAAAACTGGCTGATTTTAAAGCCTGTCCAGAGGAAGCACTGCGAAAGCGTACAAAAGTGCAACAGTAAGACTTTTTACTAACATCTTTACCCCTGTTTTGGAGCTGAAAGCATCCCTTAGAAATGCCAGTAAATTAAGTAAAGGGCTAAACTGCCATTACTTTACATGGGGAAAAAAATTATGTGGTTCTGAGGTCAAATTCAGCCACTAGTCCCCCAAACAAGTTAATGGCAGGTTATATAAACAACACTTGATAAGTATTAGGCTTGAAATGAACCAGAAGCAATCACGGAAGCATTTGGCACAAGACCGAGGGTTCGCTCACCCTGGACAAGACGTCAGTCCATCGCAGGGTAGCCTCACACACACACACACACACACACACACACACACACACACACACACACACACACACACACACTTCACCGTTTACACACTAGGGGCAATTTCCATTTACATTTATTCATTTAGCAGACGCTTTCTCCAAAGTGACATACATCTTAACATCTAATTTAACACTACCGGTTCACTTGAACCGCATGTCTTTGGACTGCAGGAGGAAACCGGAGCACCACAAAGACGTCCACAGTCACAGAGAGAACAGGCAAACTCCATGCAGACTGTGTGGGGACCGAAGCCAGGTCCTCTCACATCACCCAGATGCCATGAGGCGGCATCGCTGTGCCACCGTGGCGCCCCATTGTCGAAATCCAAAGATATAATACACTACAGAATCAAATGCATACATGAAAACCTGGAGATAAAACTCACTTAAGGGAGTGTCAGGCTTGATCAGGAGAACCTGCTTTGACGGAAAATGGCTGGGTGGCACCTGGGCGCTGCATACTCCTTGCGATATACTGTACAGGCAGTCCCCAGGTTACGAACGTCCGACTTGCATACAACCTGTAGTTTTGAACCTCCTACTGTAAAGCCTATTATATTAAAAATTCAAGTTACATACAATGATTTGTAATAACAAACGGGCACTACTTTGCAACTTGCATCAAAACCATGCGCATCTACAGCAGTTCATTGGCTCATGGGCTGAGCACATGAGCCCGAGATAGGACTTCCTTCTTTTCAGTTAGACTGAGACACCTACAACCTTCTCTCGAATGTCCGCACCTGTCCAAAATCAGAGCAGCGGGGTATAAAGAAGCCGCACCTGCACACCCTGGTTGCGAAATCTTATTTGAGAAAACCATCTCTTCAGGGCTCTCGAGTGAACCCACGACAACCCACCCACCTTTCCAAGCCCCTCGTTCACCTCAATCCTTCGTTCTCCGTTCCTGACATCCACGGCTCCCGACGCAGGCATTGCCTCCTCAACCACGACTCTGCATTTGCCCCAAGATCAACATTTGTGCATCGACCGACCCAAACCTGTCCCTGACCACGTATCTCGCCAGCTTCCTTGCGTACCTACAACGAAGATCCCGCGATTGGGTCCCCACACACACACACACACACACCTACCTCAGTCTTCTGCGCACTCAGTATGACATGAACCACATTACCGTTAAGCATCTTATGTGTTACTGTATTTGGCTTTCTTTTTTTGTTTTTACCCCCATAACCATGGCACCAAAGCATAAATGTGATGGAAGTGATGGTGATGCATCAAAGAAAAGGAAAACGATCATGACTGAAACTAAAGTGGAAATAAATAAAGCGATCAGAAAAAGGTGAAACGCCAACGTTGGAAAAGCAAACATTAAAGTTTCTTTAATGTTCTTCATACCTGCATGCGCACACACTCTCTCTCTCCTCCTCCCTCTCTCTTTATTATAAATACTGCAGTTACATTTATCATCATTATTATAATTCCTTCATTACATTGTAGTATTATTATTGTACTGTTACATTAAAGATGTTTAAGTGTATCTGGAAGTGCTTCTTTAATGTTTTTTTTTATGCATAGAAAGGTAAACGATATAATATAAACCAAGACAAACATTTAACTAAGTAACGTTAGATACAAACCGTACCTTACTGTTCCCACTTATGTACAAATCTGACCTAAAGAGACTTAGGAACGAAACTCGTTCATAATCCGGGGACTGCCTGTAGTTCTCTACTTATAAACTATTATTCATTTGCCTTTAAGATGCTTTTCTCATAACTGTGTGGCAAGCAGCATGATGTACAAATTCCATTTGCTCAAAAAGGGAATTATTATAAACTGGGTCCAGGTTAGGAACTTGTGAGCACAGGTCACCCAGCCGATGCTCCTTATTACAATACAGCACAATACACACATGTCATGTTTTTGTATACATCTCCTTCCCACTTCTCATACTCCAAAACCATGATTAATCAACTAAAAAGTGTTTCCAAATACCCCGGCACCACCAGTTTCTGCCCATTGTGTATCCGGAAGGAGCAACGATAGTCGTTGGGAAGTTTGCAGCCAATCTGGGCTTCAATTGCATCCAGCTCTTCCTCCTTTACACCCTCTATTCAAACATAGAACAGAAAGGAAAAAATATATATTATATGGAAGAACAAAACATTGACCACTTAACAATAACCATCTTTGGATGAAAATATCTGTTTATGTTTCTGTCTGTGTGTAACTGCTTGCAGCAGGCCCAAAAACATATATTACTGCAGCATCATAAGTTCGGTATTCAATGTGAAAAGCACTAAAAATAAAAGCACGGTAAAGACAAGTGATGCAAAATAAGATGGTAAGCAAAGCACTAGCTCAAGGTATGGCTAAACAGGTCAAGATATAACAACCGGAGTGCAGTGTGGGTCCTCAGTGGAGCACCTTTAAGGGATGTGATCATCCTGGGGCATTTCTTCTCCAAGTAGCCCTTCAAGCTGTCCCAGGCGGTCTTCAGAGTACTGTAGTGGTCAATGTAGCGACCCATGTCAGTGTAGAACTCCTGGAAGAGGTCCTTCCATGTCTGACCTTTCTCACATTTGTCTGACCTGATCGATAGACATCGCAAAACACACATGCAACTGTGACATTCACGTTTATTTAAAAGTGAATAAGTTAACATTTGCACACTTTGAAAATACGCTTTAAACTGACCACTGACACATCAAAGCAAAAGAAAATTCATGAAACCAACTGCAATGACACCATGTAACAAACAAATTAAGTTCTACAGAAGTGTGTTACTAGGCCGACAAACAGAAAATTAAGCAATTCTGAATAACCACTGGAATTACAGTTGTTCACATTCAATTAAATGCACTATATGGATTACATTTATACTGGCAGACTGAGGAGTTATTTAAAGCTTAATGAATTGCATAAATTGGATTTTGCACTAATAGTAATTTTGTAAATTTATGATTTACACCTTATATTTTCTTTCCTTATGTCCTTCTATGTCACAGGCTGCTGAGAGGATTCAGAGTAAGAATTTCATTGTATGGTGTAACAAACTGTTTACTGTACATATGACAAACACTTGAATCTTGAATAAATAATCGTTAATCATATACACTTACCCTGAATTTCTCCAGTGTGTTACACCCATCAGTTCAAATGGCTCAGTTATTGCAGGTATCTGAACATTACAAGTGGCTTTGGAGAAAGTCACTGAATGAATGAATGAATGAATGAATGAAATGTAAATATGCACGTGGAAAAAGCAAAGGTCACTATTAAGTAAATGTAAGCCATGCAATTTTGAGAGAACCTCAATGTTTACAGGAATTGTACTGCTGATCAAAGGTGATTCAATGCTCTCATTTCCCTGACAACTGTGAAAATGAAGTAAAGTTTAACTCCACATTGCTGTAAGCCCTACAACCTATTAGCATCTACTTGCGACCAACTCTCTCTGAATTTCGTGAGACGCGCCCGGTGCACGAGAAACTATTCCATGCAAGATTTTTAACCACGGCTGCAACAACACATGTGCCATGACAGTAAAGTTAAATGATGTGACATTATGAAACGAAAGATGAAAGCTAAGAGGTGCTGTGCTGACCGGAGCAGGTGGACACTGGCAACTTACACTGACTATCAAGAGCTGTTCATGATGAGTGAAAAACAGACACTTTACATTCATTCATTCAGCTGACACTTTTCTCCAAAGTGATTTACAGCACTGATCTGCCTACAGTTACTTACCAATTTACACATCTGGCCTGCCCTACATTAATTACTTAAGAAAAGCCGTTTGTTCCCCAACCAGAAACCCTGGATGACCAAACGGACCAGGAGTTTACCAGACGAAAGAGATGCTGCTTACAGGACAGGTGACATAGCAGCCTATAGTTTAGCCAGGGCCAATCTAAAGCAAAGCATTAATGCAGCAAAACTGAACCTTAAACTCAGGATTGAGGACAGTGATAACAACAACAGCCCCTGACATATGTGGCAAGGCATACAAGCTCTCACAGGCTACAAAAGGAATGATAATTTACCTATAGATGGTAATCTATCCATAATAGAGGAGCTCAATTTGCACTTTGCCCACTTTGACACAGACAACTATAGTAGGGAAACAGTTAAGCCTACACTGCCACCTTACCAACATCAACTGCCGACATTAGACACTATCGAGGACAGAAGTCTTCACCAGCATTTTTAACCTCTCCTTGACTGGCGCCGTTGTCCCCACCTGCCTCAAAACTACATCGATTGCGCCCATTCCCAAACAGCAAAATGTGAGTTCCCTGAATGACTGTCGCCCGATGACTGTCGCTCTCTTGATATCCAAGTGCTTCAAGAAGCTGATTCTGGCACATATTAAAAGCATCATTCCTGCCACTCTGGATCAGCATCAGTTTGCCTATCGGGCAAACAGTTCAACAGAGGAAGCAATCTGCCTTGTCCTCCACACTGCCCTCAAGCACCTGGATGGGCTGAACACATATGTCAGAATGCTCTTCGTTGACTTCAGTTCGGCCGTCAACACAGTCATCCCCAAAGTACTGGAGTTCAAATTCCACAACCTAGGCCTAAGGACAGCCATCTGCAGGTAGACTCTGGACTTCCTGACCAACTGTCCCTAAAACGTTAGGTTAGGAAAGCACACATCCTCCACTCTCTCCCTGAACACTGGTGTTCCGCAGGGATGTGTGTTGAGTCCTTTGCTGTATGCACTCTCCACTCATGACTGTCTACCTGCCCACACAACAAACACCATTGTGAAGTTCGCAGATGATATAACAGTCATTGGTTTGATTACAAACACTGATGAGACTGCATACAGGGAGGAGGTATGAAACCTGACAGCCTGGCGCTCTGTCAACAATCTCATTCTTAACACTAGGAAGACAAAGGAGACTGTGGTGGACTTCAGGAAGAAAAGGAGAACTGACCTGAGTCCTGTGCTCATAAATGGCAAGGCTGTGGAGAGACTCCCAGATTTCAAATTCCTCAGGGTGGACATTACAGAAGACTTCTCTTGGGCCACACACACACCTCTACTGTCATTAGAAAGGCACAACAATGCCTCTATTTCTTGAGAAGACTGAGGAGTGCAAGACTGCCCCAGGATCTTCTTGGGAATTTCTACCGTTGTGCAGTGGAAAGTGTGCTGACATACTGCATTACAGCGTGGTACGACAGTTGCACAAGAGAAGAACAGAAGGCTCTGCAACGGGTCATCAGGACGGCTCAGAGCATCATCGGCACATGGCTATCGGCAGTCGAGGACATTTATCTGTCCAGATGTCAGAGCAGAGCCTCCAAAATTATCAGGGACTCCACTCACCCTGCACACCACCTCTTCAACCTGCTCCCCTCTGCAAGGCGATACAGGACAATTCGCTCACACACCACAAGAATGAAAAACAGCTTCTTTCCCAGAGCTGTGAAACAGCTGAACGCTGTCTCATTTTCAGTGTATCATACTGTATTATCTACTTAAGTTCAAGTTCAAAGTTTGTCATAAGTACAAATACTGTGTACAAAGTACTACGAAATTCTTGCTTGAATGTTTCTCCACAGACTATGGACAAACAAAATACAGCAGATAGTAGTACTAAGTAAAAAAAAAAAAAAAAAAAAAAATATATATATATATATATATATATACACACACACACACATATACAAGGATAACAATAAATACGCAAAAGAATCACCATTCAATAAAATGACAGTGCAAGTGATGTGCTTGGAAGGATCAGTCAGTGTAAAGTCCACTATCATTATTGATATTGCACATTAGTGTGTGTTGAACATTCTTACAGCATTGAGATAAAAGCTCTCTCTGAATCTAGCAGTTCGGGTTCAAATAGACCTGAGCTGCTTTTCAGAGGGCAAGAAAGAGAAAAGTGCCTGTGCAGGGGTATATACAGTAAATAAATCTATATCACAGTATTATTGTTACTAATTATTATTATTCTATTATCATTATTATTGTTTGATTTTCAATTTTTATACTTAAGTGTTTATGTTTTATATTGTTGTCTAAAGAACTCAGGGAGTACCACTATAATGTTGTTGTACTGCATAGCAGTACAATGACAAAGTCTTCAATTCACAGCTGGGTAATCTCACTGGAGTAATTCAGGGTAAGAACCTTGTTCAAGGGTACTACGGCCAGAGGTGGGAATCAAACCTGTGACTTTTGGATCCAAAAGCAGCAGCTCTAACAACTACACTATCGGCTGTGCCAAAACATACTTTGTACACGTATTCATTTAGCGGAAACGTCACATGTGCTCAGTGTTCGGACGTGCCAGTGAGCGAGTGAGAGATGACTCTTACTCGGAGAGGAGCCAGTACTTGTGACAGAGCCTTTTCCACAGTGGATTGTGACTCGACAGCTCGTGCAAACGGCGGCTCACAAAACTGCAGCTGTGGTGGGAAGAAGAGAAGCAGTATATAAAGTCCACTATACAGTATATAAAGTATCCATTTACATTTATTTATTTCTCTATCCACTGTATAAACTCCACTATACAGTACTGCAAAAGACTTAGGCACTTAGACGTTTCACAAAAATATTTGTTTTAGATGGTTATTTAATGTCTCCTGCATTAGTGTGAAGGGGAAAGAGCATATTTTAGATTGCAAAGTGTTCCTTTTGCATAAAGTTACACTATTACAGTAAGGGTTCTGTATGTGGTTAAAGAAATTACACAAACACACACATATATAGAGACCGCATGTAGTGAGCGGGGTCACGGCAAACCAGAGCCAAACCCGGCAACAAAGGGCGCGAGGCTGAATGGGGAGGGGACGCACCCAGGATGGGACGCCAGTCCACCGCAAAGCGCCCGAAGCGGGACCCGGCCAAGCGGGACCCAAGCAGTCGCTGATGACGGACGGTTACTAAGCTTTGCAGGAAGTTTATTAATTAAGAGCATTACTTTTGGAAGCATTCTCACTTTGCAGCTTTTTTCCCCCCCTAAGTGCCTAAAACTTTTGCACAGTACTGCATGTAAAGAATCAAGTATATAAACTCCACTATATAATGTATATAAAGTATTCAGTATATAAACTCCACTGTATAATAAAGTATCTAGTATATAAATTCCACTATAAGTATTCAGTGCATAAATATCCAATATCCAAGTATCCGGTATATAATAAACTGCACGATATATAATGTATATAAGTATCCAGTAAACTCCACTGACATGCGCACATAACTCGCGGAGACACGTTTCCGCTCGAAGCGCTGTGTGTGTGACAGACGGAACGGTGTAACGGCGGGGCTGTGCTTTAAACTACTTCAGGTTGTTGTGCCCGAGAAAGGAACCCGAGGAGCGAACGAACACACGAACACACACACACACACACACACACACACACACACACACACACACACACACACGAGTCTGAAACCACTGACTCGTCCCAAGCGGGGTCGCAGCGAGCCGGAGCCTAACCCGGTAACGCAGGCAGGGCGCAAGGCGACACACCCAGGGCAGGGCAGGGCAGGGATGTCAGTCCGTCGCAAGCCAGCACCCCAAGCGGGACTAGAACCCCAGACCCACCGAAAAGCAGGACCCGGTCAAACCCGCTGCGCCACTGCACCCCCCACCCGAGTAACTACTCACTACCGGCGGTATTATAACAACAATATATACTAACAAAAAATGACGACGACGACAAGTTGTAGTAACGTGACAAGCAGAACCCGCTCTAAGTGACGGAGTTTAGGAGCACTTTTTCTGGCACTGGTCTCCTTAAATAGTACTTTTATAGGAGTGCAACTCAACTGTGTGAGGTGCTTTTCATGAAAACAAAACCGTCACGCGCGGGCAAACGAGTCAGTGACACCGCGGCTGACGAATGCAGGTCGCGCTCCTCGCGCGGAAACATCCGTTCGCGGTAAAATGTGAGGCGGCTTCAGACACGCGTTGAAAATGTGTAACTTTGACTCTCTGACCAAGTGATGGAAGCGGGACACAGAGCCGAGCGGCTACTACGGTACAGGCCGGGAGCCCCGCACAAACAGTGCCGCAAACTAAGTCGGACTTCCGGTCGGCGTCGGGGCTCCGTGCGCTCCCAGTCGCCCTGCCACGCCGCCTGCAGGAAGCTTCTTCACCTCATCAGATCCCGAAAGTCGAGGAAAGACATGATGAGCAACAGAGGATCCGACGGCAGAACCTCCAAGCTTATCTCCCCGGACGCCGCCATCTTTGAAGGCTCGAGACCACACGAAGCCCCGCCCACCCGGGCACGGACACCCAGCTCTGTTATCAAAACACCGTGTCCCTGCACACTAGCAAGTGAGCGCGAGGCGTGACGAAAGCGGAAGTTACATCAAATGCCCACCCACTTTTCGAAAGGGAGGCGGTGCCGAGCGCCGCTTTGTTATCAAATAGAGCGCACATGGGTCTCGGGTGCGGGCTCTGCGTTACAGGCAGTCCCCGGATTACGAACGAGTTTCGTGTCCTCAGTTTGTCTATAAGTTGGATTTTGACGTAAGTCGAAACAGTTAGGTATGGTGGGTATCTAACGTCAGTTTGTCAAATCTTTGTCTTAGGAAATGATAATGATATATCGTGTACCTTACAAAGCATAAAAACAGTACATAAACACTTTGGATACACTAACATCTTTAATGTAACAATTGTAATAATAATACAATGTAATGATGTAAAAATAAAAACAAGTGTAACTGCAGTATTCATAGTAAAGAGAGACAAGAAATACACACACACACACACACACACACACACACACACACACACACATTTTCAGAACCGCTTGTCCCATACAGGGTCACGGGGAACCGGAGCCTACCCGGTAACACAGGGCGTAAGGCCAGAGGGGGAGGGGACACACCCAGGACGGGACGCCAGTCCATCGCAAGGCACCCCCAGCGGGACTCGAACCCCAGACCTACCGGAAAGCAGGACTGTGGTCCAACCCACTGCGCCACCGTGCCCCCCTCTAGACAAGAAATAATAAAATGTTATATGATGAACAGAGGACAAGGAGGAGGCTGGACCCAAGTGCAGGATCGTTTATTCAGAATCAAAAGATTAGACGTGTTCCCGTGGTCAGGGATGGGCGAATGGTCGATCGATCGGCGACCTGAACAGAGGCGGGGATCCGAAATTGTGGTCGAGGGACAAGGTGAGCGGTCGTTATCAAAGAGACATGGAACGTGACTGGGGAATGATGAGGAACAGGACTGGGAAGAGCAAAGCGAGGTAGGTTTGACAACGCGGGGGGGGCTTGTGTCGAGTGAGATAGCGTTTCACCCTTTTCCGATCGCTTTATTATTTCCACTTTAGTTTCAGTCGTGATCGTTTATTTTCTTGGATGCATCACCATCACTTGTATCACATTTACGCTTCGGTGCCATGGTTAGGAGGGTAAAAACAAAAAAAAAAATTAAAGCCAAATACAGGAACACACGAGTCACTGTTAACAGCAACGTGGTCCGACTGAAAAGAAGGAAGTCTTTGTCCAACCTGGGGCTCACATGCCCTGCCCACGAGCCAATGAACCGCTGTAGACGCGCAATGTTTTGATGCATGTTTGTTATCATGAACCATTGCATGTACTGTAACTCAATTTTTAATGTAATAGGCTTAATTATGAAGTTTTTATTTGATTGTTACTTAAGTTTGACCAAAGCATCACCTTCTGGTCAGTAATGGGGTGGTTTGTAACTACGTGTTGTATGTAAGTTGGATGTTCGTAACCCGGGGAGTGCCTGTATCTTACTGTATTTACACATGACATAACTCAAATAGCCAAGAAAGCACCTTGATCACATTAGAGTCCTCAGTAGACTGAAGTACTATAAGTGGTCCCCAATTTACAATGGTGAGCTGGCAATAGACATTTAATAGAAACCACACACACACACATTTTCAGAACCGCTTGTCCCATATGGGGTCACGGGGAACCGGAGCCTACCCGGCAACACAGGGCGTAAGGCCAGAGGGGGAAGGGGACACACCCAGGACGGGACGCCAGTCCGCCGCAAGGCACCCCAAGCGGGACTTGAACCCCAGACCCACCGGAGAGCAGAACTGCGGTCCAACCCACTGCGCCACCGCACCCCCTTAATAGAAACCATACTTCAAATTTGGGACTGAGCAGGCAATACATTTATTCACTTAGCAGATGCTTGCTTTTCTCCAAAGCAACTTACAATGGATACTATGTAGCATTACCAGCTCACACACCTTATTTACCAAGGTAACTTACACTGCTAGATACATTACTACAAGGGGTCACTCATCCATACATCAGTGAAACACACACTCACTCTCTCTCTCTCTCTCTCTGCAGGGGACCTGAACAACTTGTCTTTGGGAGGAAACCAGAGCACCCAGAGGAAACCCACACAGACATAGGGGAGAATATGCAAACTCCACACAGACTGGGTAGGGATTGAACCCACATCCTCTTGCACCACCCAGATGCTGTGAGACAGCAGCACTACTCACTGAGCCACCGTGCCACCTACAATTGGGGCTTTATACTCTCTCATGATACTGGGCAGCGACAGCGATCCGCATCTCTCATTCTGTCACGCAGAGGTGTGTATTAGGTGTATTAAATGGAATTTCGACTTACGATACTTTTGACTTATAATGGGTTTCGGGGAACAAAACCCCATTGTAAATCGGGGACCACCTGTATTAGGGTAACACTGCCGCCTCCCCAAATGAGTTGTATACTTGTTGTTTTATTCATTTTATGTTATGAGTTTTAATACTGAATATGTCTCTTTAAACAAAAGTTATATTTAAACTGTTGCAATGTCCCCGAAAACAATTCCCCTCTTCATAACAATGAAATTGTTGAAATGGAATCGGGACTATTTCATGTTTATGTGTGAAATTTTGAACTAGTGGAACTGCTAATAATGGGATGAACCCTAATAATGACCATACTCTGAAGATGTGCGGGTTTAAAGAGCTTTCTGTGATGTTGAATGAATTTCTTTGCCCCGAAGATGGCGACAAAAGCAGAGAGCGGCTCTTTCTGGGCTAATGCATGTTTACCGCCTGGAAGCAAGTGGAATACTGTACTGTGCATGAAGGAGCGCTCTTTCCCCGTCAGTGGCTCAGCAGCGTATGTAATGGTTTGGCAGTGTAAATCTGAACATGCTCCCTGTGCCGAAGAAGCATCAAATGAATTGGAGGTACCCGACTGAACTCTAAACAATGAGGCCGCATGTTTCGTAACTGCTCCAGTAGGCGGTTGCTGAATGTAAGACAGTGATAGAGCGCGCAAGTGGGTATTTTAAGAGAAAAAACACAGACAATCACAAGGAATAATATGTTTCTTGTACTGACTCACAGTGCTGCATTCATTCAGCAAGCTAAGCCATCTGTTGATTTGTTATACAGAATGATGTTAAAGGAAATGATGTTCAGTTATTTCTTATGAAATACAGGAAATGTTTACTCAGATTTAAAGGTAAATTTTGTCCCTTTTTGTTGGTGATTAATGGACTGATGATTAGCTTTGGGGATGGGTGGCGTGGTGGCGCAGTGGGTTGTATGGGGTCCTGCTCTCCGGTGGGTCTGAGGTTTGAGTCCTGTTTGGGGTGCCTTGCGACGGACTGGCGTCCCGTCCTGGGTGTGTCCTTTCCCTCTCCAGCCTTACGCCCTGTGTTGCCGGGTTAGGCTCCGTGACCCCGTATGGAACAAGCAGTTCAGACGATGTATGTGAGATAGCCTTTGGGACTTTGTGAGATGCTGAGTCTTACATTACATTTTTTGTAAACTGCTAATGAATGGAGGCAGAAGGCTGTGTGAGGAGGATGACAGGGCTGTTGCTCGTCTGTCTCACTCTCCTTCCGAGTGTCCACACACGTCAGCTGCCGTGACGAGGCTTGATGAGAGTCACAGGGGTCGTGCGTGAGGCAGTCTCTTGGGGCAAAAAGAGCGCAACAGAAGGGTACCTGTTTGGGAAGGGCAGAACCAGGTGGCAGGGGAGCATCGGTGAGGCCGGTTCACTGTGCACAAGCATTATCAGCAGGACCATTCAGCCAGGCAGCCCTGTACCTCACCACCCCCCCAGCTTCCTCGTAGCCACCCCCTTCCCTCCCCCCACCTTTGGAAGCGAGACGATCCGAGTCGCTTCCCCAGCACACCGTGTTAGATTGCAGATGGAGAGGGTCTAGCTCGCACTTCAGATGAGTAGATCGCAAGAGGGAGGAGGAGCGGTGGTAACAGCGTCGTCCTCTCTGTGATGCCCCTCCTGCGGTCACCCCAGGATCCTCCGCATGTGTTCCTAGAGCAGCTGGAGCAGTGATCCCACAGCAGCAGCAGCAGCAGCAGCAGTGCTCCATCCTCCCTGCTTGAGTGCACAATGATTGTCACCACCACCGTCATTCTCGGGGCCACCTTGGGCACCGTGTCAGCCGTCCTCACCCTTTGCTGGCTCTCGTTCTTCTGCAAGTCCTACAGGAAAGGACAGCTAGACAAGGATGCCGACCTGAACGCTGAGAAAGTCAAACCCAGTGTTCTGCACTCCACGCAGCAGGTAAGAACTTGTCGCTTGACACAGGAGGTCAACAAGGTGGCGAAGGGTTTGTGGGCTTAGTTGTGTTTCATAGGCTCATGTGTCCCAGTCTCTTAATAGCATGTCCAAAATGCCTAAAAAATGTCCAACGTGCAATTCAATTCTTGTCGATCGTCTGGGATAATGACATAAGATGTACTGCTAATTTAAGACAGAAAAGAGAATACATATATATGACTGAATGTTCTCTACTGTCTGATAGGTACGTTGCGTTCAGAACCTGATGTCTAAAGGGCATCTAAAATTTAGGAAATATGTCGAGCATATAAAAGTATGTTTCTGATTTGGCTTATTTTGAAACTAATGTATCCTTCAAACTAATAAGTAGTGTTACAGAGAAATTCAATGAGCTCTGTAAGATAACTCAGCTGCGGATGTGCCAGAATCTCAAGCCTTAAAGCATTCAGAATGAAGTGCAGTATTGCTAATATGAATAAAGTCATAATTGTCTGGAACTGCATTTTAGTCACCAGATTTCATCTGGCAGGGGAGTGGTGCGGTGGTGCGGCTGGCTTGGCTGGGTCCTGCTCTCCGGGGGGTCTGGGTTCGAGTCCTGCTTGGGGTGCCTTGTGATGGACTGGCATCCCATCCTGGGTGTGTTCCCTCCCCCTCCAGCCTTGTGCCCTGTGTTGCCGGGTTAGGCTCCAGTTTACCGCGACCCCACTCGGGATTAACGGCTTCAGCCAGTGTGTGTGTGTTTCATCTGTCATTTTATTAATTGGGAACATGATACGTTTATATAGTTTTTGAAAGAATTTGGAAACATAGAGCAGATGACTGCCGCAGACTAAAAACGAGTACTGCTTCAGTTTTTAAAAATGAATGTATTGTTAGTAATGTCTAAGGTGTCTCAGCTCAAATTTACCCTGAGGCTTAAAGCTAAACCAGTGGATCAGACCTGCAGGTTAGGACATAACTGGAGTGGTGCAATGCAAGGGAAGTTGTCATGTAAAATTGAACAACACAGAGGTGTGTGTGAAATGGAGTAAATCCCGGTGAATGTTTGCAGAACGTGATCCTTCACCATCCCGAGGCTCCACTGCTCAGGTAATGTTTCAGTAGACCTCTGTGTTGGCGTGGGATGCCGAGACTCAGTCTAACTGTGGGGAAGAGCCGCATCAGATTTATGCACAAACCAAACATAAAGATGTCTCCGACTAGTTCATTAACGATCACGTTACGACTCCACAAGGTGGCCAACAGAAATATGACGAGGGCTCTGCAGCTTCAAATTCTGCTAGTTCCCCTCATTTGTGATTGTTTAAAGTTACCGTATCACTGGAGACAGTACGGAGTTTTTGCATTCCTTTTCTGCAATATTATACTCTGCTTTCTTCTACCGCTTCAGAATCCACACTGTTCTTTTTCGTGCGGTTGCGTCCGGAGCGGTGTTCAGCCCGTTCCGCCTCAAACTGAAAATCCAAATCTGTGCACGCATGTTTGTGTCTCTCCCGTTACAGAATGACTGATGCAGTTTTTTTAAGCAAATGCCGTGCAGTTTAATGGCTATCGAGCCAGCAGAGAGTCACTTGCTGTAAAGCGGCCAGGGATGTGCTCCACAGCGAGAGCAGCGGCACACGGGGATGTAGAGTGTGCTATTTTTAGACGTTTTGGACCGGGGGAGGCTTCAGCCTGCTTTGTTGTGCTCTTAAACAGCTCTTTTGTCTCATGCCCTGTCCCCTGGAGACAGACAGACCCCCCTTACAAGCGCACACCCCAGGGGTAGACAGTCCAGCCCTGTCCTCCTTTGTTGTCAAGCAGGATCCCGTGGAAAGGCAATGCAGAGGAGTGTGTCACCTGTGTCCCCATCAGAGGCTCTGCGTTCAGCGCGTTCTCCTCTGAGTCACCCTCCTTGGAAGTGCTTTCCCCTTGTTCAGCAAAGAGGGCACACACACACGACTCGCGAAGAGTCCCCGGCACAAAAACAATTAGCCGCATGGCCGTGTCACGACTGCGCAAAGGACCGTTGTCCATAAGGTAAAAGTCCATGTCTACAGAGAATACTGCACATTATGTGGGCTCGATAAACAGAAAGTGCTTAAGGTTGTCAGAGTGATGGAGCAGCTTTAAAGTGTAAAAAGGATGCTTTTAATGAACCATCAAACTGAGGAGAAGCTGCGCCTACAGAATACCACGGTCAAGCGCGAAGAGTGTCGCGATGCGGATCTTCCGATGCTTTGCGGGAGAGCGTGGCATTTCCCGATGAAGGCTTGGGTTTGACGGTTTCAGCGACGGTGGCACCCTTGACACGTGGAAGACTCATAGAAGACGATGAAGAATGACGCGCTTTCCTGTGGAATAGGATCTCCACCGGGTGTCAAAAATTTAGGGGAAGCAGTCTGATGTTGGCTGTGAAATATCAGACACAAACAATAATGAAATATTTACCTATTTAACTGATACTTTTCTCCAAAGTGACTTGCGGCGTTAAGCTACTTACAGTGATTTACCCAGGTTTACAGCCATGTAATTGTTAGTGGAGCGAGTCAGGGTAAGTAACTTGACTGAGGGTACTACAGCAGGAGATGGGACACATACGCCGACTCTTTGGGTGGAATCCAGTGACTGTAAACAGTATGACACCTGCCGCCACAGGTGAAAAAGTAGCAGAAGTGAAGGAGGAAGGGAGTTTTGGATGTTCGGTTCACTTCAGGAGGGGAAATGAGCCTCAACAGCCATGTTACAGTATAATATTCTGTTCAATTCCATTTATTTTTACGGCACGCTCTTCTCACGGGCTTACACAGGGCGTCGAACGAAGGATCGGAAGGTGTAGTAGCGTGTAACACATTTAGCCGATATGGGGCTGCTTCAAAGTATACGAAGCCCTCGTGTCCCTTAATTTTACCACAGAATGGTTATTTAATGAGAAGCAGTCCTTCTCATCTCACATAACAGGTGTCTAATGACCAATTCCATATGTTGCTGTAGAGGAAATTTAAGATTTAACATTTAGATGTTATAAGTTTCTTTTAATACTTTATACCAGAATAATGAGAGTCCGTTTAGGGTTCACATACTTTGTACTTTGTAGCAGTGTACAGTGGAACCTCGGTTTACGAATTTAATTCGTTCCATGTATTCATTCGTCCTCTGAAATTTTCGTACACCGAAACGAATTTCCCCATAAGAAATAATGTATAACAGAATAATTGGTACTATGCCCCCAAAAATATTACTCGAGATCCGCATCCGTTGATCCTGGCGGTTTTTTTTTTTAATGAGATCGATGTACAACTGCCTTGCGTTCTCTCAATTGATAGCTTCGGACACGCTATGATCACCCGCTAACCACCTCTCGTTTATCCAGATAGGCAACAACTTCTCTACGTCCTCGATGGCCTGAGACCGTTGCTTTGTTAACACTGTCACTTCTTTTGCAACATCAGCCTTCGTGATTTCTTCCTTATTTGCCGGGATGCTACAGATCGTTGATGCTCACTTGCCATACATCCTGGCAAGCTCAGACACGCGTACACCACGTTCATGCTTCCCGATGATTTCCTTCTTCAGTTCTATCGGGATACGGGCAACCTTCTTCTCAGATGCTGCTATTACCTTCTTGGGTGACGTAGTTGCTTAGGGTATGCACAATACGTACGTACGCCAAAGAAAATCACAAAGAATTTCTCGAACGCATGAGCTTTGGATACGAGACGTTCACAACGTGAGGCTTAGCGGAGGGTATTTGATGTCTCCCTATTCGCCCGATGCTTCCCGAAGCGTACTCACACGTACAGGTTCAAACAGGATGCTCGTGCTCGGAGGCAATTTTTCGAAAACCGAAGAAGTTTACGAATACATTTATTCATAAACAGAATCGTACGCACTGAATGTTCGGATATCGAATTCGACGGCCTCGAGGCTGTTCGCGTGCTGCTCGTATTCCAAGCCACCATTCGTATACAGAAACATTTTATTTCGTATTTGCACTTCGTACTCTGAATTATTTGTAAAAAGAGACGTTCGCCAACCGAGTTTCCACTGTATAAAGTAAGCCTGTACTGAAGCCTGTAGTGTCGGTGAAAGTGTCAGTCATATTGGATAAAGGTCCCTGCTAGGGAAATTTTGTGTTGGGCTCTGCTAAAAAGAAGGCTTGCTGACAGATGCCTGTGAAACACGATGTCCGCCAGAGCCGTCTGGTAGTAGCGACTGTCGTGCATTTGAATATTCATAAGCACGGCCTGGCGATCGCGGCCTTAGCAAGAACAAAACATTTCCAGACGCGCAGACGTGTGGGAGGACTGCAGCTCACATGGACGCAAATAACACGACGGGCGTGTACGTCGCCCACTTGGGGGAAATGAAGTCAGCCGAGAAATCGATAGATTCCATTTCTACGCTCTCGAGTCCCCTTGTTGTCTGTAATCTGAGCCCATTCGGGGACAGGCACAAATTAAGTGTCTTCGGTGTCTGGCGCAAGGCTGCGGTCGGAGGCATTTCGACCAAGAGATTTGCGGAAAGATGAAAGTGGGCCAATTTGTAGAGCACCGAAATGGCCCCGTTCCACCTTGGAGGGAAAAGCTCTCCAGTTGTAGGAGACACAAGCAAACACCGTTTCCCATTGATGACACCCAGGTCCAGTAGCTAAGTGCTGGGCTTTGCAGCCATGCTTCAGCCATTTATTATTTCTCAAGGGCTTCTCTTTTAATTAGCCGACATCAAATGAACTCCCTGGCATCTAGAAAACAGAGGCTCACCTAAAATAGATACGGCAGCATCGTGTTCTTACGCAGGAGATAAGCCCCAGTTTGGAAGCAGGTGAATATCCACAGAGGCTTAAAACAGGAAACTTGAAAGATTAATCTCATTACTGCAAGTCATTTGTATCACCTCACTTAAGCAGAGCAAAAACATCTGCTGTACGGTCGAAAGCCACAGAGTTATGGACCTCTGCTGGGACCACTTGGCTGCTTTTGCACCCCAGGTCCTGGAGTTCATCAGCGCTGTCCCGCAATCAACGGGCAAAACTTGTCCAACTCCCGCTGTCCGTCCAGTCACCCTGGAAAATATCCATCATTTGGAGACAGATTGCGTTGCCTTTTCTTGGCACGATTGCGTTTCCTGGCACCTTGCTCAAAGTGTTACGCAACATTGAACCAAATGGGCTCCGGCGCACAAAGTGCGAGTGAAGCTATTAGCGTTAGCCATTAGCTCCAAAGCCACCCCGACGCCTAGGTCTCCCTATCTTTCTCTCGTTCATTTCTGGGCAATATTGCATTTGACAGCTTGCAGCCTGTGAAAAACGGGTATGAATGTGCTACAGTCACTGGGGGGAATCCTATATACAAAATTTAGCCTTTTAATAGGTGGATTTTATTGACTGTTGCTATGAAAAGGTCCTCAGGAGTCATCCTTAATTTTGTGATCTACATGGATTTCCAGCAACATGAACCAGTCTTGAAGGGTTTCACATGTATGTCTACAGCTGAGCTTCTGTCCATCACAGGAGCAGGGGACCTCAAATGATTAATCGTTATTTATTCAACACTTTTGTCCAAGGTTACTTATAACGTTAGAGCTGCCTGATATGCAGCTTGCAGTGATTTATGTAATGATTCATTCATGTAAAGAAAGGAGTTAAAAGTTACAGAGCCCACGGTGAAAAATTCTTAATTTGCAAAACTGTCAAAAAACTTTTTCAAAAAGCTTTCTTGTGTGTCATGTTATTACAACTGCTGGTGGCACTGGCAGGCATAGTGTGTTCGTACGCATGCTGTCAGGAATATAAATGTGTCGGTTGTGCAAAAATACACCCATAGTCTTGTTTCTCTTTGCTTCCTCTTCCAGTTCTCCGTCAAGAAGTTCACGGAACCCATCCAGCCACGGCCTCTGCTGAAGTTCCCCACGATCTACAGGCCCAAGCCATCCATCACTACCCCTGAGGTGATTGGTTACCCCAATTACACTCCAAAAACAACAGATAAGGCTTCGGCAGAGACGCCTGCCACCGCCGCCTCCGAGCCTGACTTTGGTAACCTAGCAACAGATGGATCCGAGGAGGTCTTCATCATGCCTAAACAAGGTAAATTAAATCAGTGAGAACAATGACCCCTGAAGTATACTTTATCTATCTCCAGATTTATTGGTTTTCACCACAAGATTGCTCACAACCAAAGGCCAGAGAGTTCTCAGTGTCAAACAGACCCAAAGAATGAGTGGGTAACGTAATGCGTCTGGTTCCAGATTCCTCCGAGGACGCGTCCTGCACCCCGGAGATGAAAACCGAGCCAACGGCGAACCACTCTCCCCTCAGACCCAAGTTACACTTCTCCGTCACCTACCTCGGCCAGCAAAAGGAGCTGCTCGTCACCATTATAGAAGGTAGAGGAAACCTTCACTTTGAAAACCACAAGCAATAAAAATAAACAAAAATAAACTGCTGAAAATATACATTTATAAATACAAATAGTTTCTGAAAGGAACTGGGGCCAAAAGCTCTACTCGGTGCTCATTTCCATGTCCAAAATTGTATTGGATGGATGGATGGATGGATGGATGGATGAATGGATGGATGGATGGACAATCAAACAAACAAACAAATGATTGACCATAGATATGAACAAAGAAATGTCTGAACAAATGAAGCTTTATTAATCCCAGAGAGAAATTTTACCTGATTACACCAGCATACAATGCACAAAATACAGTATATACATAGACACATGCGTACATACACACAAACATACATTGACAAAAGAGCTAAGTACAGTAGAGAAGTTATGGAAGTGTGTAAGTTGACTGGGAGTTGAGGTTAAGACGTAGAAAAATAAATGACACCAAAGTCTTCTATCAGTATGTGAAATATCAAATGTTATAAGAAATCTTTTAATATCAGAAGTGTTACAGGTATTGTAGAATGATAGGGTGGCATTTCTGACATTAAACATAGGGAAGAACAGAGCAGAGCATCTTTGGATGGAAGGGACAACTCACACACACTGGCTGAAACTGCTTTTCCCCAGCGGGGTCACAGCAAACTGGACCCTAACCTGGCAACACAGAGCATAAGGCTGGAGGCGGGGGGAGATACACCCAGGATGGGATGCTAGTGCGTCACAAGGCACCCCAAGCAGGACCTGAACCACAGACCTGCTAGAGAGCAGGACCCTGCCAAACCCGCTGCTCCACTGTGCCACTGCACCACCACACCCCCCGCGTGGGACAGCTTGTTGTTGCCAAAGCAGAGTAGTACATAAAAACACTGGGCAATGTAGTGAAAAAATGTGCTTGTTTCCTCTCGTTGAATACAGTAGGGTAGGGGTAGGGTAAGAGCCATCAAGCCAAATTGGACTCATAGCCAAGGATTTTAACGTGATGTAATATATGGCAGTGGTTCACCATTGCTTTCTTCGGGGTCTTTGGATCGCGATCTGATTTGAATCTACACTTAAACATGCAGCTCAGGCATTGTGAAGCACCAGCACTTTCCACAGCACTTTCCATAAACTCCTCTACTGAAACACCGCAATGTATAAATCAGTGATATTATAAACTACTTTGAATTAATGTATCAGTGATATTATATTATGCAATGAGAGACTCTGTGTTTAGAGAGCCCACATCCGTTCATATTCCTCTTCCAGGAATGATTTTTATTTTTGGGAAACAAAAAAGCTCATTTTATCTCTGCGAAGAGTCAATAACCCATGAAGTGATCAATTGCTATCAGTGCTGTAGTACCCAGGTCAGCTGCCAAAATACAGCCATTTAGAGTGTCCCTGGTGACACGGATGCTGCAGCATTGCCGCAGCAGGAGGTCAGTGGTGTCCTCCCTCTGCCCTTGTTGGAGAATGTCCAGGCCCTCAAGCTGTGGACACATTCAGAGAGCCGCCGCACAGCCATGCTTAATCACGTTAATGGCCTGGGAGAAGTGCATTAGACACCCTGCATCTCCACGGTTTGGTAGACGTGTTGCTCTTTGTTTATTTCCCACCATGCATCCAAATTAAACCTCATTACATGCAAATGCTCCGCTTTGCTAATTGCTATTTCATTCCAAGACAGAAAGTGCTCTGTAATTGTCAAGAGGGAACGGGGGAAGAACGTGCCTCGGTCTGGGCCTGTGTCTGGCCTGCTCGTAGTGCAGAAGAGCACACAGAGCTTCTTCTGCACTACACTCATTGATCTTTGAACTGCACTACACTCATTGGTCATTAAACTACACTACACTCATTGATCGTTGAACTGCACTACACTCATTGGTCATTAAACTACACTGCACTCATTGATCTTTGAACTGCACTACACTCATTGATCACTCATTGAACCTTCTGCAGTCTTCATTGATCTATCTACAGGTAGTGCAGTTCAACGATCAATGAGTAATGAGCTAAAAATGAGTAAAACACAATGCGGTGGTTGAAGAAGCCCGACAAAAAGGCAAATTTGACGTAAGGTGACAGCTCCAGGTCTGACAGTGTGGCTATTACAGCTTTGCTCGTGTCCCAATACAGATTAATAGCGTTTGTAGCATGTTTTTCTTTCACTTTCTTTGACTTTATCCTTTATAGATTTATTTGCATTGTGTCCCAAAAACTTTAGCGATCAAAGTTCGGGCTGATAGGTGCAGAGAAGGATAAGGACTCTTTCACCAATGGATCAAATGCAACAGTGGTTTATTCCAGGAGATGATCTACAACAATCATGTCAATTATGGGAGTAGATGGGCCTAGTTTTAAATGTGACTTTGGTTGGAAGAAAGGGGAAGGAGAAGGAAAAACAGGAACTTTCCTCGGTTTACGGCAGACAGCCCCTTGCCGTAGTGCTATGTGTCAAGTAAGGAAGGAGAAGAAAGCAATGGCGCTCTAACATAACCTGGTCCGGCCTGTGTTTGTGGAATCAGATCCCATTATTCAGAAACGGGGATAGCAGCAGGAAGGTCAGACTGGTCTGTGACAGGACTAAAAGAGATGTACTGTCCTTTAATAAGGACTTACTTCTCACAGCGTCAGTTGGTGTTGGATTACTTTGTTTATTAAATAAATGAAACAAGTGATAAAAAGGCGTTATTTGTTTACTCAGATGCCCTTTAACGAGTAGTAGATTTTGGCTGAAACATGAAAATATTCAGTTTCGACAATTTGCAATATTGCACCTTTTGGGGAAATCAGAAAAATTACAACATCACGGGTAGCGCAGTGGTTATACCGTCACCTTGACATTGGAGGCACTGGATTTGAATGTGCTGACTCATCATTGATGAAGGTACTTGCCCTGAATTAACAGAGCAGAAACGCCGTGGAAACAAGTCCCAGGTGAATGAATGAGGAATAAAAAAAAACAATAGCCTTATGGAATGTATATATACAGTAAATAAAATAACAAGTAAGTGTATTATATAAGCATATAAATGTATGCTGTATTATGTATGAAAATGAAATGAAAAAGCATTGCTTTCCCTTTTCTAAACAGGAAATGTGTCATGTATGTGATTCAATGTTGGAACTTATAACTGGAGACATACGAGAGAAAAGAGCTTTCACACCGTGCTTCTGCGTCACTTGGTGACCACATCTGAGCAGCGGGAGAGAATAAACAAGGCCAGCAGCATTCAGAAATAAATAGGAATCTCTCGGCCCTATTGACCTTCACTCGCAAACGGTGCCTGAGGACCGAAGCACCACCCTCGCCCACATCGCGGTGGAGCTTCTGTTTCCCTCTGTTTTTGTCTCTCTAACGGTCCGCCGGCGTTCTCGCAGTGATCTCTTCTGACGTCTCTGCCTCCATGTGGATCCGTTCATTTTCCGCAGTTTCGCACATCCCTCACCCACGTCGTTTGAAACCCCACTCGTGGCACAACGAGATGCTCTCCTCTCGGAAGGGACCGGATACGGAAAACCAGGATGATGTTGCCATTGCAGACGCTGGCAGTCGCAAACACTGGAAAATCTGAGCACTCGTATGAATGACATGAATACGCAATAGCTTCCCGCGGTCCCCACTTCGCACTATACCTGAATTGAAACCATCTGGCATGCTCCTTTGCTGTTACTCGGAAGTTCGAGCTTTCCGCTCATCCAGCAGTAAAGCCTTTTCATTTATTCCTTGCCAACTGGCTGCACTTGATGCTGCTTTCCTTATGCTGTTGTCATTGCAGGCCTGTCGATATCCCGTATTCGTAATCTCAGGCCTAAGGATCAGTCGGTCAGCGACTCTGCTTGCGTAGCACCCATAGGACCCGTTTTCCTCTCTGCTACCCCTCCAGCGGAGCGTGTGCGTGGGACATCGGGCTCCGAGGGCTACATCCTGGGGCGTCTCCGCACAGCGACGGGGGAGACAGAGGCCCGGACAACAACGCGCTGCCTGATGGAGCGCGTCCGCTGGGAGGAACCCCTAGCCTTCCCGCTGCCCAAAGGGTATGAGGTGGAGGGCGAGGTGGCTCTGTCCCTGCGCAGCTGTCGCCGCTTCTCCCAGCACGCGAACCTGGGCGACGCGAGATTCAAACTGGCTGACGTTGGCATGATGTCAGACGCCGACTGCTGGGTGGACCTCCAACCGCCAAAGCAGGTACCGTCTCTGCTGCATCCTCTTAACGTTCATTGACATGGGATGGGATGCTTTTACAGGAATACTCACAAGGCCTTTCTGAGCAATTGTAGCCATAACTGCCTAATGCTGCGTCCTGCTGAATTGTGCTTGAGCCTCATACAAGTTCAAGTCTCCAGAAGGGTGTTGTGGTTGGACTGGTGAGCTGCAAGGAGGTTTTATTGGAAGAGAGTCTCAGAAAAGGGCTTTTAGAAGCTCCTTTAGAGGTTTGGAAAAAAGAGGAAGAGAATGAGATGTTGGTCACTGTGGTCTCCCCACCTTCTGACTCTGTGTAATGAAGTGATCTTGTTTCCCCAAGAAGCAAGGCCATAATTATCATTTCATATTGTATGACTTTGACATTAATGACATTAATAGGGCTTATAGCGGCTGCTACGCACTGCCTAATGGAATAAAGGCTCTATTTGATCTGACAAAATAGTGGATGGGAGATGCCGTATGAGTCACGAAATAATTACACTCTCATCACAAGGTAATAACACACCAGTTTGGAACTGAATTTTACAAGTATGAAATTGTGCCTTCGAACTGCTTGACCACCAAAGTCTGAGAAATTAAAGTGTAACTATGGCAACATATGATGCAAAGTACAAGACGTTTTCAAACAATGAAACCTGGTGTAGATCCCTCCATCTCCAAGCTTCTGATTGTTACGTTTGACCTAAAACATCCCTCCATGCTTCCGTGTTCATCTGATAAGCACATATAGATGGCAGCTCATTAAATTAGTGACCGACAGATTTCTGATGGGCACGTACAGTGTGTACGTCGCATAAGGAGCCTGGAGAAATGTAGGTATTCAAGCGCAGCAGTTTACTGGCTGTGTGTATAAATCATTCCTCAGCTCCAGTAACCAGAAGCACGATGAATAATTAATTACATGCGTGACTGGGGCAAAAGAGCTTGTGTGCTCTTGCCTTCTGTTCTTGGGTTCAAGGAGTTTGTTGCAAAGGCTGTACAAGGCAAGTCCAAGCTGGTTGTTGCGCAGCACACACACTTCTCCCCTCTTGGCACACTTCCTTAATTTGAGCCTTCGACTTGGGATGCTGTGTTCGAAAGAGACAAAGGGAGCAAGGAAGTGGAAACTACAGCAGTGTTACGTGTGCAGTCCACCCAACCCCCGCGCCCCAGGCAATGTGGCTTCGCTAATGATGCTCGGCAGCCCGGGACACCTGAGCGCCGGCGACAGCGCGGCTCCCCTGAGCCCTGTGCGTACAGGCAGTAGAATTTCAGCACGAGATTGGAATCTGCGTCATCCTGAGCCCAGGAGACGTGCCAGGGACGTGGGGATGGGGGCTCAACATGCGCACAAAGTGTTGGCAGGGATAGAGGAGGATCAGAGCCTTAATTGGAGTGTAAAGGCGTTGGGGGGCAGGGGAGGGTAGGAGCAGGGAGACTGGCTCAGACTGTAAAGCACAAGTGCAAAGAGAAAGGGAATGAGAAATAGCAGAGATGGTGTCTGAGCATGACGTGCACTGCGCCGGGCTGGGGATGAACGCCCATACATTATTCATCAAAAAGTGGACGAGCTGCACCCCCTACACCACGTCACGCCTCCAAGCTCTTCGTTCAATGGATGCATTTGCCATGTGGCCGCATAAGGTAGCGGCCTCCTCAGCAGCGCAGCGCTCGCTCACTCACTCGGTCACCGCGTCGTGCAGGAGCTCTCGTCGAGAGCACTTATTGTTTTACACGAAGCCACGTGCGGTAGAGAGCCTGGAACAGCTCAGCGTGTGCCGGAACACGCATTACTTAAGCGAAATACCAAGCAGTAGGCCACCTCGCCCGGCTGCTCGTAGATGTATTACAGAAGTGGCGCTAGTTGCGCTGAAAAGAATTAACGTATTCATGTCCTCATTTTCAGATTCTTATTTCTGAGCTCAGCACACATGAAAGCATTGACATTTTTTATAGTTATCCTTATAAAAAGAATTTGTCAGATGAAGTAGTTGAATGATGTTTTCTTTTAGCCACGTGGTTTTTTCACTAAGCAAAAATGCTCAGTTCATCTGCTTTCAGTTTGTCTCACGTTCTTTCTGTATCCTACAATAAGTATTATAAGTATCATTCCCATTAATATCTCATAAATACTATATTTAAACTTTGCGCCACGGAACACGGTCTGAAATGACTGCAGTGTTGCTTTCATTTTAAAAATAACTGCTGAAAAGAGCAAAGAAAGGATTTCCAAAGCTTTGTAATAGTAAGAAATTGCCATGTCAAATTCTTCATATTTGCTTTTAACGGAGGGGGCGCAGTGGGTTGGACCACAGTCCTGCTCTCCGGTGGGTCTGGGGTTCAAGTCCTGCTTGGGGTGCCTTGCGATGGACTGGCGTCCCATCCTGGGTGTGCCCCCTCCCCCTCCAGCCTTACGCCCTGTGTTGCCAGGTTAGGCTCCGGCTCCCCGCGACCCTGTACGGGACAAGCGATTCAGACGATGTGTGTGCTTTTAATATGAAGAAAGTTAACTTTTAAAAAGTAGGGAACTTGTTGTTTGAAGATGAATAAATGAACGAGGATGTCGGGAGCGTGTGGACGGGCACGTTTCCAGCAGGCACTTTTTCTGAGTGTTGCAGCGATGAGGATGTACCAAGGCCTTTCTCTCCTGGTTCCCCTTGCTCTACGAGTGCATCTTGATCAAAGTGTGCTGATCTCCCATGGCATGAGTATTTATACCATACATCACAAGCCTCGGAGTTCAGAAAATTCTCTGATCCGTCTCTTAACGTGGCTAATTTCCATATGAGGTTAAACAGGAAACTATGAAATATTTCTGCGTTCCATCTGGGCCATTAAAAATGTATATCATCCTTCTTTACATATGTACACTGTCCTTGTCTTTAGCAGCTCAGTGAAATTTATGTCAAAGATGAGAAGAAGCAGAGCGCCCAATATGCAATATATGCAGTGTAAAAGGGCAGCTGCTAGCTTAGTGGTTAGAGTCCGGGGTATGGTATGGTATGGTAAGTGCCAAGTCGAAGCCGACCCATAGCGACCACTCGCGTGGTTTTCAAGGCAAGTCAAGGGAGGAAACAGAGGTGGGTCGCCAGGTCCTTCCTCTGCATGGCGGGGGAGGCAAACACAGGGCCACCGCACCCCAAGCAGGACTCGAATCCCAGACCTGCCACCTTGAGCAGGGTACTTGCCTTAAACTGCAACTGTCCAGCTGTATAAATGGGCAAATAACTGTACGTAGCTTTGGAGAAAAGCATGAGCAGCAACGTGAACCGGTTCTTCATTGTTCAGGTATGACTGAGAGCGAGTGTGTTAGTCATCTGTTTTTCCTAATGCCGCAGTCACTTCTACCGATAAACCACAATGGGTAGCTTTACAGTTATCCCTCTTAGGACGAGAGAAGAACAATCAAGAACAATAATGTCGACAGCAGAGCGTACATACAAGTGCACGGTGCAAATGAGGGAATGGAGTGCACCGCCGATACGATTAACTCGGAACAAAGAGTCACACAATATGTTCTTGCGCTAAGTGAAATAGGGTTACGTGTATGGAGCTAATACGCAGAGGCCTGACGTAGACGGACTTGGAATACGGGATCTGGACCTTATCACGAAGGACTGGCGTGGACAGGATGGGAGCTCAGGACTGGAAGAGAAACACACTGGGACAGTATCTTGGGAATGGAATCAGGTCAGTGAACAGGGAACGCTACGTATCGCTAGGTATCTCTAGGTATCGGTAGGTATCACTAGAGAGTCGCGGGAAAGCAGCAATGAGCTCATCGCGAATCCGCAAACCGGTGACGTGACTTCGCCTTTTTGTAGGACTGTGTTAGATTAGAAATTTCACACAGATTACACAGATTATATACTGTTTGCAGAACGAAGAAATGAGTTCTCATTGGTTCAGAAAGAGGGGGTGCGGTGGCGCAGTGGGTTGGACCGCAGTCCTGCTCTCCGGTGGGTCTGGGGTTCAAGTCCCGCTTGGGGTGCCTTGCGACGGACTGGCGTCCCGTCCTGGGTGTGTCCCCTCCCCCTCCGGCCTTACGCCCTGTGTTGCCGGGTAGGCTCCGGTTCCCCGTGACCCTGTATGGGACAGGCGGTTCTGAAAATGTGTGTGTGGTTCAGAAAGTGAGTCGGGGTCTCGGGACAAAACTATAAAAGCTAACGTTAAACAACAGAACACTGTGATTGGTTATACATATAGGGAGGATATAAGGGGGACGTGGGATATTTCAGTCGCATCCGTTTGCCCTTTAGCATAAACAAAGAGAGAGAAGTTAAAACAGGAACTTCCGCTTGCACGCACGTTCTTGACAGGTCTGACGCACACCAAAAGGACAGGAAGGACAGAGAGATCGAGGTAGAGAAGAGACACGAGAGCCATTTATTTCTCACAGACTGGACGCCATATGGCCACATGGTCAATTGAGGCCACGTGTGCTGATGCAGTTAGATGGATGAAAAGTGTGGGCGTCAGCGGTGGACATGGAGGATTTCACCTCCGGGGTCGTGATACCTCCATTCCCTCACTGTTTAGCTTGTGAAAAAATTTTAGATGTAGTTAAAACAGAGGACACACTCAGCTTGTGTTAAAAAAAAAGCAACAACAGGCTTGGGTTCTCAGGATTTTGAAGCAATGATGGGACTTGAAGCTTACCGAAAGACATTTTATTTGTCGGTCCCTGCACCAGTGTCACATATTTGTTGGTCTGTTGAGTCTGGCATCATTTCCTGTTCCAATGATATTTGAAGTGCGTACATGGCATTCCTTTTGTGACATATGGGTACGCTGAAGAATGCTTCCTGCCAAGATGCATCCATCCATCCAACTGTCCTCCAGTTCTATTGTATTGACTTTGATTGACTGCGGACTACGACCAACAGTGGAGGAGAGTACGTGAACTACTTGAAAACGACCAGCTGTAGTATTCTTGGGAGGCCATGAAACTCACAAATTTGTTCCACCTGTGTGTCAAAAACCGTTCATGTAGGTCATCAGTATGGAAAGCAAACCTTAGTTTGTATCTCTTCTTCGCAGGACACAAGCACGTGCGTGGGGGAGCTCCTGCTGTCCGTTAGTTACCTCCCGGCCGCCAACCGTCTGGGCGTCGTCGTCATGAAGGCCAGGGAGCTACAGTCAGACAAGTTGAAGGACACCATTGGTATGCCCCAGTTTCTATTTTGTATTTATTCAGGTATATCGGAATAGCCATTATTGCACCTACGAAACATGTAGAACACAAATCAGCTCCTAGCAAACGGAGTCCAGTCCACTACGGCATGTTTTGAAGCTTCATCTTTGTTAACAAACCTGTGATCCTATTTCCAGACCTGTCAGTGAAACTGACCCTGAAGCATCAGTCCAGCAAGCTGAAGAAGAAACAGACACGGCGGGTCAAACACAAGATGAACCCAGTGTGGAATGAGATGATGATGCTGGAGGTCCCCCAGGAGCTGCTGCCCAACTCCAGCCTGGAGCTGGAGGTCCTAAACCAGGCCGGCCCGGGCAAGGTGGACACCCTAGGCCGCTGCCAACTGGGCCTGCAGGCTTTTGGCACGGGGATCCAGCACTGGCAGCAGATGCTAGACAGCCCCCGCAAACAGATCGCCATGTGGCACCCCCTCCACGTGTGAGACCACTCCCTCCATCCCATTATTATCAATCATTGCAATGAATGGTACCAGGACTCATATGAGTCCCACCCCTAGCTCTGGAAATCCCAGCACAGGTTAGCCCAGGATATTCCCTCCTGCTTCAAAATCCATTTTCACCATGAAAGGCACCGGCCGTCATGACATCCATTGCGGTCCTGCCCCACTGCCTTATTTTGAGTTCTTTCCGGGATCCTTTCGCTCAGTAACATTTAACTCCAAATGTAGCTAAACTGGAGAGAGTTTACCTCTACCACTTTTATGTTTACCACCAGCATAGTGGGAAGCACTTAGAGTCATGGCCCTGTCCCCACATGCCCCACGTTCAAATCCCTGCTATCAGTGTAGTACCCGTGAGCAAGGTCCTCAACCTGAATTGCCCCCAGAAAATGTGCCGAGCTGCGCAAACGGGTTAAGTAACTGGTGAGTGCTCAAGATTGTAGATCACCTTGGAGAACAGCGTGAGCAGAATAATGGTTATTACGTTACTCTGAATTCATTCTCTATTGGGCAACAATTCAGAGGCTTCCCTATCCTGTGTGGACCGTGTATCTCTCGATTTCGTCTTAAAACGGGACAAAGGCGAAGCTTTTTACAGTGAGTAACGCTGTAGTGTACACTAATTGTCCGTAGTTGTGTAAAGGCAGTCAGGGGGTCAGTAGGTCACACTGACGTATAATCTCCTACTCGCCAATGTCTGCAGTCGTTAGGCTCATCTTAAACCGTATCCTATCGGTCAGCGCCCTCGAGATAAAGTCCACGCTTCAAAACACAAATCGATAACGCGTTGACGTGATGGGAGTGGGACATATTTCACATTACTGAATTTGTATGATTTGTTTTATGCAATTTATCTTCATCACACAACAGCCAACTTTTATTGTAATACTAATTTTCGGCTGCTCGGTGAGAATAAAAAAATGGAATTCACTAAACTTGGTTCATTTAACGAACAAGTCGCGAGGAACATTATCCTCTCGTTTGCACCCAGAACGACACGCACTTTGATTATGGGAACATCGAGCTCAAAAGTGGTTCTCAGGACAGATTGTTACATACATCTAAAATTTACTCAGAACAGTAATCATGCTTTAAAATAGTGAAACATCCTTCTACGGCAGCTGCACTTTGACATTTAATTTAAATTACACAAGGAAGCTTTTACATTGTGGATATTTTTCCACAAATCCAAATCCACAGTGCGCACAAGGAAGTATTGCAATGAAGAGGTATTGGAAATATTAAGAAATATAAGCCGTACATCATTCAATTACATGAGCTGTTTTAAACCAGAAGCGACAATTTTAAATATATATGTGAAATTCTTTATTTATTGTTTTTCATCTTCTGCCAAAAAAAATAAAATAATGACACTTTGACATCTGTTTAAAATTATAATTAAGATAATTTTACAATTTGCAAGCGCTCTAACCTTTGCTTCATATGATTTCATGTTCAGTGTGTTACTGAATTTAGATCATATACTGCCACAGAATTAACAACTTCTTGAACAAAGGTGCTTAATCGATGAAACTGTCACGTTCGACTCAAAATGCTTCTCTCAATATGTCATTAGTTATAGGCAGAGGGGGCTTCCAATATCTGTCCCGAACTTCCATGTAAAACTTTTAATAGTTGGCAAAGTGTAAACGTCCAAGATATTTTGGAAAAATGTGGTATTTCTTGTGGTGCAGGAGCCAATACACAACCTGTGAAAGTTTTTATACCGGAGGACGTTCCGTAAGTAATTTTTTACAAAAAAAAAATAAAAAACAGCTCTGGGAAAAGGGGAATACTGATTTGGTACAAATAGTAAAAGACAGAAATGCAGTGATTTCCACCTTTCTTCAGCTAAACTATCATTTCCGAGGTACCCCTGGAGTTGCACCTTAAACCGGAAAACACGAGGTGTTGCTGTATTGTGTTATGAAAGGCTTCGCTTTCGAAAAATCAGACGGAGGAAAAATCCGGATCTTACTAGAACCTTTAAGCACACTTTGCCTGCAAAAGACTCTTTTGTACAGTAGAAACAGTGGCTCGTTTCACTAACAATGTGTAAATACAGTATATAGTTTCATTAATGTAATAGCTGGGCTTCGGACAAGGATAATGAAACTGCCCAAATTTTTCTTACATGAGTATAGCGTTATCAGTAAAGTAAACGTTGCAGCCGGACAAATCGCTTACGGTTTGAAAGGGATGTTCCACGGTTTCATTGTGTCATTTTAAATCACGTGTGATGTTTATTTATGAAAAAGTTACTTCTGTATTGAATTTCCTTGAACTTAGAACAACTAGAGTATATGTGCATTTAAATTTGTGCTCAAATAAATGTACTTTTGTAAAACTGTGTGTAAAGTCCTTACAAAGAGAAAATGCTCACTGTACCTTAATGCAAGGTATCGTTTGCATTAAAAGTAAATAAAGAAATATATGGAATTTGTGCAAATCTGACATTTTTTTTCATATTTTCCTCGAGAGGCTTTGGAGGACATGAACACCAATAAAATAACTAAGAAAAGTAGTGCTGTTTACTACTGTTTACTTTCACACTTTTGGAGACCCACGAATCGGAGGTGTGTAAATCTCCCCAAATCAGTGAATCCTAAAACACGAAAAAAATCTTTTACACATACTTATTTTTCAGTCAGGATTCTGACACTGGAAATGAAGTATAGTTTCTTCCATTCATATAAAGTGCCATAAAACAGTCATAATGTATGTGCGATTAAATGACATGTATGGGCAGCAGGTGGCATCGTGGTTAAAGCTGCTGACTCTTCTCATAGAATGACACTTGGACTCAGGTTTGTTGATAGCATGCTTTACTTCATGAACACAGGATGAGGTTGGGGTCTGGGGAAAGGGCAACAAACACAGGGTGCAGGCAGAAACACATCATTTGTGACACAGGGTTTAAACGGGAACGTCTGGAGCCGTGACAACTTCATTTACATCCGTTCATTTAGCTGACACTTTCTCATTTATACGCCAAGGTCATTTTACCAGAGCAATTTTAGGGTAAGTACCTTGCTCAAGGGAACTACAGCGGGAGGTAGGATTCGAACCTGCAACCTTTTGGCCTGAAGGCAGCAGCAGCTCCAACCTCTGTGATACCTGCTACGCTGCCAACAAGATGTTTATTGTAAGTGGGTCCCTGTCTTGGGAGGCGTGATAACCAGATGCAGGTGGGGTGATGTTGCTCCCCTCCCCTTCCCTTGTGCGCTATAAAACATTAATAATATGAAAAGTATTTTGGATTTTTGTGCCAGCACATAACTAACTACCAGCTGACAGCCAATAAAACTATCAATAACTACCAATTAGTTAAGGGGCAATAGTACATTTCAAACAGACACATTCCCCCCAAGATCACAGTGTAAAACTTTAAAAGATGCTTCTTATGCCCATGTTATGTAACATTTTCCTGAAGCCATTATCTCCCAATCTCTAAACTCAGTGATTTATGCAAGGCGAGATGAAGAAAATAAAACCATGTTTCTTTCAATCCATAGCTTCGGACTTGTTTTACATCCCAGCAGCGAAAGAGATGTTCTGAATTAATGATCGGTGCATTTTCAAGCAGGAGGTTACGTAAGAAGACTCATTTGAAACCCAGCATCCATACAAATATATACAGTATATGGCTGTGTGGCTTGTAGAGAAAGTAATGGGACTGGTTTCATACTTTTCACGAGGTCATTTCAAGACTACAGTGTCAGTGAGAAAAGGACAAATACCGTAGTTACTGTTTGATGAATTACCAAACACTTTTATGCAAAGGGACTTAGGATGTGAAGTTTGTACACTAAGTTACAACGACTGACGCTCATGCATTTGCTAGATCTTTCTCCAAAGTGATGTGCAGTCAAGAGCAAATAAAAGCGCATCGCGTGGCAAAGGGCTTCAATACATTTACACAGTTGCTGAAGCACAGCTTGTTTCTTCATCGCTGCTGTTGTCAAAACACAGACATTCCAGCAGCTGCCTACTGGAGCGACATGTGAAATGGAAAATACGTTGATAAGAAGCGAGCAGCGGTGAAGGATTCTTTCATGAAGGTTTCAGGAGTTTGACACTCAAATGGGTCCTAAAGAGACACTTTTGCAGACCTTTCTTGAATGCTTCGAGGGATTCAGCAGTTCTGAGGAACAGTTCATGTCGCTATATTGGGGCCGTGACGTACGCACTTTAGATTTCTGACCCCTTTTGAGGGTGATGTGGCTGGAGATGGTCCTGCAGGTGTCACAGTAAGAGTCCTTTCCATGTTTTGTAGGCCCATTCCAGAGTCCTGAAGCTGATACGGGGAGCTACAAGGAGCCAGCGAGGTGAGAGCAGAGGTACGTGGGAACGCTTCCGCCCATCAAACACAATTTCCGCAGTGGAATTCTGGATCAGCTCGAGAGGCGTGACGGCAGAGGCTGGGAAAGCAGACAGGAGAGTATTTCCATTTTGCTGGAGTCACTGAGAGAGTAAACGCTGGATTACGAATACTGTACTACGGCAGGTGTAGGGGTGGGGGAGGAAAGGTGGTGTGCGTCAGGACAGTTTCAAAAGGTTCGTCTTCACAATTTATGATTAAAACGGAGGACAAGGAAATTCATTCCCACTCAAAAAGCTGGTGTATTGAATTAATTGTTTGACTATAAGGTTGTGAGATTATAAAAACAACTCAGATAGCTGCTTTTTCCAGTTACAAAAATAAGTGAACAAAAAAAAAAGGATCTGAATACAGAATCAGCGACTGTATTAAGAAGACAGTAATATTCTCTTTTTCTGTCACGTATAAATGTAAATAAATAAATAAATAAATGCACATCCCACTGAAAAATATCCAAAAAACAATGAAGACACAAAAGCAACAAATAACAGGACATACAAATTGCAATACAAAATGTATCAAGTTTTATTAAACAATATTTGATAGATATAACACTGTAATTTTGGGTGAGCTTATATATCATATATTTGTATGTTTATATTTTATATATCTATATATAGCTTAATATACCTCCAGTGTTAAATGTCTTTTTATATTTCAAACAGGTACTGAAATGTAGCATATAAAGTCATGTAAATATTTAAAGTGTTCATTATTCTCCGTCTTCCCGAAAACAAGACACTGCGAGAGCAGGAGAAAAATTGTTTCAACTAATCACAGCTGAAAAGTTTTTTACAAACTTAAAACGGTACGGCCGCCAACCCCGAAAAGCCGACAATTGAAAAAACCTGATCGCTTTCGTACGTCATTCTACCGTAATCATTATTACATCGTAATTTGTTTCATAATATTGTATCATGATTGAAAATGAGAAGAACCTTAATTTGCAATATACATTTTGGTACAATAAATGCAATTCTCCAAATGTAGAAAAAAAGGAAAAGTAAAGCTATCTCAAGAAACGAATAAGCAGTTTAAGACTGAGTGCTTGTCCAATTTCTTTTGAAACTGGGGCTTGACGTTGGCTCATGTAATGAAACGCATCTTGCAAGAGTCACTATGACACAGGGTAAATGCACAAACAGAAATGATATACTGCAGATGCAACAACAATATATATATATATATATAAAGTAGATAGAAGCCACAAAAGCGGGACACAGTAAAAAGCATACTTCTTTGCATTCAAAGTGACAAACGCTCAGATATATTTTGTGCAAGAGTATCTGAGAGGTTTCATATTTTTAGCACATCACAGAAAGGAAGGAAAAAAACAGCCCCAATAGAAAACATGAGCTATGCAATAGTCTCAACAGGCTTCGATCCTTTATCAAAGTGTTAAGAAACAACGTGATATTCAACAGAAGCCTTTCGTGACGATTCAGCCATTTGAATATAAAATGTGAGCTTATTCATTCCTAAAGCATACCTCATTGTGAGGCAATAGTCTTCCTAGCCATTCAAAAGCATAATTCATGTATTTTTCCTTGGCTTCAAAATACAGCATTTATTATCTGCTAAAAGGATCATTTGTCACAGTAAAAAACTGCAAATGGCAAGATACCTCCGAATTTAGAAACATTTTAGCACGGCAATTTTATTCCCATCACAGACACATGACTATATGCCGTTTCTGAAAAGAAATACACAAAAGAAAATGCCTTTGAATGGTATCTAGGGGCTATAGTTTGTTATTTAGCTTTGTTTCTTGGCTTAAAAAAGCTTACCATTTTAATGATTCCCCCCCCACTTACTAAATCTCAAACACATATTTCCCATGCAGACACTTGTTTTAATATAAAAAAACTATTATTACAATCTGTAAATGTAGGTAAAGCAGACATAGTTTTTTCCTTTGTGTACATTATACATGAAGGAATAATTCACCCTCTTGAGCTACACATGTGGATGTTTTTAGATCAAGGATTGTTTTCACTCCACACACAATAAAGTGAATCCAGTCACCGCAACGTGAAAGAAGCAAAGAAAAAAAAAAAAACAACAACATTTTTCTCCTGGTCCCACAGACCCAGGCATGTACACATACACAGGTGCTTTCACATAGTCTAGGGCAGGGCTGGCCAACGCAGGGGGTCCGAGCTCTCGAACAACCTCCTTTATCTGGGATTCAGATTGAACACGTTGCATGATCGAAATCATTTTACATCAAACATTTCAAACTGCTCATTTTTCATTTGGATTAAGTGATAATTAAATGGATTAATGGAGAAAATACAGATAAATACACTGGCTCCTCTATTAAAAAGAGCACTGGGACCAGAGGTCTTCTCCCGTCATGCTTCACTTGCGACTTCATAGTCACTTTTACTGCTAAGTCACAATCAGTAGAAACTAAACACAGACTTCCCTAAATTTATTTGCTCAAGAGGTTTTGTAAAAACCTCAAGCATAGTTATAGTACAAATAAAACATTATTTAATACATTCTGCCTTAATATTTTTATTAACTTTCAGCTACATTAAAATTAAAACTGAGTGAAAATGAGTGGGGGGGCACGGTGGTGCAGGGGGTTGGACTGGGTCCTGCTCTCCGGTGGGTCTGGGGCTCGAGTCCCGCTTGGGGTGCCTTGGGACGGACTGGCGTCCCATCCTGGGTGTATCCCCTCCCCCTCCGGCCTTACGCCCTGGGTTGCCGGGTTAGGCTCCGGCTCCCCGCGACCCTGTATGGGACCAGCGGTTTCAGACGGTGTGTGTGTGTGTGTGTGTGTGTGTGTGTGAAAATCACATTGAGTTAAAATAACACCGTCTCCAGAAGCTCCTACTCAGTGCCGCTCTGACTGAGTTTATCTTAAACATGTGCAACATTCAACAGCTTCTTATTGATCGCCAACACTCATGAACTCCAGACACAAGCTGTAAACGCTGTGGAGCTGAGTGCAAAGAAAGTGGTCACGCACTTGTTGTTTTGTTCGGGTTCTCTTCACTTCCATCTGTCGGCTCAGTGTGTAAAGCAAGGTCACATTCGCTCCGAAGCAAACTTGAAATTTCAGGAACCAAGTGCAGTCATTGCTCGCGAAAGCAAATAAAGTGGAAAATGCTCAGATCTTCCAAAGTTCACAAAGCGACTATTTGTAGCACAAGGAGCCAGTGTATTTCCACATGTTTGTCCCTTAAAGCAATCATTTGTTTCAGCTAATTCAAAACATCTAAATTATTATTGGCCCACGAAAGGAGGAAGAAATCTATAAAACACTCAGGGGAGCAAATAATGCAAACACATTTTTAAGCACAGGTTGCACAAGTAATGGTTTTCGAAAATTTGGATTTTTTTTTCTCCCCAAATGCCGCTACACGAGTACAAGTTCTCAACAAGCAGATCCAGTGAAATGTGATCTGAATCATAGAATCCGTTCAGTTGTGATTAGAAGGCCGAGCAGTTAAGAGCTCAGCTGGGGCATAAACCTGCAGTACTCAAGAACCGAGCTGCTCGACCCTGTTCTCTGCCCTGGCAATTGTACTGCATCATTGTCTACTTCCAAGTGCATTTCCGTAGTTCGATCTTTTCTCACAATTCATACGCTGAGCAACGTAAGAGAAAATCGCTCCAGCACTGACGCGCTCCCGTTTCGAGGCACCTCTGAAAGCGGAAACAGGCGTGTGGCATAAGTTCCGACTACTGTAGCAGCCATGCAAGAAATGAATGCGGAGGCATTCTGGGTCACTTTTAAAGTCCATGACCATATAGACTACGCAAAAAGGAAGGAACGGAAATTAAAATGCAAGCAATAGTCATCTTCATAACAAAGTGAACATTTGCAAATACTCATTTTTTTAGCACCCACGGTGGATTTATAGGAATGAACGCTATCCATCCTTAGCCAGAAATCAAGTCTTTGATGACATCAGATCTGATATTGCACAAATATTGCAGAGATGCAAGGCTACAGAATAATTTAACTTCAGTGAAGCTGTGAAGACAGTAAACTAAGCTGATCACAGGGATGAGAAACCCTGAGAACAAGAGTGCTGAAAGAAATCCTTGACGATATGGCCGTGATCGCCGACTGTCAACCTTCAAGAGTACGAGGGCTTTGTACAGCGGCCACAAAACGTATGAACTTTTTTAAACTTAAGAAAATGAAACATTCCCAGGAAAGAGCTTATAGTACACTTGGGAAGCCAAAATAACGACAACAGTGTGGTAAAAATACGCATATAAAAATGACTGAAGTAAACTATGAGTAAGTCGAATGTACAGTATACCTAAATAATAACAGCTTGCTTATGGATCAATATTCACACATAGACTGAACATTCATAAATGGCAAAATGCGTTATGGCACAACCCCATATGGCTTGACAAACATCAATGTACTGGCAAAAAACAAACAAAATATGCAAGTGGGAACAACGATATTCCAGGCATAGCTGCGGAAACCCCTGCAGACATTCGTCGGGTTATTTTACCTTAAAGCCGTATGTTTCGTTACAGAAGTAACAATTATTAACAGGAAGTCGGCCCTGATTGGTAGGTGCAAAGACGGCGGTATTTCTAAGTGAACTACAATCTTTTCTCATTTTATGAGAAATAACGGGAGGGTTCAATCCACGTAACCCTAAAGCAAATGTTTTTAGTGGTTACTTTCACCACCCTTGGCACTGACCAGGGAAATGAGCACATGCAGCCAAAAAAAGTGGTGTGCACTGAAAAAATCAGAGCGAAGTCTGTTTTTTTCTCTTTTTCTGACCGCACACTTTTTATAGGTAGGATCTGTGCCTTGTTTTTTTTTCTAAGAAATCATTTACATTTAGTGGTCAGCAAAGTTACTGCAATGCATTGCTATCATATTGCTGGAGGCTTGATAGTTCTTAAGAAAGGCCCATTTCCCTCCACCTGACTCCATTAGCTTAGCTTCACTTTGGCATTCACAATCTGCCTTAACTACCAACAATCTAAGAACATGTAATCCTATAAAGTATGCGATCCTATAAAGGGTACATCTTATAACTGAAAATACAATCTCTTGATACAAAAATCTCAAACTTTGAAAAACCGCTCAGAATGCTGCAGTTAAAAATACTCTCCACTATTCTATTTTCCACACTTAAATGGATTTCGTTGCCTTTTGTCAAGCCGTGTTTATGTTCTCGCAGCCTAAAAATATGACGGCGTATATGAAAGCAAAGCTGATCGTGTCTCAGCATACCTTCTGCAGATACTACACACGAAGACACAAATGTACTACCCAGTTCTCAAAAAAAAAAAAAAAAAAAAAAAAACTGAAATGACTGAATCATTACATCTTAGCAGCAACAAACCGTCAACTGATCACATGACTCTCCTCCAAGATGGCCTTTTTGGACCACGTCGGCTAAAGCCGATGCTACCAGTCATACGTCTGCATAAAACTCGCTGTTCAGGTCCATGCCATGTACGACCGATTTCTGATCGGCCCCCGGCATCCTGTTCAGCACTTCCGTGGACACGGGGTAACTGTTCCCGGACTTCTCTTCGAACCAGCTGTCCAGCGGCCGCTTGCTGTCAAAGCTGGTGATGGGTGGCCCATTGACAGCCAGAGTCAGCAGGTCATTCACCTGGTCCAGGGTGAGGCGTGAGCGGTTGTTCCTGCGCACCTTGTGCAGAGATGCCCTCCCCTTGTCACAGCAAGCTGCGGAGGTGGGCAGAACCCTCACAATCTGCATTATTCGGTTCAGGAGGGGGAAGCGCTGCTTGTACCTGCAGATGTGGCCAGCCACCTCTTTGAAGCCATTCATGCTATAATAATCTGCCTTGAGATCCCTCCACTCAACCACCAGGCTGCCCCTTTCATCCGCCCTGTCGCGGGAGCCCTCGCGACCCACTAAAGGGACAGCCTCCAGGTGGTCAAAGATGAGCAAGATCTCTTCTTCTCCATAGGCCCTAAGCTCGTCCCTGTTGCGCGGCCAGGTGGCCAAGTCTAGAACCCGGCAGGCCTTGACCACCGTGCGGCTATGTGCATCAAAACGCTGAACAAGGATGGACTGGCACTTCTGACAAATCTTCTCCCGGATAGACTGAAACTTGGACTCGGCCACTCGCAGGTTTTTCAGATCTACGCCGTTGAAGCTCTCCCGAAAGTTCTCCTCAAACTCCTGCAAGTACTCCCCCGGGGAATCCACCAGCCTCCCGATCTCCTTAATGGCTTCTTCGATCTTTGCATCCACCTGGGACACTAGGAGGTACTCTCCTTGGAAAACGAATGCAAGGCGGGAGAGGACAGCTATGATGTCCAAGAGGAAGTAGATAAGTTTGACTGACTGGTAGTCCATGAGGAATTGCAAGAGGGCCAAGGCAATAGCTGCTGCATCAGCTCTCTGAGTCTGACTGCTGATCTCCTTCAAGTGGGCCAACACCTCAAGATAGTCCTTGATTAGGGCATTTAAAACATTGGGCTCCCCGATGATCCAGCGGATGGCCCGTATGTCACCGAGAAACTCTGCCTCTTCTGAGAGAGTTGGAGCGGTTGCCCGAAGCTCAGACATCATGCGGGGGGAATATCGATAGAAGCTAAGCAGCTGCTTCAGGTTGTTCTCCAAGTCCTCCAAGCATGAGAGCTCTTTCCCACTGATGGCATCTAGCACCTCCAAGTGTGGCCGATGGATCATGACCGGCAGACAAAGTACCCAAGGGAAAGTTCTCCTCATGGAGATATAGATGTTTGCTCTCATGCCAGAAGAAACATTTGACCCGTCTACACCAAAGCCGATGATCAGGACATCCTGTAGCCTCAGGCCCAGGACCCCAAATGCCCGGTCAATGGCCTGGAGGTACCCATCTGCAGTGGCGCAGCTGAGACCCTGGACAGAGAGGAATTCTGTAGCGGGGGGCCCTTCGCTTGTGGTGAACTGTACGTAAATAGCGACTGTGTCTGTCAGCAGATCATCATTCTGACCATCCATGATGACACTAAGAAAGGGGGAGAGGCGGATTTTTTCTGCCAGATCCTCCTTCAGAGCCCGGGCGATGTGGTGGATAAGGATCTGACAGTCGCCCTCATTTATGTACTGGTCCACGACCTTGAGCTCGCATTTCTTCAGCAGTTCAGCCAGGGGCCGTAGGTCAGAGAAAGGCCGGCCCTCCACAGCCAAGTGGTAGGCGGCGTTGAAGAGCAGGGTCATGTTACGGCACATCTCCTCCGTCTTTTCCGGGTGCATGCGAAGCTTGTAGAGCTGCAGGCATTTCTTGTGCAGATTGCTCTGACTGTGCAGCTTAATGGTGTGGATCTTGAACTGCTTGGAGCCAATGATGAAGGCAGATGTGCGGGAGGACTGGACGGTGTATTGACGGCAAACATGGCACCACATTTCATTCAGCGTGGGTGAGTAGCGCAGGAACCAGAACTTCTTCAGCCACTCCTGCTTGAAGCGGCGAATACGTCGACCCGGCCCAGCCAGCAATTTGGAGGACTCATCGGTGGTGGCCATGAGGTCAGCCGCAATGGACTCATCAGCAGAGTCCATGTCCTGGTCATCTTCGTCTAGCACTACAGGGATGGCAGTCATAGCTTCAGTCACTACAAGGAAAAAGGGTAGAGCCACTTTAGCTGTGATTCAAAGCAGAAGTCAAAAAAATCAAAATTAAATTTTGGAGATTTCACCTTGGATGCTTCACCTGACAAAATGGTATTTTCTACAAACAATGTATCGGAGCACTACAACATTTCACATTTCATTAGTCCCCCCCCCCCCACATATAGTGTACATTACTATTGTGTGCAATGAATGCATGCACAAGTAATAATAACGCCGTTAATATTTTTGACCGAATCGTCCGCTGCCGCACAAATATTGATATAGCAGTTCAGATATTGGTATTGACCTTAAAGTAACTTGGAGGTTTGACTCTCATGATGGCTATGGTTGCTGCATATGGAAGAGAATTCTTATTTTTGGGAAGAACAATGTCAATCAGCTGCACAGGTTATTTTGAAGATAGTACAGACACCTTTAAAACTGTATAAATACCACGTTTCTGGCAACAAAAAAGGCAAAAAAGACAAAACCAAACCAAAACACAACAAAGTGGTGCCATAACCCTAACAGTTTACCAGTGACAAGTGACAAAGTAAATATCAAACACATTTTTGAGCACTTTTAATAGTATTGCGGTGCGCATTTCAGGGTAAATACAAAGATTTTAAGGTTTCATTTCAAGACATTTAATTCTCAGCAGACATGATCATAAGAAACACACCCAGAATCTAAACTGATCCAAATAACACAATGACAAATGCAAATCCTGCTTAAGAAAACTGTGATGCAATATGCCACCATTTCTTCAAATTAAACTCGAGAGTAATTTCCAGGTTCATAAAAGACAGAGGGATCAGACACTTTTGGAGCACCAGTGTTGGATGAAACAATTCAGACAAATACCTTCATCAATCTTGAAGGAACATGCAGGTGTAAGGAAAGGACTTCTTCATTAAATTAACTAATAAAAGTGAAAATACTGAGGAAGGAAGGGGAACAAACAACTAATGACAACCATTGGTTTGTACAAGAGACAAAATAAACTGAGCAACAATGAGTCACTGGGACACTATGATCACCCCTTCTTGTTGACTTGCATACACTAATTCTGTGACTCAGGGGTTCAACCATCAGCTTCCATCGGGACCTACCTTTGAGCTCTTCAGGTGGAGTTGGCTCAGGCTGAGGAGGGGCCTGGCTCACAGACTCCGCCTGTGGACCCGCCCTCAAGCGGTCCAGCTCCGCCTCCAGCTCTTTGATCCTCTTCTTTAGCTTCACGCAGTTTGGGCAAAAAGAGGTTGAGGGGCTCTCACAGGTCGGGGCGGGGCCATCTTCCTGGCCCTCCGCCTTCACGCAGCTCACGCCTACATCTCCCGCCAAGATTTCGGAGGAGACAGAGCCAGGGGTGGGGCCAAGTATGAGGCTAAGCGGCTTACGCTCTTGCTCGCTATGGGAGACTAAAGACTTCTGGGATGCGGAAGATTTGGGATGATTGAAGAGCTGCGTGACTCTCTGGCCCCTGGTTCGCCTGAGGGACAAGGTGCTGTTCAGAGTATTGTCTACACTTTTGGAAGCTTCCAAGGAGGCTTCAAGGACATCTTTAAAAATAAGGTCGATCTTCTTCTTCTTTGCCTGCACCTGGCCATCTCCCTCCTCAGTGAGTTGCTTGCAGAGGCTCCGCCGGCCGTGTAGCGCTGATCTGAGCACCGGCCCTTTAGGTTCCTTTTGAGTCAAGTCCTCGGTTTTCTTCACAGTCGCCCCAGCTGCAACAAAGCAGCGGAACGGTTACACACTGCCGTATAACCAAAGTATACGGTGCATAGGAATATGTGTACAAGCGATCCGGTACCAGGTGCACAATGAGGACTAGATACCCTCAGTGGTCATACCAACAGTTTTGCCATAGAATTCCTGAACGAAAATGTACAAATAACCAAAAAATGCTGTTTTACTTACAGTCAAAATAATAATTATCCTGTATACAAACAAATCACTGAATAAATCATAATAGCGAAAACCTATATTACGTACCTGAAGACAAAATTCGAAGAAGAAAGCAAGATCAAATAAATTCAGGAGCGTTTTCTTCGGTGCCAGATAAAAACTGCAGTAATGACTGCTGCGGTTCAAGTTCAGGGGTATAATAAGTATTAAGTATTAAGACAGGTATGTGGAATTTTTGAATGAAAGACCCTACCCGTACACTTAACTTACTTTTTAAGAAAGATAGCTTTGTATTTCTTTAACCAAACCTAGTAATCATTAATACCACTATTATTATCATCACTGAAATCAGAAACCTTCCCCGACTTCCACAAAAAAAATATATTTCAAGACATATCATAGACAGAGGTAGAGAGGCAGCGCACCATACATTTTAAAGACCTCTAAACCTGTGATTCGTTCGGTAGAAAGTCCGAGGCAAAAGGTCAAGGCAAAATCATTTTTCCTCAAATTCATAAAACCACCTTAACTGGTAGACCATTAGTCCAAAAAACAACACACACTCTGATATACTGCTCATGAACCCATGTACCCATAAACTACATATTTTGAAACATGTACATACAAAAATGAAATTTAGAAGAGTGGAATGAATCCCATGTAGAACATTTTGATAATGACTTGATAACAAAGGCATCTCAGTCACATCAGAATATTAAAATATTAAATGCTTTATTCAAATTAAATTCCACAGTCAAAAATTATCTATTACTTTGTTTCCTTAGTAGTGACCACATTATCATCTTGCATCATCCTCAAGCTCCGCAGGCCTTCCGAAGCCAGATGATTACATTTGCTAGATGCCCGTGGCTCTCTGTTTTCAGTTTGCACTGTCCACATTTATCTTCTTTATCTTCACCCAGGAACCCTTTATTAAGGCAACTTCAATGAATCTGTAAAGAAAAGCACACAGTGTTTTATCCCAAAAAAAAACATACCATTGCATTCAGATGGGTCGAGTGATTACCGTACTCAGAGCAGGATCGCACAGCAAAGCTTGTCGATACTGACGTGAAATATATTTAATACGCTTTAAAATCATTCTTAAACAGGTCTCAAGACAACCGTCTATTAAGGTACAAGAACCTTCAAGGAAAAATATATATTAGAATTCCGTGCAGGGATTAGAAAAGAATTATCCCATCCTATTTTGCATGTCCAAAAAAAACAAATTAAGTATGATGGACAGAATATTTGACTTATTAAGCCAAACCGGACACGTTTGAACCTGTCCAGGTAGCACGTCAAATATATACGGGGAGATGAAAATGAATAAGGATACCCTGACGGGTGTCTCACCTGAGGAGCCCAGTCCAATGAAGAACCCTGCAGTCCGGCTTGGTGCCTAGCGAAGACGCCCTCCAGCAGTGTTCGGGGCATGGCCACATTCCTCCGCCATACGAGGCTCTCGTGGGTGGCCATGTTATCCATGTCTCTTCATTCCTCCAGGGGTTATTGTATGGGGACGACGACAAGTGACTGAGGCTAAGGACTGATGAGTTACAAGTGTGCTCACAAAACGCTGGATACTGGTACACAAGAGAGCCTGTTTTTCCTTTCCCCGGTGAGAAACGTTCCCAAACGCCCCTCCTACTTTCCATAGTGCAGCAAGTCGCCTCCTCTGAACACAGGTGATGTCTGAGCGAACCCACTGACAATTATAATGGCCCAGTACCATGCACTGCCCACAAGAGCCCCGCAAAGACACTCAAACGTTAATGAAGCACTCTGATAATTTCGATGGGTAATAAATGTGCTTTTGCGGCATCTACTTTATTCTTGCTCGCTGGACTCGTATTACTGTCACAGATACAGTATATAATGCAAACGTGGAAGTGTCTTACTGCTTGTTCTCCACAAAGAGTCATTTCTTTCTTTGTTTTTTAATTCAAGATTGGATTTCCATTTATCTTTTTGCCCAGGCAAAGAATGCCTTTCTAACATGATTCCCCCTTTGCTTGGACTGTGAACACAACACACGACAGGCACGTCGGAAGGTGTAAAACAAGCGTAACGGTTTATTGAAGCGCACGCTACAGGCACGGAGACAAAGAGCTCAAGTTTGGGAGCACCTTCTCTGCACATTCACACCAGTAAGCATGTCTAAGTGTGAAAGTGTGGAACAAAGGGGACCCAACAAGTCCTCTCAGACAACATAAAAGTGTAACATTTACTGAAAAAAATCACAGGGTTCGCGTTTCATTCTTGGGTTCCGAATAGCTGAGCCAGTAGCGGTATTAGCCCAAAGTGCAAACGTGTCTCCAGAACATTCCGGGCACCAGCAATTTGCCAGCCGCCTGCACTGAGTAACAGGATCGCTCCTCTAGTCGGCGGCAGTCATACCGTGCAAGAGCACGCATGCGACCGCTGGCGACGGTTAGCGACGGAAATGAACAACGCCATGAGCAAACAGCCTACTGCAGGGCCACACACTCTCACTTCAGGTCTTAGTGCTTCCAGAAACATGCGGTTGGAGTGGGGGGTTAACACATTGCCGAGAAGACTATCGATAAAGAATAAAAAGGCCCGGTTCTACAACAACAACGTGTTTAAAACCATGAGTCTCTGCTCATCGATGTGCTTGTAGGAAGTCATTTTCTCTTGGTAATGTCTATCAAGTCCCTCATAAGCAGCATCCGTTCAGCATGTCGCTGCTGAAGCATGGTGAGCAGCTCGTGGAAGTGCTCCTCAGCCTTCTTCTCTCTCTCCTGCTCAAGCCTCCTCTTGTCCTCTCTGTACTCCAGGAGAAGGTGAGCAACGTCACTGAGTCTCTTCTTCTGCGGTGTGCTTCTACTGCATTCACCAGTGTCGCCCCCCTCCTTGGTGCTGGGCAGCGGTTGACACGCACCTTCCACCTCCGAGTCACGTCCTCCGTCAGCGTTGCGAAAGTCGCTTAATGGCGGCAGCTGGAGGCCGAGCCTGAGGCCGACGATGCTGTGGAGCTGTTCGAAGCAAGGAGGTGGCCTCCTTTTCGTGGCATCTGCTCTCTGAGGGTGCGACACGTAATCCTTGTAGGACCGCAGCAAGTTCTGCCACTTCTGGAAGCACCGCTCGCCGGCTCTCTTGGGGTTGTCTCCGATCGGAAAGCCCTGCTCTTCCAGCTGGCTGGCGATGATCTCAAAAACCTTCTTAGTCTGGGTTTTGTTCTTCTTAATCAAGCCCTGGATTTCCGCAGAGCTGTAAAGCTGCAGGAGTGCTTCAGTCGCTTCTATGTCCACATTAGTGACTTTCCGCTGCGACCACACGGGCAGAACCCTCCCGTTTTCCACAGCTGGGCAGAGAGAGAAATCATGATTAGCTCCTTGTCTGCTACCAGGGCAACTATTGCAGTACAGAACAGAGAAAAGTTTCTAACTAGCGTACCTTATATTTAGCTCATGCTTTTCTCCAAAGCAACTCAAAACCTTGAGCTACTTACACCCATTTACCCAGCTGGGTCACTGTACAGGAGCAATTTAGGGCAAATACCTTGCTCAAGGGTAATACAGCAGGAGGTGGGAACCTTTTAAAAGTGGGTCCATCAAGTCCAAAATGACGGCACTAACCGCTACGCCCCCGGTTCTATGTGCTGTAAAGCCCACCTGAACAAGCCAACACTGATTGTTCGTTCAGGTTCTAGCGCGGCAATGGCGTTGATGGCAAAGCCATATGAACGGCAGCGCTTGAGAGGAGAGCCCATGAAAACGCTCAGATAAAAAGCAATTAAGGCAATTACACGGGCATTTCTTTTCAAGCGCCGCACTTGCAGGCAAACGCCTGATGGGGATATATACGCGATGGTAGGAATGGCACTACGCGGCTGCTGAGGGATGTGCTTCCCTCTTCCCTCCGAGTCAGTCACTCCTCCACACACGTGTGTCTAGCAGCTCAATACAAGTAGCTGTGCGTACACGGGGATGCGAGCCCTGCTCCCTGCTCAGGTCACTGAGCCTTTCAGAGACCCTCAGTGTTCAGGTCGTACCACAACAAGCTGCAACACTGCAGGCAGATAAGCCAAAAATGTGCAAGTGAACGACCAGCAGCTTGCAGCTTCCCAGAATGACTCAGCGGTGTCGATCGAGACCTAATAGATTTGGGTAAGGAGCCTACCTTTGCATTCCCCCAGCAACGTCCTTCTCTTTGCCTTATAGACGCGGCGATTTCTCTTGCTGTCCTTGTGCTCCTCTCTTCCCATTGCTCCGTTCGGGATCTTGGTCCACGTGCACTTCTTCACAAAACGGCCTCCGCTCCTCGCTCCCGGCTTGCCGCTCTCTGCTTCCGAGTCCACGGTGGAGAGGATGCTGATCGTGATGGGGGGGCTCACAGAGGTCGCGCTGTACCCTGGCGAGGTCGCAAGATGTGATCCCGTGCCGGAACCGGCTCCTCCTGCATGGGGTAAAGAGCTTTATGCTGCCGCAAGCTTGGAGCTCAGCCGTTGGCCCACGAGGGCGTGGAACTGCTTGAAGAACTTGGGCTGCTTTCCCCTGGGGGTGGCGGCCTTGTTGCGGGACAGGACATAGTCCTTGTATGTGGCCTCCATGTTCTGCCACTTCTGGAAGCAGCGCTCGCCCGCCTTCCAGACATCACTTCGCTCGCCAGGAATCACCGGCAATTATCTCAAACACGTGTGGTTCTGGCAGTGCAACTGTTCCGCAAACCTTGCATCTCCGGCGACCCGTAACACTCGATAAGCGCCTGTGTGGCCTCCCTGTCTCGGGCCATCGTGTTCCAGGGGCTCGACCACATGGGCAGATCCCACCCCCCCATTTCCAACTTTCGGACAGAGAGCGAGCAAGCGAAAGGAGATGGTGACAGGCTCTTACTTACTTTCTGCTCTGTGCCACAGAGGCGTAAGGGCGCTCATGCACAACAGAGCAAATGGCTCTTAAATGTGTCCCGCTTGCTGCTGCTGCTCTCCATGCGGGATGACCGGGGGGATGTGTTGCTGAGAAATGTTTGGTCGTCCAGTCTTCCTGGATTCGATTGCAGAAAGCAATTTGAAGACAGAACGACCCAATCGTTGACGCACACCCTCTGCGGTCGGCACTGCGAAAGATACCCTGAAGCAGGAGCTTTAAGAACTTAACAACTAATAGAGCGAAATGATGTTGTACGGAAGCGCAACGTGAAGCCCACGCTACGATTTTTCAACCCACTGGAGCAGTACTAGACTCCCTCTCGCTATCTGTGCGTTGAGACAAAAGGCACTGTTACACGTGGCCGTAACGGTGAAGCGAGATGCTCTTCGGCGATTCTTTCTCCAGATTAAGAAGAGTGCTGGAAGTAGCCCTTATGGGTACTGGGTTTTAACTACGTGCGAGTATGTCTGATAAAGAGGAGAAAGGTAAAGTCCTTAGCTGTTCACTTTACTGTCGCCCTGCGCTCCGTTTCTTTGTACATTGAGCACATTAAAAAAAACGACGACACGCAAGCTCAAACAAGAACATGCTTAAAGGAAACGTGCTGCTGTCACATTGGAATCAAGGCCACAGTTCCATTCGGAATAAAAGCAACATTTTCATTATTTCACTATTCAACTTGAAAACTGTTTTAAAGAGTTCACCTTTTGCCCGATATAGTAAGCAGCTACTTCCATTGTTTTAAAGATTCAGTTCTGTCCCAGTCGTAATTTATTTAGTCCTTCTTTAATACTGGCTTCTATTTTAATCACGAGCCGCTTGAAGCTAAAAAACGTTGCCTTCCTTCCTGAACATGTTTATTAATGCACCCGTCAATCCGAACCTTGAACCCAACCCCCTCAAGCACAGACACGGATCCGACGTCGACTTGACGCCGAATCTTCACTGAGGAATTGTACAAATGAAATTAATCTTGACCTTTTCAAATCTTTTGAAAGATGAAATTTTGCCGAATAAGGTTTACAAGGAGACGAATTACCGCCGAATCTTGAACTAACAGTATTATGCACAACCCTTGTACTCACTATAAAAGCAAGGCAGATTTGGCCTTTAACTGGAAATTATTCAGAAACAAGCAGATTTTCCCAATTAAAAACTTGTCATAACCATACCTTATCTATGTGGATTCAACATTGTAAAAGTCGCACATAGTCGGAACACGTAACCAAGTAAGGGGAGGATAGCCCTAGGTGCACCGTGCTGTGTGATTTACATTTACATTTATTCATTTAGCAGACGTTTTTCTCCAAAGCGACGTACATCGTACATCGTAAACTAGTAAACCTAGTTTGTTACTTTCCACTTGATGCACCGATGTTCATCGCTCGAGTAGGTGCATAAAACATAGGATAGATGAATCCTGATAACCTTCCTACAATTTTTTTTTCCTCTTTTAAAAATAAGGTACACAAACATTCACATACAGTGCAGAAGTAGTGGCTGTGTGAAGCAGCTGTGATTGGTTGGTTTCTAATTCAAATTCAGTTTCTTTATTTATTTATTTCGGGAAGGCTCAGCAGAGCTGGAATTGCCGCTAGATGCAAAATATCGAAAAACTAAAATAAAATAACACAACTGATTTATTTATAAATGTTATTATATTTTAATTTTTTTTATAAATTTCTTTTCTGTTAATTAAAAAATTAATTTTATTGAATTTCTTTTAAACTATAAAATTAATAATCTATTTTTTAGTAATTTAGTTATTTCCTTTTAAATTATTAACCGAAAACTTTATATTTCTCTTTATTTGATTAATTAATGATTTTTAATTATCAAAATGAAGCTTTTTAAAAATTTTTTGTATTAAGATTGAACTATGATATAATATTAAGTAGTTATTTTTATTTTAAAATTACTTAATTTTTATTTATTTTGTATTTTTAATTTTAGCAGGCCTATTTATTTTATTAATTAAATATTTTATGGGTTCGTTATTCTTTCATTTTTGTAAAAAATTTAAACGTAAAAATATTTAATTTTTCATTTATTTGTTTTTATTTAATTTATTTCCGTTTATTGATTTACTATTAATTTTATTAATCACTGCGGATTGGTGAATGACAGTGCAGGACGAAGAGGTGCAAAGCGCAAGAGACACAGCAAACACACAGGCCCTGGTGTGTACGGCAAAGTAATGCCCAGCGTACTTTGTCCTTCAGTTACTCCATTTACGCTTCCACACACATGGCCTGTATGGTGCAGCACTGTTGAGTTTCGACAGCTATAAAAAACTGCTAAATAAGCTGTCTTCTTTTTACATACAGTACATAAGGAACAATTGATGTGAGGCTTTATATGGAGTCATTGCAAACAATTACTTTGAATGTCTCTACAAGTCTGTGTTTATCATTGGTACTAGCACTGTCTTTCGGCTCATGGCAACACACACACACACACACACACACACACACACACACACGCTCGTCTTGATTTACCGATATATTCCAAGAGCTGTCTGTTCCAGCACATTATCCACACTGCTCACAGCTAATGGCTATTTTGAAACATTAATGGAAATTTTCCATGCTATTCCACAGCGTACAAATGGATAACAGGATAAACACTACATCTTCCACCTATCCTGACTGCTTGTCCTTCTAGGGTCGCAGTGGCAATAGCAAGAGCAGAGAAGCCCAGAAATTCCCGTTCCTCGCAACTTCCTCCAGCTCAGCTTGGAGGATCCCCAGCCGTTCCCAAGCAAGCTGTGAGATATAATCCCTCCAGCGGGTCCTGGGCCGACCTCGAGGCCTCGTCCCAGTTGGCCGTGCCTGGTATACCTCCAAAGGGAGGCGTCCAGGGGAGATCCTTATCAGATGCCCGAACTACCTCAACTGGCTCCTCTCAATGTGGAGGAGCAGCGGCTCTGCTCTGAACTCCTCCCGGATGTCGGAACTCCTCACCCTATCACGGAGAGTGAGTCCCAATACCTTGCGGAGAAAACTCATTTCAGCCGCTTGTATCCGCAATCTTATTCTTTCAGTCATTACCCAGAGTTCATGACCATAGGTGAGGGTAGGGATGTAGATCGACCAGCAAATGGAGAGCTTCACCTTATGGCTCAGCTCCCTCTTAACCACTGCAGTCCGGTACAGCGACCGCATTACTGCTGCCGCTGCTCTCAGTCTGCGGCCGATCTCACGCTCCCTTCTCCCCTCACTCGTGAACACGACCCCAAGACACTTAAACTCCTCCATCTGGGACAAATTTTCTCCCCTTACCTGAAAGGTAAGTAACTGTGAGAAAACCATGGACTCAGACTTGGAGGTTGATCCTCATCCCAGTCGCTTCACACTTGGCTGCAAACCGTTCCCATGTATGCTGGAGGGTAAAAAGCTGGTCCACTGTTCCACGGCCAGGACGGAATCCGCATTGTTCCTCTTCAATCTGAGGTTCAACTATCGGCCGGAGTCTCCTCTCCAACATCCTGGCATAGACTTTCCCAGGGAGGCTGAGAAGTGCGATACGCTGATAGTTGGCACACACTCTCCGGTCCCCTTTCTTAAAGATAGGGATCACCACCCCAGTTTCCCAATCCAAAGGCACTGTCCCTGAGGTCCATGCAACATTGCAGAGGCAGGTCAGCCATAACAGCCCTACACCATCCAGAGCCTTAAGCAGTTCCAGGCAGATCTCATCAATCCCTGGTGCTTTGCCACCATGGAGCTTAACAACTACCTCAGTGACTTCCACCAGGGGAAATGGACTCTGAAAGCCTGAAGGCCTCTGGCCCTGACTCCTGTATAAGGGAGGCATATCTCTCGGGTTTAGGAGTTCCAGAAAGTGCTCCTTCCACCTCCCGACAATGTCCTCATTTGAGGTCAGACCTTCTCCACGTTTGCTGAGCACAGCTTAAGCGAAGCTCCACGCGACACCCTCCGCTTCGGTGCGCTTTGCAGGTTCTCCCTTGGTTTGTGTTGCGTTTCAGTTTTCTCCCAGAGTCCCAACACGTGTGCGTGTCATGGATGTCACACCTCATCCAGGGTGTACCCCCACCTCACATCCAATGCTCCCGGGATAGCCTCCAGCCCAACACTACCCTGCTTTCTCATGATGAGCATGTGAGGTCAGTCTCCTGCAGAATTAACAGTTGGCCCTTTATTATTCACATATATCAATTTAAATGTGTAACAGGCACTGTGGACATTTTTCTTTCTATTCTCCACGACATGAAGAGCTCTACACCACAGCCACACAATCACATAGCAATATTCGATAAAAGGTCCTCTTCTCCTCTTAAAGGCCATCCGATGGACTTGAGCATGGTGACCACCTACTTCTTTCTAGTGCTACAACTGAAATGAGAGTGAGGGACACTGGCTACAAGATGTGGCACTACAACATCCCTATTCCACCTGGGGGCACTTTGGGCTCAGATCAATCCTACGCCACATTCCCTCTTCAACAAACTGAAATTGTGCGAGTTCCATTGGAGTAGTCTATCCATGCATGCATGTTCGGTAAGGGACTCCTTGCTTACAGTGGCAGAGCTCCGGTGACCATCCAGCAAACCAAGGAATTAAGCCAAGGGGCTCTGGACGTCCCATCACAGGACGCTGACACAATGACATGTTGTTTTACAAAATCATGCTGGACCTTTCAAAAGCAGACGGCAACTTGAACAGGTATGTTTGTGCTCCTCTATCCTCTCAGCGAGAATAAGCAAACGGTCATACAGCGACACTGAGTGATCTTGACATCGGTAACTAAGAATTACTGTTTGGATTGGTACAAACAGCCCTCCTGACCACACACACACACACACACACACAAAAACACTTCATGGAGGGTTTGACTGAGAATTTAAATGTGTAATACGCATAAAGGACTTTTGTTTTGTACTATGGGAAAAGAGAGTGAGCACATATTGCAAAATGAGCTGCTGTGAACCCTCTGTTATACCCTTGGCTTGTTGTACCACAGTACGGTACTTTGGAAAAGCCGCTCGCGTTCTTCCCCCCGTGTCACAGCTGCTCCCCCTAGTGCCCACAGCTCCTACAGCTGTGCGGTCGGCACCTTGTCGCTTCATCTGCTACGCAACGTGGAGCGAGTAGCGTGAAGAGAAACGAAAAAAAAGCCAAACCCATTCAAAGAGCGAGTATAATGAGCGTTATGCCGAGGTGCATTGGGGGAGTGGGCTCACCTGAGGCCAGGTTGCGGTCAATGCTGTCCCGCGACACACTGTGCAGGCGAGCCATGTAGTCGTCACTGTACCATACGCGCAGCTTCTCTCCCACCAGCAGGTGGCGCCGCACCCGGAAGTAGATGTGCTCACCGTGCTGGAAGGCCGTCAGGTTGCGCTCGCCGTCCTCGGCCGACATCCGCACGTACCTGGCACAGAAGCTCGGCTCAGCCACGGAAGCCACGCCTCCTCGGCCCCACTTCACCTCCACCTTCAGCCGCGCACCCGTCAGTCCTCGGCGTTTCTCGGTACTTTTATCTCAAGCGCTCGTACGAAACAGCGTAGGTATTGCAGCAAAGCGCCCCTCAAATCTGCACCGGGACATGCTGTGGAAGAGCCCATGTACCACTACTGGTAGACCTGTGTGATCTAGGGGTTGCACAGATTAGTCGACTAGTCGATGACGCTTTAAGCTTGACATCGACTAGTCGCCGATCACGTGATTGACACAAACAACACGGACGCCTCTGAGAAGACAAGAGGTGAGGAGCCCGGTGGGTCACTGCAGAAAACGAGCAGCGGTTCATCAAGTGTGTGGAAATACTTCACTAAAGATGAAGCCTGTGCTACTGTCACTTGCGAAATAGGCAAGTCCGTCCTGAAGTACAACGAAAGTACAAGTGCAATGCACACTCGTCTGAAAAGGCAAAGCAGAGGAACGATCCAAATCGGTGCGTGTACGTTGCGGTCATTCGCTTTTTGATTTGGAATTAAAAAACAACATGCGAATTACGATGCCTTCATTTGTTTTTTGTTCTAACGATGAAAAACAAATTATGAATGAACTAGCAGAAAAATGAGGAAAAACAGCTTTTTATTGTTTCTGAGCACACACAAAAATAAAAGGACGTCGTTATTAATTTTCTTGTTTCATTTAATCATGCAAAGTGTAGAAATTAAAATCTCACAATAGCAAATAAGATGAATGTCCTGAAGTACGCAACATTTCCAGTCTAACGGCACGGTGGCACAGCGAGCAACGCTACGGTCTCACAGCACCTGGGTGATACGAGAGGACGTGGGTTCGATCCCTGCTTAGTCTGTGTGGGCTTCCTCCAGGTGCTCTGGTTTCCTCCCACACTCCAAAGACATGCTGTTCAGGTTCCACTGATGTATGGATGAGTGACCCAGTGTAAGTAGTGTATCTAGCACTGTAAGTCACCACGGTAAATAAGGTGTGTGGGCTGACAATGTTACGTAGAGTTCATCGGAAGTTGCTTTGGAGAAAAGTGTCTGCTAGATAAACAAACATCTAACAAGTAGCCTAACCTGGATGTAAAAGTGAGCTTCGTTGGCGGTCTTTTCTTCGGAAAAAATGTCCACTCTGTAGGCATTTGCGCAAATATTCAGAGATTGCAGACAATCGTACAACATGGTGCCGAGCGGGGTCGTTCTACAATGAGCGTCCGATGATTTTGTGCGCGGTCAAACATTGGAAGACGAGGACACTCTCTTGCTGCTTTTGAAAAGCACTAGTGACCCATATTAACTTATGAATAACTCGGAGCGAAGGCAGCATGTTTGATGAAGCCACTGATGGATTATGCACGGTTTCAATTCATTTCCATGCGGATTGTTCAGGAATAACGCAAAACGAAATAACTCAAAGTCAAAAAATAAGGCGGCAAGAAACTATAAATGAGGCATATTTTAAATATTTTACATTTTGAACAAAAAAGGTTTTTAAACGTAGTTAATTCATAATTTGTTTTTCATTTTTAAAAGAAAAAAATTGAAAAATTGCATTTGAACCTGGCTACGATGTCACATCTGTGATATATATATATTTGTGTATATATATGTACAGCCTATGTATGAGCTGTCTGTTGTCAGCATATACATTCAGTTTGAGAATAGTGACTGTTGGTTGGTGAAAAGCATTCCCTTCTGTGTTTTTGTTCATGAGATCATCAGTGATTAGTCAACGTCAACTCGACTTTAATCATATAACTGTCGACTTAAAAAAATCTGAAGTTGTACAACCCCTGGACCGCGGCCCTGCTGTCCGGTGGGTCTGGGGTTCGAGTCCCACTTGGGGTGCCTTGCGGCGGACTGGCGTCCCGTCCTGGGTGTGTCCCCTTCCCCCTCTGGCCTTACGCCCTGTGTTGCCGGGTAGGCTCCGGTGACCCCGTATGGGACAAGCGGTTCTGAAGATGTGTGTGTGTGTGTGTGTACAACCCCTAGTGTCATCACACTTCTGGGAATGTGCACATGCTCAGTGTATGATGGCCCTGCCAATCATTTCTGCAACAAAACAAAATATATACAGTATATCTGAGCAGCTTTTTAAAAAAAAAAACAAAAAAAACAATAAAGAGGCAGCCAGTAGCATAACGGTTAGTGCTGCTGCCTTTCGAACAAAGGCGGCAGGTGTGAATCCCACTTCTGGCTCGAGTACCCTTGAGCAAGGCACGTGTCCTACAAACTATTCCAGCAAAATTACCCAGCTGTATAAAGGGGTAAATAACTGTAAGGAGCTCAAGGTTTCAAGCTGCGCTGAAGAAATGCGTCGGCTGCCCGGTTCAAATGCCATGAAGACAGACCGAGAAACGTGAGTGAACCACACAAATTAATTACATTCATTTTTTTAGAGCGCTATGTAGCTACTACTGCAGAGCGACTTTTCGGAAGTGCATTTATGAGGGCAGCACGTGGTGTACTACTTAGAGCGAACTCTACTCAAAGGTGTCGGGCTCAAATCTCAGCTCCTGCTCTGGTAATCTTGAGAGAGGTACTCCACCCGGAATCGTTGTAGTGCCATTTTAACCTGGTAAATGAATTGTAAGTATCTCTGAGAGCAAACCTAACATTGCATTTAACCTTGGATGAAGTTGTCACACGAGGGAATAAAAACTAGATAATTATAGACACAACTGTGCATTGTGGGGGAAGGCTTCGCGGAATGTCCACTGTGCAATGAGCGCAATGAAGCAAGTACTGCAGGTGCTGAAGGGCACCCGCATTACGGGGAGATGTTTGAGGATTAGCCTTCACTTGATGCCACCGCGATGTCTACATACCTCATCCAGTTGGCTCTAGTCTCATCGCTGCCGTCAATAGATTTGTACACGTTGTTCTCATCGACAATCTGCAAAAATGACAAGGCACAGCAGCACGTTTCAAAAGAAAGAGCGGGGCACCCGGACGACGCACACGGAGCCCGGCGTGACGGAAAGCACCGCTCGAGATGCACTGCTCACCATCCAGGAGAAGAACCCCGACGACCGGTCCTGGGAAACCACTTCTCCCTGGTAGGGGCCGAAGAGCGCCCCCTTGGGGATGTCCTTGTCCACACAGCATACGTCCACCTCATCGCCCTCCTGGATGACCTCGACCCCAGAAGGGGCAGTGAGTGCAGCGCGGTTCGGGACGCCCCGATCCACAGGGGTGTCCGGCACAAAGACTGGGGGGCCATGGCTGGGGCATTCTTCTATGAAGTACTCCTTGCACTCTTCGCAAACTGCAGGGACAGCCGAGAGAACACGTAAAGCAAGCAGCGCGAGGCCAGTGCGCCAACACTGAGCTTTATTACGGCGGCACTTGATTATTCCCATAACCTCAAATGTTTCACAATGAGAAAAAGAGACAAAAATCCTGGTACATTTTAAAGTCTGCCAGAGTAAATACTTTCAAATCAGTAAAGGTTTACATCTTTCACGTTTCGTCTACTTTACATCAAGCCAAGGGTGAAGCAATAACGTCAAAAAAAAAAAAGAGAAAGGAAAATGTTTTTCCGGCTGTTAATCAGGACGGCATTTTTATGAGCCGTAAAAGGCTGAGGATAAAGAGATGAAGGGACACATTTTGATGAAATGCCACTGACCTGTACACGGGAAAATGTACGACACAAGTATACTGTACATTTGTCAGAGTTACACTTTTTCTTTAGTGTTTACAACAAGACATAAATGCTGGCAATTTGCCTGACGATGATAAGTGAAAAAAACACCTGCACTACGGAAAAAGTCTTCCTGCAACTAACTGGGCCAAACGGTGAAGCACAGCGGTGCAAAGGACATGGACATCACAACACACTGGCGCAGCAGGGGGCACAGGGCTACTGTGCATTGCTCATATTATGGCTCCTCAATACATTTGCATTTATTCATTTCACTGGGGCTTTTCTCCAAAGTGACTTACAGTGTTAATTCTACAATTATTACAGTTAAAATCTTAACAGTTATTTACCCATTTATATACACACACAGTCTGAAACCGCTTGTCCCAAGTGGGGTCATGGCGAACCGGAGCCTAACCCGGCAACACAGGGTGCAAGGCTGGAGGGGGAGGGGACACACCCAGGACAGGACGCCAGCCCATCGCAAGGCGATCCAAGCGGGACTCGAACCCCAGACCCACCTGAGAGCAGGATCCAGTCAAACTCGCTGCGCCACCATGCCCCCCTCTCATTTATACAGCTGGGTGATTTTACTGGAGCAATTTAGGTTAAGTACCTTGCTCAAGGGTACCAAAACTGGAGGTGGGAATTGAACCTGTGACCCTTGGGTCCCAGTGCGGTAGCACTACCAGCTGTGATACCAATAGTTATCTAATTTGCCCACCTAAGTCCCTCGCTCGTCTAGCATCGCAGCCCATTCGAACAAGATCCCCACCTCTTGCGTTCATTTCCCTCATTAGGACCCTTCACACTTTTAATAAGCAGATAAGTTAGGGCATCACACACACCGAATTCGAGCTAGAAAGAGGCAGAAGAGCCACAAAGAAACGTGTGTAGCTGCTGTAAGAAACGCAGTCGGAGCTCACTGCTCTGCCCATTACACTCAGCTACGTATACTGGGCAGCTGGTGGCGTAGTGCTTAGAGCTGCTGCCTTTGGAGCCAAACATGGCAGGTTTGAATCCCACCTCCAGCAAGGTACTAACCCGAAATTGCTCCAGTAAAATTATCCGACTGTGTAAATAATTGGAAGTTGTTTTGTAGAAAAGCATCAGCTAAATGAATCAATTGTAAATGTAAACGCCACCTGCTGCCCACAAAATAAAGTGCAAACAGCAAAGGAGCACAACGACCGTCCGGCTTCATGTTCCTACATTTATGACATGGGCTCTAATGCGGCACCGGAACACCACAACATAGCGAGGTGTTTCCAGGGATGGAAAACAGAAAGAAAAAACGATAAAGGGTTAGGGCCCACTAATCCTGCACCGGAATTCACCCTGAAAAGTCCAACACGACACAGACAGAATCAACAGTCAAAGTGTCCGGCTGAGAGCTGACAGGGAGCAGCCCTGTTTCTGTAATATATAATATGAGTGCAATAATGGGAAATATGACATTATTATGATCCAGCTGAAGGAGCCATATGATTCTGAGGCCTCCTGGCTTGGAGCTCTACAGAGCAAGTGGTCCAGCAAAGGATCTCTCCAGCTGATCAACGAGCTCCCCAGTGGAGACTGAGTGGATGTCCTAGCGGGACAAGTGACACATTTCATACTAAGCATCAGTACTAATAACAGGACATCATTTCAACAAACTTACACCAGAAATCCACTTTTGGGTGGCTTTCGGTGCCACACAGCGAATGCTCCACCTTCAGCTTCTTGTTTGGTTCTTCGGACTCGTAGAGCTCCGTGTCCTGCTTTTGGCTGTGGTAAAACCAGAGAACTGTTAGGCGGGGTGGTGTAACACGCATGACGCACGCAATCACGCCACTAATGCGTCACAGCTCCTGTCACACAGCTGAGGAATACCTGCGGCTGCAGTTGGACGCTCGTTCAGGCGCCGGGTCTTTCGGGGAGGTGGCGAACTCCGCCATAATGCAGGCAACGAGGAGAGGGGTGTCCTGCAGCCCCCGTCTCACTCAGACATGTTGGGGCTGCGAACACACAGCATGTTACTGGCACTGCTTCATTCCTCTCCGTGAAATGGGCGAAACCTGCGTAGCTCCTGTGAAAAGTAGCATCAAGGATAAATGAAGCGGGAGAGAAGTTAACGGTTCCAGTATTCTTCACACAAGAGCTCCCGCTGCCCATGGAAGAGAAAAACATTTTAAAACGCCAACTTAAATTAAAGGAACAATCAAGAGAACGCAATCGTGTCCTGCAACTGACATCAAACCAGAAAACAATAACTGCATATGAGGAACACTGTCAAGCAATGCAGATTGAGGACGTGCTCTTGCACCCTGGAGGTTGTGGGTTCGAGTCCCACTCCCCGCTACTGCTCCCATACTCGTGAGTCAGCCTGAATAGCTCCAGTGCATATTCCCATCTCTATAAATGGGCAAATAAACGGATATGTCGCCTCAATGGAGCATGAGCCAACAAAGGAAACAGCAGTAATAACGACAGCAATAATATTTAGGACAGCTATCATTTCGGGCCAGCGCTCAGCCTTCGCAACGAAAGAGTTAACGTGGAGGTCTGAGATCCGCCTTCCCCAAACGTCACTGCTTCGGAGCCAATCCGCAGCGCAGACACAAGGTACCGGGTAGCGACTCGCAAGCCCATTGGCTCCTACAGAAGTCACTCAAAAGAGAATCGCATTGAAAAAAGAAAACGGAGGAAAAAAAAACTGCAGCTGGGGGTGACTATGTGCCTTTTAACGAAGTCAAAATGCGGGCTAAAGTTTTTAAATATTATTCTGTATTAATGTCACAAAAGGCACGCGAAGTGCGTGTGTCTAATCCCACGACAGGCAGCCCGAATCCCGGTCTCGGCTTTGACGCACTTTTCTTTTCGCGCCGCGGCGCGCGGGTCCTGCAGGCAGGCGCTTGGCGGTTCGCCCGGCCGCTTTCGGGAGCCATCTTCATTGGCCACAGTGGCTACCGGAGACGGACTCACCTTCCCCGGGATCCGCGGCCCGTCGGCGGCCTGGTCCGGCTCGGCTCGGATCGGATCGGCTCGCGACCCCCGCGTGCGATCCGTCCGCCTCGCGGCAGCACCCGCGCGCCCGCACCGCGCTTGGCACGCGCACTCTCGTCTCGGTGGTCCGGGGCGACGCAAAGTTTTTTTTTTTTCCCCTTTTTTCTTTTTTTTTTTATGTGAAATAATTTGCAGCGAGTCGGTCGCTTCTCTCGTCTTTGACCACCATCTTTTTATTACAGGAAATGACATGGAAAACGGAAGAAAGTAACTTCGGCGGAGAGGGGGACAGTGCGTGAAATGAAGAAAGAAAATACACACACGCACAGAGTTAATTTTAGGCTTTTGTTTACATTAAGGAAAAAATACATAATACCACCTGTGATTCACGGTGTGAAACAGCAACTGCCACACCTTTACAGATTAAAACACGGTTCTTCAACTGAGGCATTAAAGACGTAACCTGGGGAATTTTGTGTTTTTTCCCTCAAAAACTGTGACACTCCTGTTAAATATACTTACTGTATAAAAATGACACCCTTAGGGACTCACTGATACCAACGAACATAGTATTTCTAAAACCTACTGTCTGTCCCACTAAAACGTTAAGATGCCTTAAATAAGTACTTAACACCTTGTCCAAATCCGAAATCCACTAATCTAACCTCAGTGACCGGAAAGGGGCTGTGGGATCGAATCCCGGCAGAGCGGGCGCGCGACCCTTTGTGCCCGCGTGCTTGAAGGGCCACGATTGGACAGTTGACCCCAACAGGTAGGATTGTGTACAAATGAGCAGAGCGGACACGTTCCAAGTGCTCGTACTGTATTTAGGCGCGGAAAACACGTGACCGCCTCTCGACACTGCGCGCGCCGCGGCTCTGCTCGGTGACGATAAACTGAACTGCTTCCTTTGACCCGCAGTTTAGCGCGAGCTGCCACAGGTTCAGTCAACTTCATCGAGCAAATACAAAATAAAAGCACGTGAATAAAATTAGTGTGTGACTATACGTCGTTTTTTCAACCTTTATTAATAGTTTCGTTGCAAACAAACCTTGAATGGTAGGTAACATGTAGCCATGACGACCTTTGCCTTATCCCTTTCCAGCAAGAGGGGGGCACAACAGTTTGAGTTCAACATGTAGTGAAACAAAATCCCTCACAAATTTTGCTAATCAGACACCAATGTTACGCTTTAGTCCCTTTCACGTGTCCGTTAGTCTTTGCAACATTACATTCAATCACTTTGTTATATACTTATACTGAATATTCTTGAAGCACAAGACTCCAGGAACACTTGTGAGGGTAACTTTCTCCACAGCACCCTCCCACCAGTACCTGTTGAGGAATTTTGTTACAGGCCAATACAAACAATCATGTTGTATAAAGAAATGAAATTCATTGTTTGTGCAGCGCATGGAAGCATTTCTAAAGGGAACAACCAAAGAAGAGACCTTTTTAAACGAGAAGGAAGCTCCCGTTCGTTCACAGCAGCTCCACGTGAAAAGCCTTGCCTGTTGATAGTCACGTTCCTTTACACTGCCGCTCCCTCTTTGTTTAAAGCAAGCTCTTCCTCAGTTATGGGGCTTGAAGAAACTATTACCGTGCCTCTCAACACCCTGGACCGTGGGAAATGAGCCTTGACTCTGGGAGCTCCTCAGTATTCCAATGGAAGTCTTCCTTCCCTGCTTACCTGGCAAGAAGGGTAGCGGGCACACTTGCACGCGACTTCCTTCAAACATGCACAGAATTTCATAGTTATGTTGTGGTCTCAGAAAACAGGGCAACATTTTGAAATAGTCCAATTTTATTTTACAACCATGCCATATTACAAAGCCTAGGAGAAAGGACAGGCCAGCTGAACAGCACAGGCACAACAAGCACTCCGAAGTGGACACTAGTCTGCAGTGAAATGGTAAACTAGCACCATATTCCGACCTAAGATGTCGCAGAAGATTCCCTAACTCTACGGGACACCAAAAATCCCACCCACCCCCCCCGAAGGAGACAAATCCGAGGCAGCAGTAAGCAAAGACGACTTGACGCTACTTTACAGAAAGCACTCACTGAAACAGTGTAAACCCAGCTGCGCTAATCCACGCGGCTGCACCGGGATCCTCACATTATTTATACAACCTCTAGGCATAATAATATGGTGCGAGTCTCCTCCCCAGGACTGACTGCAGTGTAGACAGGCAGGGGAAACCCTTGTATTTACATTAGAAACTCCAGCTGGAAATCAGTCTGGACAGTGTTACACAGATATCCTGGTTTTCTCAGAGCACCGCTGCCTGTACATTATCTACATTATTACATCAACAGGCTCAAGGGAACTCAGAATGGGACCTTTCATATGTTTCCTCTGCCCCCAGAGCAGGTTGAAATTTCAGAACAATCTCCCAGAAACGAAAAAGTAGTATGTACATACGCCGATCAGCTAAAATATTAAAACCACTGACAGGAGAAGTGAATAACATTATCGGTGATACTACTGCAGAACACTTGAGACAGAAAAGAGATCTCTGTATGAAGATTAAGATAGAGCCTGATACGCTACAATGGGGAAGAAAACCAAAGCAAGAGAAAGACTCCACTAGGTGCATTAATGGGATTTTTTGGCATTATGTGACAAACAACAGGTTGTGCTTTAATCCAGTTTGAGGTTCTACTGCAAGGTGTCGACAAACGCATCAAACTCATCGATGTTCTTCTCATAGATGGCCAGTTTCTCTGGTAACGAGTCCTGGTGGAGAGATGGAATCACATATTAAAGCCCAGCATGGGTATTTGGCACACGTATGACATCACGGTCGAAGAGTGAAAACCATTCTCCAGCAATCCCTAGTTTTGAAAGGCACTTCAATAAATTGTGACTAAATGTGACCCATTTGACCTTCTGCACACAATCTTTTACCTGCCATCTTCCAGCTGCTGAGGTATGATCAGCTTGAATGCGAATATTCTGATCCAGTTCCATCTACTTCATCTCAATTTCTACAGCCATTGCCGAACAGGGTACTATGGGTTATGCAATTGTACGCTATGTAAGAAGTAGGCCATTGATGGCCCTTCCTACCAGGTCCTCAGCCATCGACTGTGCGCTAACATCAATTGAGAGGCTGGACAGCTGCGGCGGATTCTGGAACTCCCTGTAGAAGGTTCCCAGGTCCATGGGAAGGAGGTCATCCTTTGAGAAGGCTGGCTTCTGCAGTAGAAAAAACAGCAGGATTTTGACTGTGCTATAACTGGTTTGTAGCTCCATGATGGATGGGGAAGTAAACAGGCACAATACACAAAGTGATAAGATATATGGGGACCGTTGTAGGTGAAACAGGAGGATGCGTACAAAGTCCACCATGACAAAGTCATCTTGTGTTTGCCCAGCGCTATCGACAGAGTCCTGGGAGTGCAGGCTTCCATGAAGCGGGGACGCTGTGGTTGGAGATTCTGGTGGGTGGACCTACAGAACATAAAGGGATCATTGTTATCATCGTTGTTGTACTTGTTTTACCACCACTGTCAGCATTGGGGACCCTATAAATATTCACACTGCAATGCAGAATAATCCAGTGGGCAGCACAGTGGACAAAGGCTCCAGTCATAGTAACCTTGACCATGGTAATTTCCCTATATTGCTCCAGTAAAAATTACCCAGCAGTGTAAATGGGTAAATGACTATAAGTGGCTTACTGTAGAAACAGCATCAGCAATAGTGAATAGTACTAATAATAAAACAGATTTCAGTCATTCCAGGAGAGGACCTGGACCACCATGAGCCTGAGCAGGACAAACAGTTAAATGTGACCTAGAATAATAAGCACTGTTTGTAATCACAGACAAATATGTAATCTGATGCAGCTAGTTCAGCAGATCACATAGGTAGTCTGCAAGGACAGACTACCTATGTGATCTGCTAAACTAGCTGGATTCCTTAATAGCTAAATTTTAAACGATGGCTCACATGCCTACTCATAACATACCTAACCCTAAAAGGACGAATGTGATTAACAGGCAAGCACTACATCCAGCGTGTGAATGACAGTAGTGGGCTTCCACCTCCCTAGCCTAAAATGTAGGAGGATCTTACTCTGAGAGCTGCACTACTAAACAAAACCAGTAGAAGGACCTTTTAATCCTGAATGCAAAGCCTTTCCTTATAAAGATATAGGGCACATCTGCACAGCAGCCACATTCCATGGACAGGACAGGACAGGACAGGACAGGACAGGACAGGACAGGATGCTTGAACAGGCTCACAAGGGGGGGAAATCTCAAAGGCTCACCATGGGGTCGTTCTCCTCGGAGTTGAGCGCGCGTGGAGCAAATGCAGCAAATGGCAAGTCCAGACCTGTTGTGGTCACCTGGAGCCAAGACACACACGTTCATCCATGCAATAGTAACATAGCGACACCTCCTCCTGCTCCCTTTAGGCTTTACCATACTGCAAGTTTACACAGTGGTTACATGTTGGGGCAAACAGCAAATTTGTATAATTTTCCATGGGTAATTAACAAAACCATACACTCATTTAAGCGAGTAACTTCTGAATGAAGGGAAAACATCCTAGATTTTCCCATCTGAAAAAGTATGTAGGCAGTTCATCCAAAACAACAGTTCCATTTTTTTGTCCACAATCATTCAATAAGGTTCCAGTTTAGAAACAAAAATGTTCATTTTCAGCTACAGACAAGATTAGGAATACAAGCAGTAGCTATGCTGTTTGGGTGCCAATGAAGAGCTCCGGGCTAACAATCTTCTGGCTGCAGCAGCAGTCCTGTTTAGAGCAATATCAAAATGCATTAAGACCTTATTGTAAGCAATTTGTAATTTATTACTTTTATCTGGCTCTCACCTGGGTGGATGGTTTATTCACGAAAGCGCCGACTTTCCTGGTGAACGTGGTCTCAAGGGCTTCAGGACGACATGCAGTCTTTGCCTCTCCACTCCGTGACAAGGTCTCTGCATCCTCGCTGGTGCCAGAAGAACACCCCCATCTTACAATACTTTTATAAAACTACCAGGAGCAAAATGCTCTCCCCAGTCCTCCAACAGCTTGGGCAAAGTTTCCACTTTAATCTGATGTGCATTTATATTTAAACATTTTAATGGCCAGAAACACTATGGACTCGCTCCTTAGGTACGCATTTCCAAAGATACAAACAATTCTCAATTGCTTCTGCATTTTCTTCGTTATTCCGTTTTCTAAAATTTTCGTTCAGTGCAACGGAAAAGCAACTTGTATTGATGTGGCCAGCTTATATCTGGCAGTAAAACATACTCAGACAGGCACAACTGAGCAACTTAATTCAACCTGTGCCCACAGGTGTTCCTCAGCATTGGGGATCCATAACAAGACAAACTCTGCAAATGTTCATGAGATGAACAAACAATCAGGACTGACTGGGAATTTGTAGAGAAAATGCATTTTATTTTGACTTTAAATCTCCATATTTAATAATAGGGGGCACAGTGGCGCAGCGGGTTTGGCTGGATTCTGCTCTCTGGTGGGTCTGGGGGTTTGAGCCCTGCTTGGGGTGCCTTGCGACGGACTAGTGTCCCACAAGCGTCTCTGCCGGGTTAGGCTCCGGCTTGCTGCGACCCCGCTCGAGACAAGTGGTTTCAGATAGCGTGTGTTTATTTAATAGATAAAGAAATTAAAGCCTTACACATTACGATTCACAGAACACACCCAAGCAAATAAATCAAGGGACATCTGTACTACTAAGATTTTACTGATAACTGTGACTTAATAGTAAAAATGAGTGGAGTTCTGAACAAAATAGTGGTAGGATCAGTGTACCTGGACTGATGGAGAGATGAAAGAAACCTCTTCTAGATATTAAGATGTTCTTTTTACAGATACTACATTAGCAGCACTCACCCAGTGGAAGGGCTGCCAGAGAGGTGGTGCCCGGGATCTGCTGGGGGGCAGGAGGACACGCGGCCATGTTCCGCCTGGGTCCCATGGCACGGTTGTGGAGGCATCAGGGGTACACCTCCCTCCTTCCCAGGGAGCACCATCTGTGCCAGTGGGAAGACACAGCATCATCATCATCATCATCATCATCATCATCATCATCATCATCAGCTGGCTGCCATGGCGTGGCAGGAGGAAATTCACCTTCCATATTCACAGTGGCTTCAGCACCTGTTCTGGCATTGTACGCTGCATTTGTACAGCTCTCGTTAATGTTGTATGACTAATACTATATAAAAAGAGAAGTACAAGAGGTGAAGCTCTGAGACAATATATGGCGTGGTAACCAAGCAGACAACAGGAGAAGCACAGTGAACGACTTCTGCCAGGGGACCCTAATGAAGGGCGAGCCTCTACAATTCTGGCCCTGTTTACCTGGTGGGGGTTCGTCGAGTTTAAGGCGGCAGGGTAGCAGAGATCGGCCGCTCCCGGCATGGGGGGCTGATAGGAAAGACGAGAGCTGCAGAGCTGAGAACAAGAGCAGAGAGAAAGATGGGAAGACGAGGGCAAAACCAGGCAGAGAGAGCGGCAGCGTGGCCTGAACTAAAGGGAGAGCAGAGGGAATTATGGATGCAAAGGAGGGCCGGGGTACATCGTGGGCTGTCAGTCGGCTCGGTTAGGTGACCGTCGCCTCCGGGAAACGAGCGAGTGTATGTTAGTGTGGAATGGGCATGGATGGCTGGCAGATACGACCGCAGAAGCAGACAAGGCTTTAGATTGCATCGCCACAGTTAAAATGGCACTGTTTTTACTGAAGTCAGTGCAAAAATCCAGGCAAGCCAGGTTCCCATGAAGTGATGGGACAGCACTGACTGCTTCTAGTACTTTGCTTTCTTTTGGAAACAGTAATGGAAAGTGGGTTCGAGTGGATGTTGCGGGCAAACTCCAGCCTCGGCGTGAAGATGTTTCGCCCCACGAATGGAACTCACTTGGTGCGAGAAGGACAAGCCAAGCATGGGCACCTTCAGAGTGTCCATCACAGCAGGCTTAGGGCTCTTAAAATGCGCCTTACTTACAGTGAATACACACTACACACCAGACGCACAGAGAGAAGGGGTGAAGGAGAGAGAAAGAAAAATATGACCTTTTAAAAACAGAAAATGAGAAATTCAATGTGGCGGCAAGGCATCAAGTACGAGACACAGTACATTGTTTTGTTCACCTGGGTCCTTTGTTTCTCCCCCATTTACAATAACATTACAAAACACCACAATGAACGAAAATGACAGCTTCAAAATTTTAAGCGCAGCGAAAAAAATACACTGAATCCCTCAGTATGAGGCAATACATTTAATGTCACCACAGAGGTCCATCTTTAAGACGCTGTTACTGGTACAAATAGTTGGCTTACCAAGAAAAAAAGGTGAGACAAAAAGCGAAAAAGAAGAGTGCGTGTGACAGAATGAGGGCCACACCTGAGCACACCTTACCTGTGTGGGGGGTGAGGTTGAGAAGGAGGTGGTGCACACTTCTTGAGAGTCTTCCACCCCTGGATACCCGACACCGTCTTCCTCGCCTGTCGCCCTGAGACACATCAAGATGCAAAAATCGACACAAAATTAAGAGAGGGGACTTTAAATAAATACACCTGAAAACTTGAGATGCTAAAAGGTATCGTGCTGCACATAAAGCAGGACCATAAAACGGATGCTTTTAAATATGTACTAGTTCTTCGCTCTTATACATAACACGCCAATCTTTTTTTGCACACATGCGCAAACACATAAAAACGCAAACGGTGGTATCCCTCACCTGTAGTCACATGCATGCATGTGCCCCGTGTTAGGGAAAGGACGCTCAACGAAGTGATCGATGATGATCCCCATGATAGGACCCGTCCTCTCAAACTGCCTACAATAACAGCAAAGAAAGAAACACACACATTTCCCTCTTGTGCCCTTAGAGCAGCACGCATGACAGAATGGCATCATGTCTAGCTCCTCGATACAGATAGGTGACATTAATCTTGGATTGTCTACTACAGCGATTCCCAAACTCAGTCCTGGATCACCCACATTCAGCAAGTGCAGTATAACAGCCTGAAAGTAATCATTAAGAGATACAAAGGGTCAGCTGCCATAAATGTTGGAACGGTTAAATGATGCATAACTGAATGATTGAATGGAGCAAAACTTCCAAACAAGGCATTAACAGGAGGCTTCTGTGTCGTGTAATCACTGAGGAGCGCTCGTATTCTTACCTGGTGGACATGAAGGCCAGGTTTGTTCTGTAAGCACATGACAGAGTGATGGTGCCAGTTGGAGTACCAACCAGCCCCACACGCACTGTCTGGAAACCTGGCGATAATGTTGCAGGGGGGAAAAAGAGAGAAATTTTTAAAAAAAAAAAACCACCTTCGAGGCAAGAACAGTTCAGAAAATTAGAACACCAAGTAAATCACAGACATACTTCCATGAGTTCAGGATAAGACACATTACAGAGACTTCTAGTTTTTTTCTTTTATAACAAGGGCTCTTACACAAAACATACCTTCCCCAAGTCCAGCAAGCTGCACCTCCCCAAAATATATCCTGAAAGTAAGAAGAGGATTTGATGTATTGTTAATTGCTTTATGACCGTTTGAGGACAAATCAACAACATAACATCATCTAGAGGGTGCTGGTAGAGCTGATGGTGGATATTACAAACAAGATACAAGGACAAAGTGGTAGTTTACCTACAGGAGCTGGTTATTCTTTAATTCAGGACTCATAGTGGAGTAAATGGCAGCTGTCTGCACAAAAAAAAGCATTCTTGCAAGACAAAAAATAAGGCAAGTTCCCCAATGACTGAATGGCGGTACCTGTACAGTATAACATAGTCATGGCCTTGTTTCCGTGACAGTTTGTAGGCTGGAGTCACCCTCGTAATCGCGAGCAGTGATTTGAGCAGTAACGACAGTCTGTTGTAAACAGTGTACGACACTTTGATGTCTTTGTCACATCTGAGAGAGACAGAGAGAGTAATTCAGAAATAATCAATGGGCATTCCAATGCACAGTAAATAAGTAGACATTTAAATAATTCTGTACATCATACATGAATTAATAAACTTCATTAAAGTGGGAACAGGCAAAGGTTCCACTTACTTTTCATTCATTTCCAAACACCACGTTTCCAGCTCCATAGAGTCTCCCTGCAGAACACGACGCAAATTATCTTAAAAGCAAGGCACGCGTTTCTAAATTATTCCAATGCAACAGCGGCAGTTGGTGTATAGAGAAGAGGCTGAACACTAAACACAAGCGACGCATCGTGGACATGTGCGCGTCAAAAGACGACAGCCGCCTCCGTCCCTGACTGCAGAATTTAGGTGCACCGGGTATAGTACTACAGTCGTTACCTCTGAGGTTTTCAGGGAGATCTCCACACACATGGACCTGCCAATCCCCGGCAGCTGTCCTGCTAATGCTTTCTTTGCTTCATGAGTCACTTCTGGGATATCTTTTATTGCCAGATTAAACTTGAAGGGGGAAAGAAAGGAAAACAAAAAAAAAAAAAGCAGGCTGGTAATACAAGATGCAGCAAAAACAAACAGTGCAGCAATGCTTTGATCTTAACCAACGCCTACGTGAAGGTTTGCTGACAAACGTGTCACCTACCCAGTCCGAGCCGGTGGGCGAAGAGGAGGAGGAAGAGCAGATCTTCTCTCCAAGGCGAGCCTGAACAATCACCTGCACTGTCTGATGGGGGGGGGGGGGGCAGAGAAACAATGATTATTCCAGTCCGGAGACTAAATATTAACACAATGGACCGAATGGGTCCTTGGTCTACTGCTACCACAGTAAATGAGAGGAGAGAGAGAGAAACCTTCAGTGCAAAGAATTTGATGAACTTGTCCAGGTCTTTCTTGTCTTGTGGGCTCAGATCGTTGTCCATGCTGAACGGCTCCCGCTGAAAACGAAATGATGTCGGCTTTGACTTTGATCCAAACAAAGAGCTGCCAGCGTCTCCGATGCTTATTTTTGAGCCTATAATCCACAATCGAACTGAGCAATTAGAAGGCTATTATGAGGTTTTGGGCATGAGAACCACACTTACTGCGTGTAAACTACTTTGAACACTAGCCCAGCACAGAGTAGGGTTACTGCTACTGCTACTGACTAGAAAGCCAGAACTTCAAGGCTGAAAAACAGTTTTTATCCACAGGCCATCAGGCTTGTGAACGACACCCATCCACTGCCCTTCCACCCATCACAGCAGACACAGATTACCCTCTGAGCCTGAGAGGTGTCAACTACTCCCCACCCCTCCTACACACACATACACACCCACAACGCCAGTAACATCAGAGACCACAGACTACCTCCGCATACCTTGCGTACGCAAATACACCCCCCCCTTCAACTGAGAATAGACACAATCTACCTCTGCAGGACTCTGCACGTGTACGACTTCCACGTTTACATTGCATACTGCACACTTTATATACGTATATAACTTCGTTTCTTGGATTTTTGCACTAACAGTAATTTTTGTAAATTTGTAATTTACACCTTGTGTTTTCCCTCGTGTTTTTCTTTCCTTATGTCCTTTTATGTCATAGGCTGCTGAGACGATTCACAGAGAGTAAGAATTTCACTGTATGGTGTAACGAACTGTTTACTGTACACATGACAATAAACTCTTGAATGTTGACTGTCGTGGGTGGGTGCGCGCGAACACACGCAGCGAGGGCAATGCAGGGTTTGATCAGTCATAAACACAGCCAGAGTGAGAGCAATTTTTTGGACGTGCTGTCAGGTAAGTAAGTAGCACATCGTGTTACAGCCTGGGCACTGACTCGCCGGGCTCTGCCGCCTCAGCCCAAAGAGGTCCCAAAAAGCACCCAAGTTTTTCCATCATAACGACCTCCCTATCAACACCTATCTCACTCAGAGCTGCTGAATCTCTCGACACTCAGGGTACCTGCTTTTTTTCCCCCCTCACTTGAGCTGCTCTCGAGCGCCCACGAGGCCAGTAAACACGCACGTGCCACGTGTGTTGGCCGGCGAGGGCGACAACTCTGACGTAGGACACTCGTCGTACACCGACAGTGCACGTGCGCGGTGGGATGCGGCGCCTCGACCGAACGAGAGTCACGTGCCTCCACGCGAACGCAAACGTACACGTCACGTGCACCTGCACCTGCACCTGCACCTGCACCTGAACCTGAACTCTTTCCAGTCCGCATTACGTAGAAAACGACGAGAGGCCGTGCTCGTGCTCGCGCTCGCTTCCGCCGGGGGTGGGGGAGGCCGAACTTCTTCTCTTTCCGGAACTCGTGACAAGCATCGGGCGGCAGGTGGCGCAGTGGTTACGTGAACGACGGCGCGCTTCCAAGCCAAAAGCGGACAGAGTCAGCTGAGCAGATATTTAATTTACGCGCAAAGCTGAGCGACGTAAGGTCGCGTTGAAGGATTGGAAAACGCCAGTCTTGTGAAACAAGAGTAACCCAGAGGAGGCTGTACGTGAATAACTTAGCCAAGCCGAACCGAACGGGGAGACGCTAGACAGCAGCGCGTTCCGTTCGTTCCCAAGCAAGCGCGACCACAACAAACTTGCGCTCTGCAGCTACTTACAGCTCATCACAAACCCTCCGGCGATTCAAAGACGTACTGTCACCGCGCCCCTTCAACGATTAAAGTCACAAAAACAAATTAGGGATATCCACAGAGAGGAGGAAGGCTAATTTCGACGAATGCCAGGCTACGGACCCACGTCAGCCGTCCCATTTTCTGTTTGTTTTCATTAGGTCACGTCGCTGGTTGCGTGCCTTTTATCTTCCGTTTGCTAACAGCGCTTTCGTTCAAATCTGCCGCAGCGCCTGCCATCGTTTACAGTTTACATCATCGCTAAAAAAAAACCCCCACTAATTATATGTATTGAATATAATCCGTGAAAACTACTCAATTTATAGGAATAGCATTTTTTCCAAAGTAGTATTATGAAACTGTCGAAAGTGCGTGTGTATTTTAAACAGCAACGAATTACGTTTCGTTAACGTCACAGAGGGGCGTGGTTTCGGGCGCCGTTCAAAGGCAGAAGCCCACGTGGTCTTTTCTAGCCGTAAACACTTTCCCTCACATTAGGTGTGTCTAGAGTCCTCTGATTTATTACGATGAAAAAATTTATGACAGTTGTGTAGAGGTAAATATCCCCTCACATTTTGCCGCATGACTCCCGTTAAAGACAGCGGTTAACTTTTAATAAAGAATCTGTTTACAGACCACTGTACCGTTGTACTGGCAATCAGTCCACTGCTGGCACGTGCTGTTCCAAGGCCTTAAGTTCTGGCATCAGTTCTCCTTCACATACGCAGTGTGCTTGTGTCTCTCCACGAGAACGCCTTTCCCGCAGGTCCTGTACACTTTCCGTGAGAAAAGCTCATGACACATGCGCACAGATTTTTGGTAAGGGTAAAGCACCTGCCCAGGTACCACTCAAGCAATAACAGTACTATCCAAGTGAGGGTCATGGTGGTCTGGAGCCTATCCCGGAAGCGCAGGGTGCCGGGCTACAACCTGGATGGGATGTCAGTCCGTTTCAGGAGTGAGTTTTTGCTTCTGAATTTTAGAAATGTACTTATGTTCTAGAAGCCTTTCTTGTTGCCTTTGTGGTAAATTCCAGATACTACTGTACAATAGTAAGTCATTGAACTTTGTCTTCAGGAGGTCAATGTGGCATATACAGTAATAGTAGAAATGAAACGTGAAAGTACATCTGCTGGTACACACGCAGACCTTTCTTTTCCTAAGTAATTCATTGCTGATATTTACAACCGTTTCCATGCATGCAGACAGGATAACTGTTAGAAATGTTGTTAATATGGTATTTTCCTCACTGAAGTACAGTAATCTCAAAGCACTGTGCTAAGAACATGAGGTACCGATTTGTACTGGTTAGGGAAAGCAAGGAGGACTTTGGGTTTTGAGCTCAACACTATGGACTCAGCAGTGTTGGTGGATCTTCTGCTGGGAGGAACGCGACCCTTTCAGAGACCATGTGCACTGGAGGTCTGGGCTACAACACCATACCTTACTGTCTGCTCTGTGGATCCGTACCCCGGGGTGCTTGGGGGCTAGCAGTGGTGCGCTCAAAGTGCCGTTTGGACACAAAGGGCTTTTGGCGTCAGTCCACCATCTTTTTCAGTCAATGAGATTTCCCTCTTCCGAAAAACTTGAACATCACAGCTTGTTGGGTTCCTTTGCTACATTTGGTAGAAAACACTGTGTAAGTGCAGTATTCACTTCCGTCACATTTCTCTACGTTTTAGCCGCTCATGCAGCAGCGAATTGGTACAGGAATCATTCAGATTCAATACTGGTGATGCAAGGAAACTGTGCTGCGTGAATTATTGTTCGTTACTGGTGGCAAAGTGACACTCGTGAGCACGGAGCGCCTCGCGCCGCTTCAGCTTCATCTCCACGTGGGGACTGTGTGCACGAGAGGCACATTCACGTGGCTCAAAGGTCCACGAGCCGCACTATAAACATTTCCTTACAATGTACTGTACTTTTGCCCATTCTTGGCAACGGCCTGTCGGACTTTTGTCATCATTCTCTTTTTCCCTCGGAAACCGTGGCGACTGTGAGCTCGAGGCACAGAAAGGGCCATAAAAGTAGCTTTTCTTTCATCGATCTGCGGAAAACAAGATGTACGACTGCGGTAAAGTGCCTTACAAGTGATCAGAACTTGTGTACCGTGCGTCCATCACCTCGTTATTACATTAACAAGCTATTCTCTGTATTATCATCATTTTTATTATCGTTATCATTTAATCGTTACCCTGTCAGATATCTTAACTGGTTCTTGATGAACTGAGACCTCAGCAAGAGGTCAGAGAAATTCATCCAAGCACTTTGCGCAGGTGCAGTTCACTTTACATTATTAAGATTATTATTGTTACTATTTAGTTGAAACCTTTGTCTAACAGTGACTACTGTATTTGCAATCATTTGCATATTCATACAGCAACGAGCATTCATATACAATGAGCTGAAAGTGCTGTAGAGCTGCCATGCACACTTACTCTGTTTAGTTTTTTCCCCACATGCACTAAGGTAAGAAGGTAATAATAATGCTGCAGTGATGTTCTGTGTATCACTCCTCCCTCTCTATTCGAACAACACGTGTTTGCAATCGCTGTATATATGTATTCCAAGCGAGCGCAGATTAATGACATGTTTCGCAGGAACCGTTTCCCGGCCCGAGCCGTGACGGACTCGGGATGGAACAACAGAGGATACATGAGAGAACATCATTTCCATACGATTACTGGACAGCATCCACCTCTTGTCTAACCCATTAACCACACGTGTCTTTCCTGCAGTCTATGAACGTTGCTGCCTTTGCGAAGATATTGCAAGCGTTATGTGTCTGAGAGGAGCAGGGTGCGCTCATCAGGACCTCTTCCCTCTTCCTTCGTCCAGTTCTGTGCATCAGGTTCGTCACAAAGCGCTTCACTGGAGAGTAGGAGCGCAGAAAGGGTAAAGGGACTGCGATGTGAGCCACGTGTCGCTGCTGGGATGGAAGCAGCCAGCGCTCCCTCATAAGGACGGCTCTCCTGTCCTCTACTCGTCCTCGTCCTCGTCACTCAGAGGTCACCTATAGGTGCTGCAAGCTTGTGGACAAAGAAGCTATTCACTGGGAAACGTTAGACATTGTCGACTAGGTACACGCACACACACGCGCGCACACTCCGGCTTTGGGACGGCCACAGTGAACTAATGCCACGTCTTTTTTCACTTTATTCACTCTAAGCAGCCTGTGTGGCACATACTGAATGCTCATTTTCTCAAACGCTGGCAGATGATCAAAGAGCAGGAATACAGGCAACTACAAGACCTCATTTTGCTGAGCTCCCAGCTTTTTTCTGTGCTTAGACTCCTAAAAGAGCAAAGGAAGCCGTTTGTAGGAAGAGGAGCTACACAAAGTGCTCGAGTTGAGGAAATAATTATCTCTTGGTTCATTTGACTTCAGAATTGAAGCAGCTCTTTAAACAAAAGCCCATTGATAGGTTTGAGAACAAGAAGGCATCGTGGTTAGAACCATTGCTTTGTGATCGAAAGACTCGGGTTCAAACCCCCAATTTCTTCTGTAGTACCGTTGAGCAAAGCGCTTACACTGAATCGCTCCAGTCAAAATTAGCCTGTATAATAAATGGGTAAACAGTTGTAAGTAAGTCACCACAGTGAATAAGGTGTGTGGGCTGATGGCGTTACATAGTGTTCCTTGGAAGTAGCTTTGGAGAAAAGTGTCTCCTAAATGAGTAAACGTAAATGTAATATACAAACCTCACATTGCACATTGCTTTGGAGAAAAACATCAACGGAGTCAATAAAGAATAATAACTTTCAGTACTTGTATAGAGACAGTGAAGCTGAAGTTACATTTACATTTATCGGTTTAGCCGAAACTTTTCTCCAAGACAGCTTGCAGTGCTCAGCTACTTACAGTTATTTACCCTTTTATCATGCAGGGAAGTCTTAAATTGAGCTATTTTGGGTAAGTACCTTGCTCAGCAGTACTGCAGCAGTCAGTGGGATTCAAACCTGTGACCTCAAAAAGTTCTAAGGCGGCCGCTCTAAGAACTGTGCTACCAGCTAAATGTCAAAAAAGCTGAACTGTAATGAACTCGGTACTAAGTGGAACACAACATTGAGATCTGATCATTTATTCATTGTGCTGATGCTTTTCACCGAAGACATTTACAATGTTACGTTATTTTCCTATTCATACAGCTGGGTAATTTTTACTGGGAGCAACTTGGTTTAAGTACCTTGCTCAAGGCTACTGCAACTGGAGGTGGAATTTGAACCCACAACCTCTGGGCCTAAAGGCAGCACAGTAAACTGTGATGCTATGCCTGACTTAATGCTCAACTAAAACCAAATGTATGCCTCTAGGTTGAAATTATGGTTAATTTTTGTCTGTTCGTAACACTCGTCTGGTAGAGCTCGGGGCCAGCTACCAGCTCCCTGGAGAGTGCCACCAAGTGGGGAGATGGCTTCCTCATCACGTATTCTGTGACGGACCGCTGCAGCTTTGAGTCCGTCCCGTGCCTGAAGAGGATGGTGGACAACGTCAAGCAGGCCCTGGGAGAAGTCACCTTCCTCACGTGTGCCATGCGCTAGTAGCAGCTGCAAAACCTCACGGCGGTTAAGGATCCAGGACTTGATATGATTCACTCCGCAAAAAAATGCAGTTTACTGGATGTATATACAGTATAGTTACTGTACTAAATGTATCGTTTCGTTTGATTGAGGAGGTTTTCCTTGTATCTTCTCACCAGCCATCATCCTCGTAGTTGTTAGTACTTGGCCTTATTATGTTCAAAAACCCCTAGCTGGCCAAAAAATGGCATCCATGCATTTTATAGAAATAGTGTCACCGATATGCATGTTATTTTAACGTTTGAAAGAAACAATTATCTCCTCAGGTAAGTGCAATGATTTCTCTGATGAGAGCTGAGAGGATGAGGGTAGCTGTATGGTGGTGTATTAGCATGGTAAATGGGGCTGGAGCTCAAGGAAGCTCGCTCCTTGGCGGGACACCCATCCCTCCCCAGTGACTCGGTGGGCTTTTTGGTGCCTGTTACTTTGCCGCTGTCAGTTTTGTGGCCAAAATTGTTGTAGCCTTCATAGACAAGTGGCCCAGAGGCATCTGAACGCTAAGAGCTGCGTCCCTTGGCAGGCATTCCAGCTGTAACTGCGGCCAACAAGAGGGACGTGGAGAATGGACAGGTGGTGCGGATTGAAGAAGGACAAGCCCTGGCCAGCGCTTCACTTCGTTCATCATCCTATTTGACACAGAGGGGGCCTTATACAGAAAGACTGCCGAGAATACACTAGCACCTTAACGTATGAACAAAAAGTGTTCGTAACTCATTCCGTTTGTAATTCGAAAGTCACCTTTTCCACTAAGTCACAATTCATAAAAGTTTAAAAATACAGATATGATTACACTTATTTGTTGGGTTCCTTGTACACTATTGATACAGCTGGTATAAATAATAAAGTACTGGACAGGTAGATACAGGTCACGTTTACTCTGGTATTGAACAGAATTTTTAGAAAATGCTTCATGTAAATTGAAGAGCCAGTATAATTCTCACGGTCAGACGGTGTACGTGAAAATTACAAGTCTGTGTGTATAATGTACTCGTGATGTACATTGTCTCATTTTCTTTAATGAGTGTAGCGTTACCGTTTTGTTTCTGAAGCGAGCGCTATCGAAAGCAGCAATCTGTGTAATTTGCGCTGCCCGACAAATGAGTGGAGCGATTTGCGTGAACAGTTCTGTTCAAAGATACCAGTGCAGGACTCCTCCTGGGCCTTGTATCAACAGCATTCCGGTTACAAGGCCTTCTGCATTAAGTTTTTCCATTTCGGCCACTTGAGCACACCCTATTTTTAATGCTTTGGGGAACATTATTACTGCGACGACGTCTGTGTGCAGCATCGTCTGCTTCAGTTGACCATTTCACATGTACTTCTCATTTTGGTGCATACTGCTCATTTAGCTTATTTCTTAACTTCATTGAACAGTATATTTCCTTGTTAAAATTCATGCGCAAAGGCATCCTTGGAATTAATCTTTCGTTTTCTGAGGTTTTGAAAAGAAATCCAGGTTTCACGCACATTGGTTCACCGCAAAGTGCGTTCGCTAGCCATTTCTTAACTGTCCAATGGAATAACAGCTAGATTATAGTAGCAGCAGCAGAATTGCTGGGAGTGCAGGGGTGGTCACTGGCCCGCGCCATGTGTCCGCTCAGCCATGGGACTCGAGCGCTGTCCCCTCGGTTCGGGTCCTACAGCTTCTATTTCCATGAGCCGTTGGTGGGACTAGACTGGACGGCGGTGGACACGGCCATCACCCACGTGGTCCAGGAGGTGAGGCTGGAATTCCACAAGCACCTGCTGACCATAGAAAAACGCTCCCATGTGCTCCTGATTAGGAAGGTTCTGAAAAGCAAGTTGAGCCACAGGAAGACCATGCAGTGGTGACCCAGGATGCCACAGATGACTTGGGAGGTAGCGCCGGAGCTCCGGCAGAGCCTGGAGGGGCCATCAGCTACTCTACATCTTTGGAGGGGCAGCTTTGCGTAGTGGCTCAATGCACAATGAGTACTTACTAACTGCATAACAGCAGACATTATTGAAATGGCTTAAAAATTATATACCAAAGTATTTAGTGTCAGCTTTTGATGGCAAGGCACAATATATGCGTTTTGTTCCTGTACCAGCATTGCGCGCATTTCAAAGACTGGGCCGAGCTTCTGGAATTGGCATAATTGTTGTTTTCGAAGAAGAAATACTTTCCTAAACTTTGAAGAGACATATACCGGTAAACAGGTATATAAATAATATACCTAATATTTCAGACAGTGCAAACAAATGCTACCAAGAACAGACACCAAGTGTAAACTTTGCTTATTGACAAGGAAGGAAAAAAAAAAAAAAAAATCACTAACAAAAGTATTTTGCTGTTATCCCATGATTGAGAAGCCCAAGCACAGTAAAAATGAGGCAGAGATTGCATGCTTGTTTTTTTATCAATTTATTTAGCAAAATGGTAAAATAAATAAATACAAATTGATCAAATGCTCCTAATGTCCACTTCCAACGTTCCTAAAGTATTTCCTAAACACTGCATACAAATAACTTATTACATAGGAGGCTCAGGTACAGGAGAGGTAAAGAAACTTGGTGGTTCACTAACAATGTCAGGCAAATAAAACAAAAAGAATCTGTAACAAAATGTAAAAAATACACACTCCTTTTAAAAATTGAGAAAAAATACAATAATTAGAAGAATATGCAGATTGTGTAATAAACAATTTACACATAATTCAGCACATCAGGTATGCCCTTGCTGCTTCTCCAGATTGCTACAATGCATCTTTGTTTCGACTTCACAAACGGTGGAAGAATTTTTTCTTTTTTTTTCCTGTCCTTTATCGCACACTGAAAATAGGTCTTCCCGATTGAAACGACAGTGCCTCGAGGCAGTGAGAGTGGAAAGGAGCAGAAAGTGGACGTCGTGGAGGTGACAAAGCGTCGTGCTAATGACTCAATACTAGATAATACTAGAAGGCCACTGTCATGACTCCATACACTTATGAGATCAGCTGCGTGTTTGGGATATGCTGCGCGAACCTGGCGCCTACGGGGCCTTTCTAGGAGCACAGTTTGGCAAGTAGCGGCACTTCATTTCACCTGGGCCAAACTGAGGGGGAAACCACATTTCATTAACAGAGTTCATTGCACAAACATTAGTACAACAGTCGACTAACTACCAACAAGCTGTTGTCTGGAGAAAGACAACTAAGTACCCAAAACAGGATGTAAAATATCAAACTTTTTGCTGCAGCAAAGTTCCGATATGTGGTCAAACAAAGGTCGAATGGAAAACCGGGGAATGGATCTACCCTACGGGAGGGTTGGACCAAAAAAAAGACAATGTTTACAATAAAGTGGCTTGTATTAAAATGCGTATAAAAAGGCTTTATAGTAGCAGAATGCACATTATGTTTTCTTTGGGTACATCAGTTTTAGAACATGAATACATGACCGTGTGTGCGAGTGTATGGTTTATGTTTCATTTCTCTCTTCCCTCCCCCACACCCACAATACATCTTTCCAAGGTTACAGAGCAATGGACTCCAAAGCACAGTGTCCAACCCTTGTCCTCATCCGAAATAAAAGTCCACTGACATTCGACACGCTGCATCAACAAAGGCAGTTTTCATACTAAATCTTCAGGAAAAAATGAGCTTCTACCCAAAAAGCTCTAGTTTTTTCCCCCTTTTTCCCCTCAAGCCCAGTAAGTTGTATTATTATTCATATTCTTTTTTGAGAATAATTAACAAAAAAAAAAAAAAAACAAACAAACAAAAAACATACACACACTTTGAATCCTTTCTTGATGTTACAAACGTCACAAGAAACGCGTGTTCTCAGTTCACAATAACCAGCATTACAGGGTTCTGGAAGTGTCACTAGTTTTTTTTTTTTTTCCCCCCCTTTACATTTGTTCAGTAGAAAATGAGTTTTTTTTCCCCTCCCAACAAATGTCCATTTATACAATTATAAAACCATTTTCTAACAGCTAGTGCCACTGTTAAAACCAAAAACATAACTTTTTAAAAAAATAATGTTTACACTTATTAAAAACAAATTTTTTCCCCCATTAAAAAAGTTGCATAAGGCGGCATACGTTTTGTTTAAATTAGTGGACAGCAGCAGCTGCAATGCTGTAGAAAGGCTTTCCGATCTCATAATGTGTGTTTTGGTTCACAGATGTCATAGTTTCAACGCCATACCTTGACTTCATAATAGTCAGCCTTCGACACAGACCGACTTCTAGACTGACTTCAAGAATCTTTTTGTTGGATAGTTTGAACTTGAGCAAATCGCATCCACTTTGACAGAAATACTAGAAACGTAAAAAAACTGGGATTCTGAAAAACCACACGCAATGTCAGCCATCAGTACTGTCCTCAGCTGTTGAATGGAAATCTCATCTTCATCTAACACAAAAAGGAGATGTAGAGTCTTGCAAGGAAAGACGTGTCTATACTTTTTTGGATTCACCTATATATTTTCTAAGAAAAAAATACTTGAAAGGCGTTTAACGAAAAAGTGCATCAGAAAATCTGGCAATAAAACCCATTTGAATCTCTCTCTTTGTCATGTTGGCATGTGGTCTGTCGAAAAGAACTTTCCCCATGGTCCCCCCCCCCCCAAAGACAGTCAGTGACTGTATCAGAGGACCCTTGTGAGACCCTTTGCTTTCATGTAAACAGCTCAGAAAGATGAAATCCAAACTGCATAAATATTCTGTCTCCATTTCAATGGAGAAATTCACCTTAGAGCCACCGGAACATTTTAAAACCACTTTTGAGTTCATGGGCTAATATGCAATTCATAATGTAAATCTCAAGTCACTCGGGACACAGACTACACGAGAAATTGACCAACAATACTAGAAAGAACAAACTTCTGCTCAAGACGAGGATCCATTTCTTAAGGCAACTGCTGTACAGTATTTTTCCATATTAAGAACAAAAGGCAGAGAACAAGACAACCACCACGAGTACAAAACAAAAAAGGAAAGGAAAAAAAAAAAAAAAAAAAAAAAACAACACATACAAAAAGCCTATATGCCACTGGACATGAATTTCAGGAGGCCTGTTATAAACTAATCAGACATTTTTTGCATTGGATAATCCATAATTGTGCTTCTTATCTAATTTGTCTCAATTTTTGCTCAAAATGGACAAACATAAGATGGAGATGGGGAGATGGGATAAGAAGTTGTCTGACCTTTCCCTGTTAGATATGTAAGTAAATCTGTAAAAACACATTTTAAAGGTTAATGATGATAAATACATTCTGAAGAAAAACCACAATAAAAGCCAATGGCCTAAAGGGTCTTTTTTTATAAAAAGGTGTCAGAAAATCTACAATTTTTTGAAGGCAAAAAACTGAAGGGAGAAAATTAAACGACGTGCTGTTAATGACACAAAGAACCCAGGGTGAAGACTGAAGACATTGCCTGAATTTTATCACTTGACTGGGATTAAGAGATTTTGTCACTTTAGCCAGCATCACATTTTAGCAAACAACTCAGGAAAAAGCCCTTACATTTTTAAGATTTAACATTGGGCAACATAATGACTTTTTACACTATATTAAAGCACTAATTTATGTCATGACTCAATTGAAATTAAGTTTCTTGGGAAGAGAATAAAAATGTTTAAATAATACTTTTTCCCTTAAGGTTGGGAGAATAACATTTTAAGACTATAATTTCCATATTTTGTGTGAAGTGTTAATTTCCTTTGCAGATACATATTTTCCAAGGAATGTAACAGATTTAGAGAGAAAAATAATATTTGTTACGTTTTAGTTCTGCATGGTGCGTGCTGAGTCATGCAAACCTTTAAATGTCAGTTTCCCTGTCAACATCATTAATGCAGAACATTAAGAAGCACTTTCTCTATTGAATACAAACTGAAAGACTTACTGGCTTCAACAGTTTTCTATTGTATATCTAACACTTATGAAAAAAAAAATAAAAAATACTTGCATCTTTCAAACATGGAGTGGAGTGAATATGAAGATATTCCTGGGATATTGTTAGAAAACGATATGTGGTCAAGAGTAGACAAGCGGTTCAGGTCATCAACAGGACGTTCAGCGAGAGGAAATGAAAGGAAAAAGAATTCCCATTTTCCCTCCAAATTGAGAACCAGAAATAGAAAACAGCAGACAGATGGCATTATTGACCAAAGAAAGGCTGAAAAACTTAACTAAACTTTAATCCAGGAGCACTACACTGTACTTCTCCAAACACGGCATGGGCCAATGCAGATTTGCCTCTAAAAGTTTTTGTCCACGAGTTTTACAAAAAGAAACATCTGGGGAAAAAAGAAAAAAAAAAAAAAATCCATTTCTGTATAAATGGAGATTTGGTTACTCAGATTCTTATGACAAGTTCGGTTACAGTGCATCAGTACAGTGCAGCCCTGCTCTGCAGACACAACAAGGACGTGGAAAAAAGCACATCGATAAGCAGACACGTATTTTCCTCGGCTGCGGCCTTCCCGCCCACGGGGTTAAACGGTGACGTTAAAAGAGTCTGCCGTTAGAGGGCTCTTCCACTCTGGTGTCATACCGTGAGGACCGTGCAATCGACATCACAATCCACTGCGACCGTCTTTGCGAAGCAGAGCCGCACGAAGAACACACAAAGAACACCTTGACCCAGACAGGCTTTCTAAACTCACAGGTAAACAAATGACACCACGCTGGGAGCGCATAAATCCTCGTCTGTTCACAACGTAAATGCTTGCACTTGCGGGGGAAATCGAAAAAAATACAATGCTTTTCATTACTTGTGTTGGATCACACTTGTGCTTTTAAACGTTGGGCTTTACTCCTGATCTCCTCTACTAAGCATGTGTGGATATCGGTGTGTCACAGATCCTTACAGATTCGTCCTTTTAAAGAATTAAAAGTCTCTCTTATCTAAAGAAGCACGATGCTAAACGCCTGACGTTTCCACAGGATCTTCCCCTATTTGCTGAAAAGATACAAGTTTACTGTTCAGTTTTGACTGACCTTACAAGAAAATAAGACATGTCCCTGCTGGATTTGGATACATTAGCATTTGGCAGTTCAGAATTTAACATATTTTTAATGCAAAGATAATTTAACAAAAGAAAGAAAAACATATTTACAGAATCTATTCTAATACCTTTTATTAGAAATGACTGGTGTGAAACAGAAAAGCACTTTTGATTTTTCTGAACACTAGGAAGACCTGAAAATATTTTCTTAGAAAAAAGAAATAAATATATATATTTATAGATATATATATTTTTGGAGATTGCATTTTTGCAATTTCACCATTAGTGTCCAGAATGGGTGAAAAACCGATGCTCAGAGAACTCACTACACAGGACTGAGCCTACAGACCAGGTGTAGTCACCAGGCAGGACATGATGCTACTCTGTCTTCGGCACTCCACACCTGTGAGCACCCCTGCACGATCGCTGTGTTTACTCCCACAGCGAGCGAGGGGAGCAAGGAGAACCTGGCGAGCCTGTCGGAGAAGGGGGTGTGAGGGTGCGTTATCTTTGATGCTCTGGTGTTCCAGTGATTTGTTGGCTGGGTCTTCTTTCTTTCAGGTTGGTGTGGGAAGGGTGTGTGTGGAGGGGGGGGGGGGGGAGAGATGATAGCTGTCCCGTTTGATCTGTGCCCAAAGACCCACTCGGGTTGAACCCGACGTTACCTCGCTGGATTCCGCTCCCCGAATACACAGTGCTGCTGTTCTCAGAGCCAGCTGCCCTCTGCACGCGGCTGACACTTCTTGTTCACCTGGGAGACAATGAGCTGGATCTCACAGCATAGCAGCGAGTCTTTGGATGACTTCCTATCCAAATCTCCTGGAATCAAAGACTAAGGACAACTTAGACATAATCCCCACCAGAGGCTCAAGGGTGACTGTTGCAGGCACACACTGGTATGATGTTTAAATTATAACTATTACTGTGAATATCATCATCATCATCATCATCATCATCAACATTACCACCATCATCATCATGATCCTACATTATTATTTTTCTATACCAAGTTGGCATGACGTTGGCACCAAAGCCAGCGTCTCTCTGTTTCCGAGATGGCACTCGGGATGCAGAGCTACAGTTGACACAGTCCAACGACAAACAAGAAACAGAACAAAAAACATATATACACGTACATATATCGATTGGCAACTTGATGCACCTTTTTAGGGTGCAGATGGATTCTTTCTTGGTCCAAAAGGAACAAGCATTTAATTTGCACTCTCCAAAATGTCAAGGGGGGACTGCACAGGATTCTGGGAAGGTTCTGAGGTTTTACTGTTGTTGTTGTTGTTCTTGCTGCTGTCTCCTTGACTGCTGTTGTCTTCAGCTCCCCTGTCAGTGTCCACACTGCGTTCAGCATTGCTGCTGCTCGTGTTACTGCCGTGGCTCTCTGTGCTGGTGCCGTTGCTGTCGCCATTGCTCCTACAGTCTGTTGTGCTCTTCTCCATACCATCATGGCTCTCTGACTTCTGGGGCTGCTGGAGGTTGGTGCCCTGGATGAGGCGGACGAGTCCCTTCACCTTTTCCAGCGAAGCCTGCATCTCCTTCTGCCGGGCCAGGATGGTGTTCTTGGTCTCCATGCATTTCTTTGAGAGCGAGAAGTGTGTAAGGATGAAGAGAGGGGCAGAACACAGTCCCTCACAGATAATTACTGAAGTTCACTTGGCAACACACATGACCAGAGAAGCTAAACTGCACTGGTGCAAACATTTAACCAACAGCATCTACCCATGAACCCATTCTGTGCTCTGCAGGCTTCACTCCTAGTCAGGAGGAAACCTGGAGGAGGTGCCTTCACGGGTTGTAGTCTCACCGTTATAGAGCTACTCAGCATTTTGACCCTCTGTTCCAACTGCTCCCGCTCCTGCTTCAGCTCTGAGCTCCATTTCACCAGTTTCTGCTTCTCCTCTTCTTTAGCTGTTGGATGAAACATTGAGCAGTATTCAACACCAGGGAGCGTCCATTTTCATGGCAACGTTCCTGTTCTGTGGGCAGCATCTCTCGAACAGGCCTCCCATATGGACTGATTAACCCAGGTTCAATACCTGCTTTATATGCGATGTACGAATGAACAATAGCTAGCGTGCCTGGCCAGGGAATAGCTTCTTCCTTCTTCAGAATCTGAAATATAACAGCAGAGTTTCTGTGGAGTTACTTTCATGGTGACTAAAAGAAGTACAACTTCTACTGCACGTACAAGAGGATCCAGGGGTACACCCCCTCAGACCACTTGGCTCTAAATGCACAAAAAACTGTGAGAGACAGAGAGATAGAGTGGGAGACATGAATGGAAGACAATCTTTCACTTATAAATGATCCGTGAGACGGATGTTGACGAACCATGATGGAACTTACAAAGAACAGTCTTATTTTACCCAGAAGCACTCCGTAATCAGCAGCAGACTGAAAAGCACCCAGTTCTGAATGAGGGGCACCCTTCATCTACACACCTGTTCAACTGCGACCTCCTCACAACTATTCTAAACAATTCTAATTGGTTTGGGGGGGACTGACAGCACAGCTCAAAGTGGCCTCCAGTACATGCCGGACCATTGAGCAGTTCATGCTCTGGGTTTACCTGGTCTTGACATTTGGGACAGATCCACATGCCTTTAGGAATGGTTTTCAGGGGCGGCTCCAAGCAGTCCAAGTGGTAGACACGGGAGCACGTATCACACATGAGCAACTGGCCACTGCGTCTGCACACAGTGCAGAAATCCTCATGGATGTCTCCCTGTCAGGAAGAATTGCACCAATCAGTACTCCTACTTGTTCTTTAGGCCGGGCCAGTCAGAGACAAAGAGGCAGGTCTGAGGGGAGGAGCTAAAAGGAGATAGCACTTTCGTCATTCCCTGTTTTGGTTGCCAATAGCCTTTAGATGCTCAAGCGCTTACATGTGTGTTTACTGTCCATCACGGGTGAACAATGGTTTTAATGATTGCTTAGTCAAAGTCATCTGTGGGTTTTGAGGACAGGCCCTTATTCCGTTGCCCTGACTACAGTTTTTCAGTGTGGTAAGATGGGTAAAAAGCCACAAGGGTAATATTACCCAAGTGAATAATAAAAGTTGGAGGTCAAGTCTTCATCTAAGAGGTAAGAAGACTGTTCACTTTGTAAGGTTGCAGACTACAACAAAATCAAAGTTAAACAACAACGACAAATGGATGTAAAAATCACACAAAATAAAACAAAATACTGTTATGGAAAGTATTATATGCAAAAAGTGCAATGGAATCAAGGTAACTTCCCCAGCAGGGGGATAAGGCTTTCTCTGAGGGATACCACTAAGGTTGGGGCCAGGGAGAAGGAATGTCGGGGGCTGGCCCATCAAGACCCTGGCTGGTGCGATGTGCTCTCCAGCAGCTACTTACATCCCCAGAGCCAGGGTTGGGCTGAGGGAGGGTGTGGGGGTGTGCGGGGAAGGGACAACCCCCCGTCTCAGGCTTGTCAAGGGCCGGGGAGGCGGGGTGACTGCTGAAGGGGGAAGTCGGGGCTACGCAGCTCAGCTCTGCAACACTGCTGTATTTGGGAGGGCGACCTGAGTAAAATGAGACAGACGAGGAAAATGGCAAAAGAAAAAAAAAAAAAAAAAAAAAAAAAAAAAAAAACATTTGTTGGACATACCTTTGACAAAGGGTCCTCATTGGCTAGCGTGAAAAGGAGGAGGAGCACAGAAAATTAGTACAGGGGAGCGAGAAAGAAGCTGCATGCATTATGATTGGACAGGAGAAGCTGATGGACGATGGCAGGATGGTGAGAGCACTCTCCTCTTTCAGCTGCATTGCAAGTCTCCAAAGTAACTCATTACTGTGGAAAAGGTCACTTTCAAGCAGAATAAAGACATCTTTGCTTTATTACAAACACTGAAGATTCACTTGGTTACATTAATGATATTAAAAATCATTCTTTAATTTATGTGATAATTGCTTGATCAATGCAGGGCCATAGTGCATACCCCAAACGCAAAGGTGTGAGGCAGGGTACACCTTGATGGAACACCCATCGCAGACCCATCACTCTCACTCTCACTCTCACTCTCACACACACACACACACACACACACACACACACACACACACACACACACACGTACTACGGGCCATTCAGAGTCACCAATTAATCTACATTTACTCATTTAGCCGATGCTTTTTTACAGGAGCAATTTAGGTTAGGTACCTTACTCAGAGGTACTACAGCAATAGGTAAGATCTGAACTGTGAACCTCTGGATCCAAGGGTCTAACCACCACCCCGGTATTCACCTGAAACATGTCTTTAGACTGTGGAAGAAAACCTGAAGAACTCACAAGAACACAATGAGAACATGTAAACTCCACACAGATTGCTTGAACCCATAAGCTCAGGAGCTGTGAGGCCTCAGCAGTACCTACACTGGGCTGCCCTCTTTAAAAATATAAAAACATTTATTTCCCATATGAAATGAATTTTAAAAAGAAATGAAAAAAAGACAACTGCGGGAACTAGTTGAGAAAGGAAGAGCATGTACGAGGCCTTTCTGCCACAGTAACGAAAGTCTGATGAAATTTACGTCTACCTCGAGTAAACCGAACCAAATTTCAGATGGATCAAGTTCATCTCAACAGCGAGATCCCACAAAGAAAACCCCGCAGGATCAGATCAGGGGCTACCTGTCATTTTGCTCCTAAGGTACACCTTGACTGATCACAGCAGAGGTGATGCGAGTGAGGGAGCAGATAGAGGTGTGGGCCACTTCCACTCACGAGAGGAACAGAAAATTGTCAACGGGGCAAAAGTTCACACAAAGCACAGGGCACGACAATCACAAAATGTAGCTACAAACACAAGAGACATGGTCAAGTCAACATGTTCTTATTACCCAAGTTACACATTATGAATAGTGCGCTCCTGGTTTACAGTAAGGGACTCATTTATTTAGCTGACACCTTTGTCTAATGCGACTTCTCACGTTTGGTTTGTACACTAAACTGCCAGCAATTATTACACAGCTGCATAATTTTTTTTTAAACCACAGCTATTCAGAGCAAGAACTTTGATTAATAGGTACTACAGCAGGAGTCAGCTTCAGACCCAGGACTTTTAGATTGCAGAGCCGTGGCTCTAAACACTACGCTATCTGCTTCCCTACATTCATACTCATTCGCAGAAACATGACTTTAAATAACTGCACAGTAACAGCAGTAGTAGTAACCGGAGGCACAACTTTTTAGGTTGGAACGGCAAACGACTGTGCTGAGTGAACTTCAGATTTTAATGTGAAGCTCTATAAAGTAACGACAATCTATTTTAAAATATGATACTTTTTGGTAGGACATATTGTGATCTCGATTCCATTCCTGGGCATGGTTGAGATGTGTCATTGTAACACGTCTTTCTTAGGGCAAACACCTCCAGTAGATAAGTAACTAACAATTTACTGTTGACCTGTAACAAGTCTCACCTCAACGTTAGAGCATCTTGAGGAGAGTGTGAGAAATGAGCACAGGGCAGCCCCTCACAAGTTACACTCGTGAAAGAACTGCAAAATGAAAAAATTACAAATAAAAAGTAGGACTCATTATCGGCGCCTACGACTCTCACTTTATCCCGTTTCATGTGTCTGTTTACCAAGCGGACTAATTTACAATTAGAGCGGCTCCATTTGCTGGCGACAACACTGGTGTCCCAGATAGGAATGTCGAGTGACTGAAAGTGGGACATGTTGTGTTGTATTGTCACATCATTGTGTATGAAGTCAACTTCTGTCCTTCCAGCGTAAAACACACTTTTTCAGCTTGACACAAAAGGTTTCATCTCTCTCAGACTGGAGGACGAGGAGGTTATTTTCACTGTCTTGTGGGCAAAAAAGCTTGCAAAGAAACTGTCCTGTAGCACAGCTAATGGCTGAATTCTCATAACTCTCATCACTCACGTTATTTAAACAGATCGCATCGTGAGAGCGCGCCCCTCATTAAAACTCCCCAGTGTTAAAATGTGATCTGTAAAAACGGAAGATAAAATGGAAGATAAATTGTGCCGTTTGGCCTTTTGCTTGCACACAGTGCGGACTCGCTTTGATATTTATCGAGCGGCCTGCTATGACTAAACAACATTTTCCTTGTCCTTATATTACCTTCAATGCTCAACGCAGTCAGTGCGTTCATACTGACCTCTCTTTCTGGTTCCTTGATGGAGGGGCGTATTCAGGTAGGTGACTGCGCTCTTCTTCCGCTGCACACAGTACGCTTACGTTAGTTTCATGCTCTATGCAGCCAACACAGTGGAAAACACAACTGCTCTTTTCACCACAGTACTTCTGGTACAGGGCTATTGAAGTCATAGCCCTGCAGGGACAAGACCAAGAGGTTTTTGTTCCAGCTGGGCAGTGGACCAGTGGATTGTCTCGACTCAATTCATTCATCTCTCTCTCTCTGAGCTCTTAATGGTTTAAAGAGAGTTGGAAAAACCTGCTGGACTCAGCCCTTTGGGATGCTGTATGAAACAGCTTGGTTTTAGTGACTAAAGCAATTATAAAGAGAACAGCTATCCCAGGTATGTGCTGCATGTCTTTCTGGTACCTCAGGTTCGAACACGGCGCCGCTGTAGACTGGATTTGCCGTTGTTCGCCGCTTGCGCTCCTGCCTCCGGCTCTGGATCTCTGTCACAGGAAAGAGACTACCGTCTCAGAACATGAGCATTTCCGGCCGTTGCGCTGTACGCGCAGCTCCATAATCACACGCTGACGGTATGATGCATTAATCTGTTACCTTCCAAATGATCATGGGTGACAAGTCCGAGGGAAACCATGAAGGCCAGTTTCTGTAGTGGGAGTGAGACGCAGTTCAATCATCAATAAAACGGATTTATATGTTTTAGAGGACAGAAATGCTCTCAGACCATTCATAGTTATATACATTGCATTACAACTACAGCTGGAATACCCTGAATTAAGGCACCCGATGAGATGGAGCCCAACCACACGTGTGCAACAGTGTGTTGTGGGTGCTGTTTAGTAAATAAGCAACTGACAATTTACTATATACACAGATGTGCTCTGCCGGGGATTGTTCTATATACAGCATAGCAGCCCAGCCGGTTCACAAGGGTAGAAGGAGAATGAGCAAGAGCAGCCAAGACACTGCTCCTTCTCACCTGAGGGTTTTCCTCACGCTTGGGTTTGGCTGAAGGAGGTGCAGGAGGGGAGGGTGTGGGGGAAGAGCTGCTAGCTGGTACCTTCTGCTCTGTGCCACTTTGAGCTTTAACAGTCTGCAAAGGACAACAGATCCAGTTAATGCTGCATCTTTATCTGTATACACAACATACCAGTAATAAAGCCAAGGACATTAGCACCGAGTAACAGTTGAAAATGAGTCATTTAACCACTTTCAATGACCTATGTCTCTTTGACACATAATCATAAAAATATAGAAAACAACTTAACGCAAAATGAGAATTTTACACAAATTTTCTTAGACTAAAAGTTTTTCAAAGGTACTAAGAGATGTAAGCAAATCCTCTACTAACATTAGTAGTGAACATCAGTCATGTGTTTGCTATTAATTAAATATGTTTGCCTGAATAGCTGTTTTAAGAAGAAAGCATTATCCATGCCAAGGGGGGAGAAAAAAAAAAAAAAAAAAGTTCATGCTGGGAAAAAAAACAGGACTAACGGAGTCCTTTGGTTACACCATGTTCCTCACCTTGGTGTCCCCAGCAACGCTGCTGATCTGCAGCGTCTGTGGACCGGTCAGGTGGGTGGTTGCCGGGCCAGTGATGACTATGCCGGTCAGCTGGCCAGCGGACAGGCTCTTGGTGATGGTAGAGCAGGGCTGGCCATTAACAATGTGAACCTGGTGGATTGGGCCAGCTGAAGATGCCACCGGGCTGGCTGTCAGCTTGGTGGTCAGCATCACTGGCCGCTGGAGCAGCTGCGGCGCAGCCATCATGGGCGGTGGCGGTGCTGGTGCGATAGGCACATTGTTGGGCGCGACAGGCTTGGGCCGGACCTGCTCGACACGGAGAGCGCAGTCAGCACTGAGCTGTTTGCAGTCGCCTGACAGCACTGGAGTAACATTCACCTTTATAGGCCTGGTGCTGGTGCGCGGGAGCTGTAAGCAACAATGCCCAGGAGGGAGGGTTTCATTTTGGACTTAGCTTTGTGGAACCTGGTTCGTTTCCTTAAAAAGTCAATGAGCAGACGAAAAGAAACGGTGACTCTGTGCAGTTCTCAAAGTCAACAGCCAATTGTGTGAAACAATGGACCTGTTGCTGCAGCATGAAACCTCTTACTTTTACCACACTAGCCCATTTAAAAAGTTCCTGGAAACCATACACAGCGTGTTTTTGAGCCGAAAAGCTCCAGTAGTCCTGCATGTACCAACTTCAACTGAGAAACATCTCAACTAACAGGTCTGCCAGTGTGAAAGGTGGTCTGCGCCCCACCACGACGTCAGTGATGAGAGCAAAAACCACCCTCTAGTGGTGTCTGTAAGAGAAACACAGAATGACTCAAGTGAATGATGCCGCAATGAGGTGAACTAACAGTGTGAGGCAACTTTCACAAGCACAAATCAAGAGCCAGGTTTAGGAAGACGGGGCCGGAATACACTTCAGCTATGATTTTTTTTTTTTTTTTTTTTTAAATTTTTTAATAAGCAAAGGCTGTGGTGAGGACTCTAAAAATTTTGCATACGTTCTGACTTGTCCCACACTTTCAGAGAGGGTAAGAAAGAACAATATGCATGCATATACAACCATGGGAATGCACAGAGACCACAGGGGAAATTGGAGAGTTCATAAAACTGTGGTAAAAGAACATTACTCAAAAGGGTGTCCACAAGGTATATACAATTCATAGCAGTCTATTTTAAGTAGGATCTATAGAAGTTTAATATATGCTGAAGTTTTCAAAACACTGAAAGTTCAAACACTGATGTAAAAGTAGAGCTGGATGTAGAGTATGAGGCTTACATTCAAACCACAAAATGTATACTTTTTCAAGGCATGAACACTTTGTAACTTTCTGAAAATTAGAAAAAAAAAAAATAAAAATAAAAACACCTGGATGACAGCATTCATTCGTTTTGAATGGCCTTCTCTACGTGCTACTATAATGCAACCTTTTCGACTGTTCCTGCATTGTTCTCTGAGATGTGTGTCACTTTGGAGGAAAACGTCTGATGAATAAATAAATTAATAAACAAATGTACGTGTATACGTAAACTGAATCTATAGTCCACACTAGAAGAGAAAAGAAGGAAAAGAGGAAACTACAGCAGTAAAACTGAAACGGTATCAAGTTGTTTGTGGAGGTTTCAGGAAGGGCTCTTGCAGTCTACATTAACAGCACTTGGTCAAAAACTGACCAATCAATCATTCTGGAGGCCAGAATCTCACAGGCCTGTGCTCGACTGTCAAAGTACAGTCAGTTCTGCTGCAATACTTTCATGCGACTTCGATGTTATGTAACGAACGAACAGAGGAACGCAATTAGCATTCTGCAAACCTTTGCTTGCGGGATTTGCAAAAAATGCGATGCCATTCTAAAAATAATGCCTAGAGCTGAGTGTATGAGGCACGGGATGCTCAGTCACGTGACTGCTTGACACATCAGGCATCGTTGGCATTTTGTGTTTAATTCTCATCCACTGTATTGCAGTTAAACACTGCTGGCCAAGATATAAGACGAGAAAATATTTTAGCGGGCAAAATGGAGATGGCTTATAATGCTGAAGTAAAATCCGGATGTATCCGAGTTCATTACGTAGCTGCGTAAAGTTATCCATTACTCAACAGTTATAATCACGGGATTATTGAGCGTAAACATTTACACGTTTACATTTAAAAGGTGGGCAGCACGGTGGCACAGTGAGTAGTGCTGCTGTCTCACAGCGCCTGGGTGGTGCGAGAGAACGTGGGTGCGATCCCCGCTCAGTCTGTGTGGAGTTTGCATGTTCTCCCCGTGTCTGCGTGGGTTTCCTCCGGGTGCTCCTGTTTCCTCCCACAGTCCAAAGACATGCTGTTCAAGTTCCCCCATAGTGTGCGAGTGTCACGGAGTGAGTGTGTTTCACTGATGCATGGATGTGTAACCCCTTGTAAGTAGTGTATTTAGGAATGTAGTCACCTTGGTGAATAAGGTGTGTGGGCTGATCACACTACATAGAGTTCATTGGTATCGCTTTGGAGAAAAGTGTCTAAGTGAATAAATGTAACTGAGGGTTTTTCTCCGGGTGCTCTGGTTTCCTCCCACAGTCAAAAGACATGTTGTTCAGGTTCACCCATAGTGTATGAGTGACAGATAGAGTGTGTTCCACTGATGCATGGATGAGTGACCCAGTGTAAGTCGCCTTGGTCAATAAGGCGTGTGGGCTGATAATACTACATACAGTTCACTGGAAGTCGCTTTGGAGAAAAGTGCGTGGTAAATAAATGCACGGAGTGCTTTCAAAGAAGTAAAAACAGTGCATTTTGCACACCACACATCTTAGTCAATCAACACTGTGCACAATTACAAACTGTGTTCCACAAATGAGAGAGCGCAGGAATGGCACCAACAAGCTGGCATATTCTTTAATTATTTTCAGGTGCTTTATCATTATAGGCAACACGTTTTGTTTTTGGTAGGTTTCAGTTTTTGGTGTGCTAAATTTTCTGCGAACGACTTGCGTACTTTATCGGCTCTGTCCCAACCCCATTTTCCCCAGCGAAAATGTTATTTTTGTTACACAAATTGGCATAACGTCATGTTTCATAGGAACATGACTATTTCAGCAGAACTGACTGTGCCTGCGACAGTGGGATTTTAGCTGCAGTTTCACTGAGCTTGGATGCACTTCAGTAAATGTTGTAGCGTCCCCTCGTACTTTTGTGCGCTCTTGCATTAATCCAGACCAAAGACTGACCGAACTAAACTGCTTGTCGCGTGTCTATGTGTCACATTTCTGTTGTATAAATAATGAATGACTTCAGCTAGTCGAGCGTAGTGTATACAGCATAACAATTTGCCCTGGACACAGACGTCCTCTAAATACGATGGAACAGTAATAATGTAAAAGCCACACTTGTCCGTTATGCACAGGCATTATGTGACAAAGCCACACAAGTGATGCTCCTTGAACACATTCCTTATTCAATCGCACTTTCTACTTAGGCAAGGGTCTTATTTACTGGCAGGACAGATATCGCGCGTAGCCCTTTCTTTCGATACGAAATACCTGAAAGATTCTGACGGAATATTGTAAGAGACCTGACTTTTATGTGCGAACTTTGCTCAGAGAAGAGTGTCCGCCTCCCCATCGCACTCAAGTAGCGAGAGCGCCACCGTGCGGAAACACATTAAAAGACAAGATGAGCGCTTCTCCGACGCAGCCCCCTTCGTCTCTGCCCGCACGGTACGGAAGGGATGCAACCGTGTCGGAGGTCTGATCGACACCTCTCTGAACGATGGCGTGCATTCTACAAACAACTCTACTCCATGATGAGTTGACATAAGTGGGACTTTCAAACACTGTCTCATGCGTTTTGAAAAGTGCAGTATTTTTGAACAACAAAAATGTACAATGGAGCCTTTAACTAGTGCATGGCCCCTGTAGATCTTTAGCGAGAGACGGCCGCTGGCTCGTTCGCCTTCCCCCTCTGTGGTTAGGACACCCACGGGTGGAAGATTGCTGGGGAAGAGCGTGACGGGTATGTGGGAGGGGGCAGATTCACAGAGACGAACCTGTGGCAGAATGTTGGGTCGAGGCGTCAGTCGGGGAGGCGGGACAAACTGGGGAACTTTGATAGGCTGGGTGGCTGTGGCCTGCACCTGCAGCGAGACCACGCCGTTATTAGAAGCAGAGAGGCGAACCCCGCACTGCCACCAGAGATACAGGTTATGGAGAAAAGGTGCCCGACACTCGCCCTGCTCAGTGGCAACATACAACGCTCCCTCTCTCTCTGTTGCTTGAGAAGAGCGATGAAAGGAGCTGGTCACAGGCAGCAATAACTCATGGCAACAATAACACGAAGAAAGAGACAATGTGTAACCTCTTTGTAGGCATTTTCTTCTTTAAAGCTCCTTCCTGTCTTCACAGCTTGCCATTATCATTAAAGTAGACCTTTCAAACAACATTCCTGTTAAACACACTTTGAACACAAGGGAATATTTTTTGGCAACTTGACACTGCTTCAAAGAGGAGTGATATGATGCTTAACGTTCTGAACAAATGAGCAAAGTAGCGAGGCGCTTCTGTGGGATTTTTGTCATACTTACTACAACGGCGTTCTTTGACACTATCCTCACAGCCTCGGCCCCCTGACCGCTTAGCTTGCTGGACGTCTGAAGGTTGACCGGCACGCTCTGCGAGTCAGAGTTGATGACACTCGGCTTCGGGCTGTTGCTAATGGCTGTGACCATGGCAACGGTGGGCCGCTGCGAGGCGGTAGAAGCAGGCATCGCCGGGGTGGCAGCTTTCAGTACCAGAGGTAGGGTCTTGGTGGCAATTACTGGCGTGACGGATACAGTCTTCTACAGAGAGAGACAGAAGGAGGAACTCGGTTTAACTAACACAGCGCAGCAGGCAGCACAACCATTACAACTGCCACCTTGCACTCACTGGATGCAGGTTTGAATCCCACCTCCTGCTGTAGGTCCCATGAGCAAGTTACTTAGCCTTGGGAAAAAAAAAAAAACACTATAAATGGATAAATGCACTAAGTAGCTTCAAATTGCAAGTTGCTTTGGAGAAAAGTGTCAGCTGACTAGGAAAAAATAACACACACAACATTTTTTTAATAATATGAAGTGTAGTTAAAATTGTGTCAATTAATGCGAGAGAATGTAACTACGCAAGGCAAATGGTACCCAGCTGACAATCTTCTACTCCTTGTCTTGAGCAAAGGGGTAATCCCTTTCTGCAGCCAGCGAATAAATGGCCTCCGGGATGTCCAAAGCACTCTAGCCTACCAACGGAGACGCAGCAGGAAGCGGGTCAGAGGGAACAGCGCAGAGTCTGCTGTCTAAGGCAGGACTTGGATGACTTTCCCTCGTGAGCAGATGCGGAGTGCCACCAGCTGGAGCCAAGACACACAATACCCACTTATCTGGAGTTGCCACCTGGCTGAGAAAGGCTGAGGCCTAATGTGAGCTCCTGCCCTGCTTTGTCCCTCTAGCATCCAGTCCTTACCCTGGGGCTCCAGGTGGGCTGAGAAGATGGCTCCAAACCTAGGATTTCCATGGAAACCAGCTCTAGACTAAGATTTGCTCCAAGGTACACAATGCTGTTTGTGTCAAATTAAGAAATGCAAGATGCACTCCAAAGCTTTCATATGCTTTCTTATATATGATTACATTTCAAAACATACACTACCACCGGCACTGTCACAAGTCAAACAAACGTCGCGTACGTACTGAAGATGTGAAAATAAAGAGAGCCTCTATGTATACAACCTCATTTCAGGTGTTAGTCCTGCCACAAGAGACTGTCCAGAAAGGATCACTGTCTGGGCTGAACGGCAACCTGCCGGTTCCACTTCATATCAGCTATATTAGTCATGCGCTATCACCTGAAACAATATGCGATATGTAGATGGTGAAAAGCGTGATAGCAGAAAAGCAAATATGCTCCCTCCAGCGAGTAGTGTGACAAACGCCATCATCTTGGGGATATAAACCCTTCCCGGGTTTTCAGTTAAGTACTCAGTACACATACTACTGCATATGTCATATCACCATTTTCGTGAGCTAAACAATGACGACAATGATGCTCTCTGACATGACTAGCACCCACAGCTGAGGGAGAGAAAAAGAAAACTCTACACACATGCCTTCCACAGCTCCAGCTCAAGTGTGCTGACCTCTCAAGTGAGGATGTTACACTAGAAAGCAGAGTAAATGACCACGTTCAAGGGCAGCAAGTAGCACACTGTTGCAGAACCCTAGAGCAAAGCAGCTCTCTTAAAACTACTCCAGCAACAATTACTCACGCAAATGACCGGGTAAATAATTGTACGCAGTTTAGCATAGAAGCCGAAAATTCTAAGTTGCTTCGTAAAAAAAAAAAAAAAAAGTCGCCTAAATAAACAAATAAGAGCGATCCATACAAAAACACCTTGATTACCCAAAACAGCTTTGCTTCTGATCATGCATGTACGTTGTAGAAGCAGAGTAGTTTTCCAAACACAGAGGGAACGTTTGGTCACTGCTGGTTTAGAACCAAGAGAGGCTCCCAGCGCACAAGCCCTCCTCACGATAGCACACCGTGCGAAAGACACGATTCCGCTGAACGCGTTCCAACTCCTCGGCAACGTTTCACATTCTAATCCTTCCATAAATATATAAGCAGGAGAGGTCTAGACGAGTTCCGCTGTTGGGGATTTACTTCATAAAATAAAAAAGTCCACGGAAGCAGCAAACAAAAGAAGTTCTTGCAGCCTCGCTACAAAATAAGAGAGCAATCGGCGAGGAAAGGATTGTGGAGATCACCGAAAACACGTAATTCGTAGTTTTTTGATGCTAGATATTTCAGCACTGGAATCGCCGTATTCACATTTAAGTGCCACAGCTGAGGAGAAGAATCCTAGTTCGCATGTAAACGTAGAGTACTGTGCAAAAGTATTAGGCACTTCTTTGGGGGGGGGGTGAAAAATTACAGTGAGAATGCTTCCAAAAATAATGCTCTTAATTAATAAACTTCCTACAAAACTTAGCAACCATCGATCGTCAACAACCGCCCCGAGCGGTGGTGGGGCAGGCATGGCCGGGTCCCGCTCTCTGGCAGGTCTGGGGGTCGAGTCCCGCTTGGGGTGCTTTGTGATGGACTGCAGTCCGGTGCTGGGTGCATCCCCACCCCCTCCAGCCTTGCACACCGTGTTGCCGGGTTAGGCTCCGGTTTACCGCGACCCTGCTCAGGACGAGCGGTCTTAGACTGCGTGCGTGTGTAATTTCTTTAATGACATACAAAACCCTTACTGTAATACTGTAACTTTTTGCAAAAGGAATGCTTGGAAATCTAAAATATGCTCTTTCCCATTGACACTAATGCAGAAGACATTAAATGATGGTGTAAAACAAATATTTTTGTGGAACATCTAAGTGCCCAAGACTTTTGCACAGTACTGTAGGGGCTGATGAAAAAGCACTGCTGACAGAGGCTTATGTGTCTCTTTGCCATTCCACTAAAAAGAAATGGATGAAACCAGCAAGCTGGAGGGAAAAGATGTTCCACAGCTGGGCAGCTTGCGATGCTTACGAGAGAAAGAATAAACTGGCTTGCTACAGGCATTTTCCAAGAGGAGCTTGGAGCACTAAAATTCAGGGTAGGTTTCAAGGACCTGTGTTTGATCCAGGCTCAACAATAAAGTAAAGCGCAAAGCTGCTGCACGCAAGCGGCCACGGCGAAGTACGGACGGCACCTTGCAGTCGGGCTGTGCAAATCACTACCTGCTGGGTGCCTGGGTTCTGTGGGGGCAGCGATGGCGGGGCTGGGGTTGCAGGCAGAGCTGGTGCTTTGCTTTCAGTCTGGAGCTTGGCATCTGGCTGCTCCTGTTTCACCAGCAAATCCTTCCGCAGCTGCTCCACCACCTTTTTCTGGAGGAGCAACAACAGAGGGACTCAGAGGTAGGGCTCCGGGAAGACACTGCAAGTAGGGGAACACATTGACCTCTTGCGTAACTCTACCCTTACAAATTATAGTTGGCATCGCACCTTAAGGAACTGTCTCGTGACCTTTATTCTGTTGAACTGTACAGTCAGTTTAGTAAATACTTATACAGCTATATTAAATTACCATTCTGAGACAGTATACTATCATTTAAGCATAACTGCTTTTTTGAAAGATTACAATTTGAACCCCATTGCTTAAAAGAAGAAAAAGAGCAAAACGAATAGCAGCTTCCTTCAGCCACTCCAAATAGAATGTATTAGTATTATCATTTTCCAAATTTCCTTCCATTGGTCAGTGAGTACTTTGAGGCATTTCTCAAAACTCATTCCACAAAGTGAGAACAGAATGTACGGGACATCGTTTTCTGTACAGCATCGGGAATGTGATATTTTTTCATGCAGAGGTTATCATGACACTTTAAGGAATGGAGAATGGTGACACAACACAGGATTCGTGGCATCAAGAAAAAATAGAACTGAAATGAACAATACGATACAAGGTGAAAACAACCAACGCGCAGTACATTTAACTTCAGCTACAGCACCGTTGCTTTAAATACATCTATATACAACTTCCATAGATAGGCATATCAACAGCACAACAGAATTTATGCTTTTTTTCTTTAAATAATTAAAAAAGGGTTTCATTTTTCTGAGCTTTAAAATTCATGGTACAATTTCATCATTTCAGTTTTATCAGAAGCCTGAAGAAAACACATATATAATATATATTTAAAAAAAAAAGTCCAACGGATTTAAGAGAAATTCTATCTCAGTAACCGTACACAAAAGTGACCTTGACGCTAATGAGGTGTCACTAGAAAAATTGTACATAATGCTACTGGACAGTAAGCAATTCCTTTCACGTTCTCAGTTAGGAAGGAAACATCCATGTTGAAGAAAGTAGCACTAATGGAGAGGGGGTCATGCATGGTGCACATATTATTTGTTTACTTTTCAATGTTTCTAGAGCCAACAAGAAATGATACACATCACTGGTTCTCAAAGAGGCAGCACGTCTGTCCAGGGAAGAGGAAATTGCAAATTGCACAGTGCACAGTATCACGTTTGAGCGGCTGGAGAAGAGAATGTGAGGAGGGAGGCGTGGCCTCCTGGCACCACAATGTACCAGTCAGAAACGGCGAGTAGGTAAGTAGAAGATACAGTCAAGATATACATCAGAGGCAGTGCTAGATGCAAAAGGTGCAGCAGAAGACACCTGTGGCAAAAAATTACATTTGGTGGACTGTTCCTCCCGTACAAGCATGACCCACTAAATAAAATCATTTATTTAAAGGGCTCTGAGCACCACTACATACAGCACACAGTGGTGAAATGAAATTTCACCTGGAGAAATTGGCCATCATTTCATTTTATTAAAGTCTATTATTGAATATTGACTGAAAATGGGTTGGAGATGATTACACTGGGCTGTCTTTCAAGCAGAACAGTTCTGCTCATCAGCTGGAAGACACAGTATGGCCTCATGGAACAATGCAGCATTGAGATGCTCTAATGACAGGTCTGCTCTACAAAGAGGAACTTGTCATGAGGCATAGGAAATCAGTAGAGAAAAGTATCACTGTCCTTTAATACTACAACTTAGTTTTTTTTTCCCCAAGTAATTTATTTTTACATTGTCAAGTTTCAAACCTTCAAAATTCTGTCTTTTAAAAAAAAAAAACCTCTGTTGGCTTGACAAGTCTTGGGTGGCTCAGAACACATCAAATTTGAATTTAACGGAACCTAATGGCTCTGCCTTTCCTGTCTACAAAATAACAGCTGTATCTTCAGCGCAGGTTTGGCAAAGCACTGGCAACATCTGAGCTTCACACTGAAGCTGAAGGATCAGCCTGAAATGATAGAGAAAGATAATCCTCTTAAAAAGGTTGCGGGGATCAAACGGTGCTAACGCGGGATCACAGAAGGAAACCCATTCGCAGCTCCTCCTGTCGGACAGCCACAGAAATGCCAGCATGGAGAAGGCAAGTGGTCGGAAAGTGGCCGAGAGATGCCTTCCGCTGCTATGTTGCAGGTGCACAGGTGCAGCTTCGCTTGCTGACAAATTTACTGCCATTTAGTGTGTGCGAGCTGCTTCGGCATGGCTGGAAGTCAGCAGCAGAGCCGTGGTCCTATTTACCGATTCCCAAAAACAAACGAGCAAACAAACAGGAAAAAAGGCAAATGCAGGAGAACTGGACAACAAATACGTATACAGAGACCGTGCAGCGGCTTGTGAGCTCTGGACAGCGAGCCACAAGAGCCTAGGGGAAATGCGAGACCCGAAGGCTGGCCTCGAAACAAAATGTGATGTTCCCAGTTGTTGGCTTCCCTCGCACTCTACCGAAGAGCGCTGCGCAGTCTGTCTTATCCCTTTGTGCTGTCGCTTCAGGCATACTGCTTGGATGGATGGATGGATGGATGGATGGATGGATGGATGGATGGAATGCATGCGCTGCGGGTCTGCGGAGGGCTCAGCTTTTAGCCTTTGTTGCCCTATCAGAAAGGTAGGAAGTTGAGAGAACCCTTTCCAATACACAACCTCCACAAGGCAGCCCTCTCATTAATGACACAAAGCCCACCACCCAGCACATCTGCATTCAGGGTAATCCCATACTGCCCATACGACTCTCAGCACCTCCAAAGCTACTTAAATGGAGAGTACCCTTGAAACACTTCACAGGTCATCACCCCTATTCCTTTGGCTTCACTTTCTAGTGTAATTCAGTGCCAGGGTTTCTCTAGCCATCTTACGCTCTGGAGAAAGCACCTAATGCCACTATGACCTGGAGAGTCAAAGGTCAGCCTCCTGTAGCCGTCCCCACATCAGAATAAAGCTCCCCTCACACCCACCTGGCTGTTTTATCATCGCACCCCACTGGGACTGGACAGCAGGGGCCTGAGTCACGGTTGCATTTCTCAGAAGCATCTCAAGGCTTTTGTGTGGCCCTACCCACAACTAATTCTACCTTGCTTTGACATGCCTGACAAATGTCCACGCTGCAGAAATTCTCAGGATGAATATGACAAATGGAATGGTTTTTAATGAAAGCTTTTTGGGATTGAGCCATGTATACTACATAGCAAAAACAAAAGCACAAACAGGGAAACTAATCCTGTAGATTTCCACTACGTTTCAAACATTTTAATTTATCTCCATTATGGGCAACAAATAAAAACATGTACAGAGTCGCATAAATACATTGGAAAATAATCTTGTCTGTTCCGTCAAGACCCTGTTCGTGCAATACACCTTTTGTGGATTTTCTGGGTGGAGCGAGTAGGGTTCGGCCAGACGTGCGCCATATTTCCCTAGTCCCGGATGCTTTATGCGAGAGGCCTCCTGCACACTTTTACTTGGCTCTTCCAGTTCTAAGTGCATCATGGGATAGGATCTGTGGTGGTCATCAGTAGATACCATCGACTATCACGTCTTCATTTTGAACTCCTGTCCGCTTCAGATTCTGGGTCTATACTCTGCTTAACATGTAGAAGAAAGCTGCTTGTATGACAGTGCTGATACAAGGTGCAGTGCTCATGTACAAACCTTCCTCCTGCCAGTCCCAGTGTTGTGATCAACACCCTGCACTCCTTAGGCAACCAAAGAACCTTGAGGAGCCACAATTCAGCTAGTTAAATTGTCCCACCAGAGCGTGCATTTACAAAGCACAGCATCCCTTGAGGACTCAAATATCGATTCATTCGGACAGAAGTTAAGACGCTAAGATGGAAAAAAACGTGTTCCGTCCAACACAAAATTTGGACGGCACCCAGATTCCAGTTCTAAACAGGCTTAACCGACATTGGAGAAGAGAGGACTAATGTGAAATACACAGCCATGCTTGTGTCTGGGCTAGGAAACCCTCATGTACGCCGCAAACGAGCGGAGAAAAGTAAACGTGTGGTATACACAACACGCCTGTAGAACACATCACGGGTGCCTACACCCTGCATGCTCAGGATAACTACCCTACTGCTAAGGCACCTGGGAGTGGCAGCTTTCTTCACACAAGCAGTGCAGAGAGAGCAGTTAATTTTTCCTCTTTAATTTAGTCCATTAACCTTTCTAGAGGATGCACTTGCTCTTATCTGAGAGAGCCAGTGTGGGCAGTGTGACAACTGAGTGCAGTCTGCTTGTTCACTACATAACTCATTCAGACAAGTGAAGAGAGATCCAGCAAATGTAGTGTACTGTGCCTTAACTCCATTCTTTGTGTCGCACACTGAAGAACTATAAACCTTCATGACACCACATCAAATATGTGAAATTAATTGATATGGGTCATGGATATTAGCCTGATTTTAGTTTTCACTACATGCTACTTCACTGGCAGCGTTAGGAGCGTCAGTGCTTTCTTTTTCTTTTTTTTTTTTTAAAACCGCTTTACTTTTGAGATGCTGTCTCCAACAGATGGTAAGCAGACCGAATTCACTGCAGTAAACCAAACGGTGCACCGTGGCCTAGTCCAGAGCCACTAGGAGAGAAATGGCACCCAAAAGCTTCTTTCAGGACACAACTGTAGTATTTCTACAAGTTAGTTACTAATACTTCCAGCCAAACGCTTACTTATTAAACACTGACACTGATTTATTAAGCAGCGAGATCGAATTAGCACCACAGCAGATGTTTTGAGAAAGCAAGCACGACCCAATTTCAAACTGCTCATATGGAGAATAACCCCAAAAGCATACGGCTGCAGGTCAGTGAGAAATACCGGCCCTCCTCCAGAGGCGAGGCATGAGAGACGCCTCTTGTCTCCGACACTTGTGTCATGCTTCTGAGAAGGAAATGTGGCACCTCATAGCCGGGCTCACCACGACGACAGACTCCTTTCGACGTGACGTGATTCTCATCCCTAGCCCTGGTGGACCACAACCGAGACGGCTTTGTGTTCAGGCCATTTATTCATGTACTGCAAGTTAACAACTGACTGCATACATCAGAGAAATCAAATGATGCTAAATAAAAAACAACAACAAAAAACTATATATTTTTTTTTAAATTGTGTGAAACTTTTTGTCCAGGGGGGCGCGGTGGCGCAGTGGGTTGGACCACAGTCCTGCTCTCCGGTGGGTCTGGGGTTCGAGTCCAGCTTGGGGTGCCTTGCGACGGACTGGCGTCCCGTCCTGGGTGTGTCCCCTCCCCCTCTGGCCTTACGCCCTGTGTTACCGGGTAGGCTCCGGTTCCCCGTGACCCTGTATGGGACAAGCGGTTCTGAAAATGTGTGTGTGTTTTTGTCCAAGTAAACGAGCGAAGTGCGTTTGGTCACTCCTCAAGCTTAAGTAAATCAAACATTTACAGTGCTGCTTGAAAGTATGTCAACTGCTTGTGTCCCTTGGTTATCGGATCCTCTTTACAGCTGTTCCTTGCATAACTAGTGCCATTTGGTGCATCTTCAGCTAACGTTCACATTAATACGGAACAATAACTACAATGAGCTTCCGAGAGGCCGATTCATTAGGAACAGTGCCCATGGCTCTTTTGAAGGACGGGCGCCAACACTGTCCTTTCCCCACTACTGCGAAGGCACTGCTGAGGACACAAGTGATGGAGTAAAACGGCTCCGTTCCGACAACAAGGTTTCACTTCTATCAGCACTCTTTACATCATGGAGCGTCAAGCAACCGTCAGGTTTGCCAGGTTCTCTCTGAAATTGTACTTATTTATTCCCCCAGCGTCAGCATCTGTCAACGCCGGACAAAGACTGAAGGACGTGTCCTGCTTTCTGATGTGTTATGATAGAAAGATGACCTGATGAGAGCAGCTGTTGTCAGCAGCGTAGCCAGTCACTCTCCACCATTTCATTTACCTGTGTTCATTCAGCAGACGTTCTGCTCCAAAGTGACTTCACACGTTAAGCTACCTGCATCAATTTACCCAAAATGACATACAACTGGATAGCTCTACTGGAGAAATCTTTAGGACAAGTACCATGCTCAAGGGTACCATGGCAGCGGGTGAGATTTGAAGTGGCGATGTTTTGAACGCAAAGGCAGCAGCTGTAACCACTACACAAGCAGCAAGCACCACTCCCGTAAAGCTTATTTATGGCAACATTTTGAACATGGGGGTGGGGGGGACGACACGAACACCAATTTGCGGGACCTGTATGCTGGTGCGGTATCAATGATTCTGTAATCACAATAAAGCCGGAGAAATGTACATTTCCTGTGTTGTATGTTCCCATTAAATGATTCACACTGGCCTGTTGCTACATGATTTGATGGATCATAATGTAGTTAGCAGTCAAACAACAAGAAATGAAAACAAAGAAGCGTGCTCCTGGTGCAAATTTAAAGTCCCAACTGCTTGCATTTAAGAGCACGGATAAAGAAATCCCACCCATTAGCTTCTACACGGGCTGCTTGCCTTCACATGAGGTACAGGAACACCCTGACAGCAGCTCCCACCCCCCACACTCCTTTGGAAATTTGTTGCCAGTAATATCAGTATTCATATTTGTTCCTTCACAGAAACCTATTATGAAACCCTAACGGTAGCGGGGCTAACTCCTCTAAGTTCCGACTTCCGATTCCTTATTGTTTCCACCTCCATCGACGGCTGCGCTACAGGTCAAGAGAAGTGCATTCACAAAGCAAAAGGACAAAAATATGTGCGCAGGAATAATAAGCACTTGTGGGACAGGACTCAGTGGAAACATCAAAGCATGCTACACATATTCATGATCTCCCTTCAACACTGAATGCTTTTTCATTTCCAATTACGTTAAAAAGTCCAGGATTTCCCCCCTCCCTCAACCAGCATGGCATATTAATTTTTCTTTTTTTTAATACTCTGCAGTCATATGGTAGACATGTGTTAATAGCGTTTCTTCAGCTCCATTTCAGCTCCAAGCTTTTGAAGTAACAAAGGCAGCAGAGTGCAGAGAAAAAGTCTGTTCTTATTCCTCAGAAGATTAAATTAGGCTGCGCCGACAGAGGCGGCCGCGTGTTCCAGAACACTCTTCTCCGGCTGCTTCAAAACCACCCGCTCTTTGAGAAAACCATGCTTTTTTACTCTCTCGGAGTAAAACAAGAGGCAGCTGAAAGAGAAGACTGCAGCCAAGAGAAAGATGTGAGCTTCACTGGGAAGCATTACTGTGGCTCGTAAAAAGTTAAATACCCTGTATAGTGGGCACACTACCCTCCCTTTGGCCGAGCGGACAAGTACACCAGCGCCGGTACACTGCACAACTGGGCCTCCTTCAGCTCGGCGTTTCCCGGACACGGCCCATAGCGGGCGAGCCCTTCCTCCGGGAGCAATTCCGTCAAAAAAAAGCAGCGTCTCGGCTCACGAGCGTTCCGATGTAAATAACATATGAGAACGAGCTGAGAGAAGCGCGCCGACAACAAGGAGATCCTTGCGACAGACTGTTCGTGTGGAAACGTTACGGGAAGAGACGATGCGTGCAATGCCCACTCGGAGCCTACAGGGGGCGCATGTCGCACTTTGTCACAGGAACTGTGGACTTGCACTGCAGCACACAGCAGGCTGCTTGCTTGTCCCTCAAAACCCACCGACAAGGCTGTCGGTCCTGAAGAGAGAGAGAGAGAGAGAGAGAGAGAGAGAGAGCACAAACTCCACAGGATGCCTACAACTTTGTTCTGGATCAGACAAAACTGTACTTTTTGGCCAACTTGTTGCTGGCATTCACATGAAATAAGCTTGATTTTAATTAACCTTTAATCAAAAAAGCAAGTTTGTCGCTTTGGTCTCAGATGAAAAGAACCAAAGTGATTGAAAAAGGGAATAAGGAGGACACCAGCATATATGTCCTTAGCACATCTTTACAACTGCGTGGATCAAACGCTTGCTCACAAAAACAAAACTGATAATAGAGAAGGCAGGAAGAGATATACAAGAGAAAAGAAGCAAAGGCTCCTGGGACTGGAACAGCTGAGCCGCGTGAGAGCTTTGCACAAAGGTGATGCGGCACACGCAAGCACAGTTATCTGTCTTTCACAGTTAACCTTAGGAACAAGATTATTCCACGCAACGTGACGAATGAGTGAAGCGCAGCAGGAACAGCAGCAGCTTCTTCTTGTCCCTCCCAGCACAAGAGTCCTCAGCAGTTGCTGCTAAGTGACTCTGGCCGAGAGAGAGAGAGAGAGAGAGAGAGAGAGAGAGAGAAAATACTAGTCCATTTCACTCGGGTGGGTGTGCCCCCCCCCCCAGTCTTACAGAGGAGGAGATTAAGTGGATGGAGTTCAACCAGTTGCTGTGAGAAACTAAATAAATAAATAAATAAATGTAAACTATGAGTGCGTGAGTCAGTGCAAACAACGTGTGCATACTGCATGACATGATCAACACACAGAGCGCTGAACATTAAAGCAGAGCTCTGCATCCAGGCTACATTTCCACATAAGCACGTTCAAATCATCAACAGACAAGCAGCCCCGTACATTAAAATCCTACTGACTCCATGGCTGAGAGAACATGACAATTTTGTCATTTTGTGTTTTTACCTACTCATTTCGCGGAAATAACTCAACTTTAGGTTTTGACACTAAGCTACTAACATTTATTGACCCCTTTATACAGGTGGGTAATTTTTACTGGAGCAATTTATGACAAGTACCTTGATTAGGGGTATTACAGTGGGAGTGGGGATTCAAACCCGGATCCTTTGGGTGCAAGGGAACTCGACCTGATGAGCCTTCATTATTATTACATTTACATTTATTTATTTAGCAAATGCTTTTCTCCAAAGCGACTTGCAACGAACTCCATGTAGTGTTACCAGCCCACACACACCTTATTCACCAAGGTGCATTAGTAATAGTATTACTATTTGACAAAGTGCAACCCCTTTAGCGTATCCACTGCAGAGCACAGTAAAAAGAGTGGGGCAGTGCGCACACGTCGGCTCAAGGACAAAAGGACAGAAAAGAAGCACAAGGCCTGACATCCGAGTCACGCTCCTCCTGCACTTGAAGGCTGCGGCAGAAAGGCTACTGTGTGTGTGTGTGTGTGTTTGTCTCTCTACATGCCCATGCTGGCAATGTGCACCTGCTGAGCACGCTGGGTAGGGTTTCCCTTACTCTTCGACCATCAGGGAGGGTGAAAATGCATGATGCCTGATCCTCCACTGCTTCCTTCAGGGCATCTGCAGCGTGAGGAGTGTATCGCAGCAGTGCCAGGTGTCTCACTGCCTCAGAATGGAACTGGCAGCTTGCTTGCTTGTTCCCCCCCCCCTCTCTCCCTCTCCCTCTCCCCACAAAGGCCTGTATTTTATTCTTCGCTCTCAATCCAGCAGCACCTCACCCCACCTCCGCTGCCTCCTTCGACAGCACGTCGAGAATGATGATGCTTAGCAAAGAATACCACTTTCCCCGACTCTCCTTGTCATGGCAAACATCCCAAAAGGTGGTAGGGGGAGGAAATCGACTTGTGTTTCACAATGCACCCTACGTGTCGCAGTTAAGGGAGAGGGAAAACGGAAGAGCCTTACAAGTAGTTAAAGGCCCTTTCACAACGTAGAGAAGCCTGCGCCCTCTCTCAAGGGAAGCAGACAACAGATGGCAAAGTGCAGCGTGCTCTGTAGCACGGCGCCCTTTCTAACCAGCTACACCGGGGCACAAGTTTAAACTCGTACGCAGACGTGCCGCTTTCCCCTCGACAACAGTTCCATAGCGCTGGTGGCGACGCTCCCCTGCAGGAGGGAACAAAACAAAACAAAACAAAAGCAAACAAAAACCTATCGCAAGAAACCTGGAAGCCGATTAGATACCTCGATCGGATTTAAGCAGGATTCTTGCCCACTGACCGACACCGGGACGCACTCCTGCTGTAGAGACTATCGATTTGGCAGAAACTCATAAAAAGCCATTCTCTGGCCGCGCATGGGAGGAGCCTCGCAAATGGGTTTAGGAACGACAATTCTAATTCAATCGCCTCCTCCGCTGTCCGATTTCACGTTTCTCCTGCCGACCCAAAAAGACACGGCTGCTCTCTCAGGTGCATCCCTGCCCTGCCCAACCCAACCCGACCCCCTGTGCCACGGATGGTATTTAAGCGGCGCGCAGGGCTCTCGATTGAAATTCCTCTCACACTGCCTCCTGCCTCACACTGCTCTCTCTCAGAGCAGCGAGGCAGCTCGTAGCAGGCACACGTTCACTCGCTTGCTCCTGCAGTCCCGTCCGCACCTCAGCCGTGTTTAAACGTCTCGGCGCGTGCCTTCAATTACACAGAATTTGTCCCACTTACACGTACAGATGACCAAGAACACTTTGCAATCTCCTTTTAACGGACCATAAGATCAGAAGCGGCAAATCTCAACACCCGAGGTACAGTACAGGCGTTTTGAAACACTCGTCATTCACAATGGTTTTATTAAATAAGATAATTAATAATTGCAAGAGAAACTCTATTTTTCGGTTTGCAAATTCATAAACACGTGGTGCGACTGGTAAGGAAGGGAATGTCTGCGGCTGAGACCGAAAGGCTCTGCGTAACAGTAATCCTTGCCTGCATTCTTATTTGTGTGTGGGGAAAAAAGCAGGCATGAGAAAAGAGCGAGTGGATCAGTGGACGGCGGATGCCCTTCTGTCCTACCCTAGACTCCCCGCTACAGTGGTGGACACAGCTGAAGCGCTTGCAACGAAGCAGCAGAAACCGGAGGGGGCAGAGTAACGGCGGTTAGTGCCCAGCCCACGGGCTCATCTGTGCGAGCGGCGTGATACAGGAACAGACGGCTTTGGACGCGACGCTCACATCTGCGGAGCGAGCAACTCCAGCCGTTGGCCCTTCGGGGACGCGCACGCACGCACGCACGCCCACTTCAGAAAGCGAAGGACTGCACGAGCCCTGTACCTGCTTCAATTAACTGGCCCTTCTCGCAAAGAGCAAGAACCCTAAGTACTTTTGAACGACGCTTCGAGCTCGGCGGAACGAAGGATGAAGCCACCTAAACGGAGAGAAGGCACCTGGCCTTACAGAAGCTGTGCTGGACACCCCCCTTCCCCTCGTGTGCTCATTCGCCTTCAGCCTTCACGACAATTAGCCTCCTTGCGGCGGACAGGAAAGAAGGTTCGAGCCTTTCACCGCAGCCTGTCTAAGCGCACAGGCTTCTGCGCAAATAAAACAAACGAAACGTGCGGCAGCGCCCAAACACTTTGGACAGCAGTTAATGTGCACAGCCCACATTGTGCAGCGCTCTGATAAGGACTAAGGACATGGCAGCCTGCGGTTCACTGCTCCCCCCTCGCTTTTGTACGGAATGAGAGGGGACAACTCTCCTGGCACTCGAAATCACACTTGCAGTCTCACACTCACTCGGTGTTTGCAAAAAATAGAACACAGCAGACATTCTGTACAAAGGGGGGGGGGGGGGGGGGGGGGGGGGGATTAAAAACACTTGCGTCTTAACTACTGAAATGGAGCCACCTTGTGTGTGAAATACATTTGGCCATAATTTATCAGTGTTACAAAATGTAATCTAATTCACATAACACGCATGAGCACTCAACATCTTTGACGGAACATTTTTTTTTTTTTTTATTATAAAAAGAGAACCTCTTAAGTCTCTTTCAATGCCTGCAGGGAGAGAAAAGAAGAGTGTTTCTGGTTCAGCCAGAGTGTTGTTCATGCTGCTATTGCTGCAGTCTGCTCAGAGAGGGGGGGGAGAAGGGGGAAAAAAAAAAAAAAAAAAATTAAAATCAGCTGTTTGTTGAGAAGAAATAGGTCACGGATTAGGTCTGAACAGCCAATCCGGTGAGAGCGAACCACCGGAGAAACCTTCGCAGCAGATGTACAAACTAAATCTCTGCTTTTCATGGAAACGGCGAGCAGATGCTAACTTCAGTCGCAACGGGGGGAGAAGAGAAGGAAAATAAAAAAAACCATAAGGAGCATGATATAAAAAGAACAAAATGAAGACTTCTCGTGCTTCTTCCACAATATACATTAATTGGATTTTATTTAGAAGACACTCTTCCATGAGCCTCAGTCCCACAAAAACTGCAAGGTACTCCTCTCTCCACCATTCCTTTTTTTCTCCAGTTTCATTAATGGTTGTTTTTCAGCTCTCTAAAACGTAGGCCTGAATGAAGATGAAGGCCAGAGGCAGAGTAGCAGCACGCCACGAAGAGTCACGCTGAAGAGGAGCAAGCAATGGTGCACCCGAGCACCACGGAGCACTCATTCACACCCATCACCAGGCACACCATCTTCTCCTCCGCTCTTCTCCAGCAGTCTTTCTCAGCCTGCTCAAATTGTCCTTGCTGTAAAATGCAGCCCTCATTTTGACCACCTCAAGGTCATTTCTCACCCTCATCGTGGTGCTAAAATCTTTACAAGGCAAAAATGAATGAAAGTGAGCCCGAAACGCATTTCAACGTAATTTCGGGGTCTCACCTGTGGAGTCTCTGCAATTTTCTTGTTTAGTAAGATGTGACAGAAAGTTTAAAAAGTGATGCGGAACATTAAAAAAAAGAAAAAGGAAAAGATCATTTGTCCAAAAATCCTGCCCCCCATCCCCCAATATTTCAACAGGTAGATGTGGCAGCAAGAAAGCAAGAGGAAGACATCAGACCAATCCATCTTGCCCTTCACGGTGACACACGTGCACATTAATAATGCACTGGCCTCAAACCGCACTTTCTGAAACCGAAGACTTCAGCTCAAGCTAAACTGTACATTCACAGCAGAGAGCAGAAACACAACCTTGGCATGCGAGTGTGTTTTCACTACATGCACCAGCAGCTTGGACGTGAGCAGGGAGAATAAAGACGAAGAACCCATTCAAAGTCCTTGCGGATGCCGTGTACCTCTGCTGGGCACACTTCAAATTCTTCCCAAATCAAATTATGGACCACGGCAAATCGCATTTCTTGGATCTTATATAGTTACGGTACAGCTTTAAAGAACCCAACAGACTATAGGCTGAGCTCAGCGGCATTTGTTTTTGCTGCAAAGAGTGGAAGGGGCAGATTTCCCAGGCCCTGCTGTGAAAAGCGCCCTGTGCGAAGGTACGCATGCGCCGAGAAAACCTCCAACTCTTGTGCGTAGCCTCAGTTTCTCGTAACACATAGTGAGGCTAATGGACCAAAAAGGTACTCAAGATCCTCGAGTGGGGCACAGTCCCCCAACCGCCAGGCCCACGCTGGAGTTGAAATGGGTTCCTTTTGGCCTAGCTGCGAGGCCGTCAATGGTCTTGCATGTTCTTGGAAGGCCTTTCTTTAATGCATGCGACGAGTGGTCCACGCTCTGTCCAAGCTAGCTGTCGCTGGCAAACTGTCATTCTCCTCCAAAGGGCTGTTTCACGAAAATAACCACCAACGTGTGCTTCATCGCTGCTGTCAGGGATGTCATCCATGATGTCTCTATTGCTGTTCGGGTTCTATAATTGGCAGGGGGAGCAGGTTGTATAGCGGTTAGAGCCACTGCCTTGTAATCAAAGGACCCGGGTTCTAATCCTCAGTCCGACTCTAGTGGCTTTGAGCAAAGAACTTCTCTGGAACTGATGCAGCAGAAAAGTACCCTGCTGTACAAATGGGGAAAATCACTGTAATTTACATTTATTCACATAGCTGATGGTTTCCTCCAAAGTGACTAACAATGTTAATCTACTCACAATTATTGAACCATTTATACAGCTGGGTAATTTTTACTGGAGCAATTTAGGGTAAGTAGCTTGCTCAAGGGCACGAAAGCTGGAGGTGATGTTCGAAGCAGCAAACTTTGGATCCAAAGGTGGGAGCAGCCCTAATGATTGTTACCAGCTATCCAGTTAGCTTAGTGTACATACCGCACATCGTAACTCACCTTGGATTAAGACAGACAAATAACAGCTAAAAATAATTAAATAGGAAAGTCAGGGCAAGAAAGACTCCAACCGAAACAAACAGCACTGAGCTGTTTTTCCACAACAGCCACCTTCATAAATAACCTGAACTATTACAGAGGCGCACGTTAAATGACAAATAAATCAATAACAAATGGCATCAATGGGGTATTGAGACATAACAGCATCAGGTTATTTCGTTCATACCTTACGTTTCTCAAGTTTGTCCTCCAACCGCACAGTTTGATATACTGATATATCAGACACCGTGTACTATTTGCATGACAAACACACAAACACGAGCAGTGTATGTTGCCAATGTGGGCATTTACTCAAGAGCAAACTATCCATAAGACCTAATACAGTTCAAGCGGCCAATTGGGAAGGCCCATTTGAATCCGATTGTCTCAGTTGGATAGCGCGTTAATAATTCATGCATTTTACTGACACTGGAGGGGAACAAAATCGTGTCGCAAGGAAAATACATGCCACAATATATTTCATTCTCAACCAGGAATAAAGCCATAAAGAATTTATAGAGGGGTTTTTATAAAAATAAAAAAAAAAACTGCTGTGTAACATTTTCAGAATCAATAAGAGGAAAAGGGGGAGGACTATTTTCCCTCCTCCTTTTAGCTGTGGGACAAGCTGTTGGGCCCAAGTCCAGTCCCAAAAAGTTGAGGGTAGGGTCTGTTACAGACATACAACATGCAGCAGGAATTACCCAGGAATCATTGCATCAATACAGAATGACTGTGAAGCATACATTTCTGCCCTTCTCTTACCCAGCTGACTTAACTGGCTTATTTGGAGCAAAGTACACTGCTTTTGGACCAAAAACGTAATCAGTCTCACAACGACAGATGTTGGCAAACCAATAATGGTAGCATTCATGTCAACAGATATTCACATCAATAAGAGCGACACTAATTTTCTTCACCACGAATGAGCTGCGTGGTTTCATATATCTGCCGAGATTACCTACTTTAAGCCAATAAGGAATCATGTTGACTCAGCAGCTACTTTTCTGATGGCTCAAAGCTAAAGTTTTTTTTTAAGCCAAAAAAAAAAAAAAAAAATTTTCTGCAGAAATATACATTAAAATGAGATACGAGATTTATGTATTTTGCTGTTTACATCCTCACTAAAGCGAGACATTTTCAGAGAATCCATTTAGTGTGGGTGTGACTATAACTGAAAGCAACCAAATGTGGTCCCGTTACAGGTTTAGACAAATAACAACAACAATAATAATAATGAATCCCTCCACTATGAAAAACCACTTGTTCAGTGCAGGGTTGTGGTAGTCAAAGCTATCCCAGAAACAGAGGGCATGAGGGAGGGTACATCCTAGATGAGATTCCAGTGCATCACAAGGCTATCACATACACTCATTAACTCACATTTACAAACACACCTTTAGACTGTGGGAGGAAATAAACAAAGCAAACACAGTAATAAATTTAACCATTTTCAAAATCAAATATCATTATTAATAGAGGATTGTCTCCATGCAATGCCTAGCCTGCATCCATGGCCCAAGCTGCTGTCTCCACAAAAGCCAGCACTCCATATTTTAATTACTTCCAGGCCAGTGGGTTTCCAACAACGGTGGCAAACAGGCATGTTGGCAATGGGAGGCAAAACTCCACGTAGGGCAGCATCAATTATTCAGCACACCTGCTAGCTCTTACACCTCCAGCCCCCCCACCTCTGGAAAAAGGAAAATACAAGTAGAGTCCTGCATGCCTTTTGTTCCAAGCAAACAGAGGAGCAATCCTCTCACTTGCCAGCAATCTGCCTTTAAAATCCATCCTATTGACTTTGTGCTAGCCAAAGCAGTTGAGTTTATTTTCAACTTCTACGGAAATGTGCCGCCCTCTTGACAGAACATAAATCAGCTTTGTGAGCTGCTGATGGTGTGGTACTGACTAAAGGCCCATATATTCGTTCTCAAGTACTGTAGTTTTTTTTTTTTTTTAAATGGTAAACTCTGACAAACTTAGTGCTGAATGTATGGATTTAAAAAGAACAAAAGCTTTTACTCCATTACAGCAATTTCCTGACAGAGATGCTATAAGCCACAACAAAACACAGCTGCAATGCGTATGATGCAGGAGGAAAAAAAAAAATAAGCAGGAGTGTATCTTAGCATGTGGATACATATGTTTTGTACCTATATAAACCAGTATGAATATGAGTGCCGTCTCAAATGTCATTAACATGATATGTCAACAGAGTAGGGGAAACGAGCAGAGATCAGCGGCCGGGGGAGGGAAAGTGGTCCGGTTGAAGCATTTGCCTCGTTTGCAACGTGACAGCATGACGCCCGCCGTCGCTGTTAACGCAATCATCTCTGATGAGGGCTTCCCTAGGGGTTGGCTCACCAGGCCAGCCGCCTTATCTCCTTCTGACACCTCCCGTTTCCTGGACAGGAGCCAGCGAGGGGCCAGAGTCCCCCGCTGCTTTGGCCCCAGACATCACACTACGGGTAACGGGGGTCAGGAAGCCGTATCTGGTGGCCGCACTTCTGCTGCTTGCCCGATCCCTTTCCGCAGCTTAATCCTTGCTATATCCCGGTTGAGCCCTCTGCTCAAAGCATCTCCCTTCTGGGGACGGCGAGGCAGAAGGGCATGAGCCACCCATGCAGAAAAGTGGAGCTGGCATTGGGTGCAGGGAGGCAGCGTGCTCCTGCAGGCCCCCTTGGGCAGCAAAGCCACTGCCCCTGCTACCATATTTGGTTTGAGCCATTATACCAATTATCCTTGTGTGTTTGTGAAATGCATCAGTCACAGAAAAAAAGGCACTTTGTGTTAAGTACAGCTGAAAAAGCAAAGGTCACACACCCCTCTTGCCGGATGCAAGAAAACCAAAAATCACACTTTAAACTTTAATGTCCCAATATTTACAAAGTGATGATTTGGCACAATTAAAAACAAACTTACTGATGGAAAAACTAAATCAATGGGACACAGTACAAGTAAAAATGTACCTTTTCGCTATAGTTTTTGTGCTTTCATGTGCACGTAAAAAGGTGGGGACAGAATGGAATGAGGAATCAATGATCATTAAATGCTTTTTTTTATTACACTGCACTGGAATAATTATTTTAAAAAAAGAAGCTTGAAAAAAGGCTAGTGACAATCTTATTTGACAAGCTATTTAATAAAATCGAAGTTCTGAAGAAAACAATCAATCTGGAAATGATTTCAGGGAAAAAAAAAAAAAAAAAGCAGCAGCTGATGCTTTGTTACAGCTGGCAGGTGATACTACTGCACAGTTACTGTGTGAAGATGACGCTCAGTTGAGCAGGAATCAAATCAAAACAGAAACGTCTTGTGGATTCTACTGTGACATCCAAGTCAAAGGTTGGCCAACGAGGATTGGGACGCAGCCCATAGACCACAACACCACCCAAAAACCACAGGCACAGGTGCAAAGGAGAAAGGTCTGGCTGGCTGTTAACAGTCTACAAAGAGTTTTGTCCAACAAGGCACATATGTTTGTACCTGTTGCTAAGAAACACAGTCCCCCATGAAGCATGGTCTGTCGAGAATCTCATCCAAATAGAGAAGGAAGCACATGGAGGCGGAATGTGTGAACCACGCGTGTGGATAGTAGGAAGCAGGAATAAAAGTAAGAGCTAATTATTTCAGTGAACAAAGTTCATCCCTTAGAGAACCAGAGAGAAAAATACAAGGCAACTCCAGTGTCTGAAGGTCATATTAAAGTCTGTACCTAAACCCTGAGCTTGGCCATTTGGTTGGCCAGACTTTTTGCTTATGGTGATTCAGAGGGAGTATGATGTCCTTAAAGACTAGACTTTCTACAGTGATCTTTCTTCTCCATCTCCCTCATACACAGTTGAGCCTAATGGTCTCCAGCAGAATAGCCAAATCCTGCACTTGTCCCATCTCACCTAGCAACACCAGAGACAAGACCCTGGATCAGCAGATTTCTCAGAAATTCAGAAAATGGAAGAAAGTTGTAAAAAATACTGGAAGGGTGGTTTA